>NW_027186349.1:5031873-5082493 GCF_028583685.1 Petaurus breviceps papuanus
TGTGTGTGTGTGTGTGTGTGTGTGTGTGTGTGTGTGTGTGTGTGTGTGTGTGTGTGTGTGTGGGTGTAAAGTGTCTGAGGCCCCAACAGAACTCAGGTCCAGCGCTTTACTCACTGCGCCACCTAGCAGTCCCAGTGATTTTTCTTATAGCATGGATCTGCCCATATCACCTCACTACTCATGATCCACTTTTATAGCCTTTGAATAAAATATAAAGGTATTTGGCATAAAATCTCCTTTCAATGTAGCCCTTTCCTACTTTTTCAATTTTATTATACTATACACATTCCATGAACTCTAAGATTGAGTCATAATGTCTGACTTGCTGTTCTTGAATATAACACCCCTTCTCCTTTGGGCAAGGCAGCTAGGTGGTGTTATGGGAATGTAAATTTAAAATCTTCCCTGCCCCTAGGCTCTTTGATAGGCTTAAGTACACCTGGAGCCTGTGGCCTGAGGCTTGGTTTTTGAGAATGCTTTTTTTTTTTGCTTTTTTGGGGGCAATTGAGGTTAAATGACTTGCTCAAGGTCATGTGGCTAGTTTTGTGTGTGTGTGTTAAGTCTCTGAGTCTGGATTTTAACACAGGTTGTCCTGACTCCAGAGCCAGTGTTCTATTCACTGTGCCACCTAGCCTCCTCCTTGAGAATGCTTTTTGATTGGGCAGTGGGTTAAGAGGGTTGTTAAATTCTCTGAGCCAGGAGAAGGCTATATAAACCCTTATGTGAGGCTTCCTTGTGGGGCTCACTTCGAGAAGTGTTGTCGGATAGTCCCCCCACCCCCACCCCCCGACACCCTGGCTTTGAAAACCCGGATGTTGATGCTTCCCTCTCTGGTAACTAACTAGGTATGGATGTAATGGTCAGACAGTTGGAGGCCTGTCTGCTGAACTGTCTCTCTGTCTTCTTGTAACTTCTGCTTGTAAGTTCTGTCTGTATACTCTGAAGTTCAGGGTGCTGACTTTTTCCCCTCAACTAGGTAAATGATATGTTTGATTTTTTAAAGCAAGATTGTTAAACCATTTTTAGTTGCTTTCCTTTAGAAAAGCAGATCTAAGAACCTGTGTTGGCAGCACGCTGGGGATACTGGGGTGCTTGCTGTTACAGGTGACTCAGTGGGTAGAGAGCTGGACTTGGAGGCAGGAAGATCTGAGTTCAATTGTGGTCTCAGAGACTCACTAGCTGGGGGACCTTGGGCAGGTCACTTTACCTCTCCCTACCTAATCTACTAGAGAAAAAAAAGTGGCAAACTCCTCCAGTATTTTAGCCAAGAAAACATTGTACAGGGTCATCAAGAGTCAGACAGGATTGAACAACAACAATTTCTTTGGGAGATATTCCTTGACCCTGGCTGCTCTCCCAGACATTGACATTTAGACTTCTTAGATATAGGGGTGACCTCACTCTAAGTGAGAACCTGAAAAGGCCTTAACCTAAAAGGGCCAGGGTCTCCCACTGCATCCTAAAACATCTCCAGTCATCCTGATGAATACCTGGTCACTAGATCCAGATAACTCTGGAGGAGCAAGTGAGAACAGTGACCTTGCACAGCTCTCTCTCAATCAAATCAAAGTCAACTGTAAGTCAGTTCATCATTTCCCTGATGCCCTGGTCCTCTTTGGAAACAAAGTAAAAACACAATCTTGGCTTTCTTTTGTATATCTCAAGTGCCCTCTCCCACAAGACCTTTTCTGGCCCCTCTATTCCCTCCTAAACTCCTAAGTTATATTGCCTTCCTCTCTAAGGTTACCTTCTATCCATTTTGTTTTTATCTTGTATGTTCTGATTTACATATGTTGTCTCCCTCATTAAAATCCAAGTTCCATGAGGGTAGGGACTTTTTCTGTTGCCCTGTGTAATGCCAAGCAGTGACAACTTCAAAGGTTCAGAATACCAGCATAGTAACTCTCTATTTTATTCAGTGACAAATTAAGGCAAAACATTCACAGAACAGATAAAATCAAAATACATTGTTTACCAAGTGTAATTCAATATTTTCCACATACTAGTCCATCCCTGGCCGATACATTCATTTAGTCAATCACAAAGTTTTTTCTTCTCCAATGGAGATTAGTTTCCAATCATAAGCAAAGTACATACATTTGGTCAGTTGGAGAGCACAAAAAAGTCAAAAGTTTCCCACCCCTGGATCACAACTGAGTTACAATTATCATCAGTTAATGCAAAGCACCTTCTCAAAGGGGGCATTGAAGAGCACAAAGGACATCTACCCCTGAGCTACAACAAGGTTAAGATATCACAGCATTTAATACCCAGAGAGAGCTCTTTTCTTCATCTTGACTCAAGGCAAGTCCTCAGCAATCTCTGTTCCTGGGGAGACAAACCTTAGCAAAGCCACAATATACATTGCCAGTGTCCTCATCAATTCATTCTCTGTCTGCAGAACAGTCTCAGGACCCCTGAAAACATCAACAGACCCTCTTCCAGGATTTCTGCAAACATACAACAAGAAAATCCTTCTTCAGGGCTTCTGAATCCACAGCAAGTTTCCAGGACCTCTGCAACAGCAGCACTGTCCTTCACCAGCAGATGAATCTGGCAAAACAACATCAAAACAGACAGACAAAATACCAGCATCCCAGTCATGTCTCCTCAGTCCTTGGCAGCTCCAGGTGGCAGCTCTCAAAAGTCCTGGGCAGCTCCAACTGGGCCTCAGCAATCCCCCCCTCTCTCTCTGCCTCCATGATGCTGCTTCCAAAAGATTTTCTGCCTTTCTCCTCCAGCCTTCTTTCTACTTGGGCCTCTCTATCCAGGGCACTGAATCTTCCCAGTTCAGCCCTCTCTTTTTATGTCAACAAGTCCATCCCACAAGTGGGATTCAAAAGCTCTGGGTTTCAACACTCAACCCCAAAACCAAGCCAATACAGGGGGGTATTTAAATTCCATTACTTTTACACCCTGTTTTAAACCAAATATGAGGTAGTTTGGAGTAGGGAGAGCCCTGTGCTATGACTACAGACCAGCTGAGGGAAATTTATTCTGATTGGCTGAAAGATTTCTGAGCATAGCCAGGAATACCTGTGTGAATAACTTAATTTAGTTTGTTGTAGAGATTCAAGCAGAGAGAGAAGAAGCAGGAGAGAGACAAAGACAGAGACCCAGAGAAAAGAAAGATGCAGACAGTTAGAGAGAGAGACTTTGAATGGTGGATTGGAGCTCTCAGTCACAAACATTTATGGAAGTCAGCCTCATCAAATTCTTTGAGCTCCAGGGCTTCTAATTCTAGAGATGCTGAGAGGGGACCTGCCCTTTGTGAAGTTCTTTCTCCTGCTTTGAGCTAAAAATCTTATCTTGCTATCAGCTAAAAAGCTTATTTACTCTTGCTTACTCTAATCTGCAGAACACTTTCAGTTACTATGTGCTATTTTGCTTAGATAAATGGATATATTCACTACTGTTATCTTTTGTGTACCTAACATTCAGTGGAAATGTCTAAACTGGTAAGTGTAAACTAAAGGGTACCTTCCCTCTTAAAATCAACCAGGAGACAGACTTTATTTTAAGCCCCTAAAAATCATACTCCTAGAGTGAATATATTTGAAGGCTGTCAGGTGAATATAACTCTATTTCTTTTGGAGAGAAGAGAGACTGCCTAACCTCTAGTAGTCCTAGATCATACCTGCCCTTCCTCCCTTCCACTTTCCCTCTAGCTGAACTAAGCTGCTGCCAGTGCATACATAAGCCCTTTTCTCATATTCTGCAAAGGTGAGCCAGACCCCAGATTATATCATGCGTGAAACCCACAAGCTGTCACATATTTTGATAGCACATATATATGAATATACTTAGAATGTCTATTCACATTGCTTATCAGAGTGCTTGATACATAGTGTGTGCTTAATGAATTTTTATTTATTAATTTATATATTCCTTATTGAAAAATAGTAATGAGGCAGTGGCTTTATTTTTTTATTTTTTTGCGTAGTGTAGTGCCATATACATAGTAAACCCTTAATAAATGTTTGTTGAGTTTAATTGTGGTATGATATAGAAGGAAGATGAACGGATTTGGAGTCAGAGCATCTGTATTCATACACTACTTTTACTAATGTGTGACTCTGGACATATCCTTTAACCTCTAAAGTCCTCAGTTTCCTTATCTGTAAAATAAAGTGTTTAGATTAGAAAGTATAGAAACCAACTTACAACTCTAAATCTCTGATTCCTTCATAATTCCAGGCATATCTTATACTACTGCCCACCAAGTATCTGTGGTTCATCTCAGTTGGATTACTGAGTCCCCAAATAAATTCTATTCATTTCAACTTTCTTTATATTGTTCCCAATTTCTGGGATGTTTTCACCAGAGACATCTTGAATTCTTAACCTTTCTTCTAAAGTCAAAGTCAACTACCATCTCCAGGAAAAAAAAGTTCTCTGGTTTGCCTGTCAGCTTTTCCTCTTTGCCTTCACACTTCACTAGGTTTGAACTTCTGAAATATAATTGTTACATTTTGTTTTGTATTATAGTTGTTTTAAGTGTTGCTTTACCAGGACATGGACTAGACTATGCCTTATCTAAATTTTGTCTGTCCCCAGGCACTTTGAATGCATTAGCTATTGAATAAGCATTTATTAAATTGAATGTATTTCATTAAATGCTTTCTTAAGCCCTTTCCATCCGTATGGCATTATGCTAGGCTCTGAGATATGGAATATCGATAAGAAGTAAATTTAAAAAGATTTTGGTGCATCAGAGGACTCACTGAGGTTAGCCACCTTAAAATTTCAGTGGACCCAACCATCATAATTTAGTAATATTCTATAGAAGCACTGAGAAGTTGCAGAGGACAAGTAAAAAAAAAACGATTGTCAGAGTTACCCAGGGTTGGGGATTAGTAGGATAAAGACTTTAGAATATCAAGAGAATAAAAGACATTAGTACATTATTAAAATGCTTTTCCAATAATGTTCAAAATGGATTCAGGCTTGTCATGGGAGACATAAAACAAAAACAGCATGATGGTCACATGGTGATATAGTAGAAAGAGTCCTAAATTTAGAAGCAGAAAGGACCAGGATGTTAATCCTAACTTTGCTATGTTTTCCGGAATATCCCTTGAACTCTGAAGGTCTCATTTCTACATCTTTCAAACAAGTTGTTTAAAACGCAAACAAAAGAAAAACAAAACACACACACACACACACACACACACGCACATGCACACACCTTGAACAAGAGACTCTCTAAAGGCCCTTTCAGCTCTAAAATTCATTATCTATATAACATACAAAACAGAAATAAAGGATTTCCATCTTAGTATGGTGGTTCTCCATATCAGGGATAAAAGACACCTTAATCCAGGGGTAGGGAACCTTCAGTCTCACGGTCACATGTGGTCTTCTAAATTCTCAAGTGTGGCCCTTTGACTGAATCAAAACTTCACAGAACAAATCCCCTTAATAAAAGGGTTATTCTGTAAAACTTGGACTCTGTCAAAAGGTCACACCCCAGGACCTCTTAGAAGGTCACATGTGACATTGAGACTGCAGGTTTCCCACTTCTGCTTTAGTCATAAAGAAACGACAGTATGGGAAAGAAAAAAAAAAAGTACTTAATGGAAAAGTCAATAGAATTAAGTAGGATCAAAGTTCCAAGAATGTTTTGGTTTTACCTAAATTAGACTCAATTCACCCAAGGAAATCCTCCCTCTCCTTTTATGAATTGTCATTCTTCTTACATTTCTTTGGTTTAATGACATCTTAGGACTTCCACAAATATTTGCTCAAACTTACAAAAATTCTTCTAGTTGAGCCACAGTCTTGCCAGAATTGATTTTGTAGCCATACTTTTTGTTTCACTTCCATTTCTTATGCATCTCTGCTGCTTACTATCTCCATTCCCTCTCTGGACTTTAGTTTCCTCATTTCAAAAATGAGGATGACCACTGTGAATTATGATTCATAATTTATTAATATTGTTGGAACTGGATGACCTCTGTGGGTTATGATTAATTTATTATATTTTATTATTTATATATAATTTTATAAAATATTATATTAATTTATATTAATATTTACACTAGTATTTTAATATATTTATTGATATGATATTATATTTATTGATGTTATATTGATATTATATGATATTTTGTCATTTTTATTTTTTATTCTTTTACATTTATTATTCTTTTATATTTTACACTTATTTTATTTTTATATATTTTATATATATAAATGTATTTATTTTATATTATATATATATATTTATTGATATGATGTGATATTATACTATTGTTGGAACTGTTTCATATGGCTAAATAATGTTTAACCCAAAAAGCTTACTGTAGGGGTTGGACTGACCTCAAATTTGCTCCAGGGAAGCTGGATAATTAAAAGGAATGTCAAATACCATCCACTGCTTGTTTTCATTCCCCTCAGGTCTTGTTTTGAGTATACCCAAAACCTGAGTTTGGGCTTCCCCAAAATAGACTTTCTTACCTGCTGATATCAAATGGCCCTTCTCTTGGAGACTACCTACTGACCTTCATAGAGGTGTCCTTACACCCTTGTCTGAACTCTATATAACTTAACCTCAAAAAGACTTGAGGAGAGAGCCACCCCTTTTTTCTGGTTGACTTGCTTTACCAAATGACCTAATAAATTTCTTTCTAAAACCATTTCAGATTTCAGGATTCATTATCACAAATAACACCTCCTGAGGCTCCTTCTATCTCTAAATCAGTCATTCAATTAGCAAGCATTTATTGAGCATCTACTATGTGCCAGACATTGTGTACCAAATTTTAAATCAAATATACTATGTTTGTGATCCCTTTATACTTACTAAAGACCTTCAGCATCTTCTTCATTGCACCTATCTAAATAAATTGGCTTTTTTTCTCAATACTTTTTCTCCTTCACCTCTATGCAGTCTTTCACACTGTTGATCTTTCTTCCTCCTTGATAATCTCTTCTCTAGATTTTTGGGACACCAGTCTCTCCTGGTTTTCCTCCTACCTGTCTGACCACTCCTTTTCTTTCCCTTTTATTAAATTCTCCTCCAGATCATCGCCTCTAACTGTAATACCTCTCAGAGTCCTTTCCTGGGCTTTTTTTTTCTTCTCTCCCTATTCTACTTCACTTTATTATCTCATCAGCTCCCCTGCATTTAATTATCATCTCAATGCTGATGATTCTCAAATCTACCCTTCAAGTTGCAAGTCATGTCATCATCTCCCTGATTTCACAGTATTCATCAAGAATGGAGGACAAACCACAATCTGTGATGAGTAGTCTGAGCTGCCAGAATGGGAAACCAGCTAGCCAGTTCCAGTTGAGCAACTCAGCTCATCCTCTCTTCTCTTTCCCTCTCCTCCCCTGTCCTCTCTTCCCTTTACCTGAGGGTGTTCTGCCAAAAGGAAGGTAAATTTTGATGGCCAAAAGCTACCTAGTTAACTTGTGGTTCACTGGCTAGATTTCTTTCTCAAAGCCTAAACCTTAAACCCTATTCACTCTGGAGCTCATGGATTGGACAACCATAGGTCCCTGCCCAAGTACCACTTAATGGTTATTTTGGGGCCTTTTTGGCTCAGAGTGAATGTTCCTGTTTCTATTTTGGCCAGCAACCTGGAGTGTCTTCCCCTCACTTTTGATTTCTTGTTTTAACTAAAGGGGGCATTCCTTGACTCATTTCTTAAAGAGGCTTATTCACTGAATGGGTGTTGCCTCATTAAAAGTGAGAACCAAAAAAGACCTTAGCTTAAAAAAGCCAAAGCCAAGGTTTTCCACTGCATACTGGGCCATCTGTAGTCATCATGATTGAAATCTGGACACTGCACTCAGATGGCTCTGGAGGAGAAAGTGAGGTTGGTGACTTTGCACAGACCTCCTTCATTCAAATCAAAGTCAATTGAAAGTCATGTCCTCATCTTCCTCATGTCATGGTCTTACAAACCACAACCACACACATCTCTACTGATCTCTAATCTTTCATCTCCAATTGCCTTTCAAACATCTCACACTATTATATCCAGTCAACATCTTAAACTCAATATGTCCAGAACAGAACTCATTATCTTTCTCTCTAACCCCACCTTTCATTTTATTGTATAGGATAACACCATCCACCAAATCCCTCAGGCTCTCAGTGTAGGAGTCATCTTGGATTTCTCACTATCTCTCACATCCTCTATCCAAGCTGTTGCCAAGAATTGTTGATTTCACCATTGCAATATCTCCCCTCCTCTCTTTACCACTGCCACTACTTAAATGCAGATCCTTATCATCTCACTCCTTGATTATCACAATAGCCTACCAGTATATCTACCTGCCTCAGGTCTCTCCTCAATCTAACCCATCAGCCATTCAGCCATTAAAGTGATTTTCCTAAAACTCATGTCCAGTCATGTCAACTACCCCACCCCCACAAATACACCTTAATACACTTCTGTAGCACCCTCTTCCTCCAAGAGCTAATACCAAACACTCTGATTGACATTCAGAGCCCTACATAAACTTACCCCCTCTGACCATTCCAGTCTTCTTATACCTTACTTCTTGACCAATTCCCTGCAATCCATTGACATTTTTTTTAATGAATAAGACACTATCTCCACTCTGGGTATTTTCTCTGGCTGGCTCCATGACTGGAACATTCCCCCTCCTCCTCTCCAATTACTGACTTCCCTGATTTCCTTTAAGTCTCAACTAAAACTCCCACCTTCTGTAAGAAACATTCCCCAGTCATTCTTAATTCCAGCAACTTTTCTGTTAATTACTTTCTATATATCCTGCATATAGCTTGCTTTGTATATATTTGTTTGTAGGTTTTCTTTGCCATTGTAGTGTAAGCTCCTTAAGGTCAGAGACTTTTTGACTATTTTGTATGCACATCACTTAGAATAATTCCCAGGACATAGTAGGTACTTAACAAATATTTATTGATCCATTGACCTATCCTCGAGTATATAACCACATCTTCTCTGTATATACATATAATACAATAATACAGTTAAATGGAACAAAAGTTATTGAATCCAATTGTTTCATATTCTGAAAGGCCATAAAGCTAATGACTTAAGACTCTAAAGGGCAGAGATATTGAGAACTTTTAAAATCATTATTACTATCTAATAGAATCTCTTGAAAATTGTTAAATGTGCTCTCTACACCCAAATACATGCAAGCTTTTTTTTTCAAATTCTGCCCCAAAATTATATATGTGGCCTTCCATATGATCACTGCTCCCCAAAGCTTTTTTTGCTTGACATTGTCACTTGTTTAGATTTAATGAGATTAGACAATTCAGAAACCTCAGAGCCCTACAAGGATTGTTTTCTAAATATCTATTTGTTAAGTCAGTTATTTGGAACCTGAAATGTATGTTTCCATAGGAACAATGCTATATGTTATGATCAGATTTCCAGTCCAGTGCCTAAAAGACTGTATTCTACATGTTGTTTTTCTTGTTTAGTAATGCCTGACTTTTCATGACCCCATATAGGGTTTTCTTGACAAAGATATTGAAATACTGTGCCATTTCCTTCTCCAGTGATTTAAGGAAAATAGAGGTTAAGTGACTTGTGCAGTGTCATGCAGCTAGTGAGTGTCTGAGGTGTTGAAATGAAAAAGTGTTTGATCACAAATTACAAAATGTTTTTCTCTCTGAGAAAAGACTTATAAGGGAGAGAAGATTCTAAAAGGGAGCAGAGAAAGAGTTCTCAGCTGCTCAAAGAGAGGTAGAAAAAGGCTGAGATAATATAGTTTCTAGAAACTTTCAGGCAGGAAGCAGGGGTTCAGGGGTGAGGGATGTCTGTAGGCAGAAAAAGCAGAATGTTTAGAAAGTCCCAACAAGGTCTTGAGTCTGAAGCTAATGCTCAAGGTTGCCCTTGAAATGTTTGGTTTCTGGAAGCTACAGGCATTTCCAGATTCAACTAGAGTTCACTCACAAAGGATCACTGATATGTCAGCACCAGAAATCCTTCTAATTGTCTGGTTTTTGTGTAACTCCATTGTCCTGCCCCCCTGTGAAGAAGGAAAGTTCTGGCATGTAGTATAATCATTATAGTCATCCATTCTAATGCATATTAAATAACAAAATCTGACCCTACCTTTATTCTTTAGGTACAGCAGATGTACTCAAAACATGACTTGAACCTTTCTAGAACAACTTCCTTATCAGGAAAGATTACATTACATTGTCCATTTAAATACCTCCAAGTATTACTGATTGATTGTGTACTCTAAGCTGACCTCAACAACAACTATATAAACCAAATTTGTTCCCTCATTTTTCCTTACGGAAATTAATAAATTTCTTTTTTTTTTCACTTTGGCTTCTTAATTTGTATGGCTATTGTTAAGTAGATTCTCCCTGGTCTCTCAAAAATCTCTGACTGAGAAATATACCAACAATGACAAGTTGTGAATTTACAGGTGTAGGGAAATCCTGGCTAGGGGGACTCTTTCCACCTATTGAGATGAGCACCTTCTCTGCAATGTACAGTGTTCTTCACAAAACAAATCTGTGTGTCAGAGGCAGGAAGCAACTATAGTTTTCTTAAGTTCCCTAACAGCAGCTCTAAACACTGTCCATGTTGTTTTTTTAGCATGTCATAACATAAAAATACTGAGTTGTGAATTTTAACAGGAACTGACATGTACCCTACTTTCTATGAGGTTTCCATGGTAGAGTTAAGAATTTTGAATGTTTGCAGTAACAGTCCATGTTCACAGAGGTCACATTTGAACTCAAGTCTTCCTAACTCCAGTCCTAGCACTCTCTCTCCCAAGCAACGTAGTTGCCCAATATGATGCTCACAGTCGGCCTTTATTTTTTTGGTGAATTAAATTAAATTAAGTTTTGTATTTCAAATATTGAGCACTAGAATCATAGATTTTTGAGATGGATGGAACCTTAGAAACTACTTTATCTCATTCATTTTATATACGGTGAAACTGGAACCCAGAGATATAAAGTATCATGACTACTAAATTAGTAGCAGAGTCAGGGTGAAGCCCAGGTGTCTTGAGAGCCAGTCTAGTGTTTGTTTTATTGCATCATGCTGCCTTCATAACAATTTTAGAAAACCTGACCGTCACATGTTGGTAGATAGATAGATAGATGAAGAAATATTTCAATGTGGCAAATGCATTCAGTGATTTAATTTGAAAACCTAGGAGAACATTTCCTCCTAAAACATCCCTAGAAAAGAGATCAGAAACTGCCTCAATCTGCAGTCATCAGGGACAGGTCAGACTCAAGCAGAAGCTAGTATTGCAGTGGTGATAGAAAGTAAAGTGGTGTAGAAGGTAAAAGGATAGGAAAGAAAAAGATTTTATTTAATTAGCTTGTGAGAACCTTTTTAGGGTAGGGGTTCTTCCAATGCTATAAGAAAATACAGATAATACTTCATGGGCCTAGGCCAGTTCCTTAGTGGTCTAACATTTTGTCTCTTTAGCCTTAAGGAAAAGGAAACAAATTTCCATGCTAAATCTCCTTTGCCTTTCTCCAATTTTAGCCCCACCAAGGAGAAACAAAAGTGATACTGGCAGGTCTTTGGACAAACAAAGTAAGAATATATACTTAGATCCCCTGTTTTCATCTATTTTTTATTGTCCCAGATCCAGCTAGAAACAGAATAGAATAGAATCACTGCATCATCTCAAGTTGGAAAGGAATTTACAAGTTATGTAAGTGAATCCTTACCCATTCCAGATCCGCTCTGCAATATGGTCAAAAGTTATTCATCCTGTCTTCCAGTTCTCTTGTCCTAAACTAAAACACAGTATTCTTTTGAGACTTTCTAAGGGTATTTTACTGCTAACACGAATGAGATATGAGGTAAAAAATTATAGCTAACAGGGAAGCTGTAAAATTCTAAATCTCAAAATCCACCCAATAAAAATTGTCTTTGGTGTTAACTGAATAGTAAAGAAGAAGTGCTCAGGCAGCTTAACTTCAGTTTTTGGTCTTTGAAAGTCCCACCTATCTTCCTTCTTCCCTCTAAAAAGGAAATCTCGAAATTGGTCCTGAGTTTCCATTTCTTTGGTAAGAGAGCCTTTGTCTTTGTCTTGCCAGATACCCACACCTTCCCTTTTCTGCTTACCTGGGTAGACTGAGGGGAAAATAGTATGGTTTTGGATACAGAAAGTCAAATTAATCTATACTTTGGAAGGAAAACAAACTTAATCAAATATTTTTCTTCAACTAGTCTTTTCTGTGCATTTTTTTTTTTTTAGCAATCAGGGTTTAGTAACTTGCTCAAGGTTACATGGCCAGGTGTTTCTGGGTGGGTGCTAAGTGTCTGAGCCCAGGATTCAATCTCCAGATCATCCCATCACTGGAGCCGGTGCTCTTACTTGCTGTGCTACCTGGCCGCCCCTTTTCTGTGCAATTTTCAACTGAATTAAAGCAAAAGTTCTGGGATGAGAAGCAGATCAGAAACCCAGAGCTGAGATTGAATCAGGGTTGGGGTTTAAGAAAGTATCTGAAAAAAATGCTACTGAGTATTGTGAAATAGTCAGGGGAGAAGGGGGAACTAGAACAGCAATTGATTTATACTTCCTCTCTTCCTATCTCCCTCACACATCATCACTCATCCAATGGAAAGCTTCCATTGGATTCTAGAAAGGAAGCTGAGGGACTGCCTTAAGGATAAATGGGGCTTGCAATGGTAGAGTCAAACAGGGAAGAGGAAAGAGCAAGAAGTCATAAGAATTTATATAAGAAAGAAGGAAAAGGGAGATCATTAGTAGGTAGGCATGCTTTGTAAAGGATTTGAATGCATCAGGAGGGCATTTGTGAGTCAGAACTGCCTCTGTGAACAAATATATCAGACTTTGTCCTTTCTGAAATTTAGACAGATTCTAATCCTTATGTACTCTCGAAGATTTCTTAAAAAGAAAAAAGAAAATGAAACTAATTAAAATAGAATTAGACCAAAATGATGAAAATCCAGAGGAAACATGAAACTTTTTTTTTTCCCATTGTTACATGCAGGTGTGTCCATTTCCCCCTCTATTTTCAGGTTATGTAAATGAGTAGTTCAGTCGGTTTCTTTAGGCTTTTGCACTTGGGAAAAAGGAATTCTAAAATTGAAAAGCAGAACATTTTTTCATTCTTCTTGGTAAATTCATTTCACCTTAATCTGTAGAGTACTCCTTTGTTCTTTGTCAAAAATTATGGGGGTGGACAATCTGTATTTAGCTATATTTATGCAAATAAGCACCTAGTTAGCATTGGAAAATTCAACAAGGTAAATATGTAAATGAAAGTGAATTATCTGGTTTACCTATTGTACAAGTTAAGATTGAAGACTTTTTCTCTTGTTGATGAACTTTTCAGTGGTTAGCTATTTCCTTTTTCAGATGAGGAAACTGAGGTTCTAAATAGGGTTATGTGACTTGCCCAGGATCACACTAGGTTCCTAGTCAGTAAATGTCTAAGGCCACATTTGAACTCAGATCCTCCTAACTCCAGGTCCTACAGTCTATCCATTGTGCCACCAAACTGTGTGTGTGTGTGTGTGTTTATATCTTGTCTCTAAATAGTTGTTTTCATGTGATTTCTCCCATTACACTATAACTTCCTTTTGAGAGCTTTGTTCTTTGGCTTTATTTATATCCCCAAAGCTTAGCACAAAGCTAGGCACATAGCACATGATCAATAAATGCTTGTTGACTTGATTTCAATTGAGTTGCAGGTTGAAATAGATGACTTTTAGCTCAGAAATTCTTCAATTCTGGATATTTCTTGAATAATAAAATAGTGTACATTAGAGTATTTTTAAATAAAGTATTCTGTGGATAAATATATCCTATTATCCTAGTGACTTTTAATTTGGTACTGTAGAAAATGCAGTCCATTTATAAAACATGGGTATGATCTTAGTTTGAAGTCTCCCCATGATTCCTAATTATGAAAAACTGGCAAAATATCTCTGTGCCCCTGTGCAAATCTCTTGAACTCTATGACCCTTTGTCTCCTCATTCCTAAAAAGAGGCCATTATTTGAAGAATTTTTAAAATTCTATTCCAATTTTTGTTATTATTCTGTGGTCCTAGACGTATAACATGGGTAAACCAATTAGCTTCTGTGTGCCTCATTTTACTGATCTATGAAATCATAGATGTTGTCTAGATAAATTCTAAACCTCTTCCAGATCTCAATCTTATCATCCTGTTTCATAATAACATTTCATTTAGCAGACCTTTCAACTGTTAAGCACACATACTTAAAGAAAAACAGTAACAATAATGATATAATTTTAATACTATTTATTATCAGAATGTGTTTGGGGTAGGTGGAAAAATGTGATCAGAATGTGTTATTTCACTGAATTATCATCCATTCTAATGCATACTAAATAACAAAATCTGACTCTACCTTTATTCATTAGGTACAACAGATGTACTCAAAACATGACTTGAACCTTTCTAGAACAACTTTCTTATCAGGAAAGATTACATTACATTGTCCATTTAAATACCTCCAAGTATTACTGATTACTTTTGTAATCTAAGCAGACCTCAAAAACAACAACTATATAAACCAAATTTGTTCCCTAGAAAGCTGATGCTACTACCAAGAAGCATTGTTTTTCTTAGCAAATTAATAAATTTCTTTTTATTTCATTTTGGCTTCTTAATTTGTATGGCTATTGTTAAGTAGATTCTCCCTGGTCTCTTAAAAAAAACTCTGACTGAGAAATACACCAACAATGACAATTTGTGAATTTACAGGTGTAGGGAAATCCTGGCTAGGGGGACTCTTTCCACCAATTGAGATGAGCACCTTCTCTGTAATCTACAGTAGTCTTCACAAAACAAGTCTGTGTGTCAGAGGCAGGAGACAACTATAGTTTTCTTAAATTCCTTAACAGCAGCTCTAAACACTGCCCATGTTGTTTCTTTTTTTATCATGTCATAACATAAAAATACTGATTTGTGAAAATTAACAGAAACTGACATGTACCCTACTTCCTATGTAGTTTCCATGGTAGAGTTAAGAATTTTGAATGTTTTCAGTAATTTAGGCAAGGTTATGACAGATAATATTTCTTTAATATTTTAAAGGTATAACCAAATATTTTTAAAATCTTTTTAAAAATTTAAACTTTGTTTTCATTTTCTGAATTCGGAATTATAGATCTGGGGCAGGAAGAGACTTCAGAATCTCCATAATCAGATCATCTCATTTTATAGAAGAGGGAATCAGGACTCAGGGAGGTTGAGTCAATTGTATAAGATCACTAATGTCATATAAGGGGCAAAGGTGGGACTTGAGTTTATGGTCCCTTATTCCAGAGCTAGTGTTCCTTCCACTTTCCCAGAGAAGCTTCCCTGAATTTTTTCTAGATAGCTTTAGTCAGGAATACCTATATAATTTCATCATTTCTTGTGCTGCAGTTTAAAGAATTCACAGACTAAAATGTCCAATTTTTGCTTGAGAATGGAAATATACTCTGGATTTTCTTGGCATATCTATTTGTTTTCAAATGGCTAATTTTCTTCAATGACAGGGAAGAATGGTCTTTCCTTTGTTGTCAAGCCTCAATGCCCATCCTTACCATTTGGATATTTAACTGATTTGTTGTTTTCTTATTAGGTGGCATTGGTACATGCCTGTGGTCATGGAGCTTGATCATTCATTCATCTATTCCTTGGTTCAACAAATATTTGTAAAGTAGTTACAATATTTATAGTACTAAACCATGATCTATCAGAGTTACAAGGATAAATAGTAATGATTATTTATTTTTGTGTAGCATTTTTAATCTTTGCAAAGGAGTTTCCTCAAACCAACAGAATGAGGTTGATGGATAGTGAAAAGCACACCAGCCTGTGGAATGAGGAAGATTTCAGTTCAAATCTCCCCTCTCTAACACTTATAACCCTTGTAACATTGGCAAATCAATCAACCTCTTATTCCTCAGTTCCTCATGCACAAAATGAAGGGTTGGGAGTTCATGTTCTCTGAGATCTCTTCTAGCTTTCACACTTTAAATGTAGGTAACAGATGAGTATTTTTATACCCACTATAACATGCAATCTCTGTCCTCCAGAAAACTTTAAAGTAGTAAGGAAGCTAAGGGTATATAAAATATAAATGTTGAACAGATATATGTATATTTATCTATCTATCTACTCCTTTGCTTTTATTTAATTTTGTTAAATATATATCTCATTTTGTTATTTTCATAAAGCTCTTTTTATATATGAGTTAACATTCCTTATAAAATATCTAAAGCAGTATGCTACAGGGTACATCTTTTTTTTTCCTTTGCTATCTGATATACTTAAGCCTTTCATCTGAGTAAAATAGAATGGGAACAAAAAGTAAGAATAAAGTTATAATGGAAGATTGTTGAAATGTGGTGATATGCCTATAATTAGAGAAATAACCCATTGGTTTGTTATTTAATATGAAAAATAAGATTTCCTCAACTTCTGGCCATTGTTTGCTGGTCATTTTGTAATTTTTTTTTCTGTGAGTAGCAACAAGTACTGATAAAGCCAAAGCTGATACTTTGTTTAAAAAACAAACATAACAAATCTGATAAAGTCCTGATTCTAGCAACAGAAACATGGAAAAGTTATGGAAGGAAGTTTATTTATGCCTGTATGTATTTGACAAAGAAAGAGAGAAACACTTTGCATTTCCTGAATGTGTAATGATTCATTTTGTTATTTCTGTCTTTCTATGCCAGAAACACAGTTTTCTCTTTTGCAACACAAAGGAGAAAAAGAGAGGAAAAAAGTCTACCTTGATTTTTCATGACTGGTTTGGATTATGCAGCTTTCTTAAGTTTTTATTTTTACTCAGGTTCCTGCTTATTACCTATTCTAGCTTCAAGGTAACCAGATTCTATTTACAATGCTTGAAATGTGGAATAGCAAAATATTCTTTGGGAATAATAAAGTAATAATAATAATGATAAATAACAATAGCAACAAAATATTTAATTAGTGTTTAAGGCTTATAAAATCTCTGCCCTCCATCCCCCCCCAAAAAAAAACCCCAACAACTATATGAAATAGTGTAATTTTTCCTATCTCTATTCTATGGATGAGGAAACTGAGGCCAAGAGAAACTAAGTGATTTGCTCAAAGCCAATACATATAATAAGTGTCAAAACAGGGATTCAAACTAGGTTTTATAAATCTAGTATACTTTCAGTCTGCTTATTTTGTTGATTTTTAGTTGTTCAGTTATGTCTGACTCTTCATGACCCCATTTGGGGTTTTCTTCATAGAGATACTGGAGTAGTTTTCCATTGCCTTCTCCAGTTTATCTTACACATGAGAAAGCTGAGGCAAACAGGGTTAAGTTACTTGTCCAGGGTCATATAGCTAATAAGTGTCTGAGGCCATGTTTGAGCTTAGGAAGATGTCTTCTTGACTTCAGACCCAGCACCCCATTCACTGTGCCACTTAGCAGCCCAGTCTGTTTATTTACTGCAAGGCAAATAAGTAGAAAAGTTATTAACAGAAAAGGAATAATTCTACTGACAATATAACTCATTTTCTCTTTCATATTTTATTTCCTGGAACAACATAAGAGCCGTGATTGTATGAATAGATTGTTCTATTCTTTCTTCTCATATATACAAACCTTTAGAGATATACTTAGGTTATCCTGTCTATTTTTAATATTTCTTCTTTTTTTGTGGGCAGCTAGGTGATGCAAAAAATAGAGTTCTGGCCCTGGAGTCAGGAGGACCTGACTTCAAATCTGGCCTCAAGACACTTGACACTTAACTAGCTTTGTGAGCTTGGGCAAGTCATTTGACCCCAATTACTTTGCCTTTCCTCCTCAAAAAAATTCTTCTTTTCCTTAAAAAAAAATCTTTTTGTTGTATCACTTTATTTTCTATATTATAGAGTGAGTCACCCCTCTTATAAAGATTATGAAAGAGGGGGAAATAGCAGTGCAGCAAAATCAATTAGCACATCAATATATGACTGCCTATACAATATTCCACACCCATAATTCCCACCTTTGAAAAATAAAAAAAGGCAGAAGGTGATATATATATATATATATTTTTTTTTTTGCCTTTTTTTTGTTTTTGTGTTTGGAGGGCAATTGGGGTTAAGTGACTTGCCCAGGGTCACATGGCTAGTTTTTGTGTTAAGTGTCTGAGGTCAGATTTGAACTCAGGTCCTCCTGACTCCAGGGCCGGTGCTCTATTCACTGTGCCACCTAGCCGCCCCAGGTGGTATACTTTTATCACTCTTCAAAGCCAAACTTGGTTATAATAGTACACCATTTTCAGATTTGTTATTATCATTCTTTTTGTTTGAAATGTTGTGCTGATGAGCTATGTATTGCCCAATGTGGGAGCAGGTTGAGATAATTTTAAATCTGGTCCCCAGGAAAACCATCTTCAAAGGGGAGGGAACAAGTTTGAAAAGTAACGAATAAAACTGAAATTACCAAAGGTCTTCAGAGGAAAAAACTCAGTTAAAGACCTTAAACATATACAGATCTAACAGAGAAGATAATAGCACAAGAGAAGATGACCTCCAGGTTAGGCAAAAGAGTTTAGGTATCTCTGAATAAGTTTTTCAAAGGAAAATAAATCAATACCTGATAAGGCAGAAGATCTTATGGATTCTCAACAGAGCATGGAATCAGAGCTAGATATTTTGAAATGATTTATAAGAAAGAGAGAAATTAGAAATATGAAAGAAGAATATAAGGCCTATACAGCAAAAACAATCAGTACAATTAAAAAATATAAAAAATAACAACAACTTTGAATCCAAAATAACAGGTCTCTTCCTCAGGAAAAAGAAAAAAAAGGAGAAGATAACTGATCTGGAATATAAATGCATGGGAGTAAGGGGCAACCTTGAAGAAAAGAATAAAAAAAACTTGATAGAAAGTATGATTTTCATGCTATTACAACATATCGATTTTAGGCGCGGCTAGGTGACACAGTGAATAGAGCACCGGCCCTAGAGTCAGGAGGACCTGAGTTCAAATCTGAACTCAGACACTTGACACTTACTAGCCATGTGACCTTGGGCAAGTCACATAACCCTAATTGCCCTGCTTTCCCTCCTCAAGAAAATTAAAAAAAAGAACATACTGATTTTAAAGACAATATATGTAGAATCTAGTATTCTACTTTTCTAGTCAAACCAGTCCTTTTGCTGTTGTTCAAATATGACTCTCTATCCCTCATGGTAAAGGAAAGGATGGTTACAAAAGTAGGTCTTGGCCAGGTTGCAAAGGTCTTTAAAAGCCAAACAGGGGAATTTATATATGATTCTAGAAATAATGGAGCCATTGCAGTATATTGGGGGAGTGACATGCTAAGACCTTTGCTTTAGGAAAATTGCTTTAGCAGATGTGTGGAGTATTGATTAGAATAGATAGAGAGTGTTCAGCCTGGGAGCTGAGTCAAGAAGCTATTGTATTGGTCCAGGCAAGAGATGAAGATGGCCTGAACTTGGATGTTATCTGTGTGAATAGACACATATGAATGATACTACAGAGGTATAAAAGACATAACTTGGAAAGTAAGTGTATATGGACAATGAAGGAGAATGAGGACTTTAAGAATCAGACTAAGATTACAAACCTTTGTGACTAGACAGATTATACTGTCCTCTGTAAAGATGATTAAATTTAAAAGGATTAATTCCGGGGGAAATATAATAGGTTCTGTTCTGTACATGTTGTGTTTGAGATGTATTTGGGACATTCATTTTGAAACGTTTATCTCCAATACAATCTTAAAATAGTCCCTCTGAAATTGACTGTTCTTTTGCTAATGTGTTTGTATGAGATAAAACTAGTGTTTTTATTTGTATTTCTCTGATCATTGGTAAATTGGAGCAATTTTTCATGTGATTTTTAATTTTTTTCAAATTTCATGTAAAAAGTGTTTATCATTTTTAATTAAGTTTTAAATTATCTTCCTCTTTTCTTCCTTGACCCTCATTGAGAAAGCAAGCAGTTTGATAAAGGTTATACATATGCAATAATGCAAAACATATTTCTGTATTATTGTTGTGGCTTGTCCTTTGTTTTCAACGAGTTCCAGTGACATCACAAAAATGAAGTCTTGACTTGCATTCAATTTGGATTTAAGTGAGACAGAGCTACACAGTTATAAACCTTGCTCTTTCATCTAGAATCTTATTTCAGTATTAGTAATGTTGCAAAAAAAAAAAAAACAAACCCACAGACCAAAAACAAAAACAATAACAACAAATAAGAAAATAAAGAAAAAAAAAGTATGCTTCAATCTGCACTCAGATGCCATCAGTTCTTTCTCTTGAGTTAAATAGCATTTTTCATAATAAGTCCTTCAGAATTGTATTAGGTCATTGTATTGCTTAAAATAGCTAAATCATTCACAGTTGATTGCTGTAAAATATTGCTGTTACTAAATAAAATATTCTCCTGTTTCTGCTCACTTCAGTTTTCATTAGATTATGTAAGTTCTTCATGTTTTTTTTTCTAAAAGCATCTTGTTCGTCATTTCTTAAAGCACCATATTATTCCATCATAATCAGAAAAAACAACTTTCTCAGCCATTCTCCAATTAATGGGCATACCCTCAATTTCCAATTCATTGCCACCACAAAAAGAGCTGCTATAAATATTTTTATATGTACAAATTCTTTTCATCTTTTAATTTTTTTTAGATTCCCTTCAGGATACAGACCTAGTAGTGGTATTGCTGGGTTAGAGTATGCACAATTTTATACCCCTTTGGGCTTAGTTCCAAATAACTCTGCATAATGGTTGGATGCATTTTAATCCTCCATTAATAGGGCCTTAGCATCACAATTTTCTTACAACCCCTCCAATATTTCTCACTTTACTTTCCAGTCATATTAGTCAATCTGATGGCTGTGATGTGTGACTTTATAGTTATTTTAATTTGTATATCTTTAATCAATGCTGTAACTGGGTCCAATGGAAGATAGAATAATAGGCCTGGAGTCAGAAAGACCTGAGTTTAAATCTGACCTCAATACCTTACTATCTATGTATCTCTGGGAAAGTCACTTAACTGTATTTGCCTTGGTTTTCTCATCTGTAAAATGATCTGGAGAAGGAAATGACAAGCCCCTCTACTATCTTTTCCAAGAAAATCCCAAAAGGGTCACAAAGAATCATACATGACTGAAATAACTAAACAATAACGATCAGTTTCAGTTTAGAGTATTTTTTTTTCCTGGTACTTTTTTTTTACTTCAAAGCTTTATTTTCTTTTTCTTTTTTAATGCTTTATTAACTTCTGATTTACATCATTCGTTTCCACCAGATTTTGAGTTACAAATATTATCCCCATTTTCCCCTACCCACCGTCAGAAAATAGCAGTCCCACAGGATATCCCCTCCTCCAATCTGCTCTCTCCCATATTTTCTCCCATACCCCTTTCAAATTTTCCAGTAGATCTCTATGCCTCAGTGCCTGTATATCTTATTTCCCAATTACATGTAATATGGTATTAATAATAGTGTGTATATATATGTATATATATACACACACACATATACATATATATATATATATATATATATATTTGTATGTTTTCATAGATAGTTTTAATTGTTTTATCTGAAAATTTCCTGTTTATATCCTTTGACCATTTGTCACTTTGGGAGCAACTTATATTCTAATAAATTTGACTCATCTATCTATTTATTTGAAAAAATAAAGCCTCTATCAGAGAAACTTGTTATAATATTTTCTGCTTATTATGATTAACAATTACATGTTCCTCCATCCTATTTTTCCTCTCTCTCCCTCTCTCTCTCTCTCTCTGTCTCTCTCTGTCTCTCTCTCTCTCTATCTCTCTCTCTGTCTCTGTCTCTCTCTCTCTGTCTCTCTCTCTCTGTCTCTCTCTCTCTGTCTCTCTCTCTCTCTCTCTGTCTTTTCCCTCTGTCCCTCTTCAAAATTTTTTGCTTCTGACTACTACTTTCACCAATCTTGCCTCCATCTTCTTAAGCCCCTCTCTTCTTTTATACCTTTCCTCTCCTATTTCCTGCTAGGGTAAGATAGACTTCTATACCCAACTGAGGGTGTATGTCATTCCCAATTAGTGTCAAGTGCAATAAGAATAAGTTTCAAGTGTTGTCTTTCCCCCCCACATACTCCCATCATTCCCTGCACTGTAAGAATTCTTCAGTGATCTTTTTTATTTCCTTTTCCATTGGACTAAATGTACTTTTAAAGAAATTCTTCTCTTTAAAGTATTTTTTAGCCTCTTTTTATCATTTGGCCTATTTTGTTGTTTTAGGTTTTACTTTTTTTTAGTATTATTCGTGTCTCCTTTAGCAAGATATTGAATCTTTTATTCCCATTATTTTCTTACATCATTCTCATTTCTTTGTCCATTTTTTTTCTTCTACCTCTTTTATTTAATCTTCAAAATCCTTTCTGAGCTCTTATTGTAGTGCTTTTGGGACCTAAGACCAATTAACATTTTCCTTTGAGGATATGGAAGCAGCAGTCTTTACTTTGTTGTCTTCTTCTGAGTTTGTGTTTTGATCTTCCCTGTCATCATAGTAACTTTTTATAGTTAGATTATTGTTGTTGTTGTTGTTTTTATTGTTGTTGTTTGTTGCTTGTTTTTCTAGTTTATTTCTTGACTTCTGACTTTATGACAAAGTCGAGCTCTGATCCAAAGGTTGAGGGAGCATTACAACAAGTTTCAAATTTTTCATGATGCTGTTTTCTGAAATAATTCTGGGTCTCTGTAAGTTTTCAGTTCTTCCAACTGGGTATGATATAAGGAGAGTTATAGTCACTGCTCTCCTAGCCTATGCTCTATCCTCTGAGTAACCACAAGCATTCTTCTCCACCCTAGAACTGTTGCCTGGATCCCCTGTCCCCTAGCACCATAAATCTTATGTGCTAGTCTTCTTAGTAGCAGAGATATGCACCTAATGCCAGCAAGGAATCTCCTATAATCTTCTTCTTACCAGTCACCCAAAACCCTCACTGTAGATGGACTAAGAGTTCTGGAACCAACTCTGCTGGTTTAGCCACTTTCAAGGCTTATTACTTGCTTGCTGGGGCCAGCTTGCTCTGGACTTCAATCCAGTATCACCCCAGTGTGACAGAAATCTATTGCAAGTGTCTATAGCATCAAGCACTCCAGCATACCCAGGGTGGCTGCCAACACAGATTCTTTGATCTGCTTTTCTAAAGGAAAGCAACTCAAATGGACTAACAATCTTTCTTGAATCATTCATACATATTATTTACCTAGTTCAGGGGGAAAAGTCAGCACTCCAAACTTAAGAGTGTACAGACAGAAATTACAAGAAGACAGAGAAACTTTTCAAGCAGACAGACCTCCAACTGTCTAACCATTACATCCATACCTAGTCACAGTTACCAGAGAACGAAGCATAAACATCTGGGTTTTCAAAGACAGGGAGCTCTCAACAGCTGCCCAGAATCTGGTCTGTTCAAATCACACAACATTTCTCAAAGTGAGCCCCAAAACAAAGCCTTACATCAGGGTTTATATAGCCTTCACCTAGCTAAGAGAATGTAACAACCCTCTTGACCAATGACAAAGTATCTCCTGAAAAATAAGGCTCCCACCACTGGTTCCAGGTGCACTTAAGCCTATCAAAGGGCCTAGGGTCAGGGAAGATCTTAAATTTACATTTCCATATAGTGTCCTTAGCTATCTTGAGCTGAATATTCATTTCACCTCATCCTTCTGTTGATTCTCCATTTCTAGAATTCCTTTTAAGGTGTTATTTTAAACTTGTTTATAGGGGAGTTTGGGAGAACTCAGATGGCTCCCTGTCTTTGCCACCTCGGCTCTGCCACTTCATATGATGTTTACTAATTTACAATTCTTATTTTGAGAATTGTTTGTGTCCTTTGAATATTTATCCATTGAATAGTGTTTGGTGTTATATATTTGTGTTAATCCTTTGTGCCATATCTGATGTAAAGATTGTTTTTTCAGCTATTAATCATTTTACTTCTTATCCCAGCTACATTTTTTGCCTATTCAAAAATATTTCTTTTTCATAAAAAAACCCTTTTTTTCTCCTCTTATCTATGTTTTTTTAAGGATTTCTCCTGCAGATGTCATTGTGATGTGTGCCTGAACCTTTATTATTCTACTTAAAAAAATTGTATTATTGTTGTTGTTCAATCATTTCTGTCATGTCCTACTTTCAAAATCCTTTTCTTTCTGTTGTTATTGGGGGGGTTGTTTTATTTTGGGAGATTTTTTTTGGCAAAGTTACTGGAGTGGTTTGCCATTTCCTTCTCTAGTTCAGTTTACTGGTGAGGAACTGAGGCAAACAGGATTAAGTGAGTTCTCCAGGGTCACACAACTAGTAGGCATATGAGGTTGGATTTGAAATCTGGAAGATGAGTCTTCCTTGACTTCAGACCCAATAATCTATCCATTTTGCCATTTAGCTGCCCTCTCCACCCTTTTTTTTTTAATAGTATAGATTCTTTTATTCGGGTTATAATAATTTTCATCTTACTGTTGGTATGTAGTGTAAGTTGTTGGCCTTACCCCATTTTCTTTCAAATCAGTTGCCAGTTTTTGTATCATTTCCATATTACATTCAGGGTTCTTTTTCATTTTTCATACTATCTTTCCTTTTGAAGACTCCTCATATGACTAGGCAATGAGAAACCTTACTATCCTGGATGAACACCTCATATATTTTCTAGATTATTAATGTACTCAATAAAATGCAGCACAGAGTACTCTAGAAAAAATCCAGATGCAATCATGTAGAGACAAGCAAAAATGCAGTTTTCAACTCTCTTGCTATGCATACTGTGCCTGTCAAAGTGGAATATATATCATTAAATGTTTGTTTCATTGGTTATTTTGCTTCCATATCCTGCTGTTGACTCATATTGGCTTTGAAGTACATTAAGATCGTAAGATCTTTTTCCCCCAAAGGAATTACCTAGTCTTACTGCCCCTATTTTGTACTTGAAATGTTAATTTTTTTAAGAAGTGTGGGAGTTTACATTCATCTTTATTACATGTCAATTCATCAGTTTGGGTCCAACACTTTAACTAAAATAAACAATTTTTGCATTTTATCTCTTTTATCTAATACATTATCTATCCTTTACATTCTGTGCCTTTTATAAGTTTGATAGATGTCATTTATTCCATTATCTAAATTGTGATTCAAGAGGCACTTCCTTAGAGACCTCACAACATATTTATAGAATATTCTATAGAGTAATAATCTTTTCAACCAGTTCTTAACTCACCTAATGGAATACTACTATAAATATAGTTTATATGTTTTTCAGCTTCTTCACAAGGATAGTGGACTATGTTGCCCAATGCTTTGCTCAAATTAAAGTCAATTATCTGCACAACTTTTCCATTCTCTACCGTATCAATCTAGATATCTTGTCAAAAATGGAAATGGGCTTAATCTCTTTGACTAAGTCATGCTAGCTGTTTGTGACTCTTGTTCTATTTCTAAATATTCACAAATCAATCCTTCATTAAAGCATTGCATAATTTTGGCAAGTAATAAAACCAACCTTACTGGCCAATAGTATCCAAGCTATATTCCATATGTTTTTGAAAATCTGGACAACGTAATTTTTTTATAATCTTGCATAACTTTTTCCCGCCAAAATCTTTCGAAGGTAACCAAAAGTGGCTCACTGATTACATTTACACTTTCTTTTAATACCAAGGCATCTAGTTGCTCTTGGCCTAGATACTTGAACTCATTGAGAGCTACTATATGTCCTCATACTATATCCATTTTTTTCCTTAGGTAATTGCTATTCATGATATTCATGAAATGCGATCTAAACTGTAAATTCAGTAACCTGTACTTGGAATAAAAGATCCACTACTATTAGAAAATATAAACTAAAGTAGGATATATATGTGTGTATGTGTGTGTTTATATATGTATATACTTATACATATATACATACATAAACATATATGTGTGTAGAGATAGAGATATTTAAATATATACATGCATATACAATACATATACATTATGCACTTATATATATTTATATATGAATGAAAATATAAATCCCTCTTCATTATATATGTATTATACAAAATCATCTACATATTATGAATACAAATGTACATATACAGAAGAACACTATATATATGTATATATATATATATATATATATATATATAAAACTCACCTAATAATATAGGCTTTATTTTTCAAGAAAATTATGTTTAAAGAAACACTAAAGGTGGAATCATTTAATGGCATTTTGAATTATCTTTCTCTTTTGCAATAGACAAATGTACATATGTAGAACCAACTGCTTTGAAACTAAAGTGCTCAGAAAAATGTCAAGAGATCAATTTGATGTAATCAGAACTCTGGACGCAAGCACTGTATAATGATGAAAAGTAAATTATTGAAATGCCTCAATTTGAAGAGTACATTAAATAGCATTTAATTATATCTGTGCAAAACATAAAAAAATGTAAATGCATCATCCAAAACATCTAAAATTAGAATGAACAAGATGAGAAAAACATTACTAAGCTCAAAGAGATATACTTAGAACTTTAAAACCATGGAAATGAAAGTATATATCACATCCTGATTATCAGAAGACAGGTTATCTTCATTGTGATATATCCATAGCAAATCTTATTCTAAAATTACTTAAAAATAACACCCACTCTTAATCTTGATATTTCAAGGAAGAGTGGTTTACTCTTATTTAGCATAAATCAAATAGCCTGGCAGAGAAGAACTTCAAAACTACCAAACTTTGCTATCATTTCTTCTCTGGAAAGATGTTTTGAGAAATAAAGAGTTTTGGTATGTATTTTTGGTCATGCTGAAAACTGATGCTATTTATTAAAGTGAATAGGAAAAGAAATTAAGAGAAAGGAACTTGGAAATAGTAAAGAAGATGTCTTATAAAAGAAGCCGAACTCAATGTTGGTGAGTTATTTGACAGTAAATATAATATTAGAATCTATTAATAGAAATATCATTTCCAAAACAAGGAAAGTTACAATCTTTCTGTGCTATAGTCCTTGGCAGAACATTCCTAGAATGCTATGTTTAGTTCTTATCTCATTTAAGGAAGAATGTTGACAAATTGTGAAAATTGAAGTTCATGCCATTAAATGGTTAAAGAAGTGAGGATGTTAAACTGAGAGTAAAGAAAACCTAGGAAAGTAGAATAATAAGAAGAATTAGCATTTATATAGCATTCTAAGGTTAGCAAATCATTTTAAAAGTATCTAATTTAATCATTACTCCAAATCAAATATGCTATCCTCTCCTCTACCTATGTGAGATTTGCTCTCTATGTGCCCAGTAGGGTAGAAATTGGAGCACTGGGGGTAAAAGTGATAAAAGCCAACTTTCAGGATAAAGAGGAGAGGGTAATAAACATTTATATGACACCTATAATTTATATGACAGCTATGTGGTAGGGATTTTTCTAAGTACTTAATATTATTCCATTTGGTCCCCAAAATAACCTTTTGAGATAAGTGCTATTATTACCAATGTTATGATTGAGGAAACTGAGGCAAACAGGGTTTACATGACTTGCCCAGGGTTATGTAGTTAGTGTATTTGAACTCATCTTCCTGATTACATTGCCCCGTATTCTATACACTGCAAGGAAGAAATAAACTTCTAAATAACTAGAAGTCTCCCAAAGATTAAAGAGATATATTCAAAAGTAATGAGATTCCTATTCTTTAAGGTCTTTGGGCAGAGAATGGATACCCACTTGAGGGAAATTCTGCATGGACATTTTTGTTCAGATCTTTGAGGAAGAGACACTTTCTGTGGTCACTTCCCACTGTAAGATACTGATTCTGTGAAAGCAGAAAGACGTAATGAGTCAAATTTTCCCATTACCTATATTTCATTTATAAGCTATATCAACAATTTCAGGACACTGTGCTTGTATTTTACTCATTTAATGTATTGACAGGCACATTTGTAAACCTGAAAAAAAAAGAGTGCAATCTTCATAAGTGATTAAGGTCTATACTGGAAAAGCAACACTGTTATGGGAATGGCAATCTGAAGATCTCCCTTGCCCCTTGGCCCTTTGATAAGCTTAAGTGCTCTGCCCCATAATAGGCTGAATATGGTCACATGGAGCCTGTGGTGGGAGGTTTGTTTTTCAGGAATGCCCACATCTTGTTACTTTGTTATTGGGCAGTGGATCAAGAGGGTTGTGACATTTTCTGATGCAGGAGAAGGCCATATATACCCTGATGTGAGGCTTTGTTTTGGGGCTCACTTTGGGAAGAGTTATATGGGCAGCCACTGAGACCCTGGCTTTGAAAACCCAGATGTTGGTGCTTCCCTCTCTGGTAACTGACTAGGTATGGATGTAATGGTGAGACTGCTGGAAGCCCTGTCTGCTGATCTGTTTTTTCTGTCTGTATTTTTTTTTCTGCTTGTAAATTCTGTTTGTGTTCTCTGAAGTTTGGGGCACTGACCTTTTTACCCTGAAAAAGGTAAATGATATATGTTTGATTAAAGTAGGATTGTTCTGATGTTTTGAGTTGCTTTTTTTTAGAAAAGCAGATCTAAGAACCTATGCTAGCAGCCATCCTGGGTATGCTAGGGTACTTGCTGCTATAAACATACACAAAATGAATTTAGTCATGCACTATCGTTTTCAAAACATTGGTAGTAACTGTCCAAATGGAAATTTCAGTGTGAGACAAGTACAATGACAAAAATGTGCTTTTGATGCCCTGAGTACTTCAATAATTCTAAAAAAGTAATGTTATTTCTAAAAATGATATGTTCTAAATGTTTTGACTATTTGGTATTCAAATAGATTTGTGGTATATATGAAAGTATAGAGACTTAGAAAAATATATTTTTAATTCAGTTCTAAAGTCATCTAGGCACTGAATAAACTGGAGATCTAGCTAAACATAAACCAGAAAATGTGTAGTCATGAGCAAAAACGACATAGTCTTAAATGTGCACATAGAAGATTAGAAGAAACCAGTGAGAAAATAGCTTTGTGCAGAAATTGCTAATCCTTCCAAAAAGAGTTTTTGTTGTTCAATCATTTCAGTCATGTGTGCCCCTTTGTGACTGACTCCTTTTGGAGATTTTTTTGGGCAATGACAATGGAGTGGTTTGTGATTTCCTTCTGCAGTTCATTTTATAGATGAGGAAACTGAGGCAACCAAGTTAACTTACTTGCCCAGGGTCAAACAGGTGGTAAGTGTCTCCAGCCAGATTTGAATTCAGGTCTTCCTGACTCTACCCATTGTGCCACCTAGCAACCCGTTTTAGAAACCTAATAATGTTTATATTCACATACCAACATTACCTTTTATAATCACAGCTAATACTTTCAATTTTCTAAATATAGTCCTCTTCAGTCACAGTTAATTTACATCAAAGAATGAAGAAAATGCTTCCCAACTCCTACCCCATCCTCTCAACCAATGATTACATTATCATTGAGATAAAGAGGCAAGTACTAGTTGATAGAAACATCAAGGCAGAGTGGCTGGAGTGTTCTCAGTTTGACTTCTGCCTCTTTCTTTTATCCACTGTGTGTCCCTAATAAGTCATTAAATTTCTTAGGCAGTATTTATTGAAAGCCAGTAAGCACTGACCTGCATTAATAGACATTTCCACACTGAGAATTCCCTATACCAATGGAGAAGGTGTAGCAGAGTAAAAGATAGCTGCCTACTATTTTGTGATTCTGGGTCTAGTGATTTAATATAAAGGAAATTTTCTTGACTTATTTTATGAATGTAGTTCAAATATATAAGCTTATTTGTCTGCTAATTTGTGTCTGCTAATTTGAAACAACTCTTAGAAAATGAAAGTATAACAGTGAAACTTTGGAGATTTTTTTTTTGGAAGGTCAAGACAATTTATATAGAATGATTTTTTAAAGTACAATAACATAGGTAGAAGAGTGGGTAATCATTTCAACAATATGTATGAATATTGATATAAAACACTTAATATTATGAGATGTCATGAATTAGGGGGTATTTTTTCAAAATTTTGCAGATCCTTTTTTGTTAGTTCTGTTTTAGCTAGGTTGGATGTTTTCAACAACATTAAAACTAGAGATTTCTCAGTGTTGACTAATCTATGCTAAAACTATTTCTATCATCATTAACTAAGCTATCTATAGAATCTAAAGTGTAAGTATTTAAAACAAATAATCAGGTATAAACTTCTCATCTCCATGTTTTGGGTACTCTTTCAAGACTATGCCACCAAGGGACTAAGAAAGAAGGAAAATTTCCCCATGTATTTATTTTTAAGGTTTTATTATTTCACTAAGGTTTTTGTACCATAGTGATTTCTAGTAATTCTACATCAGTAAATGATTTATTCAATAGGTTTTTAAGAGGAATTCTGTTAACCCTGATGAAACAAAACACAAGGTAAATAATTAATAGGTAACTTTTCATTCATTGATTAAAAAAAAGAAAAACAGTCCCTACCCTCTTGCACTTGGGCTTGCACTTGAATGACAAAAATAACACATAAATACCTAAGTTCATACAAGATGTGTAGATAGTAGAAAGAAGACAATTTAAGAGGGGGAGGCTCTAGGAGCTGGGGAATGAGAAAGGTATTCTATTGAAAAGGTGGAATCTGAGTTGTCTTTTTCAAAAAATTAATTATTTGTTAATTTTTAGATTTTGACACATTTCCACAAGATTTTGAGTTCCAAGCTTTCACCCCATCTCTTCCTTCCACCTTACCCCAAGATGTCATGCAGTCTGATTACCCCTTCCCCCAGTCAACCCACCATTCTATTACAATCCTCTCCCATCCCCTCCCTCTTCACTTTCTTGTAGGGCAAGATAGATTTCTAAACTCCATTGCCTGTATATCTTATTTCCTAGTTGCATGTAAAACAAATTTTAACATTTGTTTTTAAAACTATGAGTTCCAAATTGTCTCCCTTCTTCCATCCCCACCCACCCTCATTGAGAAGGCAAGCAATTCAATATAGGGATCCCCATCAATATAGGTTATACATGTGTAGTAATTTAAAACACTACCTTTATGGTCATATTATGAAAGAATAACTATATTTCTCTCCATCCTACCCCACCCTCCACTTATTCTATTTTCTCCTTTGACCCTGTTCTTTTTCAAAAGTGTTTGCTTCTCATGACCCCTCCCCTAATCTGCCCTCCATTCTATCATACCTCTTCCTCTTATTCCCTTCCTCCTTGGTTTCCTGTTGGGTAAAATACCCTATTGAGTGTGTTATGTTATTCCCTCCTTATGCAAAATCAAATCAGAGTAAGGTTCACTCATTCCTTCTCACCTCCTTTTTTCCTCTCCATTGTGAAATCTTTCTCTTGCCTCTTTTACATGAGACAATTTAGCCTATTCTATCTCTGCTTTCTCCTCCCAATATATTCTTCTCTCACCTCTTAATTTTACTTTTAGATATCATCCCTTCATTTTCAACTTACCCTGTGCCCTCTCTCTATCTACATGAATAAACATACATATATACACATGCATGTATACACACATATACATACACATCTATATGTCTATGTCTATGTCTATGTCTATCTCTATGTATGTGCATATATCTATATCTATATGGATATATCTAGATCTACAAATACATACATATACATACACACATACATATATGTATATGTGTGTGAATATAAATATGCATATCTCTCTACTCTCTATGTATGCATATTAATATTTGTATCTATCCTTCTAGATATCTATATTTATCTATCTATATCTATCTATATAGATATAGATAGATAGTTCCTCCGACTAACCTAAATCTGAGAAAGGACTCATGAGTTGCAAATACGATCATTCCATGTTGGAATGTAAACAGTTCAGCTTTTATAATTTCTTTATGATTTCACTTTCCTGATTACTTTTTCATTCTTCTCTTGATTCCTGTATTTGAATGTCAAATTTTCTATTCAGCTCTGGTCTATCCATCAAGAATGCTTGGAAGTTCTCTGTCTCATTGAATGTCCATTTCCTCCTCTGAAATTTTGCTGGGTAGATCATTCTTAGTTTTCATCTTAGCTCCTTTGACCTCCAGAGTATCACATTCAAGGCCCTTTAATCCCTTAATGTAGATGCTTCAAAGTCTTGTGTTATCCTGACAGTATTTCCTCAATACTTGATTTTTTTTTCTTTCTGGCTGCTTGTAATATATTCTCCTTAAACTGGGAACTCTAGAATTTGGCTACAATATTTCTAGGAGTTTTCCTTTGGGGATGTCTTTTAAGAGGCAGGGGATTCTTTCAATTTCTGTTTTACCCTCTGGTTCTAGGAAATCCAGGCAGTTTTCCTTGATAATTTCATGCAAAGTGATGTCTAGGTTCTTTTTGTTTGTTTGTTTTGATCATGGCTTTCAGGTAGGCCAATAATTTTAATTTCTCCTGTATCTATTTTCCAGGTAAATGGTTTTTCCAATGATATATTTCACATTGTCTTCTATTTTTTTCATTCTTTTGGTTCTGTTTTATCATTTCTTGATTTCTCATAAAGTCATTAGCATCCATTTGCTCCATTCTAATTTTGAAGGAATTATTTTCTTCAGTGAGCTTTTAGATCTCCTTTTTCATTTGCTTTTTAAGGCATTCTTCTCCTCATTGACTTTTTGGACTTATTTTGCCATTTGGGTTCATCTATTTTTTAAGGTGTTGTTTTCTTGAATATTTTTCGGGTCTCCTTTAGCAAGCTGTTGACTCATTTTTCATTATTTTCTTACATCACTCTCATTTCTCTTCCAAATTGTTCCTCTACTTCTCTTGTTTGATTTTCAGAATCCTTTCTGAGCTCTTCCATAGCCTGAGATCATCTTGGCTCCACTCTCCCGAGTTTAAGGAAACTAGGAAAACCAAGAGGGGAAGATAAGAGGGCAGAGTATTATAAGCATAATGGATATGCTGTACAAATGCATGTAGAAAGGAAATAAAATATCATTTTAAAGGAATTACAAGTAGGTCCATGCTGCTGCGTTGAAAAGTGTGAGTAAAAAAGTGGAATGGAAGAAATATATATACATATATATATATATATATGTGTATGTATATGTGTGTGTGTGTGTATGAATAACAGAAGGGATGGTAGGATCAAATGAAGAAATTTTTGTAGATTGGAGAGAAAAGCATGTAATCATATTTGATAGAGTCTGTCTCTTCTATGCACACTTGATGTAATTTAGCTACTCCATCCCCATTCTCTTTAATGTTATTTTTGACTTCCATATATGCTAATACAGTACTGTAATGGTTATCATATGTGATGTCTTTTCTGTCCTTAATGGTAAAAAGGTATTTTTAGAAAACATATTTGCACATTTTTCTAGTTTTCTTTCTGCTTGTTGTCATCCCATTTTTATGTTTGTTTCTTAGTTTTCCCTTTAAGTACATTTTGGATATCTTGGCTTAGTAAAGTCTTCCACTACTTTTTTTGTAAAGTGACTTTACTACGTAGTCTGCCTCTGAATTATAAGACAATTATTGCTCAAAATCTTTCATTATGCTTCTCAAATTTTTCTAACTTTTTAGGCTGTTTTGTCCTTCTTGCCATGACTATTCATTTAAACTAATCAGTAAACTTAAACATGAAATTATTATAATTAATGTTGATGTATTTTTGCTGCAAGTTCCCTCTTCTTCCCTTTTGTCCATCTCACAATTCCTATTTTCCCATCTGTTACTATCTGTTATTGAGGTCACACTTCTCCTGGGTCAGTACAAATCTCTACATGTATCTTTAATCTCCCTCACTCCCATCTTTTTATTGAGATTGTCCAAAAATCATCCCCTATCTCTCAATCAGTTTCAATATTTAACTTTCCCCTAGAACAATTTATGCTACAAATACTACCAAGCTTTCCTTATCTTCAAAACAAACAAACAAAAAACCTATCACCAGGCCCTCTCAAACTAGGAACTTACATATTTCATTGATTTTTCCTTCTTTCCCCATTCCTCAGTGCTTTGAAGTCTAACTTTGGACATTATCATTCAACTGCTATCAGCAATATACTCTTAATTGTCAAATCCAATGGTAAGTTCTCACTTCCCTTCTTATTTATTTCTCTGCAACATTTGACATCATTCACCACCTTCCCTTTTGGTGTACTCTTTACTCTCTGTGTTTTCAGGACACAACTCACTTTTTGTTCAACTTATTTGACAACTCTTCTGTGTCTGTTTCTATTCATTATAAAATCCCAAAAGTATAAGTAAACCCCAGGCATCTGGAGCCAGTGCTCTTACTCGCTGAGCCATCTGGCCTCCCCTTATTAATTTTATTTTTATAATTTTACTCCATCACTTTCTTTTCTTTTCCAAAATTTTCTTCTGCTACTCTCCCAGAAATTCTTTTTAAACTTGGGTCAATTAGCTGTTTTCTTTTAAGCTTTTTTTGTAGTTTTTTTCAAATCAGTTTTTGCTTGTTACTGTTGTCTTCTTCTGAATTTATATCTTAGTCCTCCCTGCCACTATAGTAGATTTTTATGCTTACATTATTTTTAGTTTTTCTTCAATTTTCTGGCCTATTTCTTAATTTGAACTTTATGTTAAAGTTGAGCTCTGCTCACCTTGAGGTGGTGGGGCATTTTCTCAGGCTTAAGGTTTTTACATGTGTCTGTTTTCAGAGCTAGTTTTGAGGGTCCACAAGTTTTCAGTGCTTCCTAGATGGCAAGGTGTGGTCATTTCTCTCCTGATCTGTACTTTGGTCTTTATTGAGGAAGAGGAACTTTTCTCCAACACCCAACAAATACTTTACTCTTGGCCCTAGAACTGTGACAAGATCCCCTATTCTTAGGTAGACACAAGTGCTTGCTCTCCTCCACATCTTGGAACAATGATGTGGGGCCTTTCTCCCATGTGACCAACCACAAGGGATCCTCCAACCTGGAAATGTGATACAAAACTGCTCATGAGCAATAGAATTGCCAATTATTGCCAGCTGTACCTAATGCCATCAAAGTGTCTCTTGTCACTTTTTTTCTGACCTTCAACTATCCTCATACTGAGAAAAGTCTGATGAGGTACAATTATCATTTTTTGATGCAGGAATATAAATAGTTCAACTTTAACAAGTTCCATGTGATTTCTTTTTCCTGTTTATTTTCTCATGCTTCTCTTCCTTCTTGTATTTGAAAATTTAATTGTCTCTTCAGCTCTGTTTTTTTTTTTCATCTAGAATGCTGAAATGTCCTCTATTTCGTTGAATTTCCATATTTTTCCCAGAAGTATTACTCAACAAAACTGAGTAGGTGATTCTTGGTTTTAATTCTAGCTCTTTTGACCTCCTGAATATCATATTCCAAGTGCTTCTTTCCCTTAATGCAGAATCTTCTAGATCTTGTGTTATCCTAATTGTTTTCCACAATACTCACATTTTTTCTTCCCAACTGCTTGTAATATTTTCTCCTTGACCTGAAAACTACTTGGCTAAAACATTCCTTGGAGTTCTCTTTTGGGGATAATTTTCAAGAGGATATCAGTGAATTCGTTCAAGGTCTATTTTGCCCTCTGATTCTAGAATATCAGGGCAATTTTCCTTGAGAATTTATTGAAAGATGATTTCTAGGTTCTTTTTTTGATCACAACTTTCAGGTAGTCCAATATTTTTAAATGATCCCTCCTGGATCTATTTTCCAGGTGAGACATTTCACATTGCCTTCTATTTTTTTTATTTGTTTCCATCTGTTTCATAGTATCTTAATTTCTCATGGAGTAACTAGCTTCCATTTTCTCCAATCTAATTTTGAAGGAATTATTCTCTTCTGTGAGTTTTTGAAATAACTTTTCCATCTTGGCAAATTGGCTTTTTAAGGCATTCTCCTCATTGGCTTTTTGGGCCTTTTTTTTTTTTTTACCATTTTAGGTAGTCTATTTTTTAAGGTGTTATTTTCTTCAGTATGTTTTTGGGTCTCCTTCAGCAGGATGTTGACTTGCTTTTCATGATTTTCTTGCATCAATTCTCATTTCTCTTCCTAATTTTGCCACCACTTGATTTTCAAAATCTTTCTTGAGCTCCTTCATGACCTGCAAACAATTCATATTTTTCTCAGACACTTTTGGTGCAGGAGTTTAGACTTTGTTGTCTTCTTCTGGCTCCATATTTTGATCCTCTTTGTCCACCAAAAAAGATTCTATGGTCTCATTGTATTTCTTCTGTTTGCGCACATTGACATCCAATTACTTGACTTTTGAGCTCTTTGCCACGAGAGAACTCTGCTTCCTGAGTTGTGTGAGCTGTGTCCCAAATTCTATGTTTTTTGCAGGTGATGTCAGAACTGTTGTCAGATCTATGAGGAGAGCACCATTTCTAGAGCCACCCAAGTTCTAGAAAGCTAGCATGCCTCAGCAAAGGACAGCCATCCAAGACTGTGTCCCAGATGGAAGTAGGTCAAAGCAAGAGAGATTACCCTTTGAATTTTCACATTGTCCCTCTATAATCTGCAGGCCAGGAGCTCCAGAGGCAGCCATGTGACAGAAGCTACAGCTGCCTCCCCACTGCCATCTCTGTCACCTCAGGGGATCTTCTCTCATCCAGTTCCAACAGAGTTCCCTACCTTTTACTTTCTCTTTGTTTTTTATGGATTGAGAAGTCTGGAAACTGACACTGCAGCCTGTGATTCACTCTCCTGAAGCCTGCTCTGGCCAGTCTGGGCCTTGAGCATTGGCTGGAACAGCTAATATGGGACTGTGCATGGCTCCCAGCCCAGTGCAATAGACCCTTCCTGTCAACCTGCAAGGATGCCTTTAGTGGGAGATTTGTTTCTCTTTGTCTCTTTGTGGCTTCTGTAGCTCTAAAGTTTGTTTAGCATCACTTTTTTACATGTATTGGAGGTGGATGGAGTGAGAGCTCAAGCAAATTCCTGCTTCTACTCCACCATCTGGCTCCACCCCTGGTGTATTTCTTAAATCTGTTTTTAGGAGCTAGGGTGTGGGGAAAAGGAGTTCAATTATATTTCTTCCTTTTACTCTTGTTATCTTGGCTCTGCCCCCTTTATATTCCAGTATCAAAAGCCATTTGTCTTTTATCAGTGTTTTTATTAGATTAAGTTCAAATTATTCTAGTTTTTTCCCCCAGAAAAGGTTTGAACAATAGTTTTTCCATTATTTTCCTCTGATTTTTATATGCTACTTTTCCCTGATTATCTAAATATTTTCTATCCTTTAAAGCTGAATTAAATCCTTTTTCTACCAAGAGATCTTTCCTGATCATCCCTGATGAAAAAGATCTCTTTCTTCTATGAACTTTTATAGATTTTATTGTCTACCAATAGGCCTCATGGTCCATATATTATTTTATTTCTTGCACTGGATTTATTAGTCTATTGCTACCCACTTAGGCAGATTGTAATTCTGGTACAGAGGGAGGGGAAAAGAAGTTGACATAATGCCATATACTCCTGTGTTACTCCTATATCATATACCATTATGCCCTGCATGTAGATGATCAGTAATATTTGATAAATTAATCTTTCAATTTTAAGATATTAAGAAACTTGAAATATAAATATAGATATAAAGGAACTTTATAATAGAATGAGGTGGACTGCTCATGTGACAAGAAAAAGACATGACAGAAAACCTGAGTGATCCTCTGGTAAACTCACAGTGTCAGGAAAGAGTGAGGAAGCCTCAATAAAGTCGGATGAACAACATAGGAGAGAATATCGACAAGAAGGATAAGCAGGCATAGATAAGATTTGATCTATGTCATTAGATGGAACTCAAATCTGAGAGTAACGTGTTCAAATCTTTTATTTTCTGCATGTTTGAGATTATTTCATGCATACATTTTAATAAATATATCCTTCCCTCATTTGAACCTCTTATAAAATGTTTAAAAAGAAAATAAAATAATATTCAAAGTGATCTATAAATTTATTGGCACTCATTTAGGGTTTTATTTTTATTTTGGTTTTATTCTTTCCTTAAAGTCTGGGATATAGACCAACTAGTGCAATCTCTGAGTTTAGAGGAATGAGCAGTTATAGTGACTTCACCTTTATTTCCAATAGTTTTTCCAAGTGGTTAGACTAATTAACAGCTGCACTAAAAATGTATTATCGGCTAAGTGAAGTGCTTTCTGGCTAAGTTGTTTCAATGAATTTTTTGTAGCAAATGCTTTAACTTAGTTAAATGTTTCTAGGGAATAGGGACAATCAAGATGAATGCAAATGTATTTGGGTTTGAAGTTATGCAATGATTTTTAAATTACTACAAAGCAATCAGTTGTAGAATCTACTTTATTTTGAGGCAGCTAGGAAATTTAATGAATAGAGTGCTAGATTTAGAATCAGAAAAACTGTGTTCAAATCCCACTTAGATACTTTCTGTGTGACTCTTGGAAAGTCACTTCAACACTCCACCTCAGTTTACTTATCTGCAAAAGAAGAGTAATGATTATGCTTCTTTTGCAAGGTTTAATGAGGCTCAAATGAAATAAGGTATTTAAAGTGTTTTGTAAAAGTTATTATTATCATTTTATTTAAGCTTCTTTAAGTAAAATGAATTTATAAAGCAAGATTCACTTCTGTATAAAGGAAAAAAAAACATTTTTTTCCTATTCAGTAGCTTCCAACTTCAAATTTCCATCTAGTTCAAATTATATGTCAATTATATAATCAAATAAAAAATTATGTGTCAATTTTAAATTCAAACATTGCTTAATAAGACATTATATTTCAGAACTTAAATATTTTCTTGGGATACTAATATTTTCACCACTGAACTATCTTTCACACAAAATTTATATTGCTATTTCTATTTTATTAAAGACAAGACATATAATGTTTGGTGCCATTACAACTTTAGAGAAATGAGTTGGCAGATATGGGAGAGAATCATATATTTAATCTTCAAAAAATAAATGCCCAAAAATTTATTGTAGAAATATGTTATTTTGCTAATATAAAAAACAATTCTACTCCAACCTGGAGCTAAGAGCTATACTTTTTTTTTGGACAATTTGGAAATCTGTGTACTTGATCTGTTTCTCTGTCTTGATAATTCTGTCTGTATACTCTGAAGTTCGGGGTGCTGACCTTTTTCCCCTGATCTAGGTAAATGATACATATTTGACTGATTAAATTAAGCTTATTAACCCATTTTGAGTTGCTTTCCTTTAACAAAGCAGATCCAAGAACCTGTGTTGGCAGCCACCCAGGGGCACACTGGGATGCTTGCTGCTACAATGATGTAAATCAGAAATTAATAAATAATTTGATAAATGAAAAAAAGGAAATAGCAATATAGTGGATACAGGGTCATCTTCAAAGTAAAGTCACATTCAAGAAAAACTTGGTTCAAATACAACCTCTTACATATAATAGTTTTGTGACAATAAGCAAGACATTTCATGTGTCTATGTTCCAACTTTGTCAATGGGTGTGGCCTTGGGTCTACTTGTGGCCTTCTAGGTCCTTGGGGGAGGGAAAGCTTTTGGCTGGGTCTGAGTTTTGCAGAAAAAGGTCATTTTAGTAAGGGGATTTGTTCTGTGAGGTTTGCATTCAGTCAGAGGTCTTCACTTGAGGGACCCGGGGGCCACATGTGGCCTTGAGGCTGCAGGTTCCCAGTCTGCCTCCAAAGAAATCAGAATTTTGGCTCAGAAGGGGAAAAAAGAAAGCATAGAATTCCTTAAACTTATTTAAAAATACAATGGAAATTTTTCATTATATCTTAAAATAAAAGGTATATGTTTATAACTTAAAATTATACATTACTAAAAAATGTCATGGGATTTGTTATATCATAGAAGAAAGCTATGCAATACACCAGATATTTGATTTGATGGGTATATGGACATTTGTTGTCATATTATGTATTCCATAAAAAAATACAATTTTCCTTTTATGCTAAAAATCCTGATAAAAAATCAGTTTTAATTCTGTAGATTTTTCAAAGAGAAAATGAGGTGTGCAAGTTTGGGTGAAGGTGAGGGAAGACTATTTCCAAAGAATCTCTTGTTACAAGATAATATCAATAAAAAGTCACCTGTTATGATTATTTCATAGAAATGAGTTATCTACAACATCAATTTCAATGGACTCTGGAGATTTAACAAAGGTACACAAGAAGACAACATTAATTTTATTTTAGTTAAAAGGTCATATTGAGATTAATTTGGTCTAAATAAGTGAAAAATTCAGACTGACCTGACTAAAAATTCCCAGTATCTTCACTTATTACACCTTCTAACACTGTCTCCAGTATTCTGAACTTCTGCAGGATAAATAAATGTATGAGCACAAAGTAAAAAAAAAAAAATAGAGCCTAGAAATAATCTTTCAAAAATTTCTCAAGGAATGTTGTCTTGATACTCTAGAACCAGAATAGAAATTGAAAGGGCAAAATAGAAATTGAAAGAATTCACTAACCTCTTCTTGAAAAAGATCCCCAAAAGAAAACTCCTAGGAACATCGTAGACAAATTCCAGAGTTCCCAAGTCAAGGAGAAACTATGACAAGCAGTCAGGAAGAAACAAGTTGAGTATTGTGGAAGCATAATCAGGATTACACAAGATCTAGCAGCTTCTACATTAAAGGACTGAAGGTCTTGGAATATGATATTCCAGAGGTCAAAGAGCTGGGAATAAAACCAAGAATCACCTACCCAGCAAAACTGAGTAAATACTTCAGGGCAAAATATGAAAATTCAGTGGACTTTCAAGCATTCTTGATTAACAGAAAATTTGATTTTCAAATACAAGAATCAAAAGAAGCATGAGAAGGTAAACAGGAAAAAAAATAAGGAAGTTATTTAAGTTTAACTATTTACATTCCTACATGGAAAAAGGATAATTGTAACTCATGAGACTTATCTCAATATGAGGATAGTTGAAGGGATATATATGGGCACAGAGGGTACAGTTGAATATGAAAGGATAATATCTATAAAATAAAATTAAGAGGTGAGAGAGGAATACATTGGGAGAAGGAGAAAAGTAGAGATAGAATAAAATAAATTATCTCACATAAAAGAGGCAAGAAAAACTGTTACAATGGAAGGGAAGAGCAGGAAAGTGAAAGAGAATGAGTCAACCTTACTCTCACTGAATTTGCCTTAAGGAGGGAATAGCATACACAGTCAATTTCGTATCTTATCCTACAGGAATGTATGGGGGAAAGAGATAAGAGTGGGGATGATAGAAGGTAGGACAGATTGGGGGACAGGGTAGTTAGAAGCAAACAGTTTTGACAAGGGGAAGAGTCAAGGGAGAAAATAGAATAATTAAGGTGTGGCATAGGATGTAGGCAAATATAATTGGTCTTTCACAATATTACTACTATGAAAATGTTTCGCATAACTGCTTGTGTACAACCTATATTGAATTGCTTGTCTTCCCAATGGTGGGTTGAGGAGGGAAGAAGGAGAAGAATCTGACAATGTTGTATAGAAATCCATCTTGCAAGAAAGTTAGAGAGGGAATGGGGAAGGATAGAAGAGAGACCAGATTGGTGGAAGTATTCAGTAGGTTTGCTATCTTTGTGTTAGTGGTAGGGCAGAGATGGGGAGAAAATTTGTAACTCAAAATCTTATGGAAATGAATGTTGAAAACTAAAAAAAATTATATAAATTATGTATTTATCTTATAAAATATCCCCCAATAAAATGTAAAAACTGATCATTAAAAAAAATTGTTTCAAATTTTCCTCCTCTGCCCGTTCCATCTTCTTTGAGAAGGAAAAAAAATTTGATATTAATTATATAAATATGAAGGCATGAAAAAGGCAGTTCCATGTTAGCAATGTAGCAAAAGAAAACACAAAATGAACAATAAAAATTAGGAAATTAAAAAAAATATGCTTAACTATGCATTCAGATTTTATCAGCTCTCTTCAAATTTATAGCATTTTTCTTCATGGGTCCTTTGGAATTATCTTGCATCGTTGTCTTGATCAGAGTAGCTAAGTCTTTTGCACTTGATCATCCTTACAATATTGTTGTTGCTATCTACAACCTAGATCTGGTTCTCTTCTCTTTGCTTTTCATGAGTTCATGTAAGTCTTCTCATTTTCTTTTTCTGAAATCATCCTGCTTATCATTTCATATAGCACACAATATTCCATCACAATTATGTACTTCAGCTTGTTCATCCATTCTCCACATGAAGAGCATCCTATCCCTTTCCAATTCTTTGTCACAACAAGAAGAGCTGCTATAAATATTTTTGTACAAATATGACCTCCTGTTTTTTTTCAATCTCTTTGGCTTACAGACCTAACAGTAGTATTTCTGGGTCAAAAGACATACAGTTTTGTAGCTCTTTTGGCATAGTTCCAAATTGTTCTTCCATATGTCTGGACCATTTTACAATTTCAGTGCATTTAGTGCACCTATTTTTCCACATGCTATGCAGCATATATCATTTCCCTTTTTTTCTGTCATGTTAGCCTATCTGATAGATGTGAGGTGGTACATCAAGAGTTTTAAAATTTCTATTTCTGTAATCAGTAGTGATTTAGAGCATTTTTAGGTAACTATGATGGCTTTGATTTTTTCTTCTAAAATGTGTCTGTTCTTATCCTTTGACCATTAATCAACTGGGGAATGACTATTATTATAAATTTGACTCAGTACTTTTTATATTTGAGTTGTGAGACTTTTATAAGCTGTAAAATCTTCCACAGTTTTCTGTTTACCATATAATGTGGTTGTATTCATTTTATTTGTGCAAACATTTTTAATTTTATAAAATAAAAATATTTTATTTTACGTTATGTGGTGTTCTTTATCTTTTCTTTGGTCACAAACTCTTGTCTTATCCATAGATGTGACAGCTACATCTTTCCATGCTCTCCCAATTTACTTATGCTTTCATCTTTTATGGCTAAACCATTTATCTATTTTTCACTTTCTTGAAATATGGTGTGAGGTAGTGGTCTATCCCTAGTTTCTGCCATACTGTTTTCCAGTTTTTCCAGCAATTTTTGTCCCCAAAGTAAATTAACTGAGGGGACGTTGTCATTTTTTTATACTATATTGGCTCCATCTACTTGTGAATAATATTTCTCCAGTTGTTTAGATCTGTCTTGATGTGAGAAGTGTTTCATATTTGTGTCCATATAATCACTAGGTTTATCTTGGCAGGTGGATTTCCAAGTGTTTTATATTGTCTCCTGCAACTTTCCTGAAGTGGTTAAATGTTTCAAAAAAGTTTTTTTCGTTCTATTTTTAATTTTAATTTCAGTTTTCAATATTCATTTCCACAAGATTTTGAGTTAAAATTTTCTCCCCACCTCTCCCCTACCCCCCACCCCAAGGTAGCAAGCCTATGGAATACCCCTTCCCCCAATCTGCCCTTTCTTATATCCTCCCCTATACTCCCTCTAACTTTCTAGTAGGGCAAGATGGATTTCTATATACCATTGCCTGTATATCGTTTTTTTCCAGTTGCTGGCAAAAGAAAAAAACACAAAAACAATATTTTTAACATTTGTTTTTAAAACTTTGATTTCCAGATTATTTCCCTTCTTCCCTCCTCACCATCCCCCACTGGGAAGATAACCAATTCAATATAGGTTACACATGTGTAGTTACACAAAACATTTCCATAATAGTTTTTTGTAAAATACCAGCTACATTTCCCTCCAACCTATCTCACACCCCACTTACTCTATTTTCTACTTTGACCCTGTCACTTTTCAAACATATATGCTTCTAACTACCCTCTCCACCAATCTGCCCTCCATTCTATCATGCCCCCTCTTATCCCCTTCTCCCCTACTTTCTTTTAGTGTAAGATACCCAAATAATTATGTATGTTATTCCCTCCTTAATTCAATTCAATGAAAGTAAGGTTGATCCATTACTTCACCTTCCTGCTCTTCTCCATTGTAAGAGTTTTCTCTTGCCTCTTTTATATGATAGTGTTTGCCCTATTCTGTCTCTCCTTTTCTCCTCTCATTATATGCCTTTTTCACCTCTTAATTTTATTTTTTAGATATCATCCCTTCCTATTCAACTGATCCTATGCCCTCTGTCTATGTATACATGTACACACATAGGCACATACTCACATAGGTATTTATACACACATATACCCTCCTATACATACATTTATATGTATGTATGTATATATACACACATAGTATGTATGTGTATGTATATATATATGTATGTATATATACACACACACACATACACACATATATATTCCCTTCAACTGTCCTCATACTAAGAAAAATCTCATGAGTTACAATTATAATTTTTCTATGTAGGAATGTAAATAGTTCAATTTAAATTCATTCCTTATTTTTTATTCCCAAGACAAGGCTATTTTGGTATTGTTTCCTCTTTTATTAATCTGGACAGTTTATATTTTTGTAACATTCATCCACTTCACTTTGATGGTCAATTTTACTTGAATATAATTTAGCCAAATAACTCCTAATGTATGCTTAAATTGAATCTTCATTGGTGGGGCATTTACCTTTTCATTTTTCTTACTGGTATTTTGATTTTCTTCTTTCTTTTTTTTTTAAATCAGATTAACCAATGCTTTATTTATACTACTGGTTCATACATAAATCTTCGTCCCCTCATATATTAGCTCAATGTTTTGTTTGTTTTAATTTTTATTTCATTAATCTCTCTCCTGATTTCCAGGATTTCCATTTGGTGTTTAATAGGAGATTTTAACTTTGTTTGGAAAGTTTTTGTCCTTCTCACTGTAGTTTTCAAGTTCACTGCCAACTACATTGACCTGTTTCTTTTCCCTCTCTTTTATTGATTTATGTATTTGAAACTATATATATATATATTTTTCCCTAAGTACTGCCTGGATCCAAAAAATTTTGGAATGCTGTTATCCTTTTTAATGAAATTGTTGACTGTTTCTGTGAGTTGTTCTTCAACACATTCATTCTTTAGGATTATGTCATATAGTGTCTAATTAATGTTTAATATATGCTTCCATATCCCTCCATATGGAATATCCTTCTCTCTTTTTATCCTGCACCTTCTCTCCAGTCTGATTTGTTTCTGACTGCTGACTTTTCTTCTTCTATCTGTTCTCCCATTTATTACCCCAGTGTGGCCCCTTTCTAATATTTCCTTCTACTCCTGCTTACTTGTCGGGTTAAATAGTTTTCTATTAACAATTGAATGTTCTCTATATTGCAATATTACATGAAATATTATGCTTATAAGTATTACATATGCCATATGTAACTTTTTCTTAGAACCAATTTAGATATGAGTGAAGTGCATGCATTGCCCATCACATCCCTCACAATTTTCTTCTCCATTCTAAAAGCTTTTCCTTGCATGCCTATTTTATGAGAGATAATTCCCCCATTCTTCTTCTTCCTTAGCCCTTCATCCAGGGCATCCTTCTTTCTACCTATTTTTTTTTACACCATACAAATATAATTGACTCATTCTCATACTCTCTGTGCAGAAAACTTCTTACAACACTATTAATTGCAAAGTTCTTAGAATCCATATGTCTCATTGTGATAGTAATGGCAATTAAAGATTCCCCTGTATTGGCTTGGTTTTCAAATTGATTGTGTTAAAACCCAGAGTTTGTTAATCCCACCTGTGGGATGGGCTTGTTGATGTGAAAAGAAAGTCCTGAATTGGGAGGAGCTGGTGACGTAGATTTGGAGACACAAGAGAGAGGCGGAAGATCTTTTTTTGGAAGCAGCACCTCGTGGAGAGAGAGAGACTAAGAGGATTGCTGGTGGCCGCTTTGAATTGCCCTGGACTTTTGAGACCTGCCCCCTGAGCTGCCAAGGACTGAGGAGACATGGCTGTTTTGCTGGTACTTTGTCTGTCTGTTTTGATGTTATTTTGCCAGATTTGTCCACTGGTGAAAGACTGTCCTGTTGAAGAAGTCCTGGAACCTGGCATTTGGTTAAGAAGGCCTGAGACTGTCCTGCAGACAGAGAGTGAATACTGTCCACTGGTGAGGGACAGTACTGTTGTTGCAGGGGTCTGGAGACTGTCCTGCAGACAGAATGAATACTGTCCACTGGTGAGGGACAGTACTGTTGTTGCAGGGGTCTGGAAGCCTTTCTGTTGGTTCAGAAGCCCTGAAGAAGGATTTTCTTGTTGTATGTTTACAGAAATCCTGGGAGAGGGCTTTGCTAATGTGTTCAGGGGTTCTAGGGCTGTTCTACAGACAGAGGATAAATTCATGAAGGGACTGGCAATGTATCTTATGGCCTTGCTAAGCCTTGTCTCTCCAGGAACTAAGATTGCTGAGAACTTGCCTCGTGTCAAGATGAAGAAAAGACCTCCATTTGGGTATTAAGTGCTGTGTTTAAACTTGATGTAACTCTGGGGTAGATTCAATTGTGATCCAGGGGTGGGGAACTTTTGACCTTTTTGTGTTCTATGGTTGAGCAAATGAATGTATTTTACTTATGTTTGGAAACTAATCTCCATTTGAGAAGAGGGGCTTTGTGGTGGACTTAATTAAGGTATAGCCTAGGGATGGAGAAGTATTTAGAACAGAGACTTTGTAATTGATTGAATGATTGGAAGGTCCTGGGGTGGGGTAGTACTTGGAGATTATTTAATCATACTTAGTAAATACTGTATTTTGAATGATGTCATGTTTTGATCTTCTCTGTTCTGGGTTTGTTACTGAATAAAATAGAGAGCACCTATGCTGGTATTTCGAACCTGGGAAGTTGCCTTTGCTTGGTATTACATTACACTCATCTTCCCAGGTAGAAACATTATTGAGTTATTTATAATTTCTCTTTCATGTTTATCTTTTTATGATTGGGGGGGTTTCATATTGGAAAGTTAAATTTTCTATTCAGTTCTGATCTTTTTATCAGGATAATTGAACATCTTCTCTTTCATTAAATATCCATTTTTCTCTTGAATGATTATACTGTTTTTTCCAGGTATGTTGTTATTGGTTGTAATCTCAGCTCTTTTGCCTTCTGAAATATTAAATTCTGAATCCACTATCCCTTTATTGTTTTAGTTGCTAAATCTTCAGTGATCTTGACTGTGGCTTCATGAAATTTAAATGTTTTCTCTCTGTCATGGATAGAGACAGTAAAGTAACTCTGATTCTTTTCTTTTTTTTTATCTTTTTTTTAAAGCAATTGGGGTTAAGTAACTTGCTCAAGGTTACACGACCAGTTATTTCTGGGTGTGGTGCTAAGTATCTGATCCCGGATTCTATCCCAGGTCATCCCGACACTGGAGCTGGTGCTCTTACTAGCTGAGCCACCTGGCCGCCCCTCTTATTCTTTTCTTACATGAGCCAGTCTTCACAAACACCTTCCGGTTTATTCTTTTAAAACATGGAATGCACATGCAGGTGAAATAATGTATTTAATGTCATAAAATCTGGATTTGAGCTCCTGAGTTGCCATTTATTTAGTTTGTCACTTTTATTGTCACTTTGTTTTTTGGAGCCTTATTCCCTTAATCTATAAAATTGGGATAATAGTTTATTGGTTTCTCTACCTGACAAGACAGTTGTAAGTATGAAGCCTGATAGGCATAGCAGAGGTCCTCTGGATTTCCTGAAATATTCAGCAAACACAAGCAATAAATTGACTTTAACTCTCACCTTGACTTTGATATCAAAGAACTTTGAATGGACAGAATGATTGAAGGCCTGAGATGTTTACATAACAATATGCATCTAAGCTGGAAGGGAATATAATGCAAAAAATCACAGTAGGTTGGCTTTAACTTTTCAACCAATCAGATAACTTCATTTCATTCCCTCCCTTCCCCCTTCACTTTCCTTAATAATTTTGGTTCCTCCCCATACTTCTTTTAATCAAAATGCAAAGCACATGATTATGTTGTGTAAATAATTTCCCTTTCCTTAATTTTGCATAGCAAATCATGCAGTGATCCTGACACAAATGCTTTTACAACATAGCAACAAAAGATCGATTGTATAATCCAAACTCAGGCAAACTTTTATTATTTCTTATTAATAATCCCCAAATTTGGGCCATGCTAATTGAGGGTTTCTTGTTTGTTTGTTTTTGTTTTTGACTATATAAAACTAAATCCAAATTTTATAATATGCTTCTTTGTTAATTGAACTTTTAAAATGATGTTAAATATAACATGACAAAAGAAAATAAGTGTGTGCCTGTATATCTATATGCATATGCATTGTATATGTATGTATATATTCAAAAAAAGAAGCAAATATGATTCTTTGAATACTTTAAGATGTGTAAATGTGTATTTATTCATCAGGCTTCCATAGAAAATAAAGTACTGAGATATACTACTTACTTCCACAGTTCTATTTTTGTTTTCTAAATTGCTTTTCACTTGCTGAATTATTTCTTGACCTTTAATTGAATGAATGAAAAACAACATTTATTAAGTAGTTGCTATATGCTAAATACTGTGCTAAGAGCTAGAGATATAAAAGAGAATGATAATATAATTTTACCTCCCAAGGATCTCATACTTTCATTGATGGAAGCAGTATATAAGTGAAATTTCAGCTGCAAGGCTGTTAGAAAGGCCCAGAATATCAGGGATTCAACAAAGGGTCAGACAACAAGATTCTTGAGTTATGGTCATAGTAGGTTGCATGAAAGTATTCAGATTCTTCAGAGCTGTAAAAGGTAATAGCAAGACATATGTTAAGTCCTAATGATCCTCTTTTTTACGGAAAGAAATTAGAGTTGGCAACTCTAGCCAAGTCCTTGTCACATAGGAGATATTCAATAAATGTCTATTAATTGATGAATTGATTAACATTTATCTCAACATACCATTTGAGTAAGACATAAATCTAGAAGATAGTGGGATATTTGGCTAAGAACATAAATAAGAAGTGTACCCCCAATGAGACGTCTTCCTGCTGACCATCCATAATGAATGTAATGAACTATGAACTCAGAGTATATTTGACCATGTCAGAGCCAAATGTCCAGTTGGTATTATAAAGATTAAAACTGACCATGTGGAGTTGGAAAGGGATTCTGTGACACTGATTAATCATTGGAGAAGAGGGAGAGGAGATTTCTAAAGAAATCAAGTGTGAAACACAATTGAAATGTACTTCGCAGTTTTTTTTTCAAATTTATATATTTTCAGGAGTAACTTTTTCCTGTTTATATAAATGAAATTCATAAGAAGATATAGTTTTGGCTTAATAGCATATAGGAATAAAACCAAACTGTAACATGGTGTTGTGACTGCATAGAAACAATATTAAAAACACACACACACACACACACAATTTCTAGAAACCTAAGTACAACTGCCAATGTGAAAGGTTTCAGGTTCTTTTCCCTATGTACTTGTGTCAGCCCACACAATGCAAATATTCATACAATTATTTAATATGTTTTTCTGCCATATGTAGCCAAGTGAGAAAGAGTATTTTTTATGGCATTGAAAACTTTGCTGCTACTGAACACTTGGGCTTAACAGTTGAAAAACATCCTTCATTTCCTTGGTGTAAAGTGAAGAAAATCTTAAGGAATGACATGATTTTACTGACAGAGTGCAACTTTATTTGTTGCCCAGTACTTTTGCTTGTTTTCAGTTTGACAGGCTTTTGAGAGAAAAAGAAAGAAATGCTCTTAGTTGGACCTCAGATTATATTTGTAAGTTGCCTCCTCAGACCATCCTTATAAATAATATTACAGAAAGAAAGAGGGATTTCTTTTTTTTTTCATTTCATTTTCAATTGCTTTATTAACTTCTGATTTACATAATTCATTTCAACCAGATTTTGAGTTACAAATTTTCTCCCCATTTTTCCCCTACCCACCACCCCAAAATAGCAGTCCCACAGGATACCCCCTCCTCCAATCTACTCTCTCCCATATTTTCTCCCATACCCCTCTCAATTTCTCCAGTAGGGAATGGTGGATCTCTATTCCCCAGTGCCTTATTTCCGAATTACATGTAAAATAGTATTAATAATAGTATGTATATAGAGATAGATAGACAGATAGATAGATAGATAGATAGATAGATAGATAGATAGATATTTTAAACATTTGATTTTAAAACTTTGAATTCTGGATTCATTCCCTTCCTCCCTTGTCACCCACCCTTACTGGGAAGATAAGCAGTTCAGTATAGGTTGGACATGTCTAGCTATTGCAAAACAATAACATAGTAGATATATTGTAAAAGACTATTTTCCTCCCTCCTATCCCACCTCCCCCTTATTCTATTCTCTACTTTGATCCTGTTCCTTTTCAAAAGTGGGTGCTTCCAAATTCCCTCCCCTCAGCCTGCCCTCCCTTCCATCATACCCCCTCTCATCCCCTTCTCCCCTACTCTCCCATGGGGTGAGATACCCTATTTAGTGTGTATTTCATTCCCTCCCTAAGCCAAATACAATGAGAATGAGGTTGAAACATTCCCTTTTGCCTTCCTATTCTTCCCCTCCATGGTTAACCATTTTCCCTTGCCTCTTCTGTATGAGATAGCTTACCGATATCTATCTCTCCCCATCTCCTCTCATTATATTCCTCTCTCACCTCTTAATTTCACCTTTTAAGTATCATCCCTCCTTATTAAATTGGTCCTGTGCCCTCTATCTATGTATACCTGTAAACTTATATGCACACATTAACATAAGTATTCATATGCCCATATACCCTCATATATATGTATATATGTATATATATGTGTGTGTGTGTGTGTATATATATATATATATATATATATATATATATATATT
>NW_027186349.1:5082593-5156430 GCF_028583685.1 Petaurus breviceps papuanus
TATGTATTCATATGCCCATATACCCTCATATATATGTATATATATGTATGTGTATATATATATATATATATATTATTCCCTTCAACTATTTTCATAGTGAGAAAAGTTTCATCAGTTACAATTATTGTTTTTCCATGTAGGAATATTAATGGTACAACTTTGATAAGTTCCTTATGATTTCTTTCCCCCATTTACCTTCTCATGCTTCTCTAGCTTTTTGTATCTGAATGTCAGTTTTTTTTTTTCTATTCAACTCTGGTTTTTTCAGCAAGAATGCTTGAAAGTCCTCTATTCCACTGAGTGACTATATTTTCCCCTGAAACATGATACTCAGTTTTGCTGGGTAGGTGATTTTTTGGTTTTAATCCCACTTCCTTTGACCTCCTGAATATCATATTCCAAGCCCTTCCATCCCTCAGTGAAGAAGCTGCCAGATGCTGGGTTATACTGATTGTATTTTCACAATATTCAAATTATTTCTTCCTGGCTGCTTGTAATATTCTCTCCTTAATCTGGGAATTCCAGAACCTGGCTATAATATTCCTAAGAGTTTTCTTTTTGGGATCTTTTGCAGGAGTTGATTGGTGGATTCTTTCAACCTCTATTTTGCCCTCTGGTTCTAAAACATCAGGGCAGTTTTTCTTGGGAATTTCCTGCAGGAAAATTTCTAGGTTCTTACTTTGATCATGGCTTCCAGGTAGTCCAATAATTTTTAAATTATCTCTCCTGGATCTACTTTTCAGGTCAGTGGTTTTTCCCATATTTCACATTGCCTTCTATTCTTTCATTTGTTTGGATCTGTTTAACAGCATCTTGATTTCTCATGAAGTCATTAGCTTCCATTTGGTCCACTCTAATTCTGAAGCAACAATTCTCCTCATTGAACTTTTGAGATTCTTTTCCATCTGGCAAATTAGGCTTTTTAAGACATTCTTTTCCTCATTGGCTTTTTGAGCCTCTTTTGCCATTTGAGTTAGTCTATTTTTTAAGGTGTTATTTTCCTTAGTCAGGCTGTTGACTCTCATTTCATAATTTTTTTGCATTGTTCTCATTTCTTTTCCCAATTTTTTCCTCCACTTCTCTTATCTGCTTCTTAATGTCCTCTATGACCTTTAACCAGCTTGTATTTTCCTTGGAAGCTTCTGGTGCAGGAGTTCTGACTTCACTGTCTTCTTCCTGTTCCATGCTTTGCTCCTTTTTGTCCCCAAAATAGGAGTCTAATGTTGGAATCTTCTGTCTGCTTTGTTTCCTTTGCCTGGTCATGTTGCCCCTCAGTCACTTGATCCCTGGGCTTTTTGCCACAGTAGGACTCTTCCACCAGACAGGGGAGCTTGCGTCCCAGAAGCTAGGGTTTTCTCAGCTGTTGGAGGTATTAGTTGGGAGCCCTCTCAAAAGTCTCCACACACTCTGACAAGCTGGTTACACACTCCAGGATCTCCACCCTAGACTGCAATCCAGATCCAAGCATGTTAAAACAAGAGCAATTACCCCTCAGACTGGTTGCTTGGTCCCCCTACACTCTGCAGGCCAGGAGCTAAAGCTGCCACATGTGGTTGGCTGTGCCAGGGTCTCAGCGGCTTCTCTCCCTGGAGGCAAAAGCCGACTCACTCCCACTTACTGGGTCCCCAAAGTCCAGACTGCACTGACCTTTCACTTTTTCCTTTGCATCTATGTGTTGATAATTCTGTATCGCCACAGCTGCTGGTGATCTGGGCCAGGCCGCCCTGGGGCTAAAACCTCAGGCTCACACAGGCCCAGGCTCAGCTTCCAGAGCACTGCATTTGCCGATTTCTGCAGGCCTGCCAGGCTGTCCTCAGTGGGAGGTTAGTTTCTCTGTGTCAATTTGTGGGTTCTGCAGTTCTAAAGTTTGTTCAGAATTCCCTTTTTACATTGATTGGGGGATGTGGAAGCCAGAGCCGCTTGGAGGTCCTGCTTCTACTCTGCCATCTTGACTCCACACCTCAAGAAAGAGGGATTTCAAAAAGTAATACTGATGGTCCAGATTTATATGTGTATATATAACCATGTAGTCACTGTAATGTAGTTTAGTTAAAGAAGAGTCAAGAAGCTCTCAAGTTTGCCCTCACAGTGATCTTCCCTCTCAACAAAGAACTTCATCTCATATTTCCATGGGGGGAAAAATTTGACACTTTTGAGGAGCTTCCTTTCCTTAATTCCACAGTTCAAATCTCAGCATCATCCGCTCTCCTCTCCTCTTTTTCTTCCAGACTTAGAAGACAAGGTACCCTTCTCCTTGCAAACTCCAACCCCTCTTTTTGTGCATTTCATTCCCTCTTTTTTTCACCTATTTAAGCTGACCTTTTAAACATTCTTTCCTTCTTCCAAATTTTCAACTATTATTTTTCTGTAAACTCCTTCCCTGATGCCTTCAAACATATTAAAATATCTCCTATTCTTATAATCAAAGCAAAACAAAAGCTTCCACTTGACTCTTATCTTTTTTGTATCTGTATTTTATTCCCTTTCCTTTAATTAGCAGTGCCATATGTCTTCTCTCATCTGCAGCTAAACTAGTGGAAAAAAAGATACATATATATTTTTATATACCTGGGCAGCTGGAAATAAGTCAGGAAGACCTAAGTTAAAATTCTGCCTCAGATACTTACTAGCTGTGTGTAGCTGAGTAAGTCATTTAATCTGAAGACATCATTTTTTGTCATTGTTGTTCAGTCATTTTTATTAAAGTCCAACCCTTTGTGACACCATTTGGATTTTTTTGGTAAAACTGCTGGGGTGGTTTGCCATTTCCTTCCCCATATAATTTTTACTGATGAGGAAACTGAGACAAACAGAATTAAGTGACTTTCCCAGGGTTACACAACTACTAAGTGTATGAGGCCAAATTAGAACTTAGAAAGTTGAATCTTCCTGCTTCCAGGTTGTGTTCTCTATCCACTTCACTGCCTAGATACCCTTCCTCAAATCTAAAATGCAAATAATTATAGCACTTACATCAGGGTTGTTGTGAGGAGGAAATGAGTTAACATATGCAAAGTGTTTTTGCAAGCCTTAAATAGCTGTATAAATGCTGGATGTTTTGTTTTTGTCACCGCATTCTTGTTTCACAGTATTGAAAAAAATATTAATACTAGTACTGTACTTTGCCAATAGGATTTATTGGCCATAAACTATGTTATATAATTTTAACATTATTCTTTATTCAAGCCCTAAAGAAAGAGAGAGAGAAAATGTCCAAATTGGCATAGTTTTTTTTTTTCCTGCCATGCAACATAACTCTAAGCCCCAGACAACTTCAGGTAACATTTATGAAATATATTTAACAAGGACAACAAAACAAAGCAAAACCACTTTCAAATATAGACGGGGTTAACTTTCCAAAATTTACCAATCCAGTCACTATCACATTTCTCCATGATTACTCCCACTGTGGACTCAATAGGATCCCTCCTGAGATTTATATTAAGACTCTAAATTATAGTGAAAGTGCCTCTGTGGAGTGAAAGGGGGAAGGAAGGGTGATGGGGAAACCCTCTTTTAATCCAGTCAGAGGATAAGTAAAGGAGATTGCCTTTAAATACAATCACCTAATTAAAGTGTGTATGTGTGTGATGTTAATCTATCACCTATGAACCTATTACCTTCCTAGAGAGTTTTTCAAAAGAGTCTGGAATAGACTTTAGAATTTTTTAAAAATTACAAATTTCTTAATGTTTATAAAGAAATTAAAAGCTTTGTTCCCTTTTTCTTTCCTTTTTATCTTTCCTTCTTTCTTTTTTAAATTACTTCTACATCACTTAATTCTCAACCTATAGAAATTTGGCTGTAATCCAGACATCTTCCTTCCTGGTTTGCTTAGTTTTTGTTTGGTGGTTTTTGGTAGTGGTGGTGGTGGTGTGTGTGTATGTGTGTGTGTGTGTGTGAGAGAGAGAGAGAGAGAGAGAGAGAGAGAGAGAGAGAGAGAGAGAGATGAAATTCATCCACATTAAAGTATAAATTACTGAAAAAAGTATTCAGGTGCTTTTTAGTCAGAGAGATTTTGTAGTAGATCTTTCTGGTATAATGGAAATCACATTATTTAGGATGCTACTCAGGAATAAGACAAATAGTTAGGTATGTTGATAAAGGGAGCAAGGTCCTTTGACTCATTTCCTAGTTGGGTAGATGGAATGAATAATGATTAATTATAGTAACAACAACAACATTTATACAGTGCCTATGATGAACCAGGCACTATCTTAAATACTTTACAAATATTATCTAATTTGACCCTCCCAATAACTTTGGGAGGTACTATTATTATTCCCATTTTACAGTGGAGAGAAATTGAGGCAAACAGAGATTAAGTGACTTGCTCAGGATCCCAGAATTAATAAGTGACTAATTCCACTTTAGATCTTCTTTACTCCAGGTCTGCTATTTCTCTTTTTTTTATTTTATTTTTTATATTTGAATATTTGATTTTTAAAACTTTCAATTCCAGATTCATTTCCTTCCCCCCCTGCCACACACCCCCCTGGGGAGACAAGCAGTTCAGTATAGGTTGTACATGTGCGGCTAATGCAAAACAATAACATAGTAGATGTATTGTAAAAGACTGACTATATTTCCCTCCCTCCTATCCCACCTCCCACTTGTTTCATTCTCTACTTTGATCCTGTCCCTTTTCACAAGTGGGTGCTTCCAACTTCCCTCCCCCCCAGCCTGCCCTCCCTTCCATCATCCCCCCTCACATCCCCTTCCCCCCCCCATTCTCCTGGAGGGTGAGATCCCCTATTTAGTGTGTATTTCCCTCCCTCCTCAAGCCAGATTCAATAGGAATAAGGTTGACCCATTCCCTTTTGCCTTTCTATTCTTCCCCTCCATTGTAACCATTTTCCCTTGCCTCTTCTGTATGAGATAGTTTGCCCCACTCTGTCTCTCCCCATCTCCTCTCATTATTTTCCTCTCACCTCTTAATTTCACCTTTTAAGTATCATCCCTTCCTGTTAAATTGGTCCTGTGCCCTCTATCTATGTATACCTGTAAACGTATATACACACATTCACACATGTAGTCATATGCCCGCATACCCTCATATAAAGACATATATATATATATATATTTCTAATCCCTTCAACTACTGAGAAAAGTTTCATAAGTTACAATTATTGTTTTTCCATGTAGGAATATTAATAGTTCAACTTTGGCCAGGTGGCTCAGCGAGCAAGAGCACCGGCCCCAGTGCCGGGACGACCCAGATCAAATCCGGATACTCAGCACCACACCCAGAAACAACAACTGGCCATGCAACCCCGAGCAAGCCACTCAACCCCAGTTGCTTTAAAAAAAATTGTTCAACTTTGATAAGTTCCTTATGATTTCTTTTCCCTGTTTACCTTCTCATGCTTCTCTTGCTTCTTGTATCTGAATGTCAAATTTTCTATTCAACTCTGGTTTTTTCAGCAAGAATGCTTGAAAGTCCTGTATTCCACTGAATGACCATATTTTCCCCTGAAACATGATACTCAGTTTTGCTGGGTAGGTGACTCTTGGTTTTAATCCCAGCTCCCTTGACCTCCGGAATATCACATTCCAGGCCCTTCGATCCCTCAGTGTAGAAGCTGCCAGATCTTGGGTTATCCTGATTGTGTTTCCACAATATTCAAAATGTTTCTTCCTGGCTGCTTGTAATATTCTCTCCTTAATCTGGGAATTCCGGAACCTGGCTATAATATTCCTAGGAGTTTTCTTTTTGGGATCTTTTTCAGGAGGTGATCGGTGGATTCTTTCAACCTCTATTTTGCCCTCTTGTTCTAAAACATCAGGGCAGTTTTCTTTGAGAACTTCTTGGAGGATGCTTTCCAGGCTCTTACTTTGGTCATGGCTCTCAGGAAGTCCAATAATTTTTAAATTATCTCTCCTGGATCTATTTTCCAGGTCAGTGGTTTTTCCCATGAGATATTTCACATTGCCTTCTATTCTTTCATTTGTTTGGATCTGTTTAACAGCATCCTGATTTCTCATAAAGTCATTAGCTTCCATTTACTCCAATCTAATTCTGAAGCAATTATTCTCCTCAGTGAGCTTTTGAGATTCTTTTTCCATCTGGCAAATTCGACTTTTTAAGGCATTCTTCTCCTCATTGCCTTTTTGAGCCTCCTTTGCCATTTGAGTCAGTCTGTTTTTTAAGGTATTATTTTCTTCAGTCAGGCTGTTGACTCTCATTTCATAATTTTCTTGCATTGTTCTCATTTCTCTTGCCAATTTTTCCTCCACTTCTCTTATCTGCTTCTTAAGGTCCTCTATGGCCTGTAACCAGCTTGTATTTTCCTTTGAAGCTTTTGGTGCAGGAGTTCTGACTTCACTGATTTCCTCCTGTTCCATGCCTTGCTCCTTCTTATCCCCAAAATAGGAGTGTAATGTTGGAATCTTCTGTCTGCTTTGTTTCCTTTGCCTGCTCATTTTGCCACTCAATGATTTGACTTTTGGGCTTTTTGCCACAGTAGGACTCTGCCACCAGACAGGGGAGTTTTCGTCCCAAACGCTGGGGTTTTCTCAGCTGCCAGAGGTATTAGATGGGTGCCCTCTCTGAGGTCTCCACACTCTCTGGCAAGCTGGACACACACCCCAGGATCTCCACCCTAGACTGCAATCCAGATCCAAGCAGGTTAAAGCAAGAGCGATTACCCCTCAGACTGGTGCTTGGTCCCCCTACACTCTACAGGCCAGGAGCTGATGCCGCCAAGTGGTGCTGGCAGGTTGTGCTGGTGTCTCAGCAGTTTCTCGCCCCGAGGGTGAAAGCCACGCACTCCCACTTACTGGGTCCCAAAGTCCAGACTGTACTGGCCTCTCACCTTGTCCTTCACATCTACGTGTTGATAAATCTGCAAATGGCCACAGCTGCTGCTGATCTGGAGTCCCTCTGTCAGGCAGCTGGTCAGGCCGGCCCTGGGGCTAAAGCCTCAGCGTGGTGCTGGGCTCGGCTCCCAGAGCGTTGAGCTGGCCGATTCCTGCCGGCCTGCCAGGCTGTTCTCAGCGGGAGGTTAGCTTCTCTGTGTCATTTTGTGGGTTCTGCAGCTCCAAAGTTTGTTTAGAGTCCCCTTTTTACATGGATTGGGGAGGGTGGAAGCCGGAGCCACAGGAGGGTGGTGCTTCTACTCCGCCATCTTGGCTCCACCCCCCAGGTCTGCTATTTGTAAAGAAAATCACAAGCAGTTCTCTTGAGGACTGCTGCTGTGAATAACTTTAAGTATCTAATTGCATAGTATAGTGAGCTATCTATTTAATCAGCAGTAAACTAAAGCAAAACATTCAAGAAACTAAAGCACAACATTCACAAGAACATAAAATCATAACTTATTACTAAGGTGGCCACATAATCTTACATTAAAACATATCATTCAGTAAGTCACAATCTCCTCAATAAATATATAGTATCCAAGTCAAGTCTTCTTTCCTCTTGACTCCAGACTGACTTCCAATCATCCTTAAGCCAATTATCCTTAAAGGGTAGTGGAAAGTACGAAGGCCGTCCACTCCTAGGTCACTGTAATTTACAATATCATCAGTTACTACTGAGTACCCAAGTAAAGTTCTCTTTCATCTTAACTGGAGGCTGACTTCGAAACCCCATGGCTCCTCTTCCATGTTCCCAGCTCTTGCCTGTATTCACTGTCAGTCAGCTCTCCTATCTCTTGCCTGAATTCCCCCAATTCTTGCCTGAATTCACAAGTAGGCACATCTCTGCTGTGTTCCATACTGCAGGGATTGCTCCACCCCAAGCTCTTCACAGTGTCTGTTTCTAGGAAAACAAAACTCAAAAGGTCTACAACAATATTTACACACATTGCCAGCACTACCATCTCAATTCACTTTCTATCTGAAAAAGAAACACAAATCAACAGACAGAGCTTCTGTCTAACAAAGTAACATCAACACAGACAGGACAGTAAGAGTGTCAACACCATAAGCATTCTCCCTCTCAGTTTTGCTTAGTCCCAGATCATGCTCAAACTTTTATTTGCTTTGCTCCTTCCTGTTCCACCTTTGCTTTTCTACCCTTCCCATTCCACTCTTTTGGCAAGCTCTTCCCACTGTGAGCTCCATGTGATGACATCAGGCCTATTATGGGCAGGGAAGGTCCCCAAACTCACTTAGGCCTATTAAGGGCAAAACAATGGAAATTGTTTCTAACAAAGGCTTGATACAATCAGAGGCAAAACTCAAAGGCACTTGAATGGCTGAAACAAACAGCAAAATAATTCTTTGTTTGCCATTACATTATTATATCCACTGCACCATCCATTAGGCTAAAATTAATGAATAAATAAATAATGAATAATGGTACTTTATTAAAGGGTCTATGGTCCCTTCTAATGAATTGTATCTCAAACATTCCTCACAATTTGAGGAGGTCCTTCCAGTGTCCTATTTTCATAGCATGCAATATGTAAACATTCAAGAGCATTTATGCCAGATACAAAATAATTATTTTGTTGAAATATTCTGTGTAGGCTAAAATACACAAAACAATGTATCAGGGTCGCAAGTTTGACAAAGCAAGAAATATCTCCATGGGGGTGGCCAGGTAGCACAGAGAGTAAGAGCACCAGCTCCAGTGTTGGGATGACCTGGGGATCAAATCTCAGGCTCAGACACTTAGCACCTACCCAGAAACACCTGGCCGTGTAACCTTGAGCAAGTTACTTAACCCCAGTTGCTTAAAAAAACAAAAAGAAAAAAAATTGGTGGAAACAAATGTTGAAAACTAAAAATATTTAAATAAAGCTTAAAAAAAACATATCTCCATGGACTAGGTGATCATAAGATAGACACCTGCCCATGTTGGACAAGAGAGTATGATCTTGAGGTACAGAAATAATTTTGGAGGACTTTCCTTGTAGTTGAATCACCTCTGCCACACTGGGCTTGGTTACTACCACAAGGGAAGACAATGGTAGAGAGTCTCCAGCCACCTGCCCATGATTATGTAAGTGATCTTAAGATCTGCAACTCACAGCCCTGGGGCCAAATATACAGAATTTATAATCGTATCAAACTGATTGATACTGATTGGAATACAGTAGGGGGATTTCAATGAATCAAATCCCTGAAAGGTCAATGTTACTGAGTATGTAGAGAGAAGTAAAGTGTAAAAAGCCTGGAAAGTTAAAAAGAGATATGATTCTAAAGGACTTTAAAAATTACACAGAGGATTTTATAGTTGGTCCTGGAAGTAATAGGGAGCTACTGTAGTTTGAATCTAGCTATACTAGACCTACACCAGGGGCGGGGAACCTGGTTCTATGAAGTTTGGATTGAATGAAAGAGCCTCACTTGAGGACCTGGAGGGCCACATGTGACCTCAAAGCCACAGCTTCCCCATCCCAGACCTTAACTCTGGAAAATTACTTTGGACTTTGGAAGCTTAGTGAAGGATGAATTGGAATGGGAGAGTATTGAAAAGGGGAGACCAGTTAAAAGTCTGATGCAATAATACAGGCATGAAGTGATGAGGGTCTTCAGCAGGGGGTGAGAGAGGTTATATGATAGAGAGAATATATACCTTGAAGAGATGCTGTGAAGTAAAAAAAGCACAAGAGTTAATAACAAACAATATGTAAGAATTAAAGATAAGTAATTCCCTGACGTAGAGAAGGCTAAAGACAAAAATCAGACAAGTAAGTTGATCCCTGTAGGTGGGGGCAAGGAGATAGGAATCCAGAAAAAATAGATATCCAATTCCTGAGACTTGGCAGGTAGAAGTCAGTTTTTAACTAGATGTTGTACCTAGTGCCACCTAGAAAGAATGTTGGTGTTGGAGGGCCTGAGAAATTCATTGACTATGTATGAAATAAGTCATAACCAGATATAAGGGAGCTAAACTTATCCACTAACACCAAAAAAGTTGATTCTGATCTTGCAACAATATATTCCTTACCACAATGTGCTGGCATGCCTCCACTCCAAATTTTTCACAGAAGTTCTCCCTCTAAATGAAAATGCAGTGATTTTTATTGGCATAACTAAACATTAAACTGAAGCACAGATAGAGTTCTGAGGCTGAAATCCAAAGAGGAGAATTGCCTCTTTTCATATGGAATAATGACAACAGGTGTGATCAGTGGAACATATAGGAACTGTCTGTTTAAGGGTAATTCCTGTTGTGTTATCACTAAGATTGTGGAGATAGAAAATAGGAAGCATTAAAATTAAACCAAATGTAAGATAGAAGCATAAAAGAAACAAGGAGAGAGATCAGAAAGTTGAAAGAAAAAAGGATCCAGAAAGAGGCATGGCCACTAAGGTCAAATGTCCTGCATATGGAGATAGCCCATGTACTTTGATAGCCTCTCTTCCCTCTGCCTCTCTAAATTTCATAATGATCATAAATAATGAAATGTACTTTAAGGTTTGTAAAACACTTATCCTAGTTAGTATTTACTCAAATAGTACTTTACATTTGGCATAATCCTTTACACATATTTGTTGTTCAGTTATTTTCACTCATGTCTGACTCTTTGTGACACAACTTTTTTTTTTTTTGGCAGAGATACTGGAGTGGCTTGAAATTTGCTTTTCCAGGTCATTTTACATATCAGAAAACCTAGGAAAACAGGGTTAATGAACTTGCACAGGATCATGTGGTTACAAATTGAATGAGACCAGATTTGAATTTTGGAAGATGAGTCTTTCTACTAGATCCTACATTCTAATCATTTCTCCATCTAGCTGCCTGTGAACTTCAGTGACATTAAATAAGGTTTGCAAAACACTTATTCTATTTAGCGTATACTCATACATAAATTTAGTTTGTCATAGTCCTTTACACAAATGTAATGCCAATCACAAGCAGCTCTCCTGAGGACTTCTGCTGTAAATAACTTTAAGTTTTTAATTGCATAGTATAGTGAGCTCTCTATTTAATCAACAATAAGCTAAAGCAAAACATTCAATAAACTAAAGCACAACATTCACACAAACAAAATATAATAACTTATTTCTAAGGTGGCTACATAGTTTTAAACAAAACCTATCATACATTAAGTCACAATCTGCTCAATCAATCAATCAATAAAGTACCCATGTAAAGTTTTCTTTTATCTTGATTGGAGGCTGTTTCCCAATCATCCTTAATCCAATAATCCTTAAGGAGTAGTGGAAAGTACAAAGGCCATCCATCCCTAAATCACAGTAAGTTACAATATCATCAGTTGCTACTGAGTAACCAGGTATAGTCTCCTTTCATCTTAACTGGAGGCTGACTTCCAAACCCTATGGCCCCTCTTCCACATTCCCAACACTTGCCTGAATTGACTGGACTGTTGCTTGTATTCACAGGTAATTGACAGTAATCCAAGCTCTTGCCTGGATTCACAGGTAGGCAGCTCTCTGCTCCTATTCCATATTACAGCTCACAGGAACTGCTCCACCCCAAGCTCTTCACAGTGTCTGTTTCTAGGAAAATAAAGTTCAAAAGAGCTACAACAATATTTATACACATTGCCAGTACTATCATCTCAATTCACTTTCTGTCTGAGAAATCAACATAAGTCAACAGACAGAGTGCTTCTGTCTGTCAAAGTAACACAATTCAACAGAGTGCTTCTTTCTCACAAAGGGACACCAACACAGAACAACACACAGAGTGCTGACGTCACAAACATTCTCTCTCTTAACTCTTCTTGTTCCCAGCTCATGCTTGAGCTTTTATATGCTCTGCTCCTTCCTGTTCTGCCCTTCCAGTTCTACTCTTTTGGCAAGCTCCTCCCAAATTGGACTCCATGTAACGAGGTTAGGCCTATTAAGGGCAGGGAAGGTCTCTAAAAAATTCCCTAGGTCTATTAAGGGCAGCACAATGTGTACTGTTTTCTACAAAGACTTGACCCAATCAAAAGTGAAACTCAAAGGCACTTGAATAGCTGAAACTAGGAGCAAAGGTATATATGTTACAATAATCCTTTGCATTAGATGCCATTATGACCTTCATTTTATTTTATTTTATTTTTTAATTTTATGTTTATTTTTAGTTTACAACATTCATTTCCAGAAGATTTTGAGTTACAAATTTGCTCCTCATCTTTCCCCTATCCACCGCCCCAGAAGAGAAATCCCATTGAATACCCCCTCTTCCAATCTGCTCTCTCTAAATCCTCACCCATTCCCCCTGCAACTTTCCAGTAGGGCCAGATGGATCTCAAGACCCCAGTGGCTGTATATCGTATATCCCAGTGCATGTAAAAAATAATAATATATATTTTTTAAAAATTTGATTTTCAAACGTTGAATTCCAGATTCTTTCTCTTCTTCCCTCATCACCCACACTTACTGGGAAGAGAAACAATTTAATATAGGTTGTACATGTGTAGTTATTCAAAACATTTCCATTGTGGATATAGTGAAAGACTAACAATAATTCCCTCCATCCTATCCTGCCCCCCATTTGTTCTATTTTCTACTTTGACCCTGTCCCTTTTCAAAGGTTTGTGCTTCTAACTACCCTTCCCCCCTAATCTGCCCTCCTTTCTCTTATCCCCCTTCTTGGCCCCTTCCCCACTACTTTCCTGTAGGGTAAGATACCCAATTTAGTGTGTATGTTACCTCCTTAATGCAAATTCGATTAGAGTAAGGTTAACCCATTCCCTTCTCCTTCCTATTCTTCCCCACCATTGTAACATTTTTCCCTTGCCTCTTTTATATGAGATAATTTACCCTATTATGTTCCTCCCTATCTCCCCTCATTATATTCCTCTCTCACTTCTTACTTTTATTTTTTAAACATCATTGCTTCCTATGTAATTTATCCTTTGCCCTCTGTCTAGGTATACCTGTACACATATATACACACACTCACATATGTATTCATACGCATATATGCCCTCCTACATAGACATATAGATATGTGTGTATATGTGTGTATGTATACACATTTATATTCCCTTTATCCTCATACTGAGAAAAGTTTCATAAGTCACAATTATCATTTTTTCCATGTAGGAATATAAATATTTCAACTTTGATTAGTTCTTTATGATTTATTTTCCCTGTTTGCCTTATCATGCTTCTCTTGTTTCTTGTATCTGAATTCAAATTTTCTATTCATCTCTGGTTTTTTCATCAAGAATACTTGAAAGCCTCAGACACTTAACACAAAAACTAGCTGTGTGACCTTGGGCAAGTTACTTAACCCCAACTGCCCTGCAAAAAGAGAGATAGAGAGAGAGAGAGAGAGAGAGAGAGAGAGAGAGAGAGAAAAGAATGCTTGAAAGTCCTCTATTTCATTAAATGACCATATTTCTCCTTGAAACATGATACTCAATTTTGCTAGGTAGGTGATTCTTGGTTTTAATCCTAGCTCCTTTGACCTCCAGAATATCATATTCCAGGCCCTTTTATCCCTTAAGGTAGAAGCTGCTATATCTTGTGTAATCCTGATTATGTTTCCACAATATTCAAATTGTTTCTTCCTGGCTGCTTGTAATTTTTTCTCCTTGATCTGGGAACTCTGGAACCTGGCTATAATATTTGTAGCAATTTTATTTTGGGGATCTTTTCCAAGAGGCAATAGGTGAATTTTTTTCAATTTATATTTTGCCCTCTGGTTCTAAAATATTGGGGCAATTTTTCCTTGAGAAATTTTTGAAGGATTAGTTCTAGGTTCATTTTTTGATCATGGCTTTCAGCTGGTCTAACAATTTTTAAATTATCCCTTTTGCATCTATTTTCCAGGTGACTGGTTTTTCCAAAGAGATATTTCACATTGCCTTCTAATTTTTCATTTGTTTGGATCTATTTTATATTATTTTGATTTCTCATAAAGTCATTGGTTTCCATTTGCTCCAATCTAATTCTGAAGTAATTATTCTTTTCAGTGAGCTTTCGAAATCCTTTTTCCATCTGGCAAATTCAGCTTTTTAAGGCATTCTTCTCCTCATTGGCTTTTTGGGCCTCTTTTGACATTTGAGTTAGTCAGCTTTTTAAGGTGTTATTTTCTTCAGTTAAGTTGTTGACTTGCTTTTCATGATTTTCTTGCATCATTCTTATTTCTCTTCACAATTTTTCCTCTACTTCTCTTACTTGGTTTTCAAAATTCTTCTTAAACTCCTCTATGGCCTGTAACCAGTTCAATATTTTTCTTGGAAGCTTTTGGTGCAGGAGTTCTGATTTTGTTGCCTTTCTCCCATTCTATGCTTTGCTCCTTTTTGTCTGCAAATAAGGAATCTAAGGTTTGATTCCTGTTCTTGCTTTGCTTACTTTGCTTGCTCATGTTGCCACTCAATTACTTGACTTTTGAGCTTTTTGCCACAGTAAAACTCTGCTTCCAGAGAGGAGAACTTTGTCCCAAATTGCTGGCGTTTTTGCAGCTGCCAGAACCATTATTTGGATGCCCTCTCTGAATCCTCCACAAGCTCTGGCACCTGGTCACACACCCCAGGAACTACATCTAAGACAGTGATCCAGATCCTAGCAGGTTAAAGCAAGAGTGATTACCCCTCTGAATGGTTGCTCATTTCCCCTACCATCTGCAGGCCAGGAGTTCTGAAGCAGCCACTCAGTCATGGCTGCACTGCTGAAGTACCTCTCCTGCTTCTTGTCTTCTAGCCCCAGGGGCAGAGAGCACACCACACTTGCAATCCCCCTGTTCCCACAAAGTTCACACTGACCTTTTACTTTGCTTTTGGCATTCATGGGTTGATAATTCTGGCAACTGCCACAATTACTGGTGATCAACTCTCCTGAAGTCCCTCCAGCTGCTGCTGGCCAGGGCTGCTCTGGCACTAAAACCACGGGCTCATGCAGGGCTGCGCTCAGCCACCAGCATGTTGTGATGGACCCTTCCGGCTGGCCTTCCAAGCTGCCTTCAGCAGGAGATTTGTTTCTCTCTGTTACTTTGTGGGTTCTGTACCTCTCAAGTTTGTTCAGAATCATATTTTATAGGTATTTGAGGTGGTTATGGGGGGAGCTCATGGAGTTTTCCTGCTTCTATGCCTCCATCTTGGCTTTGCCCCCATGATATTCATTTTATAGATGAATGAATTAAAATTGAGAGCAGTTAATTGAAATATAATCACTTAATTCCAAAATCATAGAGCCACACATATCTTAGATAGTACTTGTACTCAAGTCTTCCTGACTCCACATGCAACAGTAACCACTGTACCACCTAACTGACTTTTGTTTGTATCGTTTCATTAGATCTTTATAGCAACCTATATTTGAGAGTTCTAGGTAATCCTTGACTCTTCTTCCTGACATCATTAACTTCATTGTAGTGATATGGGAATTGAGGCCCAGAGAAGTGTCTTTACCACATAGATACACACACACTCATACATGCATGTGCACACACATACACAAACACACACAGACATATACAAAGGGCTAATGGCAGAATTCTGAAGTAGGTCTTCCTGTCTCTAAGCTTGATTACTTTTTCCACAAAACAACAGAGTCTCCATACCACAGAACTCATGCAGTGCATTCATTCTGAAAATGATGGTTGCAGATGAATGTGTTTGCTAAGAACAAAACATTTCTCTAAGAAGTCCTTTTCTCTTTCTGTTCATTTACTTGGTAATCATTTCTAAGGAATAGAAAGACAAGAGATTTATACATTTGAGCTCAATTCTCCTATATCCCAGGAAATTTCTTTTCTCTAGGATTATATGATTAATGTTAGTATCCACTATTCCACAGTGATTTGTATATTTTTATATGCCATCCCATAGAGTAGAATTTATAACTCAGAAAATGTGTGAAAACATGGACTCTGTATTCATAAACAAATATATGTAGAGAAGAATGACTTTATTAGGTCCTAGGAGACCACTTAGGGACATAATTATAGAAAACAAAATACTTGCTACTCTTCGTTACTGTAGTCAAGATGTCATTTTCTTCACTTCCTCCTTATAAATTATTCTTCGTTAAACATCTTAATCTAAAGGGCAAGGATGTTAAATTTATTTAAAAATCACACCCAAGTGGGTGAAAGTCTTAGGATAACAACACCTTTTATATATTAGGTGACACCATTTATATAAAACAAGACAAATAAGGAAAGCCTTTGTAACCGGCATATTAATATATTGTTAAATATCATATATGACATCTAGAGTTGCATGCTTTTAAAAACACCTGCTAGTTATTTGAAGTTATTACAATGAGTACAGTACTTCATAGACTAAGCTGAAAATAACTTAAAATCATCTAATCTAACCCTTTTTATGGTATAAATGAAAAAAGGAAGGCACAGAAAGCTTTTTCTTAAAGTCACAGAGTTAATGGTAAGACTGGAATAAGAGTTTATTTCCCCTGAGTCTCAACCCAATATTTTTTCCATTATAAAATAAAAATGTGACTCATCTTTAAGAAAAGAAATATAAGTAAAAAATGTCTTTGTCTTACTAAGGAAATGTGTGTATTTATAATTACTTTTTTTTTCTGCCTCTTCCTCAGAACAACTGAGTATGAGCTCAATAAAGTTGCGATATACTAATAATTCTGATCCTACTAAAAACAATTGTTAATAAATACTGAGCTAACATTATGAACATTGAGAATTTTTTCATTATTGATTTATTTTCATATGTGAGAAATGATCAAACTATTTTCTTATCATCATTTCAAGGTTGGCATTAACAACTGTGTGGAGGGTGAAGCAGGGAGAAAAACCTGCTTTCCCTGCATTATTTGCTTTCTTACTGTTGGCAATCTAAGGATTGCCTGAGCAGGGCATAAAATCTTGGGATAAATGCAGCATAAAAATGTGTTCATCGTGCTCAAAAATAGCCAGTGGGTCTATTTTATCTAAAATGTGCTAACATAGACTTTTTTTTTTCATTTTGGCATATTCTGGTATATAAATAGATAATAAATATTATATAGATAATGAATGGAAAACTAAATGTTTGTTGTATAATAGAATCATATAATTCTAGGTATAGAATGGGGATAATTCTTAACATCTTCAGATCTGTTGTCGATATGCCTGCTTTGGCTGAAATACCTGGAAATGAATCAATGTTTGTAGTTTGAATTGGGTGGCAACACATGGCATGTCATACAATACACATATGCACATCTAGGAATGAATTTCTATTTGCTTGCCAGTTGTCTTCACCTGAATATCTCAGTGGGATCACAATTTCAACATTTCCAAAACATGATTCACCATCACCTTTCCCAATAAAATTTCCTTTTTCTGAATCTCCCTATTTCATTTGTTTTCCCAGGCAACCAAATTCCTAAATTCAGGGTATTTTTTTTTAAGCAATTGGGGTTAAGTAACTTGCTCAAAGTTACACGGCCAGGTGTTTCTGGGTGAGTGCTAAGAGTCTGAGCCCAGATTCGATCCCAGGTCACCTCTCCTCTGGACCATTTTCTGCCCTGAAACTGGTGTTCCACCATCCAAGCAAGACCTCCAGAGACCATGCCCAAGAAAAAAAAAACACTCATCTGTGTAGGACTGCCAGCCTCCTCCTTTTCTTCCTCTTCCTCATAGAATAGTAACTTCCACAACTTTCCTCTATAAAGGAAGCCTCAAAAGACTATCCAATTGTTTCATTCAGAACTGCTGAGACAATAGAGACAAAAGCACCATTTCTTGACTGATACTCTATATGTTTTTTCTCCCCCATTAGAATACAAGATGCTTGAGGACAACTACTGTTTTTCTGTTGTATTTTTATTTTTAAACACTTAGAACTGTGTTGACCTGAAAGAAAAAAACTTAAGAAAGGCTTTTTCATTCACTTATGTTGTAATGACCTGCTAATTGATCTCCTAGCCTCCAATCTTCAAGCAACTTAATATAGCTTTCTCAGAGCTGCCAAAACAATATTCCTAAATTACAAGTATGGCCATATCATTTCTCTACTAAAAACCTTCAATGTCTCCCTATAGTTGTGATAAAAAAAACACACCCTTCATCATTTCTGTTTTTCAGAATCCTTATCTCCTTTTAAGGCTCAGCTCATAAATCATACCTTCAGTGAAACCTTTCCTTATTATCATATTTTTTACTGTTCTCTTCCTTCTCAAATTGTATTTATCTGTGAGCATGCATACTGCCATTTCCCCACAGCAGAATGTAAGCTCATAAAGGTTGGAACTGTCTTGTTTTTGTCCTCATATCCACCCCAAATACCCCATGTACTTGTTTGAATATTAATATGTATTTTAACTGATTTGATTTTTTCTTATACATTGAAAGAGTTTGCAAGGAAAATCAAGTCAAAGAACAATTATTAATCACCTATTATGTGCCAGACAGTGTGCTAAGCACTGGGGATACAAAGAAAAGAAAAAGAAAAAAGAAAAGTCCCTGTTCCCAAGAAGCTCACTGTCTAATGAGGAGGGACAACATGATAACAAGTATGTACAAATGATTCATAAAGACATTCAAAATAGCAGCTGAGATTCATCGAACACTTTATAATTAGCAAATAATTTCTTCTAACAAACCTCTAAAATAGGTAGTATATAAGTATTATTCCCATTTTACCCCCATTTATAAAAAAGGAAACTGAGGTTAATAGAGATTATTTGGTCAGTGACATAGCTCAGGTACAAATTTTGGTTCCCTAATTTCAAGTTCAGTGATTTAAAAAAAAAATCATACTAGATTTCCCTTTCTGTTTGTCTCCCATGCCTTCATTTTAGTCAACACTTCACCCTCCTTCTAGCATGAAAATAATGATTCTCATTTTTATATACTTTGAGGTTTGTGAATTTTTTTCTAAAACAATTTCGTGATGTCAGTAGTACAAATATAATTTATCCTTAAATTATCCCTATTTTAGAAATGAAAGAATTGAGGCTCAGATTGTAACATGCATATGGTCACATATCTAGTTAATATTAGAGAAAACATTGGAACCAAGTTCTTTAGATATCAAAGCCACATCTCTTTCCACTACAACATGCTACTATTGTCAGATATATTTGGGAACTTGAAATATGGAAAATATGAATAATTAATTTTAGGACCAAATATATGATTTGAGAAGAAAACACTCTTGTGGCACCATAGACAATTTTCTGACAATTTCATTTCACTTTCATTTGATTTATTTTGATATTTTTGTGGAGTGACATGAGACATCCACTATTTCAATAATCACGTTTCCTGAGTCAGTCAATCTTCACACATGTATACTTTTTACATATATGTGTAAAACACAATGTGCAAAGAATAATATAAATTATTATAGTGTTGCATTCATTTACATATGATAAAATTATGATTTACAACTAAAGTAAAATAAAATGAGGGGAAGGTTATTAATAAGTTTTTTTTTTCCTTTTTGGAGGGGGGAAAACAGGGCAATTTGGGGTTAAGTGACTTGCCCAAGGTCACAAGCTAGTAAGTGTTATGTGTCTGAGGTAGGATTTGAACTCAGGTCCTCCTGACTCCAGGACTGGTGTTTTATTGACTGCATCACCTAGCCACACCTAAGGGTATTAATAATTAAAAGCTCATATATAATTTTACTCCAAGTAAGAATTCTATAGAATAAGAACTTTTTTAATCTGTCACTATGGTCAACATATATTTTATGTCATTATTCAATTATAATTCAAAGTAATCAAAGACATAGGGGTTTTTAGGTACTTTGTACAGTTACCACTTTCACACCGTGACTTTCCCTCTCTGGATCTCCATATTGTGAACTGGAAAAAGAAATTAAATGGGAATTTTGGGGAGTATGCAGCAGCCACAGACAACATACACAGGTCATTAGATGAAGTGAAGAGTTTAGAAACTCAGAAATGCCTAAAATATATGAATAGTGTTAAATAATATCAACATATTTTATCTTTTAGCATAATAATTCATATATCTTTTGTGGCAAAAAAAAGGAGGGACAAAAAATTTTATGTGCATTTTTCTGCACCCCTGATTCCAATGATGCCAAAAATATAATTGTATTTATTTTTGCTTCAACATATATGTGCGTGCACAAATGTGTTAGATCTATATCTTAGGGTACAAGCAAAGGCAAAATATATTCCTTGATCTCAAGGAGTTCACAGTGAAAAAACAGCATGCAAAATAGTTATGTTCAAAGAAGGTAAATAGAGGATAGATTGGATAGGTAATAGAATTAAGGGCAATTGGGCAAAGTCTTCTTGTATAAGTTTAGATATTAAGTCAGTCTTGAAGAGATTTAGGGAAACCAGGAGGAGATGATGAGGGAGAGAATCCCAGGCATCGAGGACAGACAGTGAAAATTCTCATGTCTGAGAGATGGAATGTCTTGTCTAAGGAGAGCAGGGAGACCCAATGTCACTAGATCTGTCATATTACAGGATGTGGTGGTGGTGACAGGTTAAGGTATAAGAAGCATGGAAACATAGAAGAGAGGCAGGATATGAAGGATTTTGAATGCCAGAGGATTTTATTTTGATCCTGATTTTATTTATATCTTAACAATTTGGAGCAGAGCCTCAAGGTTGATTGCCTTTAATGATTATTTTATTTTATTACTGTTTTGCTTTTTTGGAGGGGGGAAGTAGGGCAATTGGGGTTAAGTGACTTGCCCAAGGTCACACAGATAGTTTTTGTGTTAAGTGTCTGAGGCCAGATTTGAACTTAGGTCCTCCTGACTCCAGGGCCAGTGCTCTATTCACTGTGCCACCTAGCTGCCCCCTTTAACGATTATTTTAGTCACAGTAGACCTGGGAACCATTTTCAGGGTGCATTTGAACTTAGCAATTATCCATTATTTCAGCTTTCTATGTCACATCAGTTTATTATTATTTAACCTATCTACAATTGAGGTAATACAGTGCTCCTGGGTGCTATAGTCTTTATCAGCTAAAGATCCCTGGCCCAGGCACATAAGGATAGCCATGTTGTTTTTGTTTCTCAGGCTGTCCAGAAAAGGGCAATGTATATATTCTACTCAATGTCAATCACAGATTTAAAGGGAAATTTTCACAATCTCCAGAGCCTACATTTTTTTACCCATGAAGAAGATGGATATTCTCTAATTCATTACAGCAGGAATCTACTTCAGTGGCACCAATCTAAACTTCCAAGTGGAATTATCTACAAAAAAAGTAATGGTGTCTACATGATAAACCTGAAGGGAACTATAGAAAAGTTTCTGCTAGGACCTGTTGACATTGTTGCTATTAAAATCTACTTAAATTTTAGCTCATTCAGGAATACTGGCCATCATGCAATATTAAAATTTACTGTTGCCAGTGCCACACTTATACATAGAAATCTCATACACCTGGTACCTTTACAAAGCCATATCCAGGCAGGTTGGGGGAAGCCTCATCTTTTGGTGATGACAGATCCTAGATCTATTCATTAACTTTCCATGGAAGCCTGTAATGTTAATCTCCCACTGAACATTCTGTGTAACACAGACTCTCCACTTTGATATATGGTTGTTGCCATTCCATTTGACAGTAAGAGTGCTCACTCAGTGAGTGTGACTTGCTAGATGCCAACCAAGAATTCCTGTTTGTAAGATATCATTTCATTTGAGCATCCATGAGAAGTTATGCTTGATCTTTGTTTCTAGAAAAATGTAGAGAAATTGAAAAGGTGAAACACATAGCCACTAGAAAGTCAATGAGGGGGAGGGGGTGCCGAGGACATCTAGCCTCTATCTGAGTTCGCTCAAGTGCTTCTGTACAATCGTCAATCTGTTGGGGAAGTAGGCAGTGGCGGGACGGCGACCCCTCCCTCCAGGTCTTTCTCATGGGCGGTAGGAGGTGGTGACTGAGGCTGTAGTGGCGGTGATGGCCTTGCTCAGGTGGGAGGAGCTGGTGCGTGGGCGGAGGATGGCGACGGGCAGCTGTCTACAATGCTGACAGCGTGGGTGTGCAAGCTCAACCTAGCCTACCTGCTGTGCGATGCCTTGGGATGCCCGGAGCAGCCAGCCGAAGAAGGGAAATGCCCGCCCTACATTTTCTCTCCTGTTCCTTTCCTTTGACATAGAATAGAATTTGGAAAAAAAGTCCTATTGGGTTTCTAGAAAATGAATATGAGAAGTATGGACTTGCATTTGGTTTAACAATGGTGGGTAAGAAATTTACATACCTCCTTGGCAGTGACGCTGCTGCCGTGCTCTTCCACAGCAAGAACGAAGATCTGCGCAGAAGATTTTTACAATCATCTCACAACACCCGTCTTCGGAAAAGGATTTGCTTATGATGTACCAAACCTAGTATTCTTGGAACAAAAGAAAATGTTAAAAACTTGCCTTAATATAACCCATTTTAAACCACACGTTTTGATAACTGAAAAAAGAAACAAAGGAATACTTTGAAAGCTGGCGAGAAAGTGGAGCGAAAAAAAAATGTTTGAAGCCCTTTATGAGCTTATCATTCTCACAGATCGTCACTGTTTACATGAAAAAGACATCAGGAGTCAACTGAACGAAAAAGTGACCTAGCTCTAAGCAGGACTAGATGGGGGCTTCGGCCATGCCGCCTGGGTCCTGTCAGGTTGGCTGCCTTTGCCCAATTTCAGGCACCAGGACCTAGCATATAAGCAATCAAAATTTTTTTCTATAAGGCATTCCAGAAAAGTAGGAAGCCAGAAGAAAAAAAAAATGATGATATTCTTCAAACTTTACTAGAAGCTACTTACAAGGATGGGCAGCCTTTGATGAACAATAAGTTTGCAAGGATGTTGATTGGACTTCTTTTGGCAGGGCCACACATGTCGTAAACCCTGAGTGCCTGAGTGGGCTTCTTCTTGGGCAGAGACAAAACATTCCAGTAAAAAAGAAATGTTTCTTAAAATAGCAAAGTGTCTGTGGAGAAGATTTACCTCGTTTAAATTATGATCAGCTCAAAGATCCACGTCTTAGATCGCTGTTTGAAAGAAACAGTAAGACTTAGACCTCCTTTAATGACAACGATAAGATTGGATGCACTCTCTCCCCCACCAGATTGTAGCAGGCTATGCAATTCTTCCAGGTCATCAGGTGTGTGTCTCCTACTCTTAATCATAGATTTAAAGACTCTTGTATAGAACGCTTACACTTTAATCCTGACCAATATTTACAGGATAATCTTGCATGGGGTGAGGTTTGCATATGTGCCATTTGGAGTTGGTCAGCATGGTTGCATTGTAAAAACTTTGCATATTGTTCAAATTAAGACAATTTGGTCCACTCTGCTTCGTTTATATGAATTTTATTTTGTTGATAGATATTTTCCTACTGTGAATTATGCAACCATGAATTATACAACCCCAGATAACACAATAATTAGGTACAAAGGAAGAATGCCATGAAAAACAAAACAAGCAAACCATGATTTTGTATATGTGAACCTTATAGCATTTGCTTCCAATGAAGGTTACAAAATAACTTTAAAGTGTATTTGGGGGGGGGTGCAACTTAAAAAAGAAAACTAAGTTATAAGTCTTTATGCTAAAATTGTATTTGTTTACATGATTACAATGCCGTTCTTCATGGTTTATTTAGCCAAATTCATTGAAACATTCTAAAATTAGGCTGAGAAGATCTATCCTAAACAGATTATTTTAAAGGGCAATTTTCCGGTAGAACTTTTGAGAAAAGTATGTATATATTTCTACTGGGGTGAACTATTAACATAATAAATGTGAAATCCAATAAAATTCTAGGGATAGATTTGGTCTTACTCGAATGACCAATGATGAATTAAAAAAAAAAAAAGATTAAATGCTGCATTTAGAGTAGTTGTATTAAATGTCTTCATGCTATAGTCACATTCATGTTACATTTGGGAGTAGGCTTCCTCCAAAAAAAAAAAAAACCCAACAATTTCCTACAAATTTTCTAACTAGAAAATCAAACAAAATTCCAACCGAGGTTTGATAAGATTTTTGTCTTTTTAAAAAAGGCTTTCTGAACATAGAAATACTATAAAAAAGGAAACTAAAATCTTTACTCTCAAATTATACCCAAATATTTTTACAAATTAATTTTTATACTTACCAGTTATTCATGGATTGGATGATGATAGGACTCCTCAACATCTTGCATCTTTGACTGACAGTCTCAGAAGAAGATGTACATGTTCAGGAGTCTATACTTACCTGCTTCAGCAGAATTTGGCAAAGCACCCCTCTTATCCAAAAACTTCCTTTTTGGATTTCTGGGACAGAAAAGGGTGCCAGAACTTTGTATGGTATCAAAGATTTGCTAGTTAATATTCTTAATAGGACTACTTCCTTCCTTCTTTATCCAGATCAGACAGGAACACCTGTACCCTCCCCTCACTCCTCACCCCCCACCCAGTTTTAGCTATTAGAGATAGACTGCAGTCTAAGTGTCTCCTGGGATTAAGCCTGATAGTTATTCTTAATTTAATCAAATCATCTGGATCCAATAAATGTAGATATCTGTTATGAAAGAGGGAGAGAGGGAACTAAATATCAAACTGTAAAGTTGGAATTGACACTGATTCATGTACATGTTCTAACTTGAAACTTTATACTAGTGGTATGTGTGTGTGTAAGTATGTGAATATACTGATACTGTGTATTTGAATGCACAATTTGTTCTTATTAGGTAAAGCTGAAATATTCCCTTCTTGAAATATCATGTATGTTTCAGTAATGTTCTTAGTTAAAACAGTTTTCAGGACGCATGTTGAACTCATTAAATGTAATTAAAGTTCTGTTACTAATTTTTCATGTTAAAATAATTTTGGATAAAAACAAGTCAGTGACAAAGAGGAGTTTCAGGATGAATCATTACTCTAGCCACAGAATTTCTTGCTACTCAACCTGATATTTCAAATTGGTTGAAGGAGTAGGTGCCATCTGGGCCCATTCAGCAGCTCCCTACTGAATATTGAAATGATTAACCTGATATTGAAAAATGGGGTCATTTCTCCAACTGTCCAGCACACTGAGTGGCTAGCAACTACTAGAGGGTTGTATTAAGTTTTACCCCAAGTGCTCTTTGTAAGTGACAAAATACACAGAAAAATAAATAAATAAGTTTATTACTACTACTAACACCACCCCAAAAAAGAATAACATTTAAATGACAATTTTGATAGTGGGTCAATATAAAAAATATGATGATAATTTTGATTATGAATTATTCCATTAAGTTTATATAACCAGGAATTTATCTCTGTTCATGTGAAATATGTGTAAAGGATCAGAGAGAATTTAAAGTCTAAGGAATTTTAAAGATCTATTCAGGCTATAGTTTATGTTAGTTCAGACTGAATATAGCAGAGAAATGAAACAATGACATGAATAATATGGTTTTAAAAGAACAAACATCAAAAAAACCTAAGCAAAGAAAAAACAAAACCAAAAACAAAACTACTGTGTATATGTGTGTGTGTGTGTGTGTGTGTGTGTGTGTGTGTGTTGCAAACAGTTTGGGAAATAAATCTTCTAGATTAAGTCATATGTCTAATTTCAGCTGTATTTGTGTAGATATAGCTTCTGACTTTCTTCTTTGCTCTTCCACTTGAATCCACAAGCTTCAGTTGTTGTGAGTGACTTTTTGATGTTCATTCTCATAGATTTGGGAGTGGGAAGAAATTGATAATCCATAGTAGATTTGGCAGGGAATAGAGTTTTATGTAAGTAGTGCTATATACATATATACATGTTTGTTGAAACTATATGAATGTGTATCACTAACTAAAGTTAAAATTTGAATGAAAAACAAAATGACTCCAAGATCACAAGGGATAATCTTCAACATTTATTTACATATATGTACATGCCTGTGTATGTATAAATAGCTAACTCTTAATTATCTGTGAGTTGATAAAGATAACTGAAATGTGTTAATATATACTATAAATCATGTCTGAATTCTTGGTAAATGATGCTAATGATGATATGCCTTCTTGTTGTTTCTCCTTGGTTTTGTAAGAGGACCATGGCATCAGGAAAATGATGCCACAACTTGCAAGTGAATTGGATTTATGTGAGGGAGGGCTGTGCAATGTAACTAGCTTCACTTTCTGCTCTTGATTCACCTGGGTCTAGTGGCAAGATATTGATCAGGACAACTTGAGATGGTCCCAGATTCAGTGGGAAACCTTGGCCTTTTTAAGCTAAGGTCTTTCAATGGCCTCTTTTACCTAGTCAAAAACAAAACAAGCAAAAGCAAAAAACAATCAGGGAAGGGAAGATCTTCAGAGTGTCTGGCCAAAACAGAAAAAAAAAATTGCTATTTACATTCACTCTGAGCCATTTGGGACCAAACAATGAAATGATATTGATTATACATATATATGTATGTGTGTACACACATATATATATGTATGTATATATGTGTGTATAGAGAAAGTAACAGTCTTATGCAACAAATATATATATATATATATATTTATACCAAGATCAATATTAGCTCTGAAATATTCAGATACTTCCTGTTGTGTTATTATAATTATTTCAAATGTATTTACAAGACATAGATAACTGAGTTATCTGGTGACCCATGCACATGCACTCACAAAAATGATTAACCTTCCAAAAAGAGTGAAATAATATTTGGTCAATGAAAGAGCATGATCTGTATTCAGGTCAGTAATTTAAGTAATCCTGTTTAATGATGTAAGTAACTTTTTTTTTTCTCTCCCTCCATTAGGTAGAAAATGGTTGGATGTGGATATGCACTGTGAAGATTTGGAATCGGAAACCTACAATTTCATTCTTTTAAAATACTATTTTAGGATGTAAATATGGTTTGACCTTTCCCCAATGAATAGTTAAATCATGGACAAGCTAAAAAACTCACTTTGGACTGTTTTTCCAAACGAGGCTTCACCTTACTCCTTCAGTGCCCAATAAGGGATTACAGTTGATAAGGGAAAGAAAGAAAATCCTTGAACTGGAAAGTTATCCTACAATGAGAATTACGAGTACATCTTGCATCTGCCCAGTCTTAGTTTGTCTCTGTTTTGTGCAGAGGTGTTATGGGGCTGCTCACCACAGCTCCATTAAGGTGACCAGAAATCAAACCAAACATATAGAGGGTGAAACAGAAGTCCATCATCGCCCCAAACGTGGATGGGTGTGGAACCAATTCTTCGTTTTAGAAGAACACATGGGACCAGATCCTCAATATGTGGGAAAAGTAAGTTACGGGGACTTGAGTTGGGTAGAAAATGGTTGTGAGAAGGGGAGGGGATAGAGGATTAAGAGATGGTTTTCTTAACACAGGATGCTACCAACTCAGAAAAAAAGATTAGACAGGATGGGTCATTGCCCATAATATCTCACCATGACAAAAGCTGTCTCACAGAATATTTCTCATTGTCCTTGTTCTTCCCTAAATAAATAAATAAATACCTTTTTGAACTCATAATTCCATGATTACAGGATTAATCCTCAGATTAATGCTTTGTAAGAGTAACTTTCTATTTTTACTTAAACTATGCTTATTTATCACATTTTTCCCTTTCTAAATCACTTACTGGCTACCAATAGCCACCTAACACATCTAATAACATATGAAATTAAATTTATTTGGAACTAGAAAATCTGAATTCATAACAAAGGATATTGGATTCCAAAATTTTAAGTATTTTTCATTAAATTTCTGATGAGAATACTCTGTGAATACACTCATGTTCCCCATGCCAGTGATGGAATGGTATTTAAAATGCTGATGCATTACATATTTTAAAATATTGAATTTGTAAGAGAAAAACATTGAGATTTTGTTTTACCATATCAAAAGAATATTATTAAACAATTAGGTAATTTATCTTTCTTCAGAGCAGTGTTTACTATTAATACAAGTTAAGCAGAGTCCAGTTTTACTTAAAAAGTGATACTTATAATGGAGCCACAAATTCTGATATAGTAGAAGGAAAATTAATTATAGGCAGGAGACCTGGGTTTTAATACAGTCTCTATTATAGGAAAAAAAAAACTCTTTGTGATTTGGATCAGATAACTTAATCTCCACTTGTGAATTGTGCACAGTGGTACCTGTACTAAATCGCTCACACACACACACACACACATAACATATCAGTTATGAGGAAAGGTATCAACTATTTTGTAAAAGTATAAACTCCTCTTTTTTTTGCTGTTTGGAGCTGGAAATGTAGGGCAATTGGGCTTAAGTGACTTGCCCAAGTTCACACAGCTAGTTTGTTTTTTGTGTGTGTTTTAAGTGTCTGACGCTGCATTTAAACTCAGGTCCTCCAGACTCCAGTGCCGGTGCTCTATTCACTGTGCCACCTAGCCACACAGAAAACTATAAAGTCTTTATTACAAATTTGGTAATTTTGGAACTTGTAATAACATCAGAAATGGACTTTCCACTACAAAGATATATATGTGTGGAAGAGGGGTGGTTTTGGTGAGGGAGGGCTATCTCAACATCATACCTATATCTCCATTTCCCCTAGGGCATTGGCCCTCAGATTTATCCCAGAAAACAATTTCTAGAATCAGAGCTGTAACTGGCAATGTTGGCACTTAGGGGAAATTCATTTGAGAAGGGGCACAGTCCTCAGGATTCTGACCTGAGGGTGGCAGTCAACACAATACTTTTAGGCCATTACTGGGAAAGATGTTTTGAGATAGAGAAGAGCAGGATGAAGCAGCTAGGAAGGTGTTCAGCTGACATATGGTCCTAGACATGAAGGGTGGGAAGAAACACACCAGTTCCCCATTTTAATTGATTATTTTTACTATCATTGAATCATCGATCATAATCTCATAAATTTAGGGAAATCTTTTCCAACTCTCTTAATTCTAATGATTCCTATATTTTAATTATTTACCCTATGTATAGCTTGTTTTTACATTTATTTGTGTGTGTATTTATTTTACTTTCCCTATTAGACTGTGAGATTTTTGAGAACAGAGATGTCTTTTGCCTTTTTTTTTTTGTGTCATTAGCACTTGGTACAGTGCATGGCACATAGTAAGCATTTAATAAATGATTTGATAATTCATGGATTAAAACTGCAAAAGACTTTAGAAGCTATCTAGTAAAATGCTCTCATTTTAGAGATGAGAAAACTGAGGACCAGAGAGGCTAAATGATTTCCCAAAACTCCTTGCTCTTGGGAGGGCTAGAATTCAAAGCAAGGAAGGTGCTCTGACTCTAAATCAAGTATTCTGAGCTCAGCTGTGTCCATATTAGGAAAGGAAATCAAGTGCCTCCAGCTCCCATCTAAATTTCATTGCCTTGGAATAGTGCTGATATGGTCTTGTCCTAGTTACCATTCTGACTAGGATTTCAGTGCAGCTGTATTCATCATTGCATAGTGGATGTAAAACAAAAACTGAAATTAGAACTCATGCAATCATGGAATCTTAGAATTCTAAGGAGTCTCATAGGCTCCTTACAATCTCATAGGAGATCATAATGGTTAATCTAGATTTCAATAACATTGCTAATATTTATACAAAGCTTTAAGGTTTCAAAACTGATTTGCAAATACTATCTCATTTTGTCTCCATAGTAAGCCCAGGAGGTAATGCTATTATTATTCCCATTTTACCACTGTGGAAACTGAAATTGATTGAAGTTGAATGACTTGCACATGGTCACACAACTAGTAAGTGTGTGAGCCTAGATTTCAAGTGAATTCTTGCTGGCTCCTGGTGCGGTATCATATCCACTATAACACTTATCTCCTCCTGTGTCTTCAATGGCTTCAAAGAGTGATTGTCTCCTCTTCCTGAAAACATCTCTTAATAGGGAAGTCACTAACTTACAAAGCAGTACAAAGTAGTCTTAGCTCAACTTATTAGAAAATATTTTTTGCCATGTCAAAATCTCTCTGAAACTTCAATCCATTAATATTAATTTTGCCTACTGAGCCCAAGTATTATAAATTTGACCCTTCCCTTCCATTACATTCCTTGAAACTCAGCTTCCCCAGTTCTTTCAGTTATTGTGACACCTGTCCTCTTTACTATTTAATGCAACCTAATATTGCACTCTTTATATATATATATATAGTTCTGACTCATATTAAACATTCACACAACTAAAATCCCCAGTTTCCAGTTCTGTTCTCCTTTTTTTTTTAATGGACTGGTTCTACTCTTTGCTTTCTGTATGTTGAGCTACTAAGATTTTAAACCTAGGTCTATGATCTTGCATTGTTCTTTATTCAATTTCACTTTAGTTTTATGAGTTATTTTCATAGAAGAAGTGAATCAAAGAAATTGCATTATATTTCATGCAGTCCATTGAGCTAACCTCTCAGGCTTCTTTTTTGGATATTCTCTGTGTTCCTTAGCCTATTAGGTATCTTTCCTTCCCAGTCGTCCATCCACCCCCATCCCAGTTTGGTAAGCATGCTGTCTATGCCATGTGGTATAGTTGGAAGGTGACTAGACTTTTAATTAGAAGACAAGGACTTGAAGCAAGACCCTTGTACTTAATATCTATGTAATCACTGGGTCTCATTTTCCTCATCCATAAAAACCGGGACGGGGTGAGATATCTCTCCTACTTCTAAATTCTATGGTCACCCAAAAAAAAAATAATGAATTGGTCAAAGACAGATCCTTGGTTATCCTATTAAATTTATTTATTTATTTTTAGTTTTCAACATTCATTTCCCCAAGATTTTGAGTTACAAATTTTCTCCCCATCTTTCCCCTACTCCCACCCCAAGATAGTGAGCCTACTGAATGCTACTTCCTCCACTCTGTTCTCTCTTATATCCTCCTATTCCCCCCTTACTTTCTAGTAGGGCAAGATGGATTTCTATATCCCAGGGTCTATATATCTTATTTCCCAGTTCCATGTAAAAAAAAAAAAAAAATATATATATATATAAAACGTTTTTTATATATATATATATAAAACATTTTTTAAAATTTGATTTTCAGATTCTTTCCCTTCTTCCCTCCTTACCCACCCCCACTGGAAAGACGAGTAATTCAATATGGGTTGTACATGTGTAGTTATGCAAAACTTTTCCACAGTAGTTATTTTGTGAGAGACTAACTATATTTCTCTCCATCCTATTCCACCCCCCCAATTATTCTATTTTCTCCTTTGACCCTGTTCCTTTTCACAAGTGTTTGTTTCTAACTACCCACTCCCCCAATCTCCCTTCTATTATTCTCCCTCTTATACTCTTCCCCCAGCCCCACTTTCCTATAAGGTAAGATACTCAATTGAATGTGTATGTTATTCCCTTCTTAAGCCAAATTCAATGGGAGTAAAGTTGACCCATTCCCTTTCACCTTCCTGCTCTTCCCCTCCATTGTAACATTTTCTTTTGCCTCTTTTATATGAGATAATTTACCCTATTCTAACTCTCCCTTTCTCCTTCTCCCAATATATTCCTCTCTCACCTCTTAATTTTATTTTTTAGATGTCACCCTTCATATTCAACTCATCCTGTGCCCTCTGTCTATGTATACATGTACACACATATACACACAGTCACATATATATTTATACAGACATACATACTCTTATACATATATATGTATGTATACACACAAACATACACATTTATATTCTCTTCAACTATTCTCATACTGAGAAAAGTCTCATAAGTTACAATTATATTTCCATGTAGGAAAGTAAATAGTTCAACTTTAATAAGTTCCTCATGATTTCTTTTTCCTGCTTACCTTCTCATGCTTCTCTTCCTTCTTGTATGTGAAATTCAAATTTTCTGTTCAGTTCTGTTTTTTTTCATCAAGAATGCTTGAAAATCTTCTATTTCATTGAATATTCTTATTTTCCCCTGAAGTATTATGCTCAGTTTTGCTGGGCAGGTGATTTTTGGTTTTAATCCAAGCTCCTTTGACCTCCAGAATATCATAACCCAAGCCCTTCTATCCTTTAATATAAAAGCTGCTAGATCTTGTGTTATCCTGATCGTGTTTCTACAATACTCAAATAATTTCTCCCTGACTGCTTGTACTCTTTTCTCCTTGATCTGGGAACTCTGGAATTTGGCTAAAATATCCCTAGGAGTTTTCTTTTTGGAATCTTTTTCAAGAGGCAATAGATGAATTCTTTCAATTCTTATTTTACCCTCTGATTCTAGAATATCCAGGCAATTTTGCTTGAGAATTTCTTGAAGGATGATTTCCAGGCTCTTTTTTTGAACATGGCTTTCAGGCATTCAAATAATTTTAAAATTATCTCTCCTGGATCTATTTTCCAGGTCAGAGGTTTTTCCAGTGAGATATTTCACATTGCCTTCTATTTTTTCATTTGTTTGCATCTCTTTTATACTACCTTGATTTCTCACAAAGTCATTAGCTTTCATTTGCTTCAATCTAATTTTGAAAGCATTAATCTCAGTGGGTCAAACTTACTCTCATTGAATTTGGCTTAAGGAGGCAAAACATACACACTAATTTGGGTATCTTACCCTATAGGAAAGTAGGGAGGAAGGGGACAAGAGAGGGGATGATAGAAGGGAGGTCAGATTGGGAGAGAGGCAGTTAGAAGCACACATTTGTACAAAGTAGAAAACAGAATGGGGGGGCAGGATAGGATGGAAGGAAATATAGTTAGTCTCTCATAATATAACTACTATGGAAACATTTTACATAACTATACATGTACAACCTGTATTAAATTGCTTATCTTCCCAGTGAGGGTGGGTAAGGAGAGAAGAAGGGAAAGAATCTGGAAATCAAAGTTTTAAAAAACAAAGGTTAAAAAAATGTCTTTTTAAATGCAACTGGGAAATAAAATATACAGGCACTGGGGTATAGAAATCCATCTTTCCCTAGTAGAAAGTTAGAGAGGGGATGGGAAAGGATATAAAAGAAAGCAGATTGGGGAAAGGGGTATTCAGTATGCTTTTTATCCTGGGGTGGGGGGTAGGGGAAAGACAGGGATAAAATTTATAACTCAAAATCTTGTGGAAATGAACATTGAAAACAAAAAATAAATTTAAAAAATATTCTCTTCAGTGAATTTATGAATTTTCTTTTCCATCTGGCCAAATCTGCTTTTTAAGACATTCTTCTCCTCATTGACTTTTTGGGCTTCTTTGCCATTTGGGTTAGTCTATTTTTTTAAGGTGTTATTTTCTTCAGTATTTTTAGAGGTCTCCTTTAGCATGTGGTTGGTTTGTTTTTCATGATTTTCTTGTATCATTATCATATCTCTTCCCAATTTTTTCTCCACTTCTCTTTCTTGATTTTCAAAATCCTTCTTGAGTTCCTCCATTGCCTGCAACTAATTCATATTTTTCTTGGAGGCTTTTAATGTAGGAGTTTTGATTTCATTTTCTTCTTCTGGTTCAATGTTTTGATACCCTTTCCCCCCAAAAAAAATATTCTTCTTCTGTTTGCTTGTCTTGGCAGCCAATTGCTTGACTTTTGAGTTCTTTGCCATGGTAGAACTCTGCTTCCAGAGTAGAAAGAGCTGTTTCCCAAATCTCTGAGGTTTTCACAGCTGTTGTCAGAACTGTTTTCAGAGCTATGAGGAGGGCAACTGTCTGTACAGCCTCCACAAGCTCAGCCATCCTAGTATTCCTCATTCCAGGACCACCACTCACGACTGTGACCAAGATCTAAGCAGGTCAAAGCAAGAGTGATTACCCTCAGAATGGTTACTTGTTTTTCCTATGAACTGAAGGCCAGGAGCTCTGGAGGCAGCCACATGAAGCTGCTGTCCCAGTTCCAACAGAATTTACTGACCTTGTACTTTCTCTTTGGCATTTATGGGTTGAGAAGTCTGAAAACTGCCACAGCTCCTGGTGATTCACTTTCCTTATGTCTACTCCAGCTGGTCTTGGTCACGAATCTGGGCCTGGTGTGGCTCTGTAAAGCCAAGCACAAGTAACTTCCAGGTTCAAATTAGGAGCATAACAACTCCATTTATTCAGTGACAGATTAAGGCAAAACATTCACAGAAAATCAAAATCAAAATACAAGACAACTGAGTCATTTAGTAAGTTCTCAACTCAATCACAAAGTACTAAGGTCTATGTACTCCACCCCTGGAAAGTACATTCATTTAGCCAATCACAAAGCCTTCTTTCTATACAACTGGAGATTATTTTCCAATCATAAACAAAGTACATTCCTTTGGTCACTCACAAAGTATAAAAGTCAAAAGTTTTTCACCCCTGGATCACAACTGAATTACAAAACCATACATGACCACCAAGAACCCTCTCAAAGAGGCAGGGGAGAGCATAAAGGCCAATCTACACAACAAGGTTATAATATCATCACTGCATTCAATATTGAAGGAGAGGTTGTTTCTTCATCTTGACCCAAGGCAAGTTCTCAGCAGTCTCTTTTCCTGGGAAGGCAAAGCTTAACAAAGCCACAATATATATTGCCAGTGTCTTCATCAATTCACTCTCTGCCTGCAGAGCAGTCTCAGGACCCCTGAAAACATCAGCAAGACCCTCCCCCAAGATTTCTGTAAACATACAACAAGAAAATCCTCCTTCAGGGCTTCTGAACCAAGAGCAAGGTTCCAGGACTTCTGCAACAACAGCACTGTCCTTTACCAGCAGATGAATCTGGCAAAGTAACATAAAAAACAGAAATAAAAAATACTGGCACCATAGTCATGCCTTCTCAGTTCTCAGCAGCTCTGTGTGGCAGTTCTCAAAAGTCCTGGGCAACTCCAACTGGCCCTCAGCAGTCCTCATGGCTTTGGCTGGCAGTTCTCTCTCTCAACAGTTCTGGCCCCTGGCAATTTTCTCTCTCTCTGCCTATGTGATGCGGCTCCCCAAAGTTCTTCTGGCCTCTCTCTGCTTGGGCTTCTCTCTAAATCCACAGCACCATCTCCTTCCAGTTCAGCCCCCTCTCTTCACATCAACAAGTCCATCCCATAAGTGAGATTCACAAGCTCTGGGTTTTTACACAACCCAAAAACCAAGCCAATACAAATACATCTTTAAATTCCATTACCATTACAGGCTCACATGGGACTGTGCTCTACTCCCAGCCCACTGTGATTGATCCTTCCTATTTGGTCTGCCAGGCTACCTTCAGCAGGAGATTTGTTTCTCTCTGTCACTTTGTGGGTTCTGTAGCTCTAAAATTCATTTAGAGTCATTTTTTTAAACAGATATTGGAGATGGTTGGAGCAGGAGCTCAAGCAAGTTCCTGCTTTTACTCTGCCATCCTGGCTTCACCTCCCCTGGTTATCCTATTAGAATAAACTTCTTCCATAATGACATCAAAATATCAAATAGAATAAGGCTAATGATACTTCAATTTTTTCCCCATGTTTTCTGTATTTCAAGGTAGAGACCTATCTCAATCTAAAGTCCTTATCTTAATCTAAAGTCTTATCAAAGAACTTATCAGTCACATGTTTATAAGTGAGCCAGAATAGAAACACCCTGATTCCTCTCAATACTGCCTTAGACCCATAAGTCACTATTCAAAAAGGCATGAAGTAATAGGCCAGGATTCACTTGTATGTTCTATTCATAGATATTAGACTTAAAGCGTGAAGGGACTTTAGAGACTATGTAGGCCAGCATTCCCATTTTACAGATAAAAAAAAATTGAGGAAAAGCAAGATAGAGTGAATTAAAGTTATACTGTTTGTAAGTGGCAATAGCCAGAATTTGAATTTAAGTCATCCTGAGGGATTTCTGCACTATGCTTACCTTATTTCTCACACACATAATTTACACACAAGTATAATTATGTTCAATTTTACTATTTCTTTTTGTTTAAAGCAATCAGGGTTAAGTAACTTGCTCAATTTACATGGCCAGTTATTTCTGGGTATGGTGCTGAGTATCTGAGCCCAGATTTGATCCTCAGGTCGTCCCGACACTGGAGCCAGTGCTCTTACTTGCTGAGCAACCTGGCCACCTCCAATTCTATATTTCATATTAAAGTAAGGAGTAATGGAATAAAAAGGCAGGAAATTGTAAAAGAAAATATGATTTTCCTTCTACAGTTTTACTTTGTGTTTCTATAAGTGTTTGAATTTCTAGAAACTATTTAATCTTCAAAAAAGTATAACTCTTTTCTCTACAAAGTATACCATGAAACAATGGGAACTGAAGAATAATAACTCAAAATAGTTTTTATATTTACTAAAAAAAATTCAAGTGGAATGCTGTCATCTGTAACAGATTATTAAATATGATGGTAAGTTCAGTATTGGAGAACTGCTTTATTTGAAATAAATTATTTTAATTTACTACCTCCAATATCTTTGAGAACTTGGTTACCCTTTTCTAAATCCTTAGTTAGAGATCTATATACTCTATGACTACATTTGCTTAGACTATTGATGAAGGCCTTAAATTTGATTTTCAATGTAGTCATAATTTTTCTTTTTCTGCCTTTGATATTTTTCTTTCTTTTTTTTTAAAGCAGTTGGGATTAAGTAACTTGCTCAAGGTCACATGCCATTTATTTCTGGGTGTGGTGCTAAGTATCAGAGCCTGAATTCCATCCCAGATCATCCCAACCCTGGGGCCAGTGCTCTTACTCACTGCACCACTTGGCTGCCCCTAAGCAATTGGGGTTATGTGACTTGCTCAAGGTTACACGGCCAGGTGTTTCTGGGTGGGTGCTAAGTGTCTGAGTCTGGATTCGATCCCAGGTCATCCTGACTCTGGGGCTGGTGCTCTTACTCACTGTACCACCTGGCCACCCCTGATATTTTTCTTGACCTTTTACCAGTTAGCATCTGGCTTTATGATAAGAGTTTGTTTTATTGACGTTGGTCACTATGTTTTGTTCACTACAATGATGATTATGTACCCCTTCAGCGTGTTCAGTACTTTTTATAAATGGAAAGATAAATAAAATGATGAGGGACCAATAGATTTTTTTTCTCCCAAAACTTGGCAGCCAAATCAGACCAAATATGCAGTCTAGCACACAGGGATATCATGGATTTGTGGCACTGGCTGGAGGATTTTGTAAATAATTGAGGGATTAGAGCAAAGAAGAAAAAAGAGCATATTTGCCAGATTTCTTCTCAGTAAGGATTTCCTTTGTTTTCCAAGGATATATCCATATTCAAAACTCAATAAGCAAGTAACATTTTTTACCTTAAATAAAATCCTAGCTAATTGAGCATTATATAATTTAAAAGTAAAATTATATACAACACATTAGCATGAAAGTTAATGCAGCATAGCTAATACATTATTACTAATAATTTGCAAAAAGATGTTGGAAGTGCTATAAGCATTCTTTTGCAATTTTCGTTTGAGCAGTCACTTGCCATCCTTGCATAAATGCAGTATATTCTTACCACTAGGCCCTTTGCTCACATTGCTCTCTCTTTAGAATTTCTCTCTCTTCTCCCTCCCTAAAGTTGACTTTAAAATTCTACCCATTCTTTAAATGTAATTGTTGCCACCTTCAAGCAGAGCATTTGAAAATGTCCCTTCCTTCTACTAATCTTGCTTCTCATTTTACTTATCTTATAATCCTTGCGCACCCTGTTCTGCCCTGCTTTAGGAAAGGCTTTTTTGCTTAGCTTATTTGTACTTCCATTTATCTCGTGGTGTTTGATTTGTAGCTGCTGAAGTTCTTCCTAAAGTTATCCTCTTATTTACATAAAAATGTATTTAAGAATTAAGATGAAAATATTAGCAAACTAAAAATGTATGATTTTAATATATATGTACATTTGTATATGTATAATATAATATACACAGAAATTCTCAATTTTCAAATGGATCTATTCCTTATCTATTTGAATATTCTCTTCAGTGGTATAGATTACACCCTGTCCATGCCTTCCCAGTGTCAATGTTTTCCTACAAGTTCACCATTCAACATGCTTGAGGCCTTCCTTGATTTCTTCTGACATTATAAGAGAACTGGTGGAACAAACTTTTTTCTTAACTGTTGTCCCATGTCACATGATATGCCTGCATTCTCTTCTTGTCCAACAGTTACCTGATGTCATCTTTTTACCCATCTCTTAAGCCATCTTCCCTATTGGTTATGTTGCTCTTCCTCACACCTACTATGTACCTTCCCATTGCTCTCTATGTGATATTCATTTTTTTAAATTCTTTGTTACTATTATGTATTTAGCTGATGTATAACAGCACTAGTAGAATGTAGGGCCTTAAAATAAGAGCATTTCATTTAACAAGATGATTGGGGAGCATTAAAGAAGCTTTTCTTTTTCCTGAAGACAATCAAGTCTACTTTCTTGCTCTTGTATAACTGTGGACCCAGCTCAATGTCCATCTGTACTGTCTGCACCAGATTTGGATATTGATAAACAAGCTCTATAGTTTGTACATGCAAGTATATATTCTATTCTTAATGACAGGTACACTTCATCTACTTCTTGTTTCCAATCTGAATTTTAGTTCATGCTTAATCTTTACTCTGGTAGCGTTGAGGGATTTCTGGGATTTGTTCCTTGGAATTGAAAAGAAAATCACCTGATACAGTGCTGTGTATTAATTCTTGGTTTAATAGAATAGGAACCTCTTCCCCAGCATAGAAGTTCACAATCTCCAGATCATTCTGAAACAGAAATAGGAAATGACATGAGCCACGTGAGTCAAATCACCACTACCAACTTTATCACTATCTTTCTTCAAACCCTAATAGAAAAATACTGCTTGTTATATGAGATGTGTATCTGTGAGGGCGAGGGAGGGATACCAGGGATAATTATGATGATGTAAAAAAAAAAGACATCCAGACAAATGTATTTAATTTTTTTTAAACAGAAGCAAAACCAAAGCTCTCCAGTGGAGAGTCCAGGACCCAGAGTCCTAGCAAAATATATACTAATTTAAAATATAAATATACAAAATACTATACTAGTTGAACATGTCTACATTTTATGTATCCCCAACTCTTAGCACATTTCCTAGCATCTGGTAAGAGCTTACTTAATGTTTCTTGGCTGAGTCCAAGAGTTACAAGAATTACAGTCCAGCATGAACTCCACCATTGAAGGAAGTAAACTTTCTGGATAACTGCCACCACTGTCAACACTAACCAGTAATCCAGGGCTTCTTAAATTTTTTCCACTCACACCCCCTTTTTGCCCAAGAAATTTATATGCAACCCCTTGTATATATGTAAAATAGGTATATAAATCAAACTGATAATAAATCATGAAATTATTTTAAAACAATTCTTTGATATACATATAATTTTACCATTTATTAAAGACAAAAGTATGTGGTTGTTTATTTTTTATATACAGAATTAAATCTTGGTAGAATATGTGATGCTTCAGGACACAGAGCATCTTCAACAATTTTCAGAGTTGATCGATACTTTGATTTTAAAATCGGCAGTGCTGAGAATGGTGCTTTGCATAAATACAAAATAGCAGAAGTATGTTTAAGGCCATTTTAGAAATTGTTGGAAATTTTGTCCTAATCTCAAGCCAAAATTCATTTAATGATTTCGTATCTACATAAAAATACTGCAATTCATAATATTCAGTACTCTCAAATCTGAGCCAAGGTGTTTCTGGCAGCATTCTTTGGAATAAAGTGTTATGACAACATGCACGGTGCAAAGTGCACATATTGCATGTTCAGAACCAAGGCCGCAGTGAAGTTACTCTATGTGACACCAGGTAGCTAAATGCAAAACACTCTGGAAGAGCAATGCCTTCCAGACCATGAACCCTGCTTCCTTTTAATACCTAAATCCCTGTAGCTGTCGGAATGGTCTATATCACTCTTGTAGATATGTGATCTGTCAACTGCCTTTATAGGTGATGCTGTCCCTACCTCCTCATCTACATCTACCAAAGACCCAGAAATGAAAATTCTTGTCCCTAAAATCCTTGCAACTGTCAAAAGGTTCATGATCAAAATAGTTATGATTTTATCAGTGACATTGCTAATATCATTATGTTATCAAATGACATTAAAGGAGATGCATTGCCACAGGGTCTTTCCATCATTCTTAGCGTTGAAATCAGCTATATGAGTCATATTCCCTCATGTGAATATTAGCTACTTGATAGCAGGGACTATCTTGTTGTTGCTGTTCTTGTTATTATTTGTTTGTTTGTTTTCCCAGCACTTAGCAAAAGTTCTTTGCATGTAGTAAGCACTTATCAATCTATTCATTCAGTTAAAGAATCAATAAACATTTATTTAGCATTTATTATATGCAGGGCTCTGTGCTAACTGCTGGAGATACACATACAAATAAAAACAAACAATTCTGGTCCCCCTGTCCTCAAGGAAATTACAATGTGGGGGTGAGGGGAATAGACACATCTGCAATATATACACATATATTTGGAATATATGGCTATAAATGCATATATCCATACATAAACACATACATACAATATACAAATGTATATATAGATAGTTCAATCTCTCTCTCTATTTCAACAACCACTCATTTAACACTGCCCAGAACACCCCTCAGCACAACAAAGAGTTAGTTCTGTGTGAGATCTGAAGATGATTACTCACTTAGGAAAGGGAAGGAGAGGGACTCTCTTTGGAAATACTACCATATTTGATCCTTATAAGAATAAGCCTAAGGAACAGGTGCTATTGTAATCCTGATTCTTCATTTAAAGAAACAGAGTAAGATACACTTTAGGTGACTTGCCCAGGATCATCCAGCAAGTAAGTTCCTGAAGCCAGATTTAAACTTACATCTGCCTGAGTCCAGGCAGGGACACTAAGGGAAGATTTCAGGGAAAGAATATACAGATAAGAACAGGAATTGATGTGGTTTAAGGGGTCCAGGACCCCTCAAGGACTGAAGTACAGGAGAGGTGGTCTGGAATGAATTCACAAATTCAAGCATTCTTTAAGTCAAGTTGGCAAAGTTCTATTATAACACCAATATGGCAGGCAGTACTACTTAGGGAACTTGCAACCTAACAGAAATGATCCTAAAGTTTATATGGAAAAAGTAGTGGAGTATGTGGCAAGTATGCTAGTTAGATGATAACATACAACCTTGGTTACAGTCATCGTTTGCTACTGGAAACCCAGGGGGCAGGGATTGGGGGTCCTACAGGGTGTCTTCTTGGTCTGTTATGTCTGTAGCAATATAGCTTTCAGAGTTGACATCTATAGCTTAACTTCTGGATTGTATAGGATAACTGTGGGAATCAATACATGACAATTCTGCTTATAAAAGATAGTCCTGGTCATACAAGTTAAATTCTACAGAGGTCAGCATGTTCTTGTAACAAGGAAAGATAGTTTGCCTCACTGTGGCCCACTCATGAGTTTTTACTAGCCATAGTGTCCTTAGGCTGGAAAGAAAACTGTCAGGTATAGTGTTTTGAGGCTATGGACAAATGTGATCTTGGAAGTGGGGTCCAAGCACAAGCTCCCAAGCACCCCATAATAATGAAATGAAATATTTTGGGAGTAGGGAACAGGAAAACAACAACAAAACACTACAATCAGATGCAGGGGACCTTCCTCTATACTTGGGAAGAAACAAATGTGTACTTTAACTGAATTATAGAATTCATAGAAAAGAAAGTGAGAGGTTTAGAATAGTAGAATAGTACAAAATCATGGCTGACTTTCAATGCTAAGGAAAAGAAAGGAATTGTACTTTACTTGGGAGGTAATAGAGAGCAACTGAAAAATTTAGGGGCAGAGTATTGGCATGAGCATATCTATGCAAAGAAGCATTTAGGGTGTTTCAAACCTATTGAAGTGTGACTTGTGATGAGTAGAACAACTAAACTACAGCCCCATTATAGATAATTGTCAGGAGTTTAGTGCTTGGGAAGATTGCTTTAATTATTTTTAGTCAGAGAAAGTCAATAAAACTAGTTCCAACAGTGGTAGAGATTTATTTTTTATTAGTAAGATCTTGGGATTTAGAGTTGGAAGGGGGAATCTTGGAATTCAGAGTTGGAACACTGTCTTGTTCAAAACCCCTTCCCTTTCTTTTTTTTTAATTTAAATTTATTTGCTTTACAATATTCCCTTTGACTTCCAAATTTTCTCCCTCTTCCTTTCCTCTCTCCTCCCACCATGGAAGCATGCAATTCAATATAGGTTCTACAAATACCTTCATATTAAACATCAGTCAAGTTGTAAAGAAGAGTTATAACCAACAAAGTGAACAACCAGAAAGAAGGAACAAAGCACAAAAGAGAGAGAGCAAGTAGTTTGCTTCAATCTGCATTCAGACTCTGTAGTTCTTTTCTCTGAATGTGGATATCCCTTTCCATCATGAGACCTTTAGAGTTGTCTAATAACCTTGTATTGCTGAAAGGTGTCCAGATTATCAAATTTAGTCTTCACAGATACGATGTGTTGGTAATTGTGTACAAAGTTCTCCTGGTTCTGTTCTCCTTACTCAGAATTAGTTTATATAAATCTCTCCAGGTAATTATGGAATCTGTCTGTTCCTCATTTCTTATAGCACAATATTATTCCATTACATTCATATGCCACAACTTTTTTAGCCATTCCCCAATGGATGGACATCCCCTTGATTTCCAATTCTTTGCCACCACAAAAATAGCTGCTCTAAAGACTTTTGTACATATGCGTCCTCCTCCCACTTGGATGACCTTTTTGGGATACAGTCCTATAAGTGGTATTGCTGGGTCAAAGCATATGCACATTTTTGTAGCTCTTTGGGCATAGCTCCAAATTATTCTCCAGAATGGTTGAATGAGTTCACAATTCCATCAACAATGCATTAATGTTCCAGTTTTTTCCACATTCTCTCCAGCATTAATCATTTTCCTGTTTTGTAGTCAATCTGACTGGTAAAATGTAGTACCACAGAGTTGTTCAGATTTTCATTTCTCTACTCAATAGTTATTTAGAGAATTTTTTTTCATATACTTATAGATGTCTTTAATTTCTTCCTCTAAAAACTGCCTTTTCATATTCTTTGACTATCAATTGGGGAATGATTTGTATTCTGAGAGTTTTGACTCAGTTCTCTGTATATTTTAGGAATGAGTCCTTTATCAGGGACACTGGTTGTAAAAATTCTTTCCCAATTTTCCACTTCCCTCCTAATCTTGGTTACATTCACTTTATGTACAAAACTTTTCAGTTTAATGGAATCAAAGTTATCCATTTTGCATTTCATAAGGCTCTCTATCTCTTGTTTGGACATAAATTCTTCCCTACTCCATAAATCTGACAGGTAAGCTATTCCATGCTCTGCCAGATAGATTACAGTATCAGCCTTTATATCTAGATCATGCATTAATTTAGACTTTATTTTGGTATACAGTGTAAGATATTGTACTATGCCCAGTTTCTGCCATACCATTTCCCAGTTTCCCAACAGTTTTTGTCAAATAGTGAGTTCTTATCACAGAAGTTGGAGTCTCTGTGTATCTCTGTTTCAAATGTGTTTCTTGTAGACAGCATATTGTAGGATTATGTTTTTTAATCCATTCTGCTATCTGCCTCCTTTTTATGGGAGAGTTCATCCCATTCACATTCACAGTTATGATTGCTTTCTGTGTCTTTCCCTTCATTCCATTCCCTCCCCTGTTTATGCTTTTATTTATCCCTTCTCCCTTCCCCTCCTTAAGAGTTTTCCTTTTGAACAATGCCTCCCTCAGTATTCCCTTGCTATCAACCCCCCTAACTTTTCCTACCCTTCCCCCTTACTACTTCTTCCCTCCTTTCTAACCACCTCCTCTTTCCTTCCACCCCTCCCCCCCTTCCTATTGCCTGTAGGGCACAATAGATTTTTATTCTTAAGGAAGTATGTTATTTCCTCCTTGAACTAAAACTGATGAGAATAAGTTTCATACAATGCTCCTCTCCCTCCCTTCTGTCCCTCTATTTTGATAAGTTTTGTGTGTCTTCACAACAGAATCCTATACTTAACTGACAATATTATTCCCTCCTTGAACAAAATATGAGAGTGAAGCTCATATAATGTTCATCCCCCTCCCTTCTTTCCCTATAGTATAATATGCTTTTTTTGCCTCTTCCTGTGTCATAATTTACCCCTGTCTTCCACCTCCTTTCCTATTCTTGCATTACAGTTACTTTGCACCCCTCAAAAAGTTTTTTTTTAATTATCACTTTAGTTCATTAATACCCACACCCTCTATCTATTAATAAGGCTTTTAGGTATCACAATAAGTATATAATTCTCAATATTGACAGGTATCAGCTTCCCATATAGGCATGTAAACAGTTTGCTCTTATTAAATAACAAGTTGTGTGTGTGTGTTTTCCCTGTTTACCTTTCTGTGTTTCTCTTGAGTCTTTTATTTGGTGATCAAATTTTCCATTGAGCTCTTGCTTTTTCACAGGAAGGTCTGGAAGTTCCTTATTTCATTGAATGACAATCTCCTTACCTGAAAGATTATACTCAGTTTTTCTGGAAAGCTGATCTTTGGTTGTAGTCTGAGCTCTTTTGTCTCACAGAATATCATATTGTACTCCTCCTTCCACCTCCACTTCTTGCCCCAATCTTTCAGTGTAGAAGCTGCAAGGTCCTGTGTGATCCTGACTGTAGTTCTTCAATATTTTCTTTGTTTCTTTCTTGCTGCTTGGAGTATTTTCTTTTTGATCTGATAATTCTGGAATTTGTCTACAATATTTCTTGGGGTTCTCAATTTGGATTCTCTTTCAGGAGATGTCCAGTGGATTCTTTTGATAACAATTTTACCCTTTGGTTCTAGGACCTCAGGGCAGTTTTCCTTGGTGATTTCTTAGAAAATGTTGTCTAACCTCTTTTCTTCATCATGGCTTTCTGTTAGACCTATAATTCATACATTATCTCTCCTGAATCTGTTCTCCAAGTCACTTATTTTTTGAATGAGATATTTTACATTTTGTTCTAATTTTTCATCCTTTAGGTTTTGTTTGACTGATTCTTGATGTGTCATAGAGTGATCAGTTTCAATTTGACTGATTCTAATTTTTAGCAAATTATTTTCCTCAATTAATTTTTGAATTTCTTTTTCCATATTTCAGACTTAATTTTTAGCTAATTAATATCTCCAGTTTGATTTTGAACCTCTTTTCCCACTTCACAAATTTTACTTTTCTTAAAAAAAAAGCTCAGGATGAATAATGATTTTAAATGATCCTGACTGGTGCTCTGAATTTCCTTTCTTCTCTGTTGATTGGCAGGTTTTGCAAATATGATCCTTTAAACTTATAATAACATCCTTGGTTTGTTCTATGCAAATAAAGAAAATTAAAGGAATAATTATCTTTCAAAGAAGCCTTAAAATGTTAAATTATAAAGATCTAGTGGATAGTATTAAGACAGAACCCATGATTCTGACAGAATTTATTTAAAGGTTTTCTTTTATTGTAAAATTTAAGATGAAGATGTTGGCATACAAATATAACCATTTTGGAGGTTATTTTAATTAATTCCTGAGTTCTAGTCAACTTGATCTGTATAAGCAACTGTGAGACTGTGCATTTGTAACAATAGTAATGAATCCTGATAATTTCAGAGCTTCATTAAGAGATTTGTTAAACACTTTAAATCCATTATTGCATTTGACCTTCATAACCGCATGGAGGAAGATATTATGAGTGTTATTACCTCCATTTTACCTAAATTTCAGAGGCATCAAATGATCCCCTCTTCCCCTCTCAAAGCATTCTCACACAATTAGCTTTTATCAAATGAAGAATGAGAACCAAATATCTCTCCTTTAAAGGAATTTTTTTTCTCCTGTGCACCATTGCCTCCTTTCTCCTCTTTCTTTCTCTCTAATATATTATTTAATTATAGAACACTACAAATTGATCGATTTAACTTATAAATTTTTTTTGTTCCCACTTTTAAAAAAATTATATCCAGTTGAATTTGGTTTTCATATTATATATTCTGGACTCCTCAGTGTAGAATCTATTTAAATTTACTGACAAAATATGTGCTATGCTTTAAAAGTGTTTTGATGTTAAGTGATTTTATGTTGAGAATATTTAAATATATAATTGCATACAATTAAAATAAAAAGATACATTTTAAATAATGAGCTATTAAAAGCAAAGCATTTAGAAATGTTTTTAATCCATTCTGTGTGATAATTACTTGTGATTACATAGATGTTGCTTTCCATAAAAAATACCTGTAATAGAACCACATCTTTTATCTTCTCTTATTTTACTATCCTCTCCTATATTTTGTTTAGGAGCTGAGAATGAATCAATGTGTTTGAAAAGTTCAAGGTGAGGTTGAGATGATCATTTATATCTGAATATCACTAGAAAATAGATTGAGCATTAGTCTCATAGATCAAAGTTTTGACTATTTGGTTTTATTTTGCTTTGGTTTTAATTTCTAATAGTAGGTAAGATCTAGGAAGGTCCTTTTCATTGAACTCCATTCTATTTCCCCTGGTTCTCAGTGTAGTGTTCCCTGTTTTTGTGTTCTCTGACCCAGTGTCTGTCTGCCAGGAATGATTTGAGAATCATTGAAAGCTAAATCACAAATTTGGAAATTTGATATAACTTATGCATCCATACCATTTTATTCCCTTTTTTTCACAGCAATATAAGCTTTGATTTTCAGTTTTAGACTATCCAATTACAGGAATGAGTTAAAAGGGTGGGGTAGTGATTCATTTGAATTGAATTGTTAATTTAAAATAAAAACATATCATTTGATCAATTCTGGGAGTTCATCAATTTTTTTTCCATAATGTCTACTTTATTTTAAGCAGTTTATTTTAACTTGTTTGAAATGTTACTTTTTTAAAGGGCATGAGTGTGTCTGTGAATGTGATTTTAACCTAAAATCCTAGTGTTAGAGGTCCAAGGGAACTTGGATATTTTCTGCTCCAATTTTATAGATGAGGAAATTGAGGTTCATGGAAGAGAAATAACTTATTAGATCAGAAACCTTGTTTATGGCAGAACTGGATCTAAAACTCAGGTGTTCTAACTCCTAGTTTAGTGAACTTTTCATAATTGCCTGTAAAGCATTTTATTCTCAACATCTCAGTTACTTCTATTTTTCTGTTTCCTCATTACTTTATGTTCATATCAGCACAGAATACTTTGAGACCTATTTTCATATGAAGTATGATATTTTCAAATCAAATGAATGTGATCTACAATTTAAACAGGGTATTGAGTCATGGGGAAAAAAAAGAAGGGAAAGGGTCATGTTTTGCAGAAAAATTATGACACTTCTGGTATCATCATAAAATGCTGAACTGAAAATTAGATGCACATCTAAAAAAGGTCCTGGCTGTCATCTTACATTTTTGAGATGAAAATTCTTTGAACTTTCTATCTTAGTCTCTTGGAGAAATGAAGACTATGTATATCACACTTGACATCTGAGTTTATGAAAGTAAGAATGTGATGACAGGGTGCCATGTATCATTAAAACTGACATGCAGCCATGTTGATTTAGCAATTTCTAAATAATCATCAAGGAACTTATAATTTCCTAGGAAATATCTTAAACTCTTAAGTTCCCTTTAAATTCAAACAATGAATACTCCTGTTCATAGAATAAAGGAAACCCTATTTTCCATTATCCTACACTATCAATCAGTTCTTTGTGTATTTACAATTATAAAATATATAAAATTCATAGGTGGACCTATGGCCTTAATAGAAACTAGTAATTTACCAAGAGTTGATATGAGCTGATATTGACTGACCATTCCTCACTACTCTATTCTTCATAGGTCAGCCATATCTGTGCATCTTAAGGACACTTGCACCTTTGCTCATGCTGCATTTACATCATTTTCCACCAGCTGTACATTTGTACAATTCTTAACACTTCAACGTACTTTTGTGTTCTTTCTTATGTTCTGTCTTATGTTTTCAAAAGTTCATTGCATTTTCATCAGGAAATCAAGTCCCTCACATGACATATTAAACAATGGCAGTCTAACTCATGCAATTATCTGAAACAAAATTGCCTCTACTTAGCTTAGAGTTGGAAATTGTTTAATTCAAAGAAAGCTTCTCAACCTAACAGAGCACTTTATAAAAGAAGTAATTTTGAAAAAGTTCAAAAGGGTATAATGAAATAGAAATAGTGCCTTTTGTTTGTTAAACCATTAATTTAAAAAATCTATTAATCAATAATTTCTTTTCTCACATTGGTATTTTTAAGAATCATCATAATGGCTATCTTCCTCAATTTGTATTTCTTGGTTACCCATAGAGTAAAGAAAACATGTTTGTATAGGTCTTTGGAGATGGTGCTTGACCATGAAGAATGACATAGAAAGGAGACACACATATGTTGTATGTACTCATTTTTGAAAGAAAGTTTACAGATACAGGGGAACCAGGCATTGGTCTAAATCACCTAAACCATAATTTTTGTTGGTATTTTCTGGTGGAATGCAGATGATAACAGCAACTACAAAAATTAAAAAAATCCCCTATATTTTCTAAATTATATCTTATATGAGGCTAATTTGTGGCAGTATTTCTAGAGGAACTATATCATATATTGTATATTGTATGACTTTGAAGCATTCCTCCCTCTGACATTCCAAAAGCTACTCTTAGCTGTAAGGAGGTGAACTTGTGACCTCTTGTGTCCTAAAATGTAAAAATTTGCCTAACTCACAGCTATCTGATGACCCTTCACAACCTATACTCTTTACCCACTCTTTTCCAGTCTTTCTCAAACAATTTATTCCATCTTTCAACTCCAGACAATTTCACTGGTTCTCTCTCATAAATGGAATATTTATTCTCCTCTCCATCTCCTGGTTTCCCTAGTTTTGGTCAAGTCCCAGCTAAAATTTCACCTTTTATTGGAGTCTTTCTCAATCTCTCTTAATTCTAGTCTCTCTCTCCTGTTAATTATTTCTCATTTATCCTGGGTGGAAGTTCCTATGTAAAATTTATTCAAAGAATCTCAAACACTCTCTTGGCTACAGGAAAAGAAAGGCTGATCCAAAATTTCAGCCAAGAAACAGATGTTTCAGATTCTTCTAAATGTATATCTAGCCACAGGTGGCAAAGTTCCTTTTGAGTTGCTAATTCCATATAATGAATGGAACAAAACAATTATAATCATTCTGATTTTGTTTTATCTTGGGTTCTCCAGTGCCTAGGCAAATGCCTGGCACAAAGTAGATGCTTATCAAATCAAATTGAATTGAATGACTATAGTCTCTCCCAGGGTACACAACTCTTGCACCATGTCAGACCCTGAGGCAGGTAGCACCAGCATAATTATCCCCACTTAACATAAGGGAAAAAATCAAACAACAAACAAAACCCCTGAGACTTAGAAAAGGGAAATCATTTGTCTAAGTAGATGAAACATATAACGAAACCAAAATACTGAGTTCAAATTTTTACTTTGTTAAGGAAAAAAAATTCTCTACTTTATTTTAGGCACAAGTTTTTGTAATGGTAATGAAAATTTGAAGATCTTTCCTGCCCCTTAATAAGTGTAGATGAATTTGAGGACATTTCCTGATTTGAAAATATATTCTGCCTCCTAATCGGGTGAATGTGGTTACATGGAACCTGTGTGGGGAGGCTTGTTTTTTAGGAAGGCACAACTTTTGTTACTTTGTGGTCAAGTGGGTCACAAGGGTTGTGATGTTTTCTGACCCTGAAGGTTATATATACCTCTGAGATGAGGTTTTGCTTTGGGGCTCACTTTGGGAAAAGTTCTATGATGTGGCCTGCTGAGACTCTGGGCAGCCATTGCATACTCCCCTTTCCCCCCTCCTCCCCTTTGAAAACCCAGATGTTGGTGCTTCTCTCTCTGTTGACTAACTGTATGTATGTGATGGTCAGACAGCTAGAAGCCCTGTCTCTTGATCTGCTGAATTATGTTATTTTCTCTGTCTGTATTTTTGTCTGCTTGTAATTTCTGTTTGTATTCTCTGAAGTTGAGGATGCTGACATTTTCCCCTCTACTAGGTAAATAATATATGTTTGATTAAAGAAATATTTTTGACCCCTTTTTGAGTTGCTTTCCTTTAGAAAAGCAGATCAAAGAACCTGTGCTAGCAGCCATCTTGGCTATACTAGGGTGCTTGTTGCTACAGTTTTCTATATATATTTTTGATTAATTTGACATTATTCTAAATCTAAGCATTTCCAGCTTAGAAAGAGAAATGTCCAAAGTGACTATTTCCCCTCTGTTTATCAGAACTGGAAGAATCTCTCTACCTAAAATAAACTGAGGTAGTATTTATTGGAATCTCTAACAAGGAAAAAGTCATAATATAGTAAAATACAGTTTGGGGTAAACAGTGTATTCCATGTATAAAAATAGTTACTGATATCCTAAAACTACTTCCTTCCTTCTCCAGCTACTCCTCACAAAGACTGAAAGGGTTTCCTTCCAGTGATCCATATCTTAATCCTCTCTGAATGAAAAAGAGGATGCTGCACTTAGGTGGTTCATAGGTTCAATTGCTTCAGAGGATGTGCAAGTAAATGATCCTGCACAAGAAGTGCCTTTCTATTTTTAATTTTTTTTTTTGACTAAGAAGCACCTGTTTGATCCTCTTCCAATTTCCTCCCATCTTCAAACCAAAAACAAAATTCTTATAACAAACTTGTATAGTCAAGCAAAACAAGTCCCCCCCATTATTAGCTGTATACAAAAATATGTAGCTTTTTAAAAAAATGTTTAGTCAATCATCTCTCTGTCAGGACTGAGGTAACATTCTTCATTATTGGTTCTCTGGACTCTGGCTGCATTTCCTTCTTGTTCTAAATGTTGTTGCAGTCCTTAAAACATTTTGTTTAGGGTTTAGTTCCAACCAGTACACAAATGCTCATTCTGCAAATTTTTTTAATATAATCAGATTTTAAAAGAAATTGAAAACAGGAGAAATTTTCCCTTAACATTTTGAAAGATTTCAGAATTCTTCGCCTTAGTAATATCACTGTTCTAAAGATAAATATCTTATCCTTCAGGTTGCTTTTCCATATGAATTTGGAAATATAGTTAATTACTCAGCATATTATTTTTTTCAAAAATTAATTAAAATATACTTTTCAATTGTATGGTGGTATGAATGTAATCCTGATTTCTTTTGTATTTATTTATTCATTCATTCATCCATTCATTTATTTGCTTATTTTTAATTTTCAACATTCCCTTCCACAAGATTTTGAGTTCCAAATTTTCTCCCCATCTTTCCCCTCTCCCCATCTGAAGACATTGTGCAATTTGATTTCCCCTTTCCTCAATCTTCTCTCCCTTCTAATATGCCCCCGCCTTTCTTATCCCCTGCCCTTCTATTTTCCTACAGGGAAAGATAGATTTCTATATGACATTGCCTGGATATCTTATTTTCCAGTTGCATGCAAAAACAACTTTTAACATTTGTTTTAAAAATATGAGTTTTACATTCTCTTACTTCCTCCCTGCCAGCCCACCCTCATTGAGAAGGGAAGTAATTCAATATAGGCCATACATGTACAATCACACGAAACACCTCCATAATAGTCATGCTATGAAAGACTATATTTCCTTCCATCCTATCTCACCCCCCCCCATTTATTCTATTCTCTCCTTTAACTCTGTCCTTCTTCAAAAGTGTTTGCATCTGATTGCCCCCTACCCCATTTCCCCTCCATTCCATCATCTCCTCCTCTCTTATCCCCTGCATCCCTACTTTCCTGTAGGTTTCCATACCCAATTGAGTGTGTATTTTATTTCTTCCTCAAGCAAAATACAATTAAAGTTCACTCATTAACTCTCACCTCCCTCTTTGCCATTGCATTGTAAAGGCTTTTATTTTTGCCTTTTCTATGTGATATAATTTACCCATTCTACCTCTCCCTTTCTCCTTCTCCCTCAGTATATTCCTCTCTTACCCCTTAATTTTATGTTTTAGATTTCATTCAATCATATTCAACTCACTGAGGAACATCTTAAGATTTACAAATATCATCTTTCCATGTAGGAATGTAAACAGTTCAACTTTAATAAGTTCCTTATGATTGCTCTTTCCTATTTACCTTTTTGTTTTTCTCTTGAGTCTGATATTTGAAAGTCAAATTTTCTATTCAACTCTGGTGTTTTCACGAAGAATATATGAAAGTTCTCTACTTTGTTGGGTATCTATTTTTCCCCTGAAGGATTACACTCAGTTTTGCTGGGTAGGTGATTCTTAGTTTTAATCCTAGCTCCTTTGACCTCTGGAATATTATATTCCAAGTCCTCTGATCCCTTAATGTAGAAATTGCTAAATCTTGTGTTATCCTGATTGTGTTTCCACAATACTCAAATTGTTTCTGTCTGACTGCTTGCAAGATTTTCTCCTTGTCCTGGAAACTCTGGAATTTGGCTACAATATTCCTATGAGTTTTCTTTTGGGAATCACTTTCAGGAAGTGATTGGTGAATTCTTTCAACGACTATTTTACCCTCTGGTTCTAAAATATCAGGGGCAGTTTTCCTGGATAATTTCTTGAAAGATAATGTCTAGGATCTTTTTTTTTTTTTGGCATGATTTTCAGGTAGTCCAATAATTCTTAAATTCTCTCTCCTGGATCTCTTTTCCAGATCAGTTGTTTTTCAAATGAGACATTTCACATTGTCTTCTATTTCTTTTTCATTCCTTTGGTTTCATTTTATAATTTCTTGATTTGTTATAAAATCATTAGCTTCCATTTGCTCCATTCTAATTTCCAAGGAATTATTTTCTTCAGTGAGCTTTTGGACCTCCTTTTGCATTTGACCAGTTCTTCTTTTTAAGGCATTCTTCTCCCCATTGGTGTTTTGAACCTCTTTTACTATTTTGGTTAGTCTATTTTTTAAGGTGTTATTTTCTTCAGTATTTTTGGAGGCCCTCTTTTAGCAAGCTGCCGAATCATTTTTCATGATTTACTTTGCATCATTCTTATTTCTCTTCCAAATTTTTCCTCTACTTCTCTTACTTGATTTTCAAAATCCTTTTTCAGATATTCCAAGGCCTGTGACCAATTCATATCTTTCTTGGAGGCTTTGGATATATGGGCTTTGACTTTGTCATCTTCTTCTGGTTGTATGTTTTGATCTTCTTTGTCACCAAAATAAGATTCTATAATATGAGGTTTTTTTTACACTGTTTGCTTATTTTCCCATCCAATTACTTAACATTTAAATTCTTTGTTAAGGTAGGATTCTGCTTTCAGTGTGTGTGGGGGTTGTGGGTGGTGGGGTTAGGGAAGCTGTACTGTCCCAAACTTCAGGGGTTTTGTGCAGTTGTTTTCATAGATACTTCTAGGTACTTGTAAAATTTCAGTTCTTCTAAGGTGTTATGATCAGTGGAGAGGTGTTCACTTCTCTCCTTGTCTGTAAGTAACCACAAGCACTCTTTTCTGCCTTGGAACTGTGAGGAACATTCCCTCTTCACTGTCACCACTATCTCTGCCATGTTAGTGCTCCTCCTCACCCCAATACTGGCACCTAGGACTGCAACCCAGATTGAAGCATGAGCAAAGCAAGAGAATCCCACTTTAGCACCAGAAAGAGATCCCTGCATTCCCCCTCTGATCAGTCACTTGATCCCCCCACCATTGAAGGGCTGAGAGCTCTGAAAGTGGTGCTGTTGCTGTTACTGTTGCCACCTTGACTGCCCTGGGGCTGGGGCTAGACAGTTCCCTTCCCTTACCCAGTTCCCATAGACCATTCCTACTGACCTTCCAAGTTGTCTTTGGCATTTATGGGTTAAGAAGTCTGGAAACCACAATAGCTGCCAGTGAGTCAGTCCCCTGAGGCCTGCTCTGGCCCTGTCTGTGCCTAGCACCACCACACTGGACTGTGCTCTTCTCTCATACTAGTGCAGTCATCCTTTCCTGTCATCCTTCCAGGTTGTCTTGAGCTCGAATTTATTTCACTTTGTCGTTTTGTGAGTTCTGCTGCTCTAGAATTTGTTTAGAGTAATTTTTCACAGGTATATAGAGGGGTGTGGGGGAGAGTTCAAGCAAGTCCCTGCTTCTACTCCTCCATCTTGGTTTTGCCCCCTAATCCTGAATTCTTAAAAGGCTATCTCAGCAAATAATTGCTTCTACTTCCTACCAAGCTGGAAACATTTTAATATATCCCTGACAACATATTATGAATCCATTCTTACATAACCAGCATTAAGGAATATAGAGAAATTCATTACCAGAAGGCTGACCATCACATGATGAATTATTTTGGCTGTGGCAGTCAATGAAAAAAATACATATATGATACTTACTTTTGAATGACCATCTTCCATGTACACAATTACAGTTGTGCAATAACAGAAAAGATATAGAGCATGCTAAAAGTCAGGTAGTTTGTAGATTGCCTTAAATGTTAACTTAATTGTTGTAATTTATTACATAATCTTTGTTTATTGAGTGTGTGTGTGTGTGTGTGTGTGCGTGCGTGTGTATGAGAGAGAGAGTGAGAGAGTCATACCTGCTCTTTAGGAAGATAGCTGAGTAGCTAATTTTGATAGCCAAGTGGACAATGGACTAGAATGGAAAGGACATGACATGTGGCAGGGAGATCAAACAGCACATTATTTCAACAGCCCAGGTTGGAAATGTCAAAGGACTCTAGGATATGGCCATCCTCATGCCTGGAATGCTCTCCTTCCTCATATTCACTTCCTTGCTCCTCTGACTTTCTTCAAAGTCCAACTAAGGTCCCATTTTCTACAGGAAGCCCATTCTAATCCCCTTTCAATTCTCATGTCTTCCTTCTTTCAGTCATTTCCTGCTTATTCTGCACATAACTTGTTTATACATAATTATTTGCATGTTTTCTTTACCATAAGATTGTGTACTCCACAAGGGCAGGGACTGTCTTTTGCCATAATATACTCCTTCACCCCTGCCTCACATAATGAGGTAGCTTTTCTCCTCGCCAAGTACATAAGTGATTCCATTCCTTCCAATCTTCTTTGGTAGGTTGGATCTGTATGTTGCTTGTCCTTGCAATGTTATAATTGTGCTCTCTTACTCACTTTAGTCTTCATGAGGTTTTAAAAATCTTCAGATTTGTTCATTTTTATAATATTGATTTATAAATTGTTCTGGTTTTTTTTTGCTTCACTCTGAATCAGTTCATAAAGGTCTTTTCATATCTCTGAAATCGTGGTACCTCCTTTTTAATAGTACAATAGTATTCCATCATTTTCAGATACCTCAATTTATTCAACCATTCTTTGAACAGATGGATATCCCTTAAGTTTCCAATATGTGACACTATCAAAAAGAGCTAGGACAAATATTTATGTATATTTTGTACATATTTGTGCCTATAACACCTTTTCTTATATCTTTGATCTCTTTTTGGCATTAGCCTAGGGATTAGTAAAACTGGATCAACAGGCATTAACCGTTTACTAATTTTAGTAAAGGTATCATTCACAGCAGAGAGAAATGTATATTCTTCTCTATTTCCCTTTGATAATTTCCAGAGGTTTATTACATCTACTTTTTCAAAAATTCTATTCAAGTCCTTAATTATTTCTTTTATTGTTCTTGTTGTTAGATTTAGCTAGGATTGATAGGACTAGTAGTTTCAGAACAGTTGCTTTTTCTCACCTGAGCATCGATACACAGATCAAATCTAAAGTTTGATCTCTTCCCTTCTTCAGAAAGAAATGGAAAAAAAGAAGGAAAGAAAGAAGACATTTTATTTTATTTTTTGAGGGGGAAAGGCAGAGCGATTGGGGTTAAGTGACTTGCCCAGGGTCACATGGCTACTGTTAAGTGTCTGAGGGTGGATTTGAACTCAGATCCTCCTGAATTCAGGGTTATTGCTCTATTCACTGTGTCTTCTAGCTGGCCCAGGAGGCCATTTTAGAAAGACAGTATGGTACAGTGAACTGAAGTCTGACCTTGAAGTGTGACTATAGGCATGTCACTTACACTCTTAGTGACCCAGGCAACTCTTAGATGGACTTGTGTTCATTGCACCAATGGAGAGAATATCTATGCTGGAAATTTCCCACACAGATATAATTATACCCAACCAAAGAAAAAAATAGAAAAATATATTTCAATTAATTTTATACAAACATTTTATCCTTCTTTGATGTCTACTATTCTACTATTTATTTATATCACCACCATTAAGATTTTTAAATTATCTGCTTGGATATATTTTTCCCCATTGCTTACTCTTAACTTGATGGTGACCTAGATCCTATCGTAGCAGATCCTAATAAACTGGAAATAATTTGAGTATGGATCTGGAGACAAACCAGACATCAAAAACAACAACTCTCATAAATTTGTGCCCATTACAGACTATCTACAGAGTGATGAGTCATTTACTAAGGAGTAAAGGAGGTACAATCTTCATTGGACAAAGGAGTTTGCATGAAAGGAAATCATGTGTCTTAGAAGTATGCTCCTGAACATTCAGTGAACTTCATTATCCTCCAAAATTATTTTGTTCAGCAATGACCAAATTGTCTTTGTGGATTGGGGGTGACAATCACAAAGCTTGCATCTCTTTGTTCTTCATATCCTATTTCAAGTGGGCTTTACCCATGGAAATATATTCAGCTTTGACAAGGATTCTATAGTGTGAGTAACTAGCCACACTATCTCCAATCAAAACAACAACAACAACTATAAACACAAAATACAGAGAAGCAATGGCATACAGCAATCAGCCTTTAAAAAAATGAACAAACAGAAACAGCAAGCTACATTGTTTTCTATTCTATACTGTGGGATGCTTATGGTCTTATCTAAGGGATGCTGAACCCTTTGGCTAGTTCTTTTTTTCTGTGTTCATGAAAATTTATTGTTAGTGGTAGATTCTCCACATAGCATGTGTTTAAGTGATTTTGTCTCTGTGTATGTGTGAAAGTATAGCTCAGGCAAAAACTTTCATATACATTTATATTTTAATCACAGTTTCTCCTTTTTCTTTTCCCTTCTCTGAGACAGATTTGATTTTGATCAACCAATCTGTTTTAAAGCTGAGATAACAGAGATTCAGAATGATGAGAACTAGAGTTATAATAAGGACTCCTCAAGAAACTAGGTCATTTTCTTTCATTTATGAATACACACATAGCTTAGGAAAGGGAGAGATTATTATTTATTATCTTTTAGAAAACAAAAAGTAATGATTCATGAGCTTGTTCTGAAACATCGTGTCTTCTCTGTAATTGCTTGTTCAGTTCATTAGATACTTTGCATGCATGATTTCTTTCAATTGTTATATCAAAATGAAGTACTAAGAAGTATATCCATTGTATTAAAGACTATATAAACCATTTTTAATTGCAATAAGAAAGAGCCAAATAGGAAGAAAAGGGATAAGTGTGGCAGAAAAGGTTTACTTGGAATTGTATTTCCCCTTACATGAGAATAACTTGAAGGCTTTAGGATAGAATTCTGGGGATTTGGTGATCATTACCATCAATTAACATGACCATGAGGATTCTCTAAGTTTATCAGTGTATTTCTAAATACTTAGTTATGGAAGAGTCATGTAATCTCTAATCACAACAGCAATTATCAGCCTTAAGCACATGAAGCAAATATTTATGCTCTTTCAAAAGGGGATGGGGCATCAATATTTAATTGCAGCTATGGGAAATTGTGAAGGTTGCTGGTGTGTAGTTAAATTGTGCATAAATAGTCTTCCCCTGTAATTTTGGCAACAGCAGTTTCTCAGGGTTTATCAGAAATATTGAAAACAATATAGGGGAAAATTAAATGCTTCATTTGTATAAATATCTAAAATGCTTAAAGTAGCTAAAGAAAACTAACAAAAATCAATTCAATGAGCACTACATAGATTTTCAGATTCTGCTGAAATCATTGTACTCTAATAACAAGAATAATGTAATGTTGAATATTCTCACAATTGATGTTAATAAGTAATACTGTTTACCATCTAAAGTATTTAGCATTAATCATGTAGAGAATACTCTTCAAGATTAATGGAACCTAAAGTTTCTGAATGAAAGGAGATTCAGTAATAGCTTATTTCATTCATTTGGATTGATTGTTTCTTGTTTTAGCTGTTGCACTTATTAAATTTTGTTCTATCTGTCCAAAAGGGAATGAAATGCATTACTGGTGCATTAGAATGTACTTGTAAAACAATGGTTATGTTATCAAATAATCAATCAACAAGTATTTATTAAGCTTCTTCTATGTTCCAGGTATTGCACTGGAGATATAAATTTAAAGAATTAAACAATCCCTACTTGTAAGGGGTTTACACTCCATGGGGAAAGTGACAAGCACTTATTAAATATATACAGTATAAACAGTATATGAATAAATAGAACCACATGCAAAGTAATTATATTCAAGCAATTCTGGTTGGATAACACTGGTAATTGGGGGATCAGGAAAGATTTCATTTCTATTTACATAAGACCACACTTGAGTAGCACCTTAGAGGAAAAGAGGAATTCTGTGGCATGTGAGACAATGAGTATAAAAGCATATGGTGACATGTAGAAAGACATGCCAATCTCTGCCAATACACTGGTTGTCAGTATGCCTAGAGTGATGAGAGGGCTGGACTGGGATCAACATCTATATAAGATTGAAAGATAGGTTAAGGGCAGATTGTATAGGACCTTGCAAGCTAAACACAGTGTATATTTTATGTTGAAATCAATGGGAAGTGAGGTGGAGCCAAGATGGAAGAGTAGAAGCACAAACTTGGCATGAACTACCACTTTCATCACTTACAATTCATGTAAAAAATGCCTCTAAACAAATTTTAGAGCTACATAACCCACAAAGTGACAAAGAGAAACAAATCTCCCACTGAAGACAGCCCCTCAGGCCTCCAGGAAGGGTCCATTGCAGCACACTGGGAGCCAAGCACATTCCTACATGAGAAGCATGGTTCTGCCCCGGGGCAGCCCCGGCCACAGGCTGCCAGAGCAGACTTCAGGAGGGTGAATCACCAGCAGCTGTGGTGGCTTCCAATCTTCTCTACCCATAAATGCCAAAGATAAAGTAAAAGTTTGGTGTGGAACTCTGTTAGAACAGGGGGACAAAGAGAGTGGTCTGGCCCCTGCCCCCAGGACTAGAGGTAACAGAGGCATGGTGGTGGCTGCAGCTGCTGCCACATAGGTGTTTCTGGAGCTCCTGGCCTGCAGATTGTAGGGGAACAACCAATCATTTAGAGGGCAATCACTTTTGCTTCAACCTGCTAGGATCTGTATTGCTGTCTTGGGTGGTGATCCTAGGGTGTGTGGCCAGTGGGTCAGAGCTTGTAGTGGCTGTAGAGAGGGCACCCTCCTAATAGCTCTGGAAACTGCAAAATATCCCACCAATTTGGGACAAAGCTCTCTTCATTCTGGAAGCAGAGCTCTACCATGACAAAAAGCTCAAAAGTCAAGTAATTGGCTGGTGATATGAGCAATCAGAGAAAGCACAAACAGAACATATAATCATTTTTGGGGGACAAAAAAGATCAAAGCATGGGATGGGAGGAAGGCAACAAAGCCACAACACCTGCATCAAAAACTTCCAAGAAAAATATGAACTTCTCACCGACCATGGAAGAGCTCAAGAAGGATTTTGAAAATCAGGTAATAGAAGTGGAGGAAAAATTGGGAAGAGAAATGAGAATGATGCAAGAAACTCATGTAAAGGAAGTCAACAGCCTGCTAAAGGAAACCCAAAAAAGTACTAAAGGAAATAACTCCTTAAAAAATAGACTAACTCAAATGGCAAAAGAGGTCCAAAAAGCAATGAGGAGAAGAATGCCTTAAAAGCCAAATTTGCCAGATGAAAAAGGAATTTCATAAACAGAATAATTCCTTCTCAATTAAATTGGAGCAATTGGAAACTAATGACTTTATGAGAAATTAAGATACTATAAAACAGATCCAAACAAATGAAAAAAAAAATAGAAGGCAAAGTGAAATCTCTCATTGGAAAAAAAAACAAAAACCTCCTGATCTGGAAAATAGATCCAGGAGAGATAATTTTAAAAATATTGGACTACCTGAAAGCCATGATGGGCAAAATATAAATTGAAATAATTCACTGATTGCTTCTTGAAAAAGATCCCCAAAAGAAAACATCTAGGAATATTATAGCCCAATTCCAGAGTCCCCAGGTCAAGGAGGAAATATTGCAAGCAGTCAGGAAGACATTATTTTAGTATTGCGGAAACACAATCAGGATAACACAAGATCTAGCAGCTTCTATCCTAAGTGATCAAAGGGCTTGGAATATGATATTCCAGAGGACAAAGGAGCTAGGATTAAAACCAAGAATCACCTACCCAACAAAATTGAGTATAACGTTTCAGGGGAAAATATGGTCATTCAATGAAATAGCGGATTTTCAAGCATTCTTGATAAAAAAAACCGGAGCCAAAAAGAAAATTTGACTTTCAAATACAAGAAGAAAGAGAAGCATGAGAAGGTTAACAGGAAAATGAAATCATAGGCAACTTATTAAAGTTGAACTATTTACATTCCTACATGGAGAAATGATAATTGTAACTCATAAGACTTTTCTCAGTATAAGGATAGTTGAAGGGCATATATATATATATATATATATATATATATACACATACACACATATTTATACATGCATACATACATACATATGTATATATACACATATAGGAGGGTGTGTTTATGTGTATATAAATTTATATGTGAGTGTGGGCATATGTATGTACATATATACATAGACAGAGGGCACAGGAAGAGTTTAATATGAAGGGATGATATCTAAAAAATAAAATTAAGAGGTGAGAGGGGAATTCATTGGGAGAAGGAGAAAGGGAGACTTTGATCAGGGTAAATTATCTCATATAAAAGAGCAAAGAGAATCTGTTACAATGGAGGGGAAGAGCAGGAAGGTGAAGGGAATGGGACAACCTTACTCTCATTGAATTTGGCTTAAGGAAGGAAGGAATTACATACACGCTTAATTGGTTATCTTACCCTACAGGAAAATAGGGGAGAAGGGGATAAGATAGATAGAAGGGAGGCCAGATTGGGGGAGAGTACAGTTAGAATCAAATGCTTTTGAAAAGGTATAGTGTCAAAGGAGAAAATAGAATAATTGGCGGGCAGGATAAGATGGAGGGAAGTATAGTTAGTCTTTCACCATAAAACTATTATGGAAATGTTTTGCGGTAACTATACATGTACAACCTATATTGAATTGCTTATCTTCCCAGTAGGGGTGGGCAAGGAGGGAAGAAGGGAAAAAATCTGGAACTTAACGTTTTAAAAACAAATGTTAAAAAACAATGTTTTTTACAAGCAACTGGGAAATAAGATATACAGGCACTGGAGTATAGAAATCCATCTTGCCCTACTAGAAAGTTAGCGAGGGGATGGGGGAGGATATAAGGGTTTTTTTTTTTTTTGTGGGGAAGGGGTATTTAGTAGGCTTGCAATTTGGGAGTGGGTGTAGGGGAAAGACAGAGAGAACAATTTGTAACTCAAAATTTTGTGGAAATGAATGTTGAAAACTAAAAATAAATTGAAAAAGAAAACCATATATATATATATATATATATATATATTTAAGAAAGCAATGGAAATCCCCTGGAGTCCATTGAATAGGAAATTACATAGTCAGATTTTTTCTTTAGGGAGTTTACTTTGATTTTACTTTTTTTTTTTGGAGGGCAATTGGGGTTAAGTGACTTACCTAAGGTCACATGGCTAGTTTTTGTGTTAAGTGTCTGAGACCGGATTTGAACTCAACTCGTCCTGACTCCAGGACCGGTGCTCTATTCACTCTGCCACCTAGCAACCCCTGCTTTGATTTTAGAGTGGGGAGGCAAGAGATTTGAGAGCAGGAGAACAGTTAGGTTGTTGTTATTGTTAAAGTCATTTCAGTTGTGTCTGATTACTTTGTAATCCTATTTGATATTCTCTTGGCAGAGACACTGGAGTGGTTTGTTATTTCCTTCTCCAGTTTATTATACAGATGAAGAAAATGAGGCAAACTAAGTTAAGTGACTTGCCCTGGAATGTATTTAAAAACAAATTTGAATTCACAAAGATGAGTCTTTCTGACTTCAGGCCCTGATCAGTTAGGAAGCTATTGTTATAATTTAAATTAGATTGTGACTGACTAATAATTTAAGTGAAAGGTGATAAGCACCTGAACTAAAGATGGGAATTGTTAATGGAGAACAGGGGATATGTATAAGATGTAGAAGTCTAAATAATAAGATTTGGCAACTGATTGGTTATATGGAATGAGAAAGTAAAGAGTCTAGGGAAATGCCAAGAATATAAACCTGGAGGGAAAGTGGTGCCTAACAAAAATAGGAACATTTGGAAGAAGGGGAAGTTTCAGGGGAGAGGCTTAAATATGAGTTCAGATTGGGACATGTTGGATGTGACATGTCTCTGGGATATTCAGTTAAAAAGTCCAATAGAAACCTGGTAATGTAGAATCAAATTAAAAAGAATTGAAAGACTAGGGATGAATACATGTATCTGTGAATTATCATTATGGAGATGATCATTAAACTTAGAATAAGAGGAGAAGAGGGCCTAGGATGGAAACTTATGGCATATACTCAGTTGAATATATGATATAAAATGACAAATTAGGCAGAGGAGTGGACTGATAGGGTAGGAGGAGAAATAAGGCAAATTGTCATAAAAACCCAGAGAAGAGAGATTATCTAGAAAGAGAGAGGTTGTAAACAATGTCAGATGAGACAGACAGGTCAGAGAGATGAGGACTGAGAAAGGACCTTCGGATTTGGCAATTAAGAGATTAGTGGTAATTTTGAAGAGGGTAGTTGAGTGATGAGGGAGGAAATCAAATTGTGATTGACTAAGCATTGCAGCTGAGAATGCAGAAAACCTTTGTACTTTATATCTTCATATCATCAAAGTCAACAAATAATTTAGTGGTTTAGTAAAGTAATAAAGCACATTGTTTCCCCTTGCATTAAACATAACACGGTATAAATGCTATTTGCTACTCCCTGTGGTGCATATACAGCAATGAAATTATTGTAATGTTTTGCTGTTTCAGTTGGTAAACAGAAATTGTATGCTGCATGTGTTCTAGAGAAATTCTATATTCAAATTCCTGCTGTGTCTAACTCTCCATAGATATTTAGCACATATAGTTGTTGCATATGGTAATACTTTTGTGTCAATTTACTTTAAAGAAATGTCATAAGAAAGTAGCAAGATTTTTATCCATTATTTTATAAGGAAGAAATAGATAATAAAAAAGTTCAGATTGAAAAGCATTCAGATTTTGATTCTAAGGTTTATTCTTAGGGGAAATTGCAGAGTCTCTGAAAAGAATCCATACAAATTGGATTGCCTGTCATCTATCTAGGATGATTTATCTATAATACTATTAAAGGTAAGGAAATGCATTAGATGACCTTTTAAGGTTTCTTCCAGACATATAAGCATATGATTCTATAATTCTAAAATTATCATAGCATACAATGGAACATAGTGTATCATGATTAAAATAAATTTTATCATATATAATTAAATTTTAATTGCTTCTGTCTGATTTAACTCCAAAAAGTGTTTTAACAGGAAAAAAAAAAGTGGGGATTTTCATTGTTGGAAATTAATCATAAGAAAGTTAATACCTTTCATACTTTGTCAGACATTAAATTATCCTATTTACTGGCATAAATTCCTCATTGTTCAATTTGTTATTCCTCTGACTTTGTTCCAGCTTAGTTCATATGTAGTTTTAAAAGAAACACCTCACTGAGCTGATTTCATGATTATCTTTATGTCCATTGACTGAGGCCATAATTGTATAGCATGTGCACAATATGACATAGCAAAAGAATAAAATCATAGAAGTTTAGAGCTAGGAGGAGTCTCAGAAATAATTAACTTCAACCTTCTCATTTTACCCATTTTACCAATTTCCCAAATAAGAATCAATGAGGGTAAGTCCATTAAATTCAGGCTGCATACCCATTATTTTCTTAGGTTTCTTACAAAACAAAATTTTATCTCATTTTCCTTTCTCACTGTATCTTTTTTTTAAAGTAAATAATCATTATGGATACCACTACATGTGGGCTAAATGACTGGGCAGTCACAATGACAACCACCCCTGATGATGCCTCATCTTTTAGGTTTGCTCTGAAGCAACAAATGTTCAGTCCTCAGGCAGTCTCTAGGGCACCTGCAAGTAGCTGCAACAGTCTCCTTACATGTTTTCAGCCTGCAGCAATAGATGTGTTTATTATCTTCCTTAACTTTAGACTGACTTTGAAAGCAGCTGGGACAGACTTAGGAGAGACCAGGGCTTTGATGAAAGTAAAAAGTTTAACATTGACTAGAACATCAACATGAAAAAATACCCCAAAACAGTATTTTACTAACCCTAACAACTCTATTCCTTTTTTCTACTTTGTCTATACTGTCTTAACAGCCACTTTGGTTTTGAGGAGAGTTGGTAAAAAGGAAAAAGGAAAAATCATAAAATTAAAATTATAAGTACTTTTAGAATAAAGAGAATATAGTCTAAGTAAAGGAGTAAGAAAAGGAATTAGAAGGGTTTGGGGTAGGAGGAAGAGGAATTGATCACTTTGGAACTGTTGGCAGCTCATTTTCAAAATTTACCTAGTAAAATGGTAATTATCAAAGGGAAAAAAAAGGCTTTATAGCTCAAGCATTTATTTAGACAATTTAAAGTAATACTTAATGAAGAATACAGTTAGAAATATCAAGGTTCAGTCTTTGGCAAAGGGGAGGGGAGATAGCATCTGTATTCATTTCTATTTCTGACAGCCCAGGCACACACCAGGAGATTCTGGGTGCTGAGGCCTACTTAGGGCAAGCAGGAAATCTGGTGTTGGTGTCTGGTGATCCTGGGTGTGAAAAAGGTCAAGAAAGTCTCTTCTGTAGCTCGCCCCCAAGAAGGCTACAATTAAGTGTGGAGATACATACACACATACATATGTATGTATACACACATACACACACATATATATCTTTAACCATACACATATATACACTCATATATATATATATATATAAGACCATATTATACTTGTTTCCACTTGCCATCTGTTTCTCTGAGGGCAGATGACAACTTTGTGCATAGGTTTCTTTCCATGTTTTTGTAAATCAATCAACTCATCATTTCCTGTACCACAGCAGCATTCCAACCCAATCACATTCTATCCAAGAGATTGTTTATGAAAGTTGTTTGTTTGTTTGTTTTTTACCCCTCAATTTTCTGCATTCCTTCTATTCTTGGCTACATAAGTTTTATTTATACAAGAAAATTTTAATTTAAAATAATCAAAATTTTGATTTTTACACTTCAACAATGCTCTCCCCTATTCCATACGTTAAAATATGATCCTGTTGAATCTACTTCCTTTACATCTTTTTTCCTGGTTTCTTTGAAGTTCCTAACCTTTTACTGTTCTTTATCAACTCTGTTATTATTTTTTCTAACAGTATTTTTTTTAGTAATTTCATTGAAATGACATTGAATAAATAAACTAGATAGGTAAAATGATCATTTTAAAGATTATATTGCTGTACTTGCCCATGAACAATAAATATTACTTCCATTATTTAGCTCTGAGTTGATTTGTATAAAAAAGTTTTTTATTTTTATGTTCATATAGTTCATGTTTGTACAGGTATTTTATACTATCTAGGTATTTTAAATGGTCTAAAGATATATTGAATAATGTTGCTGACACATGGTGGTTTTTTTCATTTTTGATTGATTAAATCTATTTTAACTTTAACTTTCTCTGAGACTGATTACTATCCTTGCTTTTTTTTTACATTATAAATTCTACTCCTGCCTTTATTTGTGTGTATCTCTCATTTTTATAATGTTTCCTGAAATCAGTATAATGTTGAATTCAAAATTTTGATCTAATGTCCAATTTTGTTTTATGGTTAAATTTGTCCCATTAACATTTTGAGCTACAATTTCTTGTTCTTTATTTTCTTCCTTCCTATTTTTCCTCACTATCCTTCTTATTCTATTCACACTAATTTACTTCTATCTACAACTCTACTGCTTTACTTCTACCCACTACCTTGCCCTCTTATTTTTTAACACACCCACCCCTCTGGAAGTTCCCCCATTTTCTCTGCACTACCCTATCTCCTTACCCTTTTATTTCTTTCTGACTTTAGGAAATTTTTATACATACACACATGCATACATGCACGCACACACACATACACATACATACACATATACACAATACATACATACGTATGTATGTATGCACATTCATTATATATTTCCCTCTTTAACCCATTCCTGTGAGAGTAATATTCCAGCACTACTCCCCCTTCCTACTACTGACTTCTTCTGCATCAAATTTTCTTCTTATGCCTCATTTGTATTAGATAATTATTCGTTCTTATTTCTCCCTACACAGTTTCATTTCCTTTTTTAGAATCACCCCACCATATTCCGCTCAGCCAAGCCAAATTCAAATTACCCAAACACAAATGACAGTCACAAAAGAACTGATAATATTTTTACATATGAGAAGTAAACAATTTGACTTTATTGAGTCCCTTATATTTGGTCTTTAGTGTTTACCTTATGTTTTTTCCTGGATGTTATATGTTGTTTTCCCTTAAATTCTGGGGTTTTTGTCACAAAACCCTGAAAGTTTTTCACTTCATTAAATGCCTTTTTTTTTCTTCTTTTTTCCAAAATCAGGATTATGCTTAATTTTGCTGGGTAAATTACCCTTGTTTGTAATCCCAACTCTTTTGCTCTACAAAGTATAATATTCCAGGATGTACAGTCCTCCAATATAGTATCTACTAGGTCTTGTATTATTCTTATTGTAGCTTCATGATATTTAAATTGTCTTTTTGCCTTGTTGTTTCCAATATTTTCTTCTTAACCTGGGAGCTTTGAAACTTGGCTATAATATTCCCCTAAATTTTCCTCCTGAGATCTCTTTAAGGTAGTGATTGGTGAATGTTTTACTATTTTTGTTTTTCCTTCTTGTTCTAGAAATTCAGGACAATTTTCCCCACTATTTTATTGTAATAGTGTATCAAGATTCTTTTTATTTTTTATTGTATATTTTAGGTAGTCCAATTTTTCTTATATTATTTCTCCTCAGCTGTTCTCCAGATAAATTGTTGTTCTGATGAGATGTTTCACTTTCTCTTTTGTTTCTTTTATTCTTTTGATTTTGTTTTATGATTTATTTTTGTCATAGAGTATCATTAGCTTTCCCTTCCCCAATCCTAATATTCAAGGAATTAATTTCTTCCTTAAGTCTTTGATTCTCTATTTCAAATTGATTGACTTTCTTTTCATAACTTTCTTGATTTTCTTGAATTACTTGTACTTTTTTTCTAATTTTTCCTCTATCTCTCTTACTTGATTTTTAAAATAATTTTTGAGTTCTTCCAAGAACTTTTCTTTTGTGCTGGGGACCATTTGACATTTCTCATTGAAAAATGAGTGACTTGTTGTGAGGTGATGTGATATGCTGTGTTTTTTTGTGGAAGAAATTTGGAGAGCCAAAAGTTTTCTGACCTACTTTACCATCTTCCCAGAACGTTCTCTTGAAATCTCTTAAAAATATTGTCTTGGAATGACTAATATGCTTCAGGATTATATTAGTATTTTTTTAGAAAAATATTATAATCTTTTTTTAAATGTATCTCAGGGAACTTTTAAAGTCATTGTTTTAGTATATCCATTGGCTTGTCTCCAGGTTAGCACAGGTGAAGTAGATTTGCGTGGGAGTATTTTGTTTCTTCTAAGGCTTAGAAATTTTTTAAATTAAAAAAAGTAACCCAAAAAACATTGCTCTTTAAAATATTTCTATTGTCCCACTTGTCAGTCTCTAACCAATTGGGAAGAAAATAGACTGTTATAAAAGACTGGAAGGAGGGAGTGAAGTAATCAAAGTGCTTTTTAACATAGTGAAATCTTCTATTTAAAGAAAGCCATTTGGGACATTTGAATATCCCCCAAATCACCACTTCTATTGTTGTGTTATTGTTTTCAGCCTAAAAATGTTTGGATGCTATCATTTAGTCACAGGCTATATATACACATTTTTCATCTTTTCTTTTGCTGATTTTGATATGGAAAAATAAATTTCATGCAGTGTCTGACTGTAAGATACAAAATTTGACAGCAATATAAGTGAAATACATAATCTTAACAGGAAGAGCCCAAATACCAAGGGCAATATGATTGTTGACACTTTTTTCATGATACTTGGAATGGAAGATACTGAGAGATGAATGGGAATATAATTGAACCACATCAAATGAAGGTCTGTTCAATTCTTAACCAAATTAAAATATGATGGGTGGGACCAGTATCAGAAAATATTCTTGGATTGATTTTTTTTCAAAATCAATACTTAACCATTGAATTTTTATAAAGAATCTCCAGTCTATTTAAACATTTGTGGCGAGAGATTTGTTTACTGTGGGAATGTGCATATTATATAAAAGATAGATCCATAACTAATATTAGTTTAGCTTTAGCTAGGGTTCCAAAATGTGTACTGTAAGCCTCAAAGAAGTTCATTGTCCCATCATGACTTACTTAGAATGTTTTCACTTCTGAGAAGTGGGCCCTTTTGAGTCTGTGTTCGCTGTCTGTAGTAGCAAAGCAAAATCTTTTTCCAAGCAGGAAGAATCTTGAAAGAGAGTGCTGTAGAAAGAGTATCAAATTAGGCATTTTCTACCCTCTCCCTTTCCACTCTGATTTCTGATTTGGTTTGTTGCCTCTATTAATAACTTACATTCTATTTTATATCACAATTGGTCATTCATTCATTCATTCAATAAACATTAAAACAAGAAGAGAGGGAAGACTGGGGAAGGGGTAATCAGTATGCTCACCATCTTGGGCTGTGGGGTAGGGGAGAAATGGGGAGAAAATTTGCAACTCAAAATCTTGTGGAAATGAATGTTGAAAACTAAAATAAATTTTAAAAATTAAAGAAAAAATAAACAATAAAGCATAGCATAATAGAAAAAAGCATCTTATTTGGAGTAAGGAGACCTAATTAAAATTCTAGTTCTGTTACTATTATTTGTTTATCCTTGGATAGGACACAATCTTTATATAGCTCAGTTTTCCTAAATATTAAAATAATAGAAATACCTAGGTTCTCTTTCAGGTCCTTTAAACTCGAGTCAAGAAACAAAGTCTGAGAGAGAGAGAGAGAGAGAGAGAGAGAGAGAGAAAGGGAGGGAAGGAAGGACAAAGGAATGGAAAGAGTGAGAGAAATTAGGAGTGGTTTTACAGGGAAGGCACTAGTATTTAGGCGGATCAGGGAAGGCTTCCTGTAGGAGGTAGGTTTCTAGATGACATCTGTAGGAAGCCAGGGAAGCCAGGAAATAGAGTTGAGGAATGAGAGCATTCCACAGATGGATGATGGACAGTGAATATGCCTGTAGTCATGAAATGTAGAATAACTGAATTACAGAGTACTTATTGGGTACTCTGCTGGGTACACAGAGTACAAGAAGGCTTGAAAAGTGGGGCTTAGAGAGCAGATTATGAAAGACTTTGACCACCCAAAAGAGGATTATTATATTTTTTTCCTAGAAATTATATTTGCTCCACTGTAGTTTATTGAGTGTGTATGAGTGCATGTGTATAAACACACACATACATATATATGTATACGGGGAAGAGGAGTGACATGGTCGAACTTGCATTTGAGGAAGATCAATTTGACAGCTGAGTGGAGAATGAACTAGAGTGTGAGAAACTTGAGACAATGATACCAACATGCAGGCCATTCTTTTGCCTTTTTTTGCAATGATATTGAAACAGGAGCAGATACAGGTTGATGATAGACCTGGAGATAATTCCATATTATATTCTGCAGGGGAGCAGTAGATAGAGTGCCAGCCCTGACTTCAAATCTCAACACAGACTTTACTAGCTGTGTGACCCTGGGCAAATTGTACAACCCAAATGAGGTCACAAGTCAGACAGGACTGAATGAAAAAAATAGTAGAAGGAACTGGTGAAGATCAGCTTGGAAAAGTGAGGACATAGAGGGGATGTTGTTGTTCAGTCATTTCAGTCATTTTTGACTCTCTATAACCCCTCTGGGGTTTTCTTGGCAAAGATAATAGAGTGTTTTGGTATTTCTTCCTTTAGTTCATTTTACTAATGAGGAAACTGAGGGAAATAGGATTAAATGACTTTTCCAGGATCACACAGTTAGTAGGTGAGGTTTTAAGATGAGTCTTCCTGACTCCAGGTCTGGTATTCTATCCACTGAGCTACTTAGCTAAACCCCTGGAGGGGGCAAAATTAAATCTATTCAAGTATATGGAGAGTTATTATGTACCAGAATAATTACTCTATTTGGCTTCGGGGCAGAACAAGTAGTAGAAATTACAGAAAGACCGATTGAGGGAGCAGGTTGAGGTAGATAAGTATGAAGGAGTGACAATCAGGGATTAAGATTCACTACAATGTGCTTACTTAAAGGGAAAGGAGTTAGCTTAACTACTAAGGAGTGAATCCAAATAGGGGCCCAGTAGTTAGAGAGAGGACTGTGGAGAAAGGTAAGAAATTAGCTTGTTTAAGGTCCTCCTTTGAGATTCATCTTCCTGTCCAGGATCAAGTTCTAGCTTGTGAAACTCAGGAAGGCCTGCCTCATAGTAGATAAAAGGTGGATTAATCTGAATCCAGCCAGGAGGTATTGTATGTGTGTGTGTGTGTGTGTGTGTTTGTGTGTGTGTGTGTGTTTGTGTGTGTGTGTGACAGAGACAGACAGACAGAGATAGAGACAGAGACAGACAGAGAGAGGGAGAGAGAGAGAATGCATGTGTTCATGCATTTACCTTGCTTGTTCTAGAAAAGGTCCTGGGGGCAGGAGATAGAAGAGGTCTTGTCCTGAGAAAATAACCTGGTATTGGAGATGATTCTGGGACAAAGGTCCTTTGAAATGGGAGGCAGGTAGCAACTCCAACCTTGTGGAACTGGAAATAAAACTGGGGTAAAGCCTGCTGTGCTTGATATGTTTTAAATATAGCGGCAAACAAAATGCTACTAGAATCTACAAAGAAAAAGATAATTCCTGATTAAATGAAAAAGGAAAGAACTGTTATAGAAGGTGTTATTCATGAAAAGATGAAGGAACACATGGAGGAACTGACATTTAGAAATAAAGAGAAAACCAATCACATCCTTCTAATTAAATGTATTTGAAGTCTTGAGGAAAGCAAATAATGAATAAAAAAATAACAAAGACTTAACTGTGGATGTTTGGGTGAATAATTGTACCACAGATGCAAATATTAAAACCTCTAGGTACAAGTGTGGAAGAAAAGAAAATAAGGCATTTTAAATGAATTGCAAAACACTCAAATAATTCTCATAATACTTGAGAAAGCATCAAAAATATTTGTTGAAACAATTGCAATTCTACTGAATTCCATGCCTATAACTAAGCAATGGGAAAAAGATAGAATACATATTATTACAGAGAGGGCATCCTCCTGAGAAGGGCCAATAAAGTGTTCTAAGCATGTAACTAAGTACTTGTATCCAATTAAAACAAAGAAATATCATTTTGGCATTGATCAAAACTTCTAAAAAATATTTCACTAGGAATCCTTGTCATTGCTCTTCTATAGACTCTACACTATTCTTCCTTCAAATATATTATAGAAGTTTGGAAAATAAGTTTACTTCCCATAACAGATATAATTCTTACTGTTATAGTTCTTGGAATATATATATATATCGGATACTTTAATTGTATCATTCTCTTGTTTCATAATCTGGACTTTTATCTTATTCTTGTTAATTTATTTTATCTATTTTTTACATTGGAACTTTTGTCTACTCCTGACAGACTTTTATCTGTTCTGTTCTCTTACTTGGTCTTTGATCCTTACCTGCCTGGCATTAATTGGATTTTGGTTTTCTTTTATCTGGTTCCACTTCTCTCAGATTCAGTACAGTCTTAAAGAAACTGTCACTCTTAAGTAGCTGCTTTATCTACCTCATTCTCTTATTTTGGAAACCCATTTTTAATAGTAATTACTATGGAGATCAAAACTATTTTAGGTAATATATCAAACTGAAAAACTGTTTTGGAGGTATAGGAGATAAAGAAATCTTGTACTGGGGCGGCCAGGTAGCACAGCGAGTTGTCCCACTGTTGGGATGACTTGTGGATCGAATCCAGGCTCAGATACTTAGCACCCACCCAGAAACACCTGGCTGTGTGACCTTGAGCAAGATACTTAACCCTGATTGCTTTAAAGAAAAAAAAAAGAAATCTTGTACTCTTAAAGACAAAATGAATGAAAACAAAAACACTACCAAATGAAGGGTGGCTTTTTTTTGGTGACATGCATAATGCATGTATGCATATATATACACATATATATTTGTGTGTATACATATGTGTGTATATATGTGTAGATATTTGTGATATGTTACAAATATATATTGTTATATATAACAAAAATATATTAATTAGAAATTGTGTGTGTGTTTCCTTTCCAATTAATTGACTTAAAAAAAGTGAGAGTAAAAGCAGTAGGACCTATTGGTAGACTATCCCAAAGACTTAGGCAAGTGGGAACTTGAAGAAAGGAACATATGTAAGCTATATGGTGGAGGTAACAGTCTTGGTAGGGTGAATGTGATTAAAAAAATAAACTGACCATACAACTTTGGGAATTAGGGTATGTGCAGTATTTGTCCCCTTTATTTTTCAGTTGCTCCACCTGAATGACAATTTACTCCCCTTAAATATGTATAGGTATTCTTTATAGTGGCTAATTGGGTAACATTTCACAGTAAAACTTCAATATTTCAAACAATATGATTCACTTTACTACCAAAAAAAAGGATTTTAGGCAGTGTGTCCTAAAATGAACAGACTTTTTTTTTGACCTTTTGATATCACTAAGAAAATCCCTTACATAAATAATATACACACAAGAAAAAATTGTCACCTTTCTACTTTGTCAGAGCAGCAGCAAACAATGCAATATAATTATGTATTCACTCTATTGCTTAGATAGGATTGATAATGTTTTAAAACTTAAAACTATGACCTCAAAACAGCATTTACCTGGTACTAGATATATGACAAAAATGTTCACAGTGTATTGCCTACTTACTTTTGTAAGTTTTCTGTGACTCTATGTCTATCCAAGTTTGAATAACTCCTCTAAAATTTTTGGGGCTTTTTTGTTTACTCTAGATATAGAAGCCCTTTTATGAGGACAAAAAGTATTAAAGTATGGAATGGGAGGGAGATAATGAAGTCAGAACTCCTGCATCAAAAGCTTCTAAGAAAAATATGAATTGTTTACAGGCCATAGAGGAACTCAAGAAGGATTTTGAAAATCAAGTAAGAGAAGTAGAGGAAAAATTGGGAAGAGAAATGAAAATGATGCAAGAAAGTCATGGAAAGAGAGTCAACAATCTGACTGGAGAAAATAACACCTTAAAAATTAGACTATCTCAAATGGCAAAGGAGGTCCAAAAAGGCAATGAGGAAAGGAATGCCTTAAAAAGTCAAATTTGCCAGCTGGAAAAGGAATTTCAAAAGTTCACTGAAGAAAATAATACCTTCAGAATTAGATTGGAACAAATGGAAGCTAATGACTTTATGAGAAATCAAGGTACTATAAAACAGATCCAAAAAAAAAAGAAAAAAAATAGAAGGCAATGTGAAATCTCTTATTGGAAAATCCACTGACCTGGAAAATAGATTCAGGAAAAATAATTTAATAACTATTGAACTACCTGAAACCATTACCAAAAAAGAACCTAGAAGTTCTCAAAGAAAATTGCCCTGATGTTTTAGAACCAGAGGGCAAAATAGAAATTGAATTCACCAATCACCTCTTGAAAAAGATCCCAAAGAGAAAACCCCTAGTATCATAGCTAAATTCCAGAGTTCCCAGGTCAAGTAGAAAATATTACAAGCAGCCATAAAGGAACAATTTTATTATTGCGGAAACACAAGCAGTATAACACAAGATCTAGCAGTTTCTACATTAAGGGATCAAAGGGTTTAGAATATGATATTTTGGAGGTCAAAGGAGAGAGGATTAAAACCAAGAATCACCTACCCAACAAAACTGAGTCTATCTACCTATCTATCTACCTATCATCTATCTATCTATCTATCTATCTATCTATCTATCTATCTATCTATC
>NW_027186349.1:5156440-5163152 GCF_028583685.1 Petaurus breviceps papuanus
ATCTATCTATCTATCTATCTATCTATCTATCTATCTATCTATCTATCTATCTATCTGTCATCTCTCTATCTCTGTATCTAAATGTTACATAGTCAATGATAAACATTTCTAACATGAATTTTCTATTTCACTCTTCCCCACAAGTTTCTCCAGTAACTCTAGGGGCTGAGACACTCTGATTTCTTTCATTGACTAGAATACTTAGAAGTTATTTTTGCTCACTTGTAGAGATATAGTGCTTATTTACCCTATTTCCATTTAACCAGTTAATATCACATTCGCTTTTAGAGAGGAATAGTTACTTCAGAAGTATAGTAAGAACAAACTTATAAATGTTTCCACAAGATATTGCTAAAAGTGTAATCCTCCATACACCACCTTGGATTGAGGATAGATGAAGGGATTATGTTCTTGAGTTTAAACCATTTTCTGGGGAGCATTAGTTCCACCAATTTCAAATCTGAATATCCCCTCAAATAAAAAGAGGGGCCACTCAACTATAAATAAGGATTCCTGTAAGCTTCATATAGACTTAGAGAATCAAGTTAATATTATTTGTTTGGTTTATTTTTTAAATATATACTTTTTCCAATTACATCATTAATATTTTTTGGGTGTACTAGGAATGTTATGGGCCACATTAATGTTTGACAACTGATTAAAATCATCTTGTTATTTACAAAATCCCAATTTGCTTTCTTCCTATCATTAAATTCTAAAGTTAGTATAGTTCATTATCTGTGTGGAATCTATCCAGTGTTTATGTATTAACAAGTTATTTCTTTTGGTTGTCCATTCAGTTGTATATAATAGTCCAACAATAGCTGTTCATCTACTCCCCACACGCACTTTTCTTTTAAAGTGATTATGTACTTCACTTAGGAGACTTTGCTTTGATTTAAGTAGCACATAGTCATTTGTTAAAAAAAAAAGGAGCAGGTAAAAATGCTTGGCAGCACTGTGAAACACCTTTCATTTGTACTCTTGTAAGCACAAGTAAGGTGGGACTTTTGTTGTTTTCTTTTTGGAGTTCAGTCTCCCAGGCTCAGGCTAAATTGTAAACATCTGAAGGATTCATTGCATTTGAACCCTGATAATTCACAGCTGTCCTGAATCAAGTAGGTTTCATGCCTTCTGGCTGAGTTTTGTTGTATATTGTGGGAGGTTGGCATTTTGCTTTGGGGGTTTTGCTGGAGAAGGATCATTTATTTTCCTGGTCTAGACTGAATAGCCATATGTTCAGAGCCCCCTGACTGCTTAGATGTTGTAATGGGAATGCAGGCTAAAGTGCACCTGAAGCCTGGGGCGGGAGGATTGTTTTTCAGTAGATCCTTTTTGATTGGCCAGTGGGTCAATTAGGTTGTTACATTCTCTGAGCCAGGAGAAGGCTATATAAGCCCTGATGTGAGGCTTTGTTTTGGGGGCTCACTTTGAGAAGTGTTCTGTGATTTGATATGGATTCTGGGAAGCCATTGTCCAGAGCTGCCTCCCCCCCTTACTCCCCTCCCCTTTGAAAAACCCAGATGTTGAAACCCAGATGTTGATTGGGTATGGATGTAATGGCTGGACAGTTTGGAGAGCTGTCTACTTGATCTGTTTCTGTCTTGATAATTCTGCCTGTATACTTTGAGGTTCGGGGTGCTGACCTTTTTCCCCTGAACAAGGTAAACGATATCTGTCTGACTGATTAAAGTAAGCTTGTTAACCCATTTTGAGTTGCTTTCCTTTATCAAAGCAGATCCAAGAACCTGTGCTGGCTGCAAACCCTGAGGACGCTTGGGGTGCTTGCCGCTACAGATGTCTGTACTCCTTTGATTCAATGATGTATGTAAAGTATATAGAAATATTGCTATATTTAGAAAATTGAAGCCCTGTCTGTGGGTATTTGTGCTAATTTCTTTGCTTGCATTTTCTCTGTTTATATTTTCTCCATGTTCAGTATACTGACCTTTCCCCTGAACTAGTGAATGTAATTAAAGTAAGATTATTGACTCCTAGAAAGTTGCTTTCCTTTAAGAAAAGCGGGTGCTAGCAGGCCATCCTGGATGTGCTAGGGTGCTTGCTAGTACAACAGTCTAGCAAAAGAATATTTAAAATAAACGTCTCAATCTACTCCCTGATTGTGTCATTTCTTTGTTGAGATGTGTCATGCATTATCAGCAGTGCTTTGGAATTATGGGTGGTCATGGTTTTTGTCGAAATTCTCACAGCTTTCAAAATTATTTGTTTTTACAATGTGATTTTTAATGCATATTTTCCCTTGGTTCTTACTTAGCATCAGTTTGTAGAAAGTTTTCCTAGGTTTCTGTGAAATTGTTGCTTTAAACATTTTTGTGGCATTATGTAGTATCTTATTTAATTGATGTGTCAAAATTTCCTCAGTCATTCATTTCCAATTTGATGAAGATGTTTCCTCAATTTCCAGTTTTTTGATATCATAAAAAGAGTTACTAAAATATGTTTATAATATATATGTTTATATACATATATATGTTTTTTTTTTCCTTTTTCTTTGATGTCTTTAGGGGTAAAATCTAGTAGTAATAATGCTGGTACAAAGATTATACATTGTTTGATAAATTTGAGGACATATTTCCAAATTTCTTTCTACACGGTCGATCAAGTTACAGTTTTACCAACACAGCATCAATATATCTATATTTAACATTGTCACTTTTCTTTTTAGTCAACTTTACTAATCTGATGCTTGTCTGGTGGAACCTTAGAGTTATTTTAATTGATTTCTTTTAATTTTTCATAATTTCAGAACATTGTTTTTTTACAGCTATCTATTTCTTCCTTAGAAAACTGTTTATATCATTCAATCAATCATCAATTGGAGAATAACATTTTTTAAAATTAATTTCCTTATATAAGACCTTTATTAGGAAAAAAAGATGCTTGAAAGATTTCCCCCAGTTGCCTATTTCTTTTATAATTTTAGCTGAATTATTGTCATTTGTTTATTTTTTTAAAAATTTTATGTAATCAAATGTATTCATTTTACCTTCTGAAAACCTCTATTCCTTGTTTAGTCGTGAATTTTTCCCCTGTCCATAAATTTAAGTTAATTTCTTCTTGCTCTTTTCATTTATTCATGATGTCATTTTTTTATATCAAAGTTGTGTATCTACTTAGAGCTTTTCTGAGTATATGGTATGATATGTTGGTCTATACCTAATTTCTACTATATTACCTTTAAATTTTCTCAGCAATATTTATTAAACAATAAGTTCTTTAATTCAGTAACTTGGAATTTGGGGTTTATCAAACATTAGTCTACTACACTGGTTTACTTTTAAGTTGTGTGCATAATCTATTCCACTGTTTGACCTCTTTGTTTTGTCAACCTAAAAAAAGACTACTACCAATGTAGCAAAAACTAGGATCTTCAAGGAAGGCAAGAGAATTGGAGTGTGGAACCACTATGCAGCATCTAAGAAGAGAAGTGCCCAAAGAGGGGGTTGAGCCTAGGGTTCTCATAGAATATGAGGGCAGAGGTAATGGGGTACAGTTCTTGGAATGGCATAACTGCAGGAACAGGGTGTTTGGAATATTCTAGGGAATAGAGAACCTCAGTCCTAGCAACAGGAAGTATTGAAAAGGAAAAGAAACAATAGAACTAATTCTTTAGGCAGTTCCTGGCACTAGGGTAAGGTCAGAGTTAGTTCAGAGTCAACAGCATGCAGCAGTTTTTTTTTTAATTCATAGCAATTTATTTTGGTATTACTATTGCATTGTAGTATCATTTGAGATATGGTACTCTTGGGTCACTTTCTTTCCTACTTTAAAAAAATTGTTTCCCTTTAGATTCTTGACCTTTTGATTCTCTAGGTAAATTTCATTTTTTTTTTTTGAGTTCTATAATGTTCTAGATGAATTGAGTTCTTTATGTTGACTTGATTGGTATGGCATTAAATAAGTAAATTAATATAGGCAATTTTCATTTTTGTTGTATTGGTTTAGGTGGTTGTAATAGTAATATTAATAAATAATAATAATAAATCCTAACTTACCCAGGGTGGCCTATTAGCACAGGTTCTTTGATCTACTTTGCTAAAGGAAAGACAACTTTTAAAGGGGTCAACAATCTTACTTTAATTACAAATAAGAAGAAAATTCAAGGAGAGAAATTAGCACAGAGATTCAACAGACAGGGCTTCTACTCTCTGAACAAAGCAATGCAACCGCCTACATACACAATAGGGTGAGAAGCCGACAAACCTCTGGATAGTGGAGGGGCTCAACTAACAACTACTCAGAGACCCATCCAGGGAATCAAAAGGTCCTTCTCATGAGCCAATCCCCAAAGTAAAATACCAACCTCCCCAGTGTATATACTTTTCAACTAATAGACTCTGAACCTGAAGGCATCACCACCCACTGATTCAATGCCTAATTGGCTCAGTATCAAAAGGTGTGAAAGTCTTCCTGCAAGCAAGTCTGCCCCTAAGCAAGCTCTTCCTTAGGCAAGTTCCTCTCCCAATGGGCTCTATGTGACTCAGGATGTATCACAGCTGTGATTGAAATAACTTTAGACCTTGGAACATGGCTCCTGTTCCAAGGCAAAAGGGGACACAATGGTCATATAGGCTGATTAATGGACAGGGAAGATCCTCCTATTGCATTAACATTACAGTGGTTCATAAACAACTAATATTTCTCTAATTATTTACATCTTTGTTTCCATAAAGAGTGTTGTATAAATATAGGTGTTTAGCTTCTATTTGTGTCTTGTTAGGTCCATTCTCAGATATGTTATATATTCTGTAAATATTTTTCATTGAAATGATGATGATTCATGGGAATTTATTTATATCCTGGAACTTTGCTGAAGTTGTTAATTATTTAATTGTTGCTATTATTGTTGCCTCCCTAGGTTCCTAAACATAAACTGTATTATAAAGTGCAAAAAGAGAGAATTCTGTTTCCTCTTTGCCTCTGCTCTTTCCTGCAATTTATTTTTCTGATCTTATTGTTATAGCTAGCATTTCTAGAAATTAATAAAAATATGTAGACAATTAAAAATTTAGCATACTTCTAATTAAATAGCGCATATTTCTAAATAAAAAGCACGTAATTGGGTTTACATTTAAACCCAGAAAAAGCTAGGTGTTTGTGTGGATAGAGCATTAAGCCTGGGGTCAGAAATATCAGAGTTCAAATTCTGCATCAGAAACTTATTAGATATTTGACCCTGGACAAATCACTTAACCTCCCTCTCCCTTAGTTTCCTTAACTTATAATGTGGATAAAAATATCTAACTCCCTGTAATGGTAAGGGAATTTGAAGATCTTCCCTGACCTTTAATGGGCCTCACTTGGACCCCAACAAGGGAAGCTTGCTTAGGGGAGGCTTGTTTTTCAGTATTTTGTTACTTTGTGATTAGACAGTGGGTCATGGAGGTTGTGATGTCCTCTAACACTGGAGAAAGCTCTATATACCCTAAGTAGAGGTTTTGCTTTGGGGGTCACTTATGGGAAGAGTTGTGTGATTTGGCCAGATGAGACTGGGTAGCCATTGAATACCCCTGGCTTTGAAAACCCAGATGTTGGTGCTTCTCTCTCTCTGGTAACTCACACTGTATGTATGTAATGGTCAGACAAATAGAACTGTTTTCTTTGTATTTTTTGTCTGCTTTCAGTCTCAGGGGTGCTGACTTTTTCCCCTGAACTAAGGGAATTCTCGCTCGCTATATATCTATACACACACATGCACATCTGTGTATATGTGTATGTGCAAATATGGACCCACCCATACACACATGCATATATGTTTGCTTAAAGTAAGATTGTTAACCCCTTTTGAGTTACTTTCCTTTAGAAAATCAGATCAAAGAACCTTTCCTAGCAATCATCCTGGGTATGCTAGGGTGCTTGTTCGTACACTCCCAAGGATGTTGTGAGGCACAAATTAGATTATATTTATAAAGTACTTAGCATAGAACCTAATAAATGCTTCATTTTAAAAAAATTCTATTTTAATTTTTGAACATTTACAATGGTGTATCTCATTGAATTTCCTAAACATTTTGTTGATAATGAAGAATTATATAACTAGACTTTCAGACAGAGTCTGTAGAGATAATTTTGCAAATAGAAACATTGGATTTTAAAATGTTTAAGTTTCAAAGAAAGTATTTGTATGTAAAATAATGCATAATGTCCACTCTATCCATATGAATGGGGCCACTGGGTAGAGGGAACTTTCTGAGAAATGAGATAATAAATAACAGTCAAGTGATTAGTATGATTAGGACACCAACATTTTCCAATTAATAAATCAAATCAAGTGTTCAGCTGAACTGAATTCTTTTGATCTTTCACTTTCTCTAGGGAAAATTCCCCTATTTCAAGGGAAAATGACTTAAAAGATTTTCTCAGTGGTTTCTCAAACATCAAATAAAATTTTCCAAACAATCACTGGTCAAATAAAAAGTTGTTAATAATAAGCTATTATTCAAGCAGTAGCCTCAGTGATTATAGAGACTACTAATAGTTGTAGTGTCTTATGGAAGTATAATTATCCTTGAGATCTGAGGATGATAGTATTTCCTATATCTGATATTTCTTTGAATAAACTTGTGCTTGCCTTGTCTGATCCACACACTCTCAGTATCTCAGCTGGTAGAATTATATTTCAAGTTGGAATGAATAATAAAGCTGAAAAGTATTTCTCAAAATTTGCTTCATAATAGCTTTACCTTTATAA
>NW_027186349.1:5163252-5193612 GCF_028583685.1 Petaurus breviceps papuanus
AAAAAAAAAAAAAAAAAAAAAAAAAAAAAAAAAAGGTTTGTATTAAGCGTTCAACCCTATCAGGAACAGCTTTTTCCACTGGTAAACTTAATGAAAAGTATATAGGTTATTTACCTCTGCTTCCTAACCATTAGTCTCTGTCAGTCTGCCTCCTGTCCTTGCCATCATAACTGAATCTTCCCTATTAAAGCAAATCAGCAAAATCAAAATTGTCAAATCCAGTGACTGTTTTTCTGTCTTCACCTTTTTGGGGAAATTTACGGAATCTAACACCGTGGAGCACTTTACTATACATTTTCTGTATCCTCAGTTTCACAAATATTGCAATGGATTCTCCCAATTCTCTCCTGCCCCACCCACATTCCTTCTATATCTTTTTCCCCCTTTTATACCAATTCCTTAAGCTATCATCTTCTTCCTGACACTTCCTAAACTCAGTTTTCCCAAGGTTTTGTCTTTTGCCATTTTCTCTCTTCAATCTACAACATTTCAACAAAAATTTATTAAATACCTGGAGTATTCTAAGAACTTGAGAAGGGCAGAAGGATAAAACATTTAAATAAGCTTTTGCCTTCATGCAGTCTAATAGGGAATAAGTTTAGGGAAATGATATAATCTTGCATAGTCAGTACATTAAACATTTTCAAAATAAATTACTATTTGAAGTGTGGTCCATTACAAAAGGAAGGCTTTTTGTTATGATGAAGCCTTCAGAATAATGTTTTTTTTTAAGTGCATAAAATAATTTCAAAGGAAACTGAAATTTTTCTGAAGTTTATTTTGCAAAAATAAAGATATATTATTTTTCCCATCCAAGTTCATGGACTCCAGGTTAACAACCTCTTCTTCAAAGCTAAGTCTGATTACTCTAGCTTTCAGTGACATCCCCATTTTTTTGAGTTTTCATGTTTTTCTGTACAGCTCTTTTGATAGTTAATCCTGAAATAGCCTCACTCAGTTATGGCTAAACTGGAAAGACTACAAATATGCTCCTGGAAATGAGCAACTATTACCTCAAGGCAAAACTAAATGAACACTGCTGAGAGACTGACTTACCTAAAACAGATTGTCTATCAGCTAATTATTTTCTTGGACACAATAATTCATAAAACCATCCCCTAATGTATACAGGTTGTAGAATCTGCACTGATGTAGTACCACCATCATCATTATGATCATCATAGTCATTCTTATCATCATCATCATCATCATCATCATTATTGTGGTTTGAGAGAACAAACCTCTAAATCTGAAATAGTATTAGAAAGAAATTTATTAATTCCTTTGGTTAGAGGAGTGCTAACTAAAATAGGAGTGTAACTCTCATTCAGGCTTTAGATGGTTTACATTATATAGGATTTAAATAAGGGTATCTTACATGAGTCACATGTATATGGTTAAGCAGTTTTGCTGAAAGGGCAACTCGAAAACAAAGTAGATTAAGATAGATCTGTAAATATTCAACAAAACTTTGGCAAAGCCAAAACATAAAGGGAAACCAAAGCACAAGTGCCCCCAAAAAAGAATGTGGAGACCCAAAATAAGAATGTTTTGGGTAGATCCAGGACCTGGGGAAACACAAAATTCCTTGTAGCTCTCTCTAGCATTTCTGTAAAGTTACTGAAGTCAGGACAACATTCTGGATTCAAACAACCTCTAGTTAGATTTAAAACCATGTATGAATAACTAATTTATTTTAATTGATACCTTTTCCAAACAATATAATAAAGCAGCTTCATCATCATCATCCTCCTCTCCAACATTTATATAATGCTTTCAGATTTGTGAAGCATTTAATATATATTAACTCATTTTATAACCCTAATTATCCTGTGAGGTTGATGAGACTATTATCTCCATCCATTTTACAGATGTGAAAACTGAAGTACAGACATTAAATGGTTTTCCCAAACATACACAGCTAATAAGCGTTTGAGACTGAATTTGAACCCAGTTCTTTCTATCTCTGACTTCAGCATTTTGTCCACCACTCCACCTAGCAACATATTGATGAAATAGTAGCTCTTTGGAAGTATTTCAATGTAAATTTGATTTTTTAAATGTTAATATGCTATAAAATTCATTATTATCATTCATAGAATCCACACTCTTTCAAATTGTGACTCATTCTATTATAAACATTAATGTTCTGCTCCATCAACTGTGTTGTAACTTTGTAGGCCATATATTTCTCTGTATCTTAATCTATTATCTCCAATGTCAAATGTAATAGTAGTTACTCAATAAACTACTTGTTGATTTGGGTTCAGGATCCCTTAGGAATTCTGAGTCATATAAAGTTAGCCCCCGAATATAATATAATAAAATTGAAGCAATTATTTGCCCTGAGGATAAAATAGTGTCAATTCAATTCTGTATAAGTATTACTTTACTAGGTTTTTTTTCTTATGAAATAAGCTATGATTCAAAAGCTGTTCTGTTCAGTGATGAAGTAGCCACACTATTATTGCAATAATAACTTTTCTGTAACTTAGAAATGTGTTTTAAGTGCCTAAAAATCCTAAATAGTTTGAAATCTGCATAGATGCATTTAATTCTTCAAAGAGCACCATGAAATACTTACAGGGAAGACATGGCCAATGTCAATTGAGCTTGTCAGGTAGCAAAATGTAAAAAAATCCATATAAATTTATTAATAGAAGGAAATATTTAACATAATTCCTTCTCACCATTGCCCTGCTGCCTATATTCTCAATCTTTCTTTCTTTATCTTGTATTTCTCAAACACACATAGCATAGACTCACACTCTGAAACAAAATGTATGTATATCAAAATGGAAAAGAATATGACATCCTCCATCTACTCACCAGTACTACAGACTAAAGGTCTTATTTTAACAATAGAGAATAAATTTACATGGAAACAGCTGGAGCAAACCCAAGCTGATACTCCTACCTAGAAGCGTGTGAAATACCTAAATTATGCCAGAAAAATAAGTTCCTTCATTACATTCCAGTATAGAACTATGTTCCTAGAACACCTGGTACCCCTTAGGATAAAAGGTATACAGCCAAGTGGCACTGATTCACTTTTGCACATGGCTGAAGTATAAAATAGATGGCTTACCATACTTTTTTTTTCCCCAGCAAACTCAACAATAAAAAAAGACAGGCCAACTTTAGTCGATAAGAACCAATTCTCTGGGTGGATGATGCTAAATCTATAATCTCTTTTCCTTACCTCTAACTCCCATTCTCAAACTGCATTTGCAGGTGCCTATAGGACATTTTAATTTAACTGCTATTTTAAAATAAAGGTATCTAGAAACAAATTGTCATCAAGTTTCTCAAACAAATTCAATTTCTCTATTTCCATTAACAAATAAAAAAAAAGGAATTAAGTACTTACTATATGCAAAATACCGTGCTAAGCAATGGGGATGAAGGCAGAATATAAAGACAATTCCAATTTTTGAGGACCTCATATTCTAATAGGGGAGTGATAAAACATATATGGAGTTTCAGCTGTCAGAATGACACACTGAACCTAAGAATATAGCATCCAAGAAAATAATATTGTATCTCTAATGTTATTCCCATTGTTCAAGATGATGTATGTAATTTTTTGGTTATTTAGTTGTTTGGTTGTGCACAACTCTTAGTGACCCTATGGACCATAGCATGCCAATACTATCTAGGGGGTTTTCTTGGCAAGGATACTGGAGTGATTTGCCATTTCCTTCTCCAGTGAATTCAGGCAAACAGAGGTTAAGTGACTTGCCTGTACAGTAAGTGTCTGAAGCCTAATTTGAATTCAGATCTTCCTGATTCCAGGCCCAGCATTCTATTCACTGAGCCCCCAGCTGTAAGATGCTTTATAAACCTCTAAGTGCTATATTAACATCAACTATTATGATTATTATTATTATTGTTGTTGTTTTTGCCTCATACTCGTACACATGTTTCTATTACACTTTAGCAACTATTGTCATTTTCTAATCTTCTCCAAAGAATAGGAGGAGAAAAAAGTGGACTTTAAATGACTGCATCTTAGAGAAACAGCTGTTTTTCTACACTTCATTCTAAATACCGTTTCTATCATGAGTTCCTAGTTGATTACAATCCAATTATTTCTTCTATCTAGGAAAGCTTAAACACCAGATGGGGACAATTTTAGCTGATAGTTTTGCTCTTCCCCTTCTCCACACACAAATTTATTGAAAATATTTATTTTTCTTTCATTCTTTGAACCTGTTACCAGAGTTGCAGACTTATCACATAACATAATGATTACCTTGGGGCATTTGTTATAAAAGTTTTGACATTCATTTCCCAGGAACTACTGCACTTGAATTTCACAACAAAAGGAAAAGATTGACTTGGTGAACTTGAAGATCTTTGAAGGTCTTAGACTGCAACATAAATCTCAAGTGATGTTACACAGGGTTTTTGTTATAAACATTTGAGAATCATTTGAGTTCTGTTGCTTAAGCTTGGGCAGACAGAAGAGACTCTGTAAGAATTTTCTCTGCTAGACATAAGAAGTACACACAAAAGCAGAGTGAACTAGAAACTATACATTAGAATAGTATTCCTTGTTAATTCTTTCAAAACTGTCATTGTATAGAATTCTTACTTATCTGCTACCAAATTAAAATATTTTCAGTGATATTGATAATATTACCTGAATCAAAGACTTGTAAAAGCAAAAAGAAAATCCAGTACTAGAAGGGTCCCTTATTTATTCTATCCCTGATTAATTAAATAAAAGTAACCCTGGATTGGAGTCAGGAAGATCTGAATTCTAATCTTGTCTCAAACTTACTGAATCATGTGATTACCTTCCTTCAGTCTGTTTCCTCCTCTTTAAAATAGGGATAATAAAAGCAGAAGCTACTTTACAGGATTGTTGTGATTTTCAAATGAGATAATATATGTAAAGTGCTTGCAAATCTTAGTATACCTAAACATGATAAATCAAGATGAATAATAGTTCTTGATAATATTGCTATCATGAGGTTTTAGGCAATATTTTTTGGGGTAGTGATGATTCCAGCATGAAATTGCAATGCAAACTTGGCTCTTTTTATGTAAGGTAGATTTATGCCAGAGGGCTTGAATTCATAGTAGTTCTTAACTTAGAAGGGTAGGTGTAAAATGACTTATGCTTATTCCCCCAGTTGAAAAGCAGAACTCTAACAATGAGTGATACTCCCAGCCCTGGACTGGGAAAGATCCTTTTCTTCTAAGTGGCTCCAATTGAGCCATTATGACATAAACAAAGGTATACCAAGTAAATAAAAATACTATGTTCATTATAGGTGTTGATGAGAAATAATACAAAATCTGGCAAATGCATTCTTTGTTTGTGATAGCTGCATGGGGTCTAGCCATCGTTCTTTTGACATCTTATTTCTTTCCTCCCTTCTGCTTTAACAGGAGCCAAAACACATGTGAGATAAAACATACAATCACAGCACTTCAGAGCTTGCTAATTCAAATGAAAGTCTTCTGTCCTGTATTCTTCCTGAATGGAATTACACCAGCTGCTTTTTGGGCCTCATACCTTTCCAGTCTTTTCATTCTCCTAGAGATGTTCTCCCCTCCCTCCCTGCCTCATTATCTTGAGTGAAAACAAAAAACAAAAACCTTGCACCCCTCAGTCTTGTCTGAGGACTAATCTTGGTGGTCACACATAACAATTTGGTCATGGTATCATATTATCCTTCCCTTCCTTCCCTCTCTTATTGCCTTGATCCCTCTTCTCCTCTCCCTTTGTCTTCCTCTTTTCTTCTCTCTCTCTCCTTCCTTCCTTCCTTCCTTCCTTCCTTCCTTCCTTCCTTCCTTCCTTCCTTCCTTCCTTCCTTCCTTCCTTCCTTCCTTCCTTCCTTCCTTCCTTTTCTCCTTATAGGCTAGGTCACTCATGATGTAATCCCACTACTGATTATCAGAGTTTTAATCTCTTCCATTTCTTTGATCTATGTTCTCTTTAAGCAGCCTGGTCCTACCCGTCCCCCGCCCTCCACCCCCAACATATGGACAACCTATACCCATAACCTACTATAGCTTGAAACTACAGAGCTCAAGAGATTCACTGCCCTTAGCCTTCTAAATTATCTGAGATTACAGGTCTGTACCATCATGCCCAGCCATGGTATCAGATTTCAAGGAATCAAACAATTTCAGAGTTAGAGGAGTCCTTATTACCTGTTTTTATTCTACTGGTACCAGAAAAGCATTCTTTTTACAGTAATATATTTAACAAGTGGTTATTCAAACTGCTTAAAAATGTTCAATGAGAGGGTCTTTCCACTACTCTCAGAAGTAGTAGCATTCCACTTTTGCATAAATGTAATTGTTAATGAAAAGGAAGTGACTCAGAAAGACTTCTTCCTGCAAAAGCTGAAGATCTTGACAGAAAGGTAAAAGGGAAACCCTTCATATATAAAACAATTATTCCAACTCTAGAAACCTGAGAGACTTGAGTACTTTCATTGCCTTTTGAAAAGTCACCTAGAAAATGAATGTGCCTCCAGGGCATAGACTGCATTTTCAATTTTGTCCATAGCTACTTATTTATAGTAGATTCCTAAAAGAATAAAGAAGGTGAAAAAAGACTGAAAATAAAGTAGCCACCCTCAGTTAAAAAGGAGTCTGTTTTAAAAGTTAAGGGACTTTTGAATGAAAAAGAACTTCTTGAAAAGCTAAAAATGATGTTTAGACTGACCTAGCTTGGCAAAGCTCTGCTAACTCCACTCCACCTTCATCCCAGCCTAACCAGTGACTGAAGGTGGAAAAAAATCCCTGAGGTCTGCCCAGGGAAGACCAAGCTTAGAAGATAAGTAAATCAGACTGATCAACAAAGAAGTCTGTGCTATGAGAAGACTCAGACAGGCAGCCCCTATTCAATAATATTATCCTTCCTAGTCTAATCTAGAATCAGCAGATCCTTTGTAATCTCCTCAATCTAGACCAAGCCACACTCTTTAAAAGGAGTAGCCCAGTACAAAAATACTGTGCCCTACAAAGATCCTTTTAGAAATCTTCATATTTAATGATCTTAAGGTCTTTTATTTTATTATTTAGTTTAGTGATTAGTAAGTCAAGTTTGCAATTATGTTAAAAATAATTCCCTAATGGTATAAAATGAGGCTAAAGATTTCAAATTAAGGGGAAAATATTGGGAAAAAATTATGGGAAAAATAAAACAAAACAAAACAAAAACTTTTCCCAGCCATGTTCTAGTAGGAATGAATAGGAAAGGTTAAAACTTCTCAGCCCATAAGTTTTCTTGTGGGAGCAAGCCAGAGTTTCAGCTTCACCCTTGCCCCTTCTTTCCAAACCTATTTTACTACTGCCACATCAGCATTAGGACTCTTCAGGAGTCTTTACACCTCCACCCTTTTTTGCCACACAGGGTTCAGCATTAGGCCCTTTAATGGGTTTTTGACCTCCACTTTTGCTGGTGACTTTTCCTCCTCACTCTCTTTAGCATTGTCCAAATAAGGACATGAACATTTGAATTGTGCAGATTGTTCAGGACCCTTCCCACTTTCCCTTGCTGTCAATAATCATTAAGCTCTTAGCCCCTCCCTTTTTCATTTTGGTGTTTGCCAAATAAGAATAGATACTTTTGAACTGGCTATCCCCTATTTCGTTATTCTTTGTAAGTCCACCTCCCAGCCACTGAGAGATATTGCTGGACTTCTTTGTTCCTTATCATTGGAGAATTCACGCTCAGATTGTAAGCCCACCTCACAGCCAGTGGGAGAAGGGACAGTGGTGGGAGGCGGCTTGATTGTATTAGGGTATAAATTCCTGTTCTTTCTTCTGTAATAATAAGCCTCATTCTTCTGGTTCATACTGGAAGGGATGCCCTGTTCTCTTGAGAACTGAGTAAACTTCCTGTTCCTTCCTCAAGATACCTCTGACTTTTAATTTTTCTGGGTAGGGGATTATTGGGATCCCCATACTCCACACAAGAAGAAGTAGGAAGCATCATTGGTGATATCTCTCTCTCTTTCTCCACACATATATATGTATATACCTGCATGCATATGTATATATGTGCATGTCTATCTCACTATGTATGCATGTATGTATATATCATATATACATACATGTCTACATATATACACTGCAGGAAGAATCATGTTAACTTTATAGTATATAAACACATAAAGCACATAAGTATATAGTACATGTAAGCTCTGCTCCTCCCCCAGAGTAAAGCTACATTTGCTCTTCAGGGCTCCAGAATACCCCACAGAAGTAAAGGGTTAATTCTTTTTTCAATATTTTCACTACTGTCATCACCTACTGGCATTAGGAGCCTGCATTTAACATTAACATTAATCAGCCTTTACACAGAGTTATTTCCCTCAGGGATAGAAGAAAAAAAATGTATAAACTTTGCTCCCAAAACCTCTGGGTCATATTCTCTTTTTACTACCTCTATCTCTGGATATAGAGTGAGGAAGATTTGAATTCTAATCCTGCCTCAGACACTAACTTAGATGTGGGAACCAGGGCAAGTCGCTTTTCCATTGTTAGCCTTAGTTTCCTCATCTGTTAAATGGGATAATAATAACACCAACCTTTCAGGTATGTTGTAAGGATAGATAATAGGAGAAAGCAGGAAAAGTGCTTTAGAAGCCTTAAAATGCCTAATTTTATTATTGTTAAGGGTATTGTTAATAATATTGTTATTATTTTTAAACAATGCTATTGTTGTTGAAGGTACTACTATCCTCCCAAGTCATCCAAGCTCCAAAATATCTTTGATATCTCACTCTTATCACTCACATCCAATCTTTTTGCCAAGACCTGTTGATTTTACCTCTGCAGCATCTCTCACATTTATTTCCTTTCCTCTGATAATACCACTTCCCTGGTGCAGGGCTTACTACCTCAATTACAATTACAATTACAATACCCTGCTGGTTAGTCTGCCTGATAGAAGTCTTTCCTCTCTGCTTATCTGTCAAAGCAATTTTCCTAAAGTACAAGTCTGACCACATCACTCCCCAATTCAGTAAACTCTGGTGACTGTTAACACCTACAGGGTCTAATAAAAACCTCTGACTGATGATCAAAGCCCTTCATAACTTACCCCCACCCCCACCCCCCAGACACAAATACTTCCCACTTTGACAGTATTCTAATGACTAATAGCCTAAAACTCCCTACCATTTCCCCACAGATATTCTGTAAACCGGTGACTTTTTTCTCCTTGTTCTTCCTCCACCAAGATACTCCATCCTCTGAATCCTGGTATTTTCACTGGCTCTCCCCCATGCCTTGAATACTGTCCTTCATCTCTATCTCCTGGTTTGTCTGTCTTTTTTTTCAAGTGCCAGCTAAAATCTCACCTTCTATAGGAAGCCTTTCCTGATCTCCCTTTACTCTTTTCCTCTGTTATTTTCAATTTATCTGTATATAGATTTTTTTTCTTTGGTGCTTGCTTAATTGCTTGCATGTTGTCTCCCCTATGAGACTGTGATCTCCTTAAGAAAAGAAAATGCCATTTATGGAGAATGTAGGAATTTCTGACCAAACGAGATAGAACACATTGTGAAATGCAAAATGGATAGTTTTGATTACATTAAATTGAAAAATTTTTGCACAAAGTCAATACAACCAAGATCAGGAGGGAAGCAGAAAACTAGTAACAAATTTTTACAACCAGTGTCTCTGATAAAGGCCACATTTCTAAAATACATAGAAAACTGAGTCAAAATTACAAGAATACAAGTCATTTCCAAATTGATAAATGGTCAAAGGATATGAACAGGCAGTTTTGAGAGGAAGAAATTAAAGCTATCTATTTTGAGTTACAAATTTTCTCCCCATTTTTCCCCTAGCCATCGCCCCCAAATAACAGTCACAAGGGATATCCCCTCCTCCAATCTGCTCTCTCCCATATATTCTCCCATACCTCTTTCGACTTTTCCAGTAGGGCATGGTGGATCTCTATGACCCAGTGCCTGTATATCTTATTTCCCAATTACATGTAAAATAGTAAAATAATAGCATATATATATATATATATATACATATACACACACACATATATATACATACATATATACACATATATACATATTTATATATTTAAATATTTGATTTTAAAACTTTGAATTCCAGATTCATTCCCTTCCTCCCTTGTCACCCACCCTTACTGGGAAGATGAGCAGTACAGTACAAGTTGTACATGTGTGGGTAATGCAAAACAATAACATAGTGGATATATTGTAAAAGACCGACTATATTTCCCTACCTCCTATTCCACCTCCCACTTGTTCTGTTCTCTACTTTTCAAAAGTGGGTGCTTCCAACTTCCCACACTCCCCCTCCCTCCAGCCTGCCCTCCCTTCCATCATACCCCCTCTCATCCCCTTCCCCCTCCTACTCTCCTGGAGGGTGAGATACCCTATTTAGTGTGTATTTCATTCCCTCCTCAAGCCAAATTCAATGAGAATAAGGTTGACCCATTCCCTTTTGCCTTCCTATTCTTACCTTCCATGGTAACCATTTTCCCTTGCCTCTTCTATATGAGATAGTTTACCCCATTCTGTCTCTCCCCAATCTCCTCTCATTATATTCCTCTCTCACTTCTTACCTCTAAATTTCACCTTTTAAGTATCATCCCTTCCTGTTAAATTGGTCCTGTGCCCTATTTCTATGTATACCTGTTAACATATATACACACATTCCCATATGTATTCATATGCCCATATACCATTATATACAGACACACACACGTGTGTGTGTGTGTGTGTGTGTGTGTGTGTGTGTGTGTGTATATATATATATATATATATATATATATTCCCTTCAACTACTGAGAAAAGTTTCATAAGTTACAATTATTGTTTTTCCATGTAGGAATGTTAATAGTTCAACTTTGATAAGTTCCTTATGATTTCTTTTCCTTGTTTACCTTCTCATGCTTATCTTGCTTCTCGTATCTAATGTCAAATTTTCTATTCAACTCTGGTTTTTTCATCAAGAATGCTTCAAAGTCCTCTATTCCACTGAATGACCATATTTTCCCCTGAAACATGATACTCAGTTTTGCAGGGTAGGTGACTCTTGGTTTTAATCCCAGCTCCTTTGACCTCCAGAATATCATATTGCAAGCACTTCGATCCCTCAGTGTAGAAGCTACCAGATAATGGGTTATCCTGATTGTGTTTCCACAATATTCAAATTGTTTCTTCCTGGTTGCTTGTAATATTCTCTCCTTGATTTGGGAATTCCAGAACCTGGCTATAATATTCCTAGGAGTTTTCTTTTTGGGATCTTTTTCAGGAGGTGATGGGTGGAGTCTTCTAACCTCTATTTTGCCCTCTGGTTCTAAAACATCAGGTCAGTTTTCTTTGAGAACTTCCTGGAGGATGATTTCTATGTTCTTACTTTGATCATGGCTTTCAGATAGTCCAATAATTTTTCAATTACCTCTCCAGATCTATTTTCCAGGTCGGTGTTTTTTTGCTTGTTTGTTTGTTTGTTTTGTTTTTATGAGGTATTTCACATTGCCTTCTATTCTTTCATTTGTTTGGATATGTTTAACAGCATCTTGATTTCTCATAAAGTCATTATCTTCCATTTGCTCCAATCTAATTCTGAAGCAATGATTCTCCTCATTGAGCTGTTGAGATTCTTTTTCCATCTGGCAAATTCAGATTTTTAAGGCATTCTTCTACTCATTGCCTTTTTGAGCCTCTTTTGCCATTTGAGTTAGTCTATTTTTTAAGGTGTTATTTTCCTCAGTCAGGCTGTTGACTGTCATTTCATTATTTTCTTGCATTGTTCTCCTTTCTCTTCCCATTTTTTCTTCCACTTCTCTTATCTGTTTCTTAAGGTCCTCTATTGCCTGTAACCAGCTCGTATTTTCCTTTGAAGCTTTTGGTGCAGGAGTTCTGACTTCACTATCTTCCTCCTATTCCATGCTTTACTCCTTTTTGTCCCCAAAATAGGAGCGTAATATAGGAATCTTCTGTCTGCTTTGTTTCCTTTTTCTGGTCATGTAGCTCCTTAGTCACTTGACCCTGGGCTTTTTGCCACAGTAGGACTCTGCCACCAGACAGGGGAGTTTCATCCCAAATGCTGGGGTTTTCTCAGCTGCCAGCAGAATTAGATGGGTGCCCTCTCTGAGGTCTCCACATGCTCTGGCAAGCTGAACACATACCCCAAGACCTTCATCCTAGACTGCAATCCAGATCCAAGAAGATTAAAGCAAGAGCGATTACCCTTCAGACTGGTGCTTGGTCCCCCTACACTATGCAGGCCAGGAGATGAAGCTGCCACATAGCACTGGTTGGCTGTGCCAGAGTCTCAGAGGCTTCTCACCCCGGGGGCAAAAGGCCTGCACTCCCACTTACTGGTCCCAAAGTTCAGACTGCACTGACCTCTCACTTTGTCTTTCGCATCTATGTGTTGATTAATCTGGAAATGGCCACAGCTGCTGCTGATCTGGACTCCCTCTGGCCAGCACCTGGTTCAGGCCTACCCTGAGGCTAAAGCCTCGTGGGGCTGGGCGTGGCTACCAGAGCATTGCACTGGCCAATTCCTGCTGGCCTGCCAGGCTGTCCTCAGTGGGAGGTTAGCTTATCTGTGTCATTTTCTGGGTTCTGCAGCTCCAAAGTTTGTTTAGACTCCCCTTTTTTACATGGATTGGGTGGAATCCAGAGTTGTGGGGAGGTCCTGCTTCTACTCTACCATCTTGACTCTGCTCCCTAAATTACTTCTTTCTGATCTATTTTCCAGGTCAGTTGTTTTCTTTATTTTTTTTCAACAAGGTAATTTGCATTTTCTTCTTTTTTTTTCATTATTTTATCTTGTTGGACTGATTCTTGATGGCTCATTGAGTCATTAGATTCAGTTCGCCAAATTTTAATTTTTAACATGTTTTCTGTTTTTACCTCCTTTTCCATTTGGACAATTCTACTTTTAAAAGAGTAGTTTGTGTGTGTGTGTGTGTGTGTGTGTGTGTGTATTTTTTTTTTTATTTGGTAAATTCTATTTTTGGGGAGTTTTTTTTTAAGTCACTTTTTTGTGTTTCTTTTTTTCTAGCTGTTGACTCTTTTTTTCACAATTTTCTTGCATAACTCTCCTTTGTTTTCCCAATTTTTTTCTGACTCTCTTACTTGATTTTTAAAATCCTTTTTGAGCTCTTCCAAGAGGACTTTTTGAACTTGAAATCAATTCTTCTCCCCCATAGTTTTTATATGTAGGCATTTTGACATTGTTGTCCTCTTCTGAGTTTGTGTTTTGATCTTCCCTATTGCCAGAGTAGCTTTCTATGGTCAGGGCTTTTTGGGGGGTTTTGCCCATTTTCAAAATTTGACCTCTGCTCCTAGTGTATCAGGGGAACTATTCCAAACTTCTTGTCTGTTGACCAGGTCTTGGTTACTGGCTTTCCACATTATGGCCTATAGGGTTGGCCGTTTACCCACAGTCCTAGGGTGATCCAGTCTAGTTGTATTTGTTATGCCTTGGGTTCTGGGGCTGACAAATTTCCTGCAACTCTGATGCTGGAGGTTTCACAATTGGCCTGCTCTGGCACTGGTCTAATAATCCAGGACCAAAATACTTCAGTGGCTGATCTATACTGTGGCTAAGAACCTTTTCTGTCTTAGCAGGATACCATTCCTTCTAAGTTATTTGCCTAAGTGAGATAGACCTTTCATGAAATCCTTCTAAGTTATCTTGGGCTAGAAAATTGTTTCACTCATCTTTTTGTGGATTCCATCTCCCCATAATTCTTTTAGGTTCTTGCTTAAATGTTGTTTCCAAGTGAAACTGGGGAGAGCTCAGCAAACATCCTCGCTTCCTTTTACCATCTTGTCTCTTCCCTCTCCCAAATTGATTTTCTTTTTTTTTTTTAAGGTGTCCAAAGCATTTTTTTTTTTGCCTGGGATTAAGTAATTTGCCCAAGGTTACACAGCTAGTTTTTTTGTGTGGGTGTTAAGTGTTGAGACCAGAACCAAACTCAGGTCCTCTTGACTCCAGGGCTAGGGCGTTACTCACTGCACCACCTAGTCACCCTCTAAATTGATTTTCTTAAAACCTAGCTCTGAGTATTTCATTTTTCTGCTCAAGAATCATCAGCAGCTCTCTATTCCTTATTAGTTAACATTCAAACTCCTTTACTTTTCATTCAAAATCCAAAATAATCTTTCAAATCTGATTACACCTTATTTCTCCTTATGTACTCTACAAAGTAGTTTCCTTGCTTTCCTGCTTTTCCTGTACACAGAATTCCATTTCCCAAATCTGGGTTTTGTATAGGTTGTCTCTCATTGGAATTCTCTCCCTTCTCATTTCCATATCTAAGAATTAATTGCTAACTCCCTTTAAGTGCAACCTTCTTCAAGAGGTTTGTTCTATGTCCCCAATTTGTCAGCCTTCCTTCCAACCCACATCATTTATGTGTGTATATTTTTTTGTTGTTGTTTTGTCTTATATTTATACATCCATTAGTTCAATGTCTCATTCTGTAGAATGTAAGGTCCCTTAGGGCATAGATTTTCATGTTTGTTGTTTTATCCCTAGGGCCTAGAACAGTGCTTGACACTTACTAAAGCTTATGTATTGAATGATTCAGCAAGACAGGATTGAATTCAAAGCCTCTAACTCAAATTAGACTTCTCCACACTGTGCTACTCTTTTATAAAGCATTTTAAAGTTTATGAAGTACTTTAGTCAAAATATTAATCAAGCAAATCGGATTTCTGAATGTGACTTGTTTGTTTTGGCCAAGGTGAAAGAAAAGGTCATAATAATGAAGAAGAAAAAAAATATTGGTGTCTGGAAGTGAAGGAATACTCTTCCTTTATTTAAAAAAATCTAGAAATGAAAAATAAAGAAAAGGTTATAACAAAGTAATAAATTTCATCAAACTGTGTTATTTTATTCTTATAAGCAAGAAAGATAATTGTTCCTTGATTCCCTGTCCCCCTTTGTTTTCTCCATTCACACCCATCATTCAATGGGGACTGAGTCTATTAAAAGATTTAATTGGTATGTTAGAGACTATAGTATTTCAGGAAGAAAATTTCAAATTGTGAAAATACTAAGTCTCTAATCAACGCCCTCCAGGCTATAGGCAAAATTATCTTAATTAAGAATCAGGAGAATCTAATCCAATGTAAAATAAAATTGAAAGACAACTAATCAAACCAGTGAATTGAGGTTTATTCAACCAACTCTTTGGTTTATAGTATCTATTATTATTGAAGCCACATGCTATTTAAAGGACATATTCTTTTTTATTTATTTTTATAACAAGCTCAATGAAAGTTTTAAGGAATTTATTTTCAGCATTATATAACTATTTCTCATGATTTTCTATAGGGACAGTGCTATATATTTGTGTTATAACATATGGAATTTAACTGCTGAAGTACTGTAGTGTTAGAAAACTAATCTTGTTCAAATCAGATGAATATATTTATGTTGGTATCAAGCATATCAAAGCCAAATTAATACAAACACACACACACATAAACTTGAGTTTTGCAGTTTTTCCTTCCAAATGAAAACATGAGGAAAATAAAAATGTTTCAGTGTAACTGAATTCAGTCATTTGTGGAAAAAAAAGTTATCATTCTCTTATTTGAGAGGTGGCTCAAAATTGTTGTTATATGGTAAGTATGTAAAATGTTATTTGAATGATGGTCATTTTATTAAATATAAATGATTGGTGGGAGTATATACTTTATAACAGCAAATTATCTAAAGTCTCAGTCCAATTATTTTAGGCATGAATCTTTGGGAGACTAATTTTAAAATATTAATTTTTAAGAAAAAAATGGTTGAATCCAATTACCCTTTTATATCATTTATTTGGGTGCTACTAAATGGGGCAACAGGTAATCACAAAAGTGTTGAATGGTTCCACTAAAATTCTGTGCTACCTAATCTCATCTGGGCTCCCTGTGGTTCAAAGTAAGCATTCCACTTAATCTATTCATTTTTATATATATTGTATATGTGATGTATTACTTCCCACAGTAACTCTTATAAATCTTCTAGTTTCTCCTCAAGTCCCAATAAGTCCCCCCTAGTTTTCTTTGCCAAGGGTATAACCTTGCACTTCAACAAATACAGTGAGGACATTCTCTAAGGTTTCCCCATTTTCCTCCTCTCACATTGATATATTTTCCTCTATTACCATTATTACTACTACTCTTTCATTCCAGCCCCAGATGGAAAGGTGGCCCTTCAGCCTACCAAAGCCAATATCTCTACATATACCATAGATCTCACCAATTCTTTTCTAGTGGATCACTCTGAATGATCCCCATTCTCTGTCTAATCTTCATTAAATTTCTATCCCAGTCTCTGAATTCTGACTTCTAACCCATTCAATTGAAATTACTCTCTTCAAATTTAACAATAATCCCTTAGCATTTAGTTGTGTTCTACCTATTTGAATATCAACATTATATCAACAAAAAATCCTTTACAATTCTTCAGATACTTTCAATTTTCTATATTTTTCTTTTATTCTTGTGTTGGTGTTTTAAAATATCTGCTTAGCTCTAATGTTTTCTTCAGAAATGCATGAAAGACATTTTTTATATTAAAGGCCCATTTACCCACTTATAGGATTATATTCAGTTTTATGGCATACATGTCTGTATCTTTTAACTTAGATTATTGTGTTTCAAGATCTACTCTGTTTTTTGTTAAAAACTGCCAGGACTTTTGCGATACTGACTATAGTTCTGTGGTATTGATCTTCTTTCTGAATATGTGTAGTATTTTTTTCTTTGATGTGGGAATTCTGGATTTTGGATAAGACATTCCTGGGTCTTTTCCCTTTGTGATTTCTATAAGTTGATCAATGTATTTTTTTATATTTGCAATTTGTTCTCTATTTCTAATAGATATGGGAGTCAAATAATTCTCAAATTATGATTCCTTAACATTTTTTTTGTGGGAAGATTTTTTTTATATCAAATATATTACATTTTCTTTTTTTTCAAATTTTAATGTTTTCTAGTATTTTTTCTCTACTGAAACCATTGACTTCTGTTTAATTTATTCTAGTTTGTAGACATATTTCCCACATAAATTTAATACTTTCTCTTTTTCATTCATATATTCTACTTTCAATTCTTTCCTCAAGGACTTTTATTTTTATGTCTTGCTTTTATATTGTAGGCATTCATGTATTCTTTGTGGAAAATCCTTTTTTTCCTTTTGAATATGATTTTGCAGCAGTGATGGAATTATTCAGCCCAACTTTTGAGATATCAGTAATTCTATAATAATTTTTTATACTGGTCAATGTTTTTTTCCTACTTTAATTCTTGTAACCCTTTATTCCAGATGTGGGCTCTGTTTAACTGATACAATTTTGGGTAGTTGCCCCTATTTGATCTTTATTTCTGCATCTCCTGTGTTCCAATTTTGACTTCTCCCTCCTGGGATTATACACTCCTCCACCCCTAGATATTGAAGTTTAATGGGTTGCATCCAAAGAGTTAAGTGTCTCCTATATAATTACTGTGCTAGAGCAAAGAAAACCCTCTTTTAGCAATTATGACTTGTTGTTGTAACTTATTGCCTTTTTTCATACTAATATTGAAACTGAACAGAAAGTTAATATTAAAGCCATATAAACATAGTTGGAATAAGGAAATATTATGAGGACCTTACTTGAGTTATTATGGCATTGTAGAGATACCAATTGTTGACCAGAAAATTTGATTAAAAGAGGCAAAAAGGCTAGGTGATATATAAATTCATATTGTTTATTCCCTTAAAGTTACCAGACATGTACATGGAGTCAGACTCTAGTTCTGACTGTCTGATGAAAAGAAAGAGAAGCCTGAAATACAGTTTAAAGCACCCAGATAAAGATGTCTGTGTCACTCAGATTTATGATCTCCATATATGTTTTACCATAGTATGAGAAAGGAATTTTCTTAATTGAATAGGTTGTAAATACAATAAGATAAGAGACTTGACAAAGTGTCAATTCAAATTACAACTTAGAGTATCTGTGTTTCCTTTACCATTAACATGAAATATCACAGTATATGTCCATAAAATATTAAGATAAAAAAAGTCCCATTATTCAAGGTAGTGTCTTGGGTTAAGGCACCTTATCCTTAATGGTCATAAACAGAAGAAAATGCTCTTAGTCAGTTCCATATGGCACTGTAGTTGTTGACACAGGAAGAGGCATTCTCTGGGTTAACTCAGCAAAGGGCATGTCTTTTAGGCTGAGGTTCTTCTTATGGTTGATTAGTTCAGATTTTGGTCTTTATTGGGGTTCAAATAATCTTAAATGATCATCATAATGAAGCCCTTAGGGAGTCCATAACTTATTCTGTACCTTTGGCTGATAACTGATTCTCTTCCTTTTCTGAACATGCACCTCTCTTATAACATTCTTTGCATCACCTTTCTTTTACTGCTCCTGGCTATTAATGTCTTATAGGCTATTCATATTTTCCACTGTTATTTAGTTGGCCATCAACTTGAATTATTTGAAGACTTTTCTATTCTAAGACTCATAGTTATAGAATATCACCAGAATAAAAATGTTATTGTTTTTTTAAAAGGTTGACTTTTATTTCAGAGAGATACTTAAGGTCATTAAAAAAATTAAATTGGAAGTTTCCCAAAATAATCCAGTCAGTATGCTCTTCTCCATTAGTTCAGTTCGGGACCCAGATTTTTGTCCATATTTGTGTAGGGCTAAGAAGTACAAATGATTCTTAACTCTGTGCATTTCCAATCCAAAAACATATCATGATAAGTTCAATTAACATTCCTCTATGTGCCTTTTATTTCAATGTGGATGATTAGGATAAGATCTCTTTCAAGTAATTATATATCTTATTTATATACTTCTACATTTTTGGAGAAGGGAGTTGAAACAGTAAGGTAAATATAATCTATAAACAGGAATACCTAGAACACTTCACTAAAAAAGAAATCCCATTCACATTTAGATGTTGCACTAGACATATTTTATGTCTGTGGCAAAGAAATTTTGTCAACATTGGTCACCTTTTTTGTAATTTGCTTAATATTAATAGAGGGTTGTTACCCAAATATGTTTCTAATGTAAAATATTTAAAAGAATCTCCAACTAAATATGTTCAAAATGCAAATCACCATCTTTCCTCCTGAACATATCTGCTTCAAATTCATTCAATTGAAAAGAAATCAAAATATTTTTAGATACCTAGTATGCACAAGTTACTATGCTAAGATCTCAGGGGGAAAAAAAATAAAACTAACTCCAGTTCTGAGAGACGTTATGTTTTTCTGGAGGCCGTAGAGTATAAAATGTACACAGATTATTGAATACCATGTATTTTGGGAAAGGAGAGAGAATTAATTATTATTTAGGAGGGAGGGGCAGAATATGAGAAAGCTTCAGAGAGGAGGCAACTTTTCAACTGAAGCTTGATAGAGGCTCCTCAAGGTAAATGAAAAGTCAGCCAGTTGAAGGTGAGTAGAGACAGCCTTTTGGGTACCAAAATGGTTAATAATTCACAAATTGCTAGACATGAACGGATAATTATGAACGAAAGGGAAATAAGTTCAGGAAAAAATAAGTGTATGTAAATATAATAGAAAAAATAGAATTTGGGAGTGTGTGGGAACAGCCTGATACAGGGGAAATTTCTCAAGATATGTTAACAGAGGGCCTTGGTTAAAATCTTGTCCTGAACAGCTAGGATCTTGAGTAAGTCATCAGTCAGTCAGAAAGCATTTAATTATGTGTTGGTCATTGGTTTAAATCCTGAGGATGCAGCAAAATGTAAACCAACAATAGGAACAAGAAAATGATAAGGAATTCACTTCCTAATGAATTTTGACTTTTATCACTTTTAAAGTTCATCAGAATTCTTAATCAAATATAACATTTTGGAAAGAACAATGGAATGAAAATAGTTGTCCAGTTGTGTCTTTTTGTCACCCCATTGTCATTTTGTTGGCAAAGATACTGGAATGATTTGCCATTTCCTTTTCCAACTTATTTTAGAAATAAGGAAACTGAGGCAAACAGGGTTAAGTGATTCAAGGTCACACAGCCAGTAAATTTCTGAGGCAAGATTTGAACTCCAAAACATTAAAAGATGAGTCTTCCTGACTCTAGGTCTGGCATTCTATTCAATGCATCACCTAGTTGCCCTGGAATAAAGAGATATCTGGGTTCAGAACATTTAGCTTTTTGGTGACCCAGTTTCCTCATCTATAAAGAGAGAAATGGAAGGATTTCATTATTATAAGTGCTGAAGCATGGTATACAGTGCATCTCTCTCGCTCTCAATATTATAGATAGATAGATAGATAGATAGATAGATAGATAGATAGATAGATAGATAGATAGATAGATATTATTTTTCCCCAATTATATGTCAAGACAGTTTTTAGCATTCATTTTTACAAGATTTTGAGTTCCAATTTTTTCCCTAACCCTCTTCTCTTTTCTTCCTAAAATGGTAGGCAATTTGATATAGGTTATGCATGTACTATCATGTAAAACATAATTCCATATTAGTCATGGTTGTGAAAGAAGAAACAGGTCAAAAGGAAAAAAAACACATTAAAGGATAAAGTAATTGAAAAAAAATATGCTTCCATCTGAATTGAGTCCATCAGTTCTTTATCTGAATGTGAATAGAATGTTTCGTCATGAGTCCTTGGTACTTGTCTTGGATAATTGTGTAGGTGAGAAAGGCATAGTCATTCATAGTTGATAATCATACAATGTTGCTGACTACTGTGTACAATGTTTTCCTGGTTCTGCTCATTTCATTTTGCATCAGTTCATACAAATCTTCCAGGTTTTTCTGAAATATGTCTATTCATCACTTCTTATTGCAAAATAGTATTTCATTATATTCACATACCACAGCTTGTTTAGCCATTCTCCACTGAGACAGCACCTCAATTTCAATATTTTGCCACCACAAAAAGAGCTGCTATAAATATTTTTGCACATGTAAGTCTTCTTCCCTTTTTTTCTGACCTCTTTGGGATACAGACCTAGAAGTAATATTGCTGGATAAATGGATATGCACAATTTTATAGTCCTTTGGGCATAGTTCCCAATTGCTCTCCAGAATGGTTGGATCAGTTCACAATCCCACCAGTAATGCATTAATGGACTGCCTGTTCTTATCCTTGGACCCTCTATCAATTAAGGAATCACTGGTCTTTTTATAAACTTGACTGAGTTCTCAATATATTTGAGAAATGAGACCTTTATCAGAAACACTAGCGTAAAAAAATATTTCCAACTTTCTGCTTTCCTTCTAATCTTGCATGCATTGAGTTTGTGCAAAATCTTTTTAAGTTAATTTACTCAATATTATCCATTTTCCATTTCATAATGATCTTTATCTCTTCTTTGGTCATAAATTATTTCCCACTCCATAGATCTGATAGGTAAACAATTCCTTGATCTCCTAATTTTCTTATGTCTAAATCATGTAACCATTTATATTGGTATAGGGTATTAGATATTGGTGTATGCCTAGTTTCTGCCATAAAATTTTCCACTTTTCTCAGCAGTTTTTTGTCATATAGTGAACTCTTATCCAAGCCATATACATATTAATGAACATTCTCATTATCAAAGAATTTGGAATACAGAAAGATTTGGAAAATAAAGGAAAGAGATGTTTTTATCTAGTCATGTAATGACAGACAGCAATGGAGGGGTTGATTTTTGTATTGCTGACTTTAGTATGCTAGCAGACCTAGAGCCCTTCCAGAGGCAGAACCTCCATCCTCTATGGAAAATCAGTGGAAGGAGATGGATATAAATCAGCATGGATGGATTTCAATCTGAGTTTTTGGAGGGAGTTTCTACATCAAGGAGTTCACATATTGATCGAAGAATTCAAGTAAATATTTTTAAGTTAATTTCAGAATTTACCTTAAAACATCCTTGAAATGATTTATGTTCCCCTTGGTTTAGTTATTTTTTTTTCAAATAAGTACAAATAATACAACTTTCCTTTTAAAATGTTATTTAAAAATTCTTCTCCTCTATCTAATAAGTTAAAATTTTGGGAAAGAATTTTTTGAAGATATGCACTAGGGAGAGATTATTTGAAGAAATATGCCTTAAAAACAACTGTTGGGACAGCAAGGTGGCACAGTGTATAAAGCAATGACCCTGAAATCAGGAGGACCTTGAGTTCAAATTCAACCTCAGATGCTTGACACTTACCTAGCTGTGTGACATTGGGCAAGTCATTTAACCCCAATTGTCTTGCCTTCCCCCCCTCAAAAAATACAACTATTTCATATCAACTTTTCCATTTGTTATTTTATGAAACCATTAAAGAAAATGGAGTATACTTTATTATCATTGATTCTCTCCTGCTACTTACATCAAGCAGGAATAACTATTAGTAGGATTGCTCAAACTGCCTAACTGCCCCAACTCTGACTGTCTAAGTAATCTTCTGGCCACTTAGGATAATTTGCAAATATTACTTCCGCAAATGAAGTATCATGGCTCTAAGCTTATGTTGGCAGGTGGAGAAGTTGTAAAAGAGGCCACTGACTTACAGATAGTTTTTGTAGAATTTCTAATTCTCTTTTCTTTGATGTTAATAGTCACCAAAAGAAAGGCAGCTCCACAATTCAAAAACTTCATTGATGATGATAAAATTTATAAAAAAGAAAATATTCCCTTTATTTAATGGCCTTTGTTTCTTCTCAGTGAAAGTGTGAACAATTACATTTCAATGAAAGTGTGAATAGACATTTGAAAGTACGTTTTCAAGTTTTGTTAACACACTCTAACTCTTTTTTTAATTTTCTCTCAATAATATGGCTACTTTTAAAATCTCTCAGGTAACAGCTACTTCAGTAATTTGCAACTTACATTTAGCAGGACTTAAAAGTTATTTATCCTGGAAATGAGTTATTTCTGTCAGAATTTCATGAATATTACATCTTGATCTTACAATTCTGCTGGTGAAAATTGAAGGAAAAAAATCTAAATTAAGGCTGTTAGATTTTTACTGCATAAAATTATTCATTTCCCATTGCCTGTTTTTTTCTTTTCAATATTTCTTAAAATATATGAACTTTGCACTAAAATTTTAAAACTCTTTTCTTATTGAAACAATGATGTCATATGTTCATTATTTTATTTTTTTAAATTAGTATCTAGTGAACTAAATTTTTAATTATAGCCTTGCTACAAGTTTAAATATTCATGGATATTATGGACCAAAAAGACTAAAACAAAATGTGATGTGTTTAGTAAGTCCATAAGTGAGAAAATGTAAAAGAATTTCACAAACTTGGTTCAATTAATCAAATTGTGTTCTTTTTAGCCTCACATCAATTCAGTTGAAGACTTCTATATCTCCTTAGTCACAACCACAACATAAAATTGGTTTAAGTTTATCACTGATCCACTGGCAGATACAGAGATTTGAATTTTAAAGACAGAAGGCATATATTGTTTGAAGTTTTTTCAACCTATCATTTCCTGAGAATTGCTTTGTGTAGAAACATCCTCCACACAGTAGGTTGTAAATTGTCTCTTTTTTATAGTTCTGCAGAATTCCCTTGAGACACACTACAATAATCAGTGATTTGTCATATTTTCACACTATATGCTTGAAATATGACTTTAACATGGGTCTTCCAAAATAATGATAGAGGTATAAACATTTATTTAGTGATTTCATCATATAAGGAACTATGCTAAATGCTAAAAATCCAATAGAAGCAAAGAGAAAGATAGTTCATACCCTCAAGGAGCTTACTTCCTAGTGGGAGAAAATGCCACTAATAAGGGAGCTTAAAAGCAACATATGGGAAGGTAAATGAAAAAGTAGTCGAGAGAGACTGCCTCCTAGTTTTTCTAACTCCAAGGATGACCCTCTACCTACTACATCTGTCTTTCTAAGGATATATAAAAAATAAAATGTTTATTATCAAAATATACCTTTATTAGAATTTTAGATAGAATTCTAAAAATTTATCAGGTTGCTAGTTGATATTATGAACTCTCAAATTATTGCATTTCCTTTTTTCCCCCTTAGATCTAGGGTTTGTTTCCTAGGTTTCTTTCTTTTTTCTGCCAGGACACATATGGTCTTATCAGAAGTGACAGACAGTTTAACAGATACTAGATTCCTCTCAAAGAAGTTCCCAACTTTTGGCCTAACCCCAACAGCAACTTACACTTCAGGGACTGTTCCTGCCTTAGTTTTAATCACGTTAGCATAGATATTTAAACCTAAGGTTATATTTACTGCTTTAGGGGTAATATATGGCTTTTCTTTATGTCAGGGATGACATGCACCTGATAGTCTCTTGAAACATCTCTATATTCCACTTTTATAAGCTCCCAAAATAGAACCTCCTATATTTTTATGAAGGAAAAATGTCCAGTTTTTCACCTAAGAACATGATTGGAAACAGAATTTCTGCTGCTAATGATAATAACAAAAAGTTAGTAGTTATTAAAAGAAATTTCCATCCCTTTATTTTGTTTTTTTTCCTGGTTTTAATGTTGAAATAGTTTTGGGATATAGTGGCATCATGACAATATAATAAATTAAGTCCCCAAGAAAGGAATGACAGTGTAGTATTGGCTAAAACCGAATATGGAGATTGAGTCTATGGCTTACATTCTGGTCCTGAACTACATTGCAAGGAGAGTTTTTGTAAAATAATTACTTTATTAATATTTTGACTTCATAAAAATCTGCTGAGTATAAAATTTATTTGGCCAAATAACTTTTAAAAAACTTTAAGGGATATATTTTTACCATTGATTTTCTTAACTAAGTTTTCTTGCAAAATCACAAGGAAAATCAGTTTTACTGCAGTCAAGACACCATGGAAAACTGGAAATGAAGCATATTCACAACAAAATAATAAAATCATTCATATATATATAAATATTATATCAGATTATATAATATCACTACATATTACATAACATCTTATCTTTTTCAGCTACACTCCAATTCTGACAAAGGTGATGGATCAGTCAAATACATCCTTACTGGAGAAGGGGCTGGGACAATATTTATCATTGATGACACCACAGGAGACATTCATTCAACTAAAAGTCTAGATCGGGAGCAGAAGACCCACTATGTCCTACATGCCCAGGCAATTGATAGATGGACAAACAAGCCTCTTGAACCTGAATCTGAATTCATTATCAAAGTACAAGACATCAATGACAATGCACCCAAATTTACGGATGGCCCATACATCGTAACTGTGCCAGAAATGTCTGACATGGGTAAGAATTTTTTTTTTCACTTCAAGCTACTAACTCTTTATTACTATGTCCAGAAATATCTACTAAAGACATATTTTTAATTGAAATATAGTATTATAGGGAAAATCATTTATATTAGGAGCAAAACTTCAAAATCATTTAAAAAATATACATCTCAATCTTTCTAAGGAGTTGAAGCAGATAATACATACAGTGTATTGTTGGGATACTTATTAACTGAATTCCAGAGTCCTCATGAGTAAATAGCAATTTGGTAACAAAAATAAAAAAGTCTTAAGTTTTCAAACACCTGCATAACTTATGTAATTTTAATGCCTTTGAATTTGTAAATCATTTGTGTAAAGTGTGGAGAACACATGTAAGAACAAAAGAGATACCTTCCTTTTTATTTTTCAATAGACTGATATTATCTTTTCAGATAAAGAAAAAGGGAAATATACATAGCTGAAATTTTCATATTAAGCACTTATTATTTATGGTTTTATTTTAATTCTAATAGAGTGATATTATAGACTAAGACACAAATATCTTGGGAGAAAGGGGTAACTGAAGTTATATCCAAATTTCAGGGCACTAGCAGTATTCCACTAAAATAGTTTTTGAGCAAATTCAGTCCAGAAACATCAGTTCTGTAGCCAAAGATGAATGTTTATTATGATAATTCAAATTTGCCCAGCACTTTAAGGTTTATCAAGTGCCTGTCTTACAAAAACTCTGTAGTGTAGAGAATAGATATATTCAGTTGTTGTGTTGTTTTTGTTTTTTCTAATGACAAGCTCTAAGAGGTTAAGTCACTTGTCTTTGGCCATGCAATTAGTATGTATTTGAGATAGAATTCAAATTCAAGACTCAGAAATAAAAGTTCAAGGCCTTATTCATTATACTAAGATAATTATATTTTGCTGTTTTTTGTTACTCAGTCATTTTCCAGTTTTGTCTGACTCTTCATTATCCCATTTGGGGTTTTCATGAAAAAGAGAATCAAGTGGTTTGTCATTTCATTCTCCAGCTCATTTTACAGTTCAGAAAACAGGCAAGCATGGTGAAGTAACATGCCCTGGGTCACACAGCTAGTAATTGTGGGAAATCAGGTTTGAATTCAGGAATATGAGCATTCCTAATGCCAGGCCTGGCACTCTATCCACTGTGCCATCTAGCTGCCAATTATCTATAGGGGTGGATTTATGGGTTAGTATGAAAATCATAGTCTTCATTGGAACTAATAAAGACATATGGAGAGAACTAGATATTTTTCTGGTTCCAGGGGAAGAAGACTAATGGCCAAGGAACAGAACACTCAATGAATAACCATTTATTACATATTTCCTGTATACCAGGCACTATACCTGGGTATACAAAGGCAAAAAATGAAACATTCCTTGCTGTCAAAGAGATTACATTCTACAGGGAAGATGATACCTCTTTATGTATGTGTATCTATGAATATACAAAAACATATATAACCACAAAGTGACAGGTGGAAGGGTCAACTCTAGGAGCTGAAAGCATCAACAAGAAAGGCTTTAGATAGAAGAGAACACAAGGATTCAAGAATAGGAAGCTAACACAGATCCTCAACAATTAGAGTAAGATGATAAGGTACATAACTTAGTGATGTAGTAGTGACTCCATACCTGCCATATTAGTTTCTGTAAATACAGGAATTCCCACTCTGAAGCATAGTCCTCATTCTTGGGCAAACTGTCAGTGGTCTAACTGTTAGCAATTTTTCCTATTAACTGATATTTATTTCTCCAGTGTGTAACTTCCCTGTCCCTTTCAGTTCTAGTAAATGTAACCAAAGTACAAAGTCAGGACAAGATCCATGGGAAGACTGATTTGATAATGCAATCATGTATCATTGGTCTGTCAAGAGGCAACAAGGCAGCACAATAAACTAGGAATCATGAAAATTTGATTTCACATCTGATCTGTTTCTGACACTTATTAGCTGTATGACTAACCCTGGGCAAGTCATTTAATCTCTGCCCACCTCAGTTTCTTCATTTGTAAAATAGGGATAATAATAGCATCTACTTCCCAGGGTGATTGAGAGGATAAAATGAAATAATATTTTTAAACCATTTTTCAAATCTTAAAGAACTATATAAATGTTATATATTATTTTAAGTAATTCTGTTTCCTTTATATATAAGCAAGATCAATCCCAGAGTGTAAGCCAGACCTAAACAGACCCAAGTCAGATCTATTTAAACTCCATTTAAACTTATAGGTGGGCTTTAAATAGCCTCACTTGTAAAGACTGTAGGGTACAGAGGGGCAGAGAGCCAAGAATATCATTAGAGTATCCTTTTTAGTACTGAACAGTCTAGGTTTTCAATCTGTCACTTAATTTAACATGGATGTTTATTTGGTAAAGAGTTTGTCAATAATAAGTTTATACAATAACATTTTCATTAATGTTAATATATCATTCGTATAGGAAGAACTTTTGCTTTCAGAAGGACATGTGTATTTAAAAACATTTTTAGTTCTGGTATTTTGTTGAACAGTTTAAATTTTTATTAAAATTAAATAATAATTTTGCAAAGTTTTGCTTTGCCAAGGTTTTTGCAAGAAATCCAGCAATTTTTTTCCAATAGGTTATTTCAAAGATTTTTCCTGTAGCAACTTAGATTGATGACTTTAGTGGTATGATATGTAAAAAAAAATAAACAGTTTGCTTTGTTGTGGCAAAAACTATGAATTTATTTATCTATTTATTATCTACATCCACAGTATCTTACTTTTTAAAGCTTTGTAGGTTAGAACCAGAATTTTCATTACCTAAGACCTGAGGGAAAGAATTCATGAGAATTTTGATTACTTTGTTCTTGTTTTTAAAAGATCATTTTGTCTGTAATTACCAGGTTTAAATATAGAGCCACTTCAATTTTAATCCCATTTGTTTATGTGAAACAAGTAATAGAATAATGATGATTTTGTATTTCTTAACTTCTGCCTCATAATTTCCCTATGTAATTCAAGACTCAACTCATATCTCACTTTCTGTATAAGGCCTTTCCTTATTTCCCTGATGTATTCCCCTCTGGGATTATATTAAACCAATAACTACCATTTATATTGCACCTACTCTTTGCTCAACACTTTGCATGATCTAATTTGATCATCACAGCAACCTTGGGAGATGAGTGATGTTATCATCCCCATTTTACAGTTGAGGAAATTGAGGAAAATAAGTTAAGTAACTTGCCTTAAGTGACAGAAAGCTGGTAAATGTCTGAGGCTGGCTTTAAATTCAGTCTTCCTGAATACAGGCCCAGCACTCTATCGACTGTATCACTCAGCTGCCTAAATTAACTTTTATAAATTTAACCAAGAATTTATTAAGTGCCTACCATGAATCAGAAATTTTTCAAATACGATCTCATTTTATCTCCAGACATTCTTGGGAGTCAGGTGCTTTTATTATTCTCTTTTTATAGATGAGGAAACTAAAGCAGATGCAAGTCAAGTGACTTGCCCAGGGATACAAAGCTAGGGAATGTTTGTGGCCACATTCGAACTCCTCTCTTTTACTCAAAGTCCAGGGTTAAACACTGTGCCACCTAGCTTCCTCTAGATTGCCTTCTTTTCTCTTTCTGTCTCCCTTCTCCCTCTCTGTCTCTGTCTCTTTTTCTCTCTTGATTCCTCTTTCTCTTTGTACACCCACACCCACACATGCACACATACACACATACAGACACATACATCATATATATATATGTATGTATTTATAGACTCTGATTTATTAACATTTGCCTCAAAAAAATTTTAAATGTGAGGTTCTTGAAGATGGAGGCTGTCTGTTTGTTTTCTCTTTTTGTTATTTTCTTTGTATCTCCAGGGCTTATCACAGTACCTGGCAAATAGTAAGCATATAATAAATGTGTGTTAACTGACTGACTAATCAGTACAGAAGGTTTATGATCTTCTGGGAAAGGAAAAAAAAAAGAAAGGTGAATTTATTGAAGGTACTTTTTCAATATGTTACTATTCTTCATACCTTTGACTGGCTCAATTAAATTTTATTTTTCATCCATAGGAGATTGTTTCTTATTCCTGTGGGGAATAAGCAAATTGAAAGGAAAAAGAAAATTGGTAATTTACTGCATTAGACCTTTAAGGAAGAAAAAAATAAAAAAAATACACACTTTGTTCAAATTATTGAAGTAAGCTCAAATTAGGATCTGGTAGAAGTCCTTTAGACTAGAAGTATCAGATTGCCAGGCCTGCCCACTGCCCAACTATTAAGTGCTACCTGAATCATATCATAATGTAACTTAAAAGTCTTTAACAAAGTAAAAATATAGAAAACATAGATAAAGTTTAATTTTTTTGAATAAGTCAATATATTGCCACAGGGATCCATTTCTATTTGCATTTGACAATACTGCTTTAGGCTGTATCTATAAGATCTATAGCAGGTGACAATATAATTATTTAGAAAATCTCTGCCGTTAATGCCTCAGTGAAGTTCATAGATTCCCTTGGCAAGAGACCTTTTTTTGTGAAATAACAAGAGAACTATTAATTTGATTTATGACTTGATCTTGCCTAGAAAAAGAAGCTTGATCTACATGATTTCTTTAAAATAAAGTTTTAGAGGCAGAGCCAAGATGACAAAGGAGGGACTTAAGTAAGTTCTCCCCAAGATCCTTCCAAATATCTTTAAATAATGCCACAAAATAACTTCTAGAGAAGAAGAACACACAAAAGGATGGAGTGAAATAATTTTCCAGTCAAAATAAGCTTAGGTCAGTAGGAAAGGTAAGGGGTTAGAGTGGAACACAGCCTAACTCAGACTCTACCAGGGCAGACCAGGCCCTATCAAACCAGAAGCTATTCTTCGGGGCTACAAAATCAGTGAGATCAATGGCAGTTTCTAGACCTCTCAGCCCACAGATGGTTAAAGGGTCAGCTAACTGGTCAGAAAGAAATTACAGGGGCAGCTGGATGGTGCAGTAGATAGAGCACCAGCCCTAGAGTAAGAGGACCTGAGATTAAATCCAGCCTCAGACACTTGACACTTACTATGTATGTAACCTTGGGCAAGTCAATTGACCCTGATTGCCTTGGGAGGGGGGAGAGAGAGAGAGAGAGAGAGAGAGAGAGAGAGAGAGAGA
>NW_027186349.1:5193712-5202775 GCF_028583685.1 Petaurus breviceps papuanus
GGAGAGAGAGAGAGAGAGAGAGAGAGAGAGAGAGAGACGGAGGGAGGGAGAGAGGGAGGAAGGGAGACACATTATAGGGATCATCATAAACTGATGCAAAGTGAAATGAACAGAACCAGGAGAACATCATACATAGTAATACCAATACTGTATAATGATCTGATGTGAATAACAGTTATTCTTGACAATAAAATAATCCAAGACAATTCTGAAGGTCTTATGATGAAAGGTGCTGTCCCACTCCAGAGAAAGAACTGGTAAAGTCTGAATGCAGATTGAAGCTACCTTGCCTTTACTTTCTTTGTTTCTTTTTCCATGTTTTCTACCATGACATGACTTACATGGAAATGTGTTTTGCATGACTACACATGTATAACCTATGTCAAATTGCTTGCCTTCTCAATGGGGGAGGGGAGGAGAGAATTTAGAACTCAAAATTAAAAAAAAAAGGAACAATAAAGTTGTTTTTACATGTAATTGGGAAAATAAAATAACTACAGTAAAGTTTTATTTAGATTCTTTTAACTTTTATTTTTTAATGATACCTAGTTTTTGTAACACCTTTTGTTCTGAAAGTATCTCTCTATGCCAATGTACAGTAAACTTCTTTTTAATAAGGTTTAAAAATAAGATATAATGAGGAAATTTGATGATTATACAAATCATGTCATCATTATATGCAATATATCTCACCCATTTTACCATATTTTTACCCCACAAAAAAAGATACGTACATTTTTATCAATTTATTTATTTTTAGTTATCAAAATGCATTTCGACAAGATTTTGAGTTACAAATTTTTCTCCCAGTATCTCCCCTATCCCATACCCCAAAACAGCAAGACTACTGAATACCCCTTCCCCCAATCGGTTCTCTCTTATATCCTCTCCCATATTCACCCCTGAACTTTCTAGTAGGGAAAGATGGATTGCTGTACCCCAGTGTCTGTATATCTTATTTCCCAGTTGCATGTAACATGCATTAGCATTTGTTTTTTTGAAACTTATGAGTTTCAGAGTCTTTCCCTTCTTCACTTCTCACCCACCCCAATGGGAAGACAAGCAGTTCAACATAGGTTGTACATGTGTAGTTATGCAAAATATTTCCATAGTAGTTATATTGTGAAAGACTAACTATACTTCCCTCCATCCTCTCCCACCTCCCTTATTCTGTTTTCTACTTTTACCCTGTCCCTTTTCAAAAGTGTTTGCTTCTACCTGCCCTCTCTCCCAATCCTTTCTATCACCACCCATCCCTTTCCCCCCTGCTTTCCTGTAGGGTAAGATACTCAATTGAATGTGTATGTTATTCCCTCCTTAAGTCAAATTCAATGAGAGTAAGGTTGACCCATTCACTTTCACCTTCTTGCTCTTCCCTCCTTTGTAAAAGCATTCTCTTGCCTCTTTAATGTGAGATGATTTACCCTAATCTATCTCTCCCTTTCTCCTTCTCCCAATATATTCTTCTCTCAACTCTTTATTTTATTTTTTAAGTATCATCCCTTCATATTCAGCCCATCCTTTTCTTTCTCTATGTATACATGTACACACATATGTACACACTCACATATATATATTTATATACACATACACTCTCCTATACATACATATATATGTACACACACACACACACACATATATATATATATCCTTCAACTGTCCTCATATTGAGAAAAGTCTTATGTGTTACAATTATTATTTTTCATGTAAGAATGTAAATAGTGAGAGCAGCTAGGTGGTGCAGTGAATAGATCACCGGCCCCAGAGTCAGGAGTATCTGAGTTCAAATATGGCCTCAGACACTTAACACAAGAAAAAAAGTAGCCATGTGACCTTGGGCAAGTCGCTTAACCCCAATTGCCCTCCAAAAAAAAGAATGTAAATAGTTCAACTTTAATAAGTTTCTTATGATTTCTTTTTCCGGTTTACCTTCTCATTACTTCTTATAATTAAAAGTCAAATTTTCTGTTCAACTCTGGTTTTTTCATCAAGAATGCCTGAAAGTCCTCATTTCACTGAATGACCATATTTTTTCCCCTGAATCATTGTACTCAGTTTTGCTGAGTAGGTGATTCTTGGTTTTAATCCTAGCTCCTTTGACCTCCGGAATATCATATTCCAAACTCTTCTATCCCTTAATATAGAAGCTGCTAGATATGGTGTTATCCTTATTGTGTTTCCACAATAGCAAAATTGTTCCTTCCTGGCTGCTTGTAATATTTTTCTCCTTGACCTGGAAACTCTCGAATTTGGCTTTGATATTCCTAAGAGTTTTCTTTTGGGGATCTTTTTTCAAGAGGTGATTAGGGAATTCTTTCAATTTCTATTTTTCCCTCTGGTTCTAAAATATCAGGACAATTTTCCTGGTGAATTTCTTGAAGGATGATTTCTATATTCTTTTTTTGATCATGGCTTTCAGGTAGTCCAGTAATTTTAAAATTATCTCTCCTGGTTCTATTTGCCAGGTGGTGGTTTTTTCCAATGAGATATTTCACATTGCCTTCTATTTTTTTTTCATTTGTTTGGATCAGTTTTATAGCATCTTGATTTCTCATAAAGTCATTAGCTTCCAATTGCTCCAATCTAATTTTGAAGGAATTATTCTCTTCAATAAATTTTTGAAATTCCTTTTCCATCTGGCAAATTTGGCTATTTAAGGCATTCTTCTCCTCATTGGCTTTTTGGACCTTTTTTGCCATTTGAGTTAGTCTACTATTTAAGGTGCTATTTTCTTCAGAATTTTTTTGGGTCTCCTTTAGCAGGCTGTTGACTCACTTCTCATGATTTTCTTGAATCATTCTCATTTCTCTTCTCAGTTTTTCCTCCACTTCTTTTATTCGATTTTCTAAATTCTTCTATAGCTCCTCCATGACCTGTGACCAATTGATATTTTTCTTGGAAGCTTTTGATGCAGGAGTTCTGACTTCATTGTCCTCCTCCAGTTCCATGCTTTCATCCTTTTTGTCCCCCTCAAAAAGGATTGTATGGTCTGATTGTGCTTCCAAATTTTGCCAATTACTTGACTTTTCAGCTCTTTGCTATGGTAGAACTCTGCTTACATAATGGAGAGATCTTCTTTAATATCTCTCCTTCTCCCCTTTGACACTGCTTCCACCTGGTATAGGCTCTCATCATTTCACAACTGTACCATCAGAATAGCCTGCTGTTTTGTTGCCTAGTCACTAGTCTCTCCCCATTCTAGCCCATTCTCTACTTTGCTGTCAAAGTGATTTTACTAAAGTAAAAGTCTGATCAATCATGTCACTTCACTCCCTTACCTAGTAAATGAGAGTGGCTTTGTATAACCTCCAGAATCAAACAGAAAATCATTGATTTGGTATTCAAAGTCATTCATAACTTGGTTTCTCCTCCCACCCCGAACCAAGTTTTCCAGTCTTCTACCTACTACCTCCCCCAAAATGCTCTCTGATCTATGGAAATCGATCTCCTTGTCCAACAAGGCATTCAATTTTCTTGCTCTGGAAATATTTACTATCCCCTCCCCCAACTTCCAACTCACACTGGCTCTCTCCAGGTCTCAGCTAGCATCCCACCTTTTGTAGAATGCCTTTCCTGATTCTCCTTAATTCTAATGCTTTACTTCTGTTGATTATTGTCATTTTCTCCAGTATACAATGTTTATATATAGTCATTTGTAATCATCTCCCTCATTAGATTTTGAGCTCCTTGAGAGCAAAGCCTGTCTTTGTATCCTCAGCACTTAGCAGAGTTCCTTACACTTAGAAGGTACTTAATATATGTTTATTGCCTGAATGACTACATATAGCTTATAAATTCAACTGTATAATATAATCATTGACATTCTTCAACCACTAGGTTTAATGCTATATAGTTAGATCAAATTATTTTGAGTAACTATAAGATATCATTTAGAAGACTCTATGGTGTATATGGGTTTAATGTTTTGTTTTGTTTTAAATCCATGAGAAAATGTCGTTTGAGATACTCCTATATATGTTCACATTGTTATTATACGCTTTAATTTGATATAAATGTAACAGAGTGCTAGAATATGAATGGAAACAGAAATTATATACGTATATATGTATATACACACATGTGTATACATGCACAAACACACATGTATATATGTATGTGTGTATATAAATATTCATACATATAATTTTAAAATGCCAAGCATAACATGCCTGGACCTTTAATATCACTTTCAAACATTCTAATAAAGAAAACTCAACATTATTGCTTATTTTATGTGCATCATATTATATTACATTAATAATTCATACTAACCGTCATCAGTTTTTATATGCAACTTTTTCCTTTAATTTGGATTCAGCTTAATTTAATTAAAATTTTAAGATTTTTGGAGCCCAGAAATACAAATAATTGAGAGTGAAAGATTTTATTAATACCATGAGCTCCTAAACCCATATTGGTTTATGAAGGCAGAGAGAAAGCTGTATAATCATCAGGAGAAATACATTTCCCTGCTTTTATAGTCAGCAATTCTGGTAAATACATTGCATAGCAGAGATATAAAGAGGATGAATGATGTAATTTTTTAAAGTGCATTGACATTTTCGTATGAAAGATGCAATGTAAATGTCATATCACCAACTGTATCCCACTGTTATTACAAATATATAAAATTATCATCAAAGAAATATGAGAACAAAAGTGTTTGTCTTAATGATGCTTCATTCACTTCCATTTCTCCAATACAACTGTATTGAATTTTTCTGTTCTTTTTTCTTAAAGATACAATGAATTTCTTTAGTTACTGTCCAGCTTTCACCTGACTTGATCTGAATCATGGTTTGAAATAAAATATAATGTAGTATTAGATACTTACAATAAGATTATTTCTTGAAATTTCTTATTACATAATTTTACCAGTTCACTTTTGTTATTTGGCTGATAATAAAACTCACTATATTTCTTATATCTCATGTGAAACATATTATTCCACAAGCAAGACTTGCAGATATTTCTATTTCATCTGTTTTAATAAGACCCTATTAAGAATACCACACATTGGAGTGGCTAGGTTGCACAGTGAGTAGAGTGCTTGCCCTGGAGTCAGGACAACCTGAGTTCAAATACAGCCTCAGACACTTAACACAAAAAACTAGCCATGTGACCTTGTGCAAGTCACTTAATCCCAATTGCCCTACATTTCCCCCTCCAAAAAAAAGCAAAAAAAAAAAAAATGAATACCACACATACACTATTCTTCTTTACTCACTTATGTTATTAAAGGTGGAGAAATATCTAAAATGTCCACAAATTAAAGAGTAATAATTAGTAGATTGCCTTAATGTTTCCATAAAAAGAAAAAAAAACAATATTGGAGAGTCTCTGGAAATATTGTTATACTGAAATGCTCAATTGGTAAAGTTATAAATTATTCAAAATGTTCTGGAAAATTTATGGAATTATGTAAAAATGGTCACTAAACTATTCACAGCTTTCATTTTGCCATTACATGACTGAGAATATACCCTATAAAGCTCCTGTGTCTAACACAATATTCAGAGTAGCATTTTATATTAATTCAAGAGGGGGAGAAAGCAAATGAAGTGGGTGCCCATCAAATGGGAAATAGATGAACAAATTGGAAAATATTAATGTCATAGAGCTGTAATAACCACAAATTTGGGGAATTTCGAGGAACGTGGGAGGACTTGATACAGAGTGAGGAAAAAGGAAGGAAGGAGGAAGAATGCAAGGAAAGAAGGAATGAAGGAAGGAGGGAAGGAAGAAAATAAATATTTATTGTTTTTAGTCTTAGGTTGTTTCTTTGTGACCCCATTTGGAGTGTTGTTGACATAGATATTGGAGTAGCTTGCCTTTTCCTTCTCCAGCTCATTCCACAAATGAGGAAACTGAGGCAAATAGGATTAAGTGACTTAGCCAGGGCCACACAGTTAGTAGGCGTCTCACACCAGATTGAAACTCAGGAAGATGAATCTCCCTGACTCCAGCCCCAACACTACCCACTGCACCACCTAGCTGCTGCAAGCATTTCTTGTCTACTATGTGTCAGACACTGTGCTTTTTACATTTTTACACACTGTGCTTTTTATTATTTGCTAATATTATCTCATTCAATCCTCACAACAATCCTTGGAGATCAGAGGAAACTAGAGCAAATTGAGGTAAAGTGAAATGTCTAGACTCATACAATTAGTATTTGAGGTTTCATATGAACTCAGATCTTCCTAACTCCAAGATTAGTGCTTAATCTATCCTACCACCAAAGTGCAACATATCAAGGCTACTAATGTAAGAGAGACAACATGACTTGGTAGAACAAGCTTTGAAGCCAGGAAGATTTGGGTTAGAGTCTCACCTCTTACACATCATAGTTGTATTACGCTAGGCAAATAACTTCAACTTTCAGTAATCTAAGTAACTTTTAAAGATTGTAAATTGCACAAAACATGCCAACCTATATTAGTAGAATAAGTTTGATTATGCAAGATTTCCCTAAATCAGTGAAATATCAGGTCTAAACTCTTTAACATTAATATAAATGAAAAAAAAAGTTGAATGTACTGCTGAAATTAGCTTATTTACAAAGAACTGTCTTGATTCAATAAAGAAACACATTTCATTTCACTTAGTGGAGTACTAGAGGGCCATGTTTGTAGAATGTTGTATAAGCTATAAGGCATTTTCATTTTCTCAGTTGCGGTTTGTTTAACCTTTTCTTGGTCATAAGGTAGGATTCTTAAATGGGAGAGAAGGCAGAATTTTTAAATGATAATTGTACAATAAAAAGGCATCACTAAAACTTGGAAACACATTAAAAATAAAATATTAAAAAGGGAGAAGACCTACGAATTGTACCACATTAATATCAGAATTTCACCAATATGTTGTCTTTGAATTTTGATAGTCACTGATTTCTCTTCATAATTATGGGTTTGCTTTTTAGCATACACAGTCCCTAGATGTGTTTTCTTCCACTGTGAATCATGCTGCACAGCTTTTACCTCTTTTAACCATGAAAAAGGAAGCTGTAGACACTACTATTAAATTATTATATCAAAGGGAATAATCTACTTCTTCCTTGATCTTCCCACGGACTTTCAATATGTCATTTCTCTGGAAAAGTAATGTATTCAGAAATATGATAAAGTAAACTCTCATAGTTTTAATTTCTATTTAGGTAAAGATAGAATCATGCACAAAATATCATATTTAGTGATCTACTAGTTCCAAACCAAACTAGTTCCCTCTAAGAATAGCTATTTTTTTGGCTAAGTAGTTTAAATGGACTAAATAGTTTACAAATGTGGAATTTGATACAGGTTTAAAAATTATTGAATGATAAAATGAGCCAAGAACATTGTCTACTTGAATAAATATAATTAATACATTTTAGCTTAATTTATTAATTGTTTGAGATTACTGAAATAGCTACTCCAAAACATAAATTGGTTCATACTTTTCCAGCTTCTTTTTCCATTCATCATACTTCCATTGTAGTTGTTTTAATCATTCTCTTCTATTATAAATAATGATTTCTAGACTTTCTACTCACTACATGAGCTTGGGAGAGATTTTGTGTTACTCTAATAACTTCCCTGTTAATATTTCTTTTGCCTTTTAGTTGAACTAAGTCTGTTGACACAGTGTGAAGACAATGGATAATTCTAGGACTTTTGCCATTTTAAATCAAGTTTGTTATGTAAACTTTAAGTAGAAATTCAATAAATCATCTGAGTTTTTATCTTTATTCTTTCCTGGTCTTTGACATGTTTCAGCTACTTGATGCTGCCTCTAATACTTAAATTTTTCTTCCCTTCCTTTTTATTATCATAGATGAGGTCCAATTGAGTTGTTAAATTACACTTGATATACAAGTTCCTTACAAATAACTTCAGCGACATGGTTCTTTCTACTGTCATGCTGACTCCTCTTGCCAACATTAAATTCATTTATCACATTTTAAAAATGATACCTGGATGATTTTTTTTGTCAGTGTGTGAAGTACAGTGCAATGAAGTGACAGGAAGATAGCTAGGAGTTGTGGGAGGATTCAGATGTCTTATTGATCATTTTGTATATTTGGCAAAGGTTTTTTTAGTAGAAGTGTGATATGGTAAAATTTTTGTTTTAAGAAAATAGACATAGAAGTAGTCTAAAGATGGACTGCATAAGGAAGAAATTCAAAGTTAGGATATCAATTAAGTGGTTAGTGTATAAGTTCGATTGAGAGTTGAAGATCAGAACTAAGTGGAGGAAAAAACTGTATATGAGAGATTGTTGTGGTGGTAAAATTGACAATATTTGGCAACTGGTAAGATACTGGTAATTAAGCAGAAGACAGAATTAAAGTAGTCTTAAGTGATCTGAGTCAGAACATTCATAGATGGTAGAAAAACAATGACTTCGTACTCTTTACCTCATTTTTGCCACTGTAACACAGAGAAAACAGGGCTTCACAGGAGTAAGCATTATTTTGTGACCTTTTTCTTTGTTTGTTTGTTTTCATGAATTGGCATAGACAAATAATTCATGACATGGTGGCCAAGTTGCTATTGATGTGCCTTTTTATTACTCATATTAATTTAATTCAATTCAATTCCTGGAACCATTTCTGAAAACTTTTCCAGTCTGGAAGAAACTATCAATGCTTGTTTGCTAGTGGTATAGACTCCATAGTGATTAAAAATTTTAAAAAGACAAGGAAGAAAAGAACAGCAAAGAAGCATCTAAAAATAAAGAGCAGAATGAAATTCTGAAGGGGACACAGAGAAACAGGACAGTGTTACTATTGTATTAAATTTAATATATTTGCTTAAAATTAGGATGTACACTGTGTAATAGAATCTCATGGTTTTGTATAAAATACTTTTTTCTGTTTTTTTTTAATATAAGGAATTGTACATTTTGTTGATTTTTGTCAAATTCACCATAGAAATAAATACAAAAAGAACATATAAATTCCTAAGGGTGATCTAACCTAATGTCCTCCTAATGCTCAATTCTGGGCCCAGTTCATTTCAAACATTTTCATTAAATGTATCTATCTATCTATCTATCTATCTATCTATCTATCTATCTATCTAT
>NW_027186349.1:5202785-5225008 GCF_028583685.1 Petaurus breviceps papuanus
TATCTATCTATCTATCTATCTATCTATCTATCTATCTATCTATCTATCTATCTATCTATGTCTGTCTATCTAATCTATTTATCTACCTAATCTATCGATTGGTCTGTCTGTCTGTCTGTCTATCTATCTATCTATCATCTATCTTTTGACTAGTGATATTGTATCTGTGATGTATATATGTCTTTGAGTATATGACTTTTAGTGACTTTTCCAAGGTCACAGAGGAAGTATGTGTCAGAGTAGGGACTTGAATATTTATCATCCTGATTTTAAGGCTATATCTAAAGACTATGCAAATCATTATACCTCTCATACACAAATATACATACAGAACAGAGAGACAATGACTGACTTGAAAATCTATCTAAGCAGGTGCTTGCTAGACTAACATTGGAAGATTATGTGCACTTGTGTGTATGTTATGTATATTACATTATATGCACACACACAATATACATATATTTAAAATTGTATGTACATGTACATATAGACACATATAATTGGCATGTATGTGATTTGCATATGTACACATGCATACATATACAAGTATACACATAGATATTTGGTGTGTATGTGTGTATGGGTGTGGGTGTGAGTGACTGTGGGTATAATTGTGTGAGTGTGTGTATATATTTCTTTTTTTTTTTTTAAGCAATCAGGGTTAAGTAACTTGCCCAAAGTTACACGGCCAGGTGTTTCTGGGTGGGTGCTAAGTATCAGAGTCCAGATTCGATCCCAGGTCATCCCAACACTGGAGCGGGTGCTCTCACTCGCTGAGCCACATGGCCGCCCCTAAAGAACTTTTTTTATTTTGTTTTGTTTTGTTTTGGCCTTTTGGAGGGCAATTGAGGTTAAGTAACTTGCGCAAGGTTACACGTATAGGTTTTATTTTTTTATTTTTTTTTCCCTGTGTGTGTGTGCTAAGTGTGTGAGGATGAAACCTAACTCAGGTCCTCTTGACACCAGGGCCAACACCTTACTCACTGCGCCCTGTGCCACCTAGAGCCTGTGTATATTTCTTAATGATAATTCTAAATGAGGAAACTCCCTCTATCAATGAAAGTCAGGAACTCTTTGAAATTTAAATCTTAGAGTGTTACTTGAATCACTAATACATTAAGTGATTTGCCTAGTGCCATATACCCAGTATGGTAGAGACAAGACTTAAAATCATATCTTCTTGACTCTATTTCTATCTCTTCTATTCACTATGTAACTGTAAATGTAAAAACTTTATTTATTTAAATGTACATTCCTTAAGTGTGATGCATTTATGTGTGTATTGTCCCTATAAAGTTAAATGGATTCCTCAGGAAAACCAATATGGGCCAGATCAAAATTTACTTTTGAAGCTAGTCGGTTGTTAAATATTTGACATTTTTCAAATTTTATTTTTTCTAGAGAAATTACAAATGCTGAAAAATTCAAACGAACCTCTCTCTCAATATATTGTATATATCTGCATATATGTATATATACAGATGTGTGTGTTTCATCATTTTGTTGTTATTCAAATCTGCATAGTCAAAACAATCTCTATTGTAGGATAATATATTTCACTCATGAGGTTTTTTTTGTTTTTTGTAAATAGTCCCAAGTTTCATTTATTCAAGAAGGGAAGTGATTTGTTCAAGATTCCAGAGTAAATAAGTGCTAGACCTCAGAAATATACTTCCTCACATGAACAACTGGAAAATGAGATGGAAAAGGTCAAATGGAAGCTCTATTTATGTGGATTGTTGAAACAGTGTGGTAGCAAGGACACACTGTGAGGCAATGTGATGATGAATAATCATTTGTTTGCTGTTTTAAAACCAGAACTTTTAAAGACCCATATGTGTTGCAATAATAAGATATGGTTAATAGTAAAAGAAAAATATCACAGAAATTTAAACAGAAATATTACTGATTTCTTTAAATTCAACCCAAAATTTAGTTCATGTAAGGCATTAGAAAAGTTATTAGTGATTTGTGATAATTAATTAATTTGAAATATAGTTTTAATGCCATGCAGATAAGGAGTAACAAAGAATAGACTTGTAATTGGGTATTTTTTTCTACGATGTTCAGGGGGTCAGGGTGATATAAGCACATTCCAATGAAGGTACAGTCACTAGGACAGGGAGATTCATTGGATATAATAATAATACTAACAATAGTAATTATTATTATTATCCTTAGCATTTATCTAGCACTTTAACTTTTGAAAAGTGCTTTACAAATATCTAATCTTAAGGCTGTGTGTCTATGGGGAAGTAGGATTCAAGAGAAAGTTATCATGACAGAGCTCTGGGAAAAGAGGCCCTCCTCTTGAACATACCTCTTTCTGCTCCAACCCCCAAAGAGACAAGGGCTGAACCATCACTACTGCCAGCTGTCCATGCTTGTGCAGCAGAGTAATTGAGGCACACGATGGCCTAAATTGGCAGAAGGGATGTTTATGTGAAACTCGATGTTTTTGCCAGGAAAGAGTTCCGTGTGTTGCAAATTTGGTGAAGAAGGAAAGGCAGAGAAGCATGTTCAAGGATACTTACTCTGATTGATTATCCTGGAAAGAGTGATGATGATGATGATGGTTTCTGTTTGTTGGTTTCTTTGCCCAGACCTGTGATTTATTCATTATAAGAGATTTGATGTGAAAATTCTCTCTACATCATCATCAACTCTTCTATAAAATACTATCTTAGAGAGTTATCTGGTCCCCTCAGAAGCTAAGTGACTTTCACAGGTCATACAGTGAAATATGAGTGAGGCTTAGGGTTTGAACCTGACTCAGACTACTCCAAGGCCAGCTATCTTTATATTATGTCATATATAATACAATAAGAAGGTAATACTTCATCTATGTGTATGACATATGATGTGAAGTACTAGAATAGCATCTCAAGGTCTTAAAATTCCTATTCTATGGGAATAGTTCTGTTTGCAGGGCAGAATATTGGAAAGAAGCAAATAATTGATTTGTAGTAAGATGTGGAAATGAATTAGGAGATCTGATATGCATGTAACTTTGGCAAACCGCTTCAACTCCCTAGATGTTTGTCTTTTTATTACAGCTAAGCAGACTAGATGATCTCTATGGTTCCATTCATCTGTAACCTATGATACTCTGAAAATAGCCACTGATTTCTATACACCATGGATCTAAGTCTTTCCTTAAATCTAATATCCACAGCTTTACTGACAGCTAACACGGTCATAAGAACAATGACCAGTACACAAAGAATAGACAGAGATGCACAGGGTCAGAGCAGGCTGTCTGAGGAGATGCCAGCAACAAGTAAGTATAGGCATTACAGAATCCATGCCAATTCAACAAATATTAAGTGTAGGTGGCAGGTGAAGAAAAGGAATATCACTTAAAATGTAACTACAAAAATATAGAATATTTAATAAAAAGGCCCATCACTTAAGAATTTAAAAAATTTGTTTTTTGGTTAATTTTATATCGGGTAAACCTTGTAGGAAAGTAGCCATATGGAATTGTGGACATCATATGAGAAAATGGATTTAATATATGTACATGTATAAGAAATAAAGTGCTATGTGAATATCAGCTACTTTTTTATCTTCAATAACATATTTTGATACAGAATAAAGTGTGCAAATAAGACTAATCTTTTTCTTTCACTGGACTATAATTTTCCAAACTATAATTGTGTTATGATTGACCAAATTTCATTAACATGAAAACAATGGGAACCTGTACTTACTCATATACTTTTACATATTAAATAACTTAAAAGTAATAGAAATGCTCAGTTACATATGATTTTTTAGGGTTTTTCCCCTTGGGGTGGTTTATGTGTATAAGTGTTGGGAATAAACTCACATTCTGCATCTTGATGCTTTGCAGTCAAATTCATGTCTAGTGGATAGAGAAATGGACCTAGAATCAAGACCTGAGTTCCATTGGTGATGGGAGAAATAAGAATTAGAACAATTCTCAGGGACTACCTCATAATTACTAGATTGGCCAATATGACAGAAAAGGAAAATGGCAAATTTTTATTTGTGAAGTTGTGAAATGATTCAACCATTTGGTAGAGCAGTTTGGAAATATGCCCAAAGGGCTATAAAACCATGCATACCTTTTGAAGGAAAATGGATCTATATATACAAAAATGTTTGTAGCATCTCTTTTCTGGTGGTAGAGAATTGGAAATTGAGGGGATGCCTATCAATAGAAGACTTGGCTGAGCAAACTGTGGTATGTGATTATGATGGAATACTTGACTGCTATATAAAATTATGAGCAGGATGCTCTCAGAAAAAAAAACTGGAAAGACTTATATGAGCTGATGCAAAGTGAAATGTACTGTGTACAAAGCAATGGCAATGTTGTAAGATGATCAGCTGTGAATGACTTAGCTATTCTCAGCAATATAATAATCCAAGGCAATTCTGAATGATGAAAAATAGTATTGATCCCTAGAAAAAGAACTGATGATGTATGATTACCGACTGAATCATACTTTAAAAAATAAATAAAAGGAATCAATGGCATTAAAAAATAAAGTTCAGCAGACTTTGAGAGATAATGGAGGATAGGAGGACCTGGAATGCTATGGTCCATGGGGTCATGAATGACTGAATGACAACAACTTGGGACATGAACCACCGATGTTAGTAGAAGTTGAGAAATGAGTCTCAGGGAGGTTGTCTTAGTCTAATGTATCCTCTCTGAGAACAGGAGTGGTTTTGTTTTTGTATTGCTAATCATAGTACTTCACAAAGAACAGAGAATTTAAAAAATCATTTTATGTTCATTTCACCCATGATAATCTTAAAAATAATTCATTAAATCTCATTATATCCATTTTGTTATTATCTCTATTTTGTAATTGAGTAAACTGAGACTCAGAGTATTTATTAGCCCAAAGTCACACTGTCCATAGCTATCAAGTCCAAGATACAAAGTGTTGTTTTGTCATTTGAAAAGAAGGAGGAGAAGGAGGGAGAGGAGGAGAAGGAGAAGGAGCAAGAGGAGAAAGAGGAAGAGGAAAAGGAAGAGGAGGAGGAGGAGAAGGAAGAGGAAAAGAAGAAAAATGAAAAGAAAAAGAAGAGGAGGAAGAAGAAACAGAAGTAGAAGAAGAAGGAGATGGAGCAGGAGAAGAAGACAGGAATTCAGATCCTCACTTAGACAATTACTAGTTGTTCAACCCTAGGCAAATCATTTAAACAATTTCTAACTCAATTTTTCTTACCAGTAAAATGGGGATAATAATAACACCTACCTCCCCAAGTTTAAGTGACATCTTTTCTCTTAAATTATACCACACACACACACACACACACACACACACACACACACCCACTAAAATTTTTTTTTCCCTTTTTGGTGATTAAAAAAAATACTTGCTATATTCAACATCTATTGATTGCTTTTTCAAAGTGTTTATCTTCCATAGACATGAAATTTCTTTGTAGTCTAGAAGTCTTTGATTCTTTCATTCTATATTCTATTTCATGTTATTCAACATATATGTTGCTACTTTTAACTTTTCCTAGCTTCACCAAGAGTAAAAGTTTATTTTATTTAATTCAGAGTGTCTTATACTGTTCTTCAATTTCTCTACTTCTCCAGACCCTGTAACAGATGTTGGAATATAAACTACAATTATCTCAATGGTCAGCTTTTTGCTAATTGCTTATCATAAGCCAGCTATACAAGTCTCATGAGATCATGTTTCTTGTTGCCTTTGCATCCACGATAAAACCAACACAGCCAAGTCTTTTGTTTGCTACTCTGAGGAGAAACTATGAGCCACACTTCTCTTTTGATATAACCCCTTTTGCCTTCTCTTTTAATTTATCATAAGAATTTTGAGATTAATATAGTATCTCAAAAATGAAAATTTGCAAAGTGTGATCTTCATAATAATTCTGTAAAACAAGTATCACAATCATTTGTGTGTGCATATCTTTAGATATGTATATTCCTTTCAGATCCCTATTCTTCTTCCATTTCTGTAGTGATGGTAGCAGAAAGCAGAAAATGAAATAAGATTTTAAGGAATCACATGTTTTTGCATGTAAAGATTATATCTATATCTATCTAAGATAGATGCCTATCTATCTTCATGTGGTTATACATACATACATGCAACACATACATACATACATACATACACATATTTAAAAGGACAAATACATATAAACTTTTATAGCAAAAGCAACATTTTCATGCACATAATGCATACATACAATATATATGTAGACATTCATAAAAACAATACATGTAAATACACATATGGACAAACTTCTTACTACATATGCATTCGTTGTTATCTATATTAATAGACACCTACATGTCATGTATATGTTTATAATTTGCATGCAAAAAACTTGGTGATTCATTGAGACCTTGTTACATTTTCTGCGCTAAATACCATTACTGCCAAAATATTAGGGGAACAGGGAATTGGAGTTTGTTCTCCATTTATCTCTCTCTCCTGCCCCCCATATAAACACACACACACACACACATATATATATATATACATATACACACATACATAATACATATATATATTCCATATGTTTAAATACAAATATACTTATATTTCTGATTTTTTTTTCATGGATTGCCATACTTTAAACAATGACAGCAACACAACACTCTGTGATAGCCAGTCTACTGGTTATGTTTCTCTCTGTATATAAATCAACTGTTCTTCAGAAAGTACTGATAATATATAAGCTTGTCCACATCTTTGGAATAGAGACTCAGAACATGGAAGTTAAACCACAGTGACAAAGTGTTAAGACTTGAGCTCTGACATTTTGGTTTCAAGTTAACATTTTCTCTACTTAGCTATATTTCTAGAATTATCATGAATTCAAGATTTACACAAGGAATAAAAAATAATAGTATCATGTATTGCTCCCTGGGGATAATAGGCTCAACAATTTCAACAGGCACGTGAATTTTCTAATACTGAAAACTATCTCCACAGTTAAAAAATGGCCCTCAAGATACTCTTTATCCTTTTGTCTTGTCAGAGAAAAAGAATACAGTGGAGAATCTGTTTCTCAGGAAGCTTTACTAGATTCTGATATGCTGAATGATTGAAGGTTTATGAATCAAAAGTGTCTCCACCTTCTCATAAATCTAATTTCTTGTCCTGTGATAGTAATGGAATATAAAGATTCCCCTGTATTGGCTTGGTTTTCAAATTGATTGTGTTAAAACCCAGAGCTTGTTAATCCCACCTGTGGAATGGACTTGTTGATGTGAAAAGAGAGTCCTGAACTGGGAGGAGCTGGTGATGTAGATTTGGAGAGACACAAGAGAGAGGCAGAAGAACTTTTTGGAGGCAGCACCTCGTGGAGGCAGAGAGAGACTGAGAGAATTTCTGGGGGCCACTTTGAATTTTCCCTGGACTTTTGAGACCTGCCCCCGGAGCTGCCAAGGACTGAGGAGACATGGCTGTTTTGCTGGTACTTTGTCTGTCTGTTTTAATGTTGTTTTGCCAGATTTGTCCACTGGTGAAAAACAGTCCTTTTGTTGAAGAAGTCCTGGAACCTGGCTTTTGGCTAAGAGCTCCTGAGACTGTCCTGCAGACAGAGAGTGAATACTGTCCACTGGTGAAGGACAGTGCTGTTGTTGCAGGGGTCTGGGAACATTTCTTTTAGTTCAGAAGTCCTGAAGAAGGATTTTCTTGTTATATGTTTACAGAAATCCTGGGAGAGGGTTTTGCTAATGTTTTCAGGGGTTCTAGGACTGTTCTACAGACAGAGGATGAATCAATGAAGAGACTGGCAATGTATCTTGTGGCCTTGCTAAGCCTTGTCTCCCCTGGAACTAAGATTGCTGAGAACTTGCCTTGTGTCAAGATGAAGAAAAGACCTCTATTTGGGTATTAAGTGCTATGCTTAAACTTGATGTAACTCTGGGGTAGATTCAATTGTGATCCAGGGGTGGGGAACTTTTGACCTTTTTGTGTTCTATGGTTGAACAAATGAATGTACTTTACTTATGATTGGAAACTAATCTCCATTTGAGAAGAGGGGCTTTGTGGTGCACTAAATGAAGGTACAGCCTAGGGGTGGAGTAGTATTTAGAACAGGGACTTTGTAATTGATTGAATGATTGGAAGGTCCTGGGGTGGAGTAGTACTTGGAAATTATTTAATCACCCTTAGTAAATGCTGTATTTTGAATGATGTCATGTTTTAACCTTCTCTGTTCTTAATTTGTCACTGAATAACATGGAGAGCACCTATGCTGGTATTCTGAACCTTGGGAAGTTGCCTTTCCTTGGTATTACATTACATGTCACAGTGTAATGCAGGGTAGATTCTGTTCTTTTGGATTTAGGACCATACTAGTTGCTTGCCTCCATTTTCCCTCTCTTGTCTTATCTTCCACAGTCTCATGATCAAATGAGAAAATATTTTTAAAGCACTTAGCACAATAAAGACTGAAACATAGTAGGCATTTAATAAATGCTTGGCTTTCTTCTTGTTCCCTTTATTACTGTCTTGAAAGTTAGTAGCCCAGTAACATTAGTGCTGTTTTATTACTCAGTTAAACTGTCATGGATTACTTGATGAAGCCTCTTGAACTAAAACAGCTTCCTTTACCAATGGCAAAATCACCACCACTGTATACCCAGCACAATATGACTTTTTTTTTTTGGTAAATTTTCTGACTACCTGTGTGCAGGAGGGATGGGAGCTGATCTTCCCTGTCCCTGTTAAGATAGGCCAAAGGTATCTTTCACATCATTGAGCTTACTCAATAGTCTGTTTAATATTCTCAATTCCACTAAAACATGTGGGTTGCATATGTAATTATTGTGAAAAGAATCTATTATATTTGTTTAATGATTCCCCCTTCCCCCATATTTAGATGAGAATCAATTGGCAAAACTTTTAAATGCAATATAGTTTCATCTGGGGGGTAGTATGAAGACTGCAAGAGGAATTTACAACACACAAGATAAAAATTAGTTTATATAAGAACTAGATTAAAAAATATTCAGACTTTTTATAAGTCTTCTTGCAAAAGTATAGTGAAAAAAATCTTTTGAGTGTTACTATAGTGCATACTCAAAAGCTTTATTAAATTACATAGCAACTAGAGTCCAAGTGTTATTGCTTTGCCTGTGAAATTAATGTCCTCCAGTGTAGGATGAAATTTAAGTTGGATCTTGCTGACAATTGCTTTTTCAGTCCCTGAAAAATCTTTTGAGAATTAAACCCTATGCAATTCAGGTAGGTAAGTACCCTCAGGCTCTATAAATCATCACCTTATTTCTATCCAAGTTCTTGTTTAACATTGATTCATTTGAGATTTTAACTGTGCTGTAAACTGCAGCAAACTATACATTCCAACTCCCAATCTCTATGGGCATTTGGTTCTTGTCAAAGTGCCTCATTCAATATTTCAAATTTGTCATTAAGACTACTACAGAAGTCCCTTATTTCTGCTTTGTATTGATGTAACTACAAAATTTGAGTTAAAACAACCACCACCCAAACCAGGTAATATAAAGAGGAACAGAAGAGGAAGCTAAAACCAATTATCATAAGCAGTTTCCAAGAGAATCTAATCTTCATTTTCACAATAGAAAACAAATTTTAACAGCTCATTCTTTATATATCTATATCTGTTAAAATAGATTTGGTTAAAATTTCTACTTCAACCAGGGATAACATTTGTCCCTTGTGTGTAATTCACAAGGGAAAAATTCTACAGGGAATATTTTGAGATAGTAGTTGTACACTGAATAATCACTGTTTCTTTAAAATATAATTGTAATTTTAAATTATAAAAGTAAACAAAATATCCTTAATCTTTTCATGAATTTCTTTTAAAGTTATCTGTAGTGAGCTTATACTTAAATATAGTAGAGGACTGAAGTTTCCTTTTGTAGTCTTTGGATCAAATACATACAATGACCCCTTGGAAAATTATAATCTTGGTTTAATATTGTTCTTTTTTGAGGGTGTGATTTAACATCAAGTTGGATATTTAGATTGTCAAGGCTAGCCTGTCAGAGAATGATTATTTTCTCTCTTTCCAAGTGTTGAGACACTTAACTGCCACTAGGTAAATGAAGATTCTATAGAGTAATATAGCCTTTCCTTAGCCTCTAATAATACAAAAGGAATAGATCTAATATTTTCCCAAAGGAAATATATGTATACTTAATAAAATAAATTATGCATATTTAGCAAGTAATTTTTTTCTAGCAATATAAAATTTAGAACAAGGTTTAAAGAAACACAAACATTTAGGCATAATATACAAATTTTTATTCTAAATGTCAACTCTTAAAATTCACTGTTAAATCTATTTTTAAAATTCTGATTCTAGAAATATCATTAAATTTATTTGCTTGTCGTCTTTTTTTTTGCTAGAGGAAAAAAAAATCTCCCTTTTTATCTGCATGAATTCCTGAGGACATTTGAGCTTTCCTTGAAAGCTTTGGGTTACAGAATAATTTTGTAGTCTGTTTGCTTGAAATTTATTTTAATTGAGGTATCAATTACACCTTCATCTTCAAATTCTTACTTAGATCAGAACTTTTTTCCTTGAGTTTTGTTGTTGTTATTGTTATTTCATCTGTCCATTTTTATGAAATGTAACTAACTTTCTGCTAATATGAAGGAAAGCCTTAAATCAATCTTCCTTCTCTTCATTGTCCCTTTATCTCTTCCTTTCCAGATGTAAAATAGAGAAGTGAAAGATCAGACTATGAAATTTTAACATTCTTTATAAAACCTCATCATGGTCTCTTGCCAATAATGAAAAGGTTTCCCTGGCAACTGTGCTTGTGATTCACTGAACTCCCATACTTGTTCATGATGGATACCTAATTTATGTTGAAAAGAACATAAATTCATTCTTGCCATTTACAGCCTGTTCCCTACAAGAGATCTATTGCCAAATTTTAAAGGACATTCTCACTCCACCCTGAACATTTTCAATCACATCTATACGGGATAGTTGTTTATTAAAAATCTTTGCAGCCTTGAGATATAGACTTTAAGCATTCTGAGTACATACAGAAGGTGCTATGCTGGATTAAGGAATGCATGGACTTTCCCCATAGGAAGGAATGAATTATTTCTTTAACCTACCATAATTACTTTGTATATAATGGGTAGTTATCATGGCCAATGGAAAGGATAGAGTTCATATTTTCCAAAAGTTGCATTATGCTATCTATATATGCCATCATTATTTTTATATGAATTTTGTCTCAGTTATTAGGATTGTAAATTCATTGAATTTAGGAACCGTTTTCATTTTTTTATAAGCTGAATGCAATCAATACATTTAAATAATGCAAAAATTTCATTTAGTTCAAATTATATAATACAAGTTCACCTTTAATATAAGTGAAAATTTAATTAATATGATGTGTGTGAGCTACTGGAGAATTTTGAAATGGTCACATTGTCAACTTATACTTGCTTATCAATGCATGTAGATGTGATGTGTTCCTGGGTTACCATTTTAGCACAAGTTATATTTTTTAAATAACCCTTAGCAAAAGAGGAAAAAGGAAGAATACTTTAGATGGAATAATTTCCAATTCAAAAAAAGAAAGACCTTATTTTGACATGAGGACAAATGTGATGTAATTGAATGACATGAATGTGAACATAATAACTCTTAATATTGGAAAAAAATGTTGGAATACCCGATTATATGTATGGAACATATTAAAACAAGAAGACAAATAAATTAAAATGGCAAAATTTCACCAGTTTTTGCTGCTTACAAACTACTATGAGAAATGGAATTGCTACAATGTTGGAAATGGAGCATTTTTACTTGCATGAATCGAAGATGGCAGTAAAAATATGCATTCCTGTTATCAGAGTAGACATTCATCCAAAAGATTCAAGTTTAAGACAGTGAAAGAAAATAGAAATGAAGTACATTGTAAAGAAAATTTTACTGTGATAGTTGGTTCAGTCACTTTAAAAATTAAACTCCATTTAACAATGCCTGCAGAGGCAGGCGGTGCAGATGAAGATTTGACAATTAAATATTCTGATGTTTTGAAGAAAATAATCAAAATAGGTAGATACATTAATCAACAAATTTTTCATGTTCATTAGACAGGTTGATAAAACTCTCTGTGCCTACCAGTACATTTATGAAGATTTAAAGAAAGAGTATATAGTTCAATGTATTTTGATAATATATTTCAAGCAACAATAATAATGTTTAGGTGTGATATTTAGTATTTTAAAATAAATTTTTGACTTCTGTAATTATTCTATTTATTTTTAATAAATTTAAATTAGAAATGCATTTTTCTATACCTTGTGGTTATCTAATGTTTTTAATAGTATTTTGTTTTCCCCCAGTTACATGTCAAGAAAATTTTTAGCATTCATTTGTACAAAATTTTCAGTTCCAAATTTTTCTCACTCCCTCCCTCCTCTTCTCTGCTCTGAAAATGGTAGGCAGTTTGATATAGTTTACACATGTGCTATCATGTAAAAAAATATTTCCATATTAGTCACAGTCATGAAAAAATAAACAGATCAAAAGGAAACAGTTCTGTATCTGGAAATGGATAGCAGTTTCCATCACGAGCCCTTGTAGTTGTCTTTGATCATTGCATTTCTGAGAAGAGTTGAGTCATTTATAGTTGACTGACATACAGTGTTGCTGAATCTGTGTACAATGTGTATCTGGTTCTGCTTATTTCTCTTTGCATTAGTTCATGCAAGTCTTTCCAGGCAATTCTGAAATATGCCTGTTAATCATTTCTTATTGCATAATAATAACCAATTATATTCATACACCACAGCTTTTTCAACCATTTCCCAATTGAAGGGCATCGCTTCAATTCCCAGTATTTTGCCACTATGAAAAGGGCTACTATAAATAGTTTTGCACATGTAGATTCTGTGCCTTTTTTATGATGTCTTTGGGATATAGACCTAGGAGTTGTATTGCTGGATCAAAGGAGTTGGACAGTTTGGTTGCCTTTTGGGCATAGTTCCAAACTGCTCTCCAGAGAGTGGATCAGTTAATAATTCCACCAACAATTCATTAATGTTCTAATTTTCCCATATCTTCTCCAGCATTTATAATTTTCCTTTTTTTGTCATATTACTCAATCTAATAGGTATGAGGTGATACCTCAAGAGTTATTTTAATTTTTATTTCTCTAATCAGGAGTTATTTAGAGCCCTTCTTCACATTCCTATATATAGCTTTCATTTCTTCTTTTCGCCATTTGTCAATTGGGGAATGGGTTATATTTTTATAAAATTTGTCTCAGTTCTGTTTGTATTTGAGGCCTTTATCAGAGATACTTGGTATAAAGATTGTTTCCAATATTTCTGCTTTTCTTCTAATCATGGGTGCATCGGTTTTATTTGTACAAAAACTTTTAAATTTAATACAATCCAAAAGTACAAAATAAATTATGTATTTTACATTTTGTATTGCTCTCTATATCTTGTTTGGCCCTTAATTCTTCCCCCATATCTGACAGGTAGATTATTTTTCATCTAATTTATTTATGGTGTCATACTTTATGTCTAAATCATGCCAAAGGTCTATCATATCTACCTTTTCCAATATTCTATTTACCTCCTTAGCTTCTTTCTTGTTTATTTTTGGTTACATTTATCAACTTTTGAGAGGTGACAGTTGAGGTTCCCCACTAACATAATTTTTCTCTTTCTTCCTGAAACTCACTTACTTTCTCTTTAAAGAATTTGGATGCTTTACCACATGGTGCATATATATCTTGTATTAATATTGCTTCATTGTCTATGGTACTTTTTAGCAAGAAGTAGCTTCATTAATTATTTCTTAATTTCTTCCATTTTTGCTTTTCCTTTGTCTGAGGTCAGAATTGATTTCCCACCCTTCCTGCCAGTGTCCCTTTTGCCTTTTTACTCCTGAATGGATCTCAATTCCCTAAACACACCACCTCCAGAGGGAACTAAGATCTCTTGCTCCCCTTTGACCTTTGGGCTTACACTTTACTTCCTGGGCCATACTTCTCCAACATTTCATTTAATGGATAGGGTCAATCTCACTCCTTGGGGGTGGCCAGGTAGCACAGCGAGTAAGAGCACCGGCTCCAGTGTTGAGAAGACCTGGAGATCGAATCCAGGGCTCAGACACTTAGCACTCACCCAGAAACACCTGGCCGTGTAACCTTGAGCAAGTTACTTAACCCCAATTGCTTAGGGGCGGCCAGGTGGCTCAGCGAGTAAGAGCGCTGGCTCCAGTGTCGGGGATGACCTTGATCAAATCCGGGCTCAGATACTCAGCACCACACCCAGAGATAATACCTGGCCATGTAGCCTTGAGCAAGTTACTTAACCCCAATTGCTTTAAAAAAAATATCTCACTCCTTGGAAGAACAAGAAGTCATCAACAGAAATCATTACAGTGCAGTGGAGGATAACTAGGCCTTATAATTGTCCTTGTTACTACTCTCCCTAGTCCACTAGACCTTATCATCTACCTTGCTTCTCCATCTGTGAAACTACCAGACATTATCATCTGAACTGCCATTGCACCTTTTGTACACCTGGGCCTTGCTGTATTCTCTGAGAACACATGGAGGTAAAGAAGGCCTGTCTGTTTACCTTGCATTTGAACCCTTCATTACATACTATCTCCTCAAAAGATAATGCAAGCCTCTTGAAAATGACTATGTCACTTTTCTTTTTGTCTCCTTAATTCTTTTTCTTTTTTTTTGCTTTTTATAGGGCAATTGGGGTTAAGTGATTTGCTCAAGGTCACACGGCTAGTTTTGTGTGTGTGTGTGTGTGTGTGTGTGTGTGTGTGTGTGTGTGTGTGCATGTTAAGGGTCTGAGGCTGGATTTGAACTCAGGTCCTCCTGACTCCAGGGCTGTTCACTGTGCCACCTAGCCTCCCCTGTCTCCTTAGCTCCTAGCATAGTGAGTGGCACAGAGCAAGTACTTTATGAGTGATTTTTTTTCTTAATGTATTTATTCATTCACTAATTCACCTAATGCCAGGAAATGTAAGTCTATCTATGTTTTGTAGAGAACTACTACTTATTAAATTAGGGCCACTCAGAGATGGGTTTTGAATGAGAAGTATTTTTGTGAGTTCTAGGAGTTTAAAATGAGACTTGATACATTTGGCATTAAAGGCCTTTCCAAATGAATGATCATATATGGAATTAGCATCCATTTCATTATCTCCTCAGCAATGCTTTTGCCATCCTAAGGATATTTATGACCTAAACTCTTACTGTATAGATTGGTGACTTCTCCCATATTACTATTTGAGGGAAACTCAGGCCACAATGTCTTGAGTCATTTATACTCTCTGACCAATTCTTCATCACCAATCGCCTTGCCCAGAGGCTTGTATCCTCTCCCATACCTCCTCCCATTGCTGGAACCATAAGCTTTAATTCAGATCTATCTTTGAGCAGCCCCATTCACCATCCCAGTAATTCTCTATATTTATTAAAGTATCACCACTCCCACATGTGTGTTGTTTTCCCTCATTAGAATGCAAACTTGTTCAGAGTGGGGATAGTCTTTGCTTTTGTATTTATATTTTCAAATTTCTAAGCATAGTGCTAATTAAGTAAGACATTAGAAAATGTTTTGTTGGGGTGACCAGGTGGCACAGTGAGTAAGAGCGCCAGCCCCTGCAGTGGGAGACCCGGGCTCCGGCCTCAGATACTTGGCATCCACACAAAAATAACTGGTTGTGTAACCTTGAGCAAGTTACTTAACCCCAATAGCTTTAAAAATGTTTTTTTTAATTCATTCTTTCACACTAGGTTGCAGAAAAGAAGAAACTATACTCAAGATTTAAGGGTGCAAAGAGAAGCAGGTAGATGATGCAGTTTATAGAAACCTGGGTCTGAAATTAGAAAGACTTGAATGCAGATCCACCCTCAGAAAGTTTTACTACTTGTGTGATCCTGGGGAAGTTGCTTAAACTTTGTCTGCCTCAATTTCCTCAACCATAAAACAGCACCTACCTCGCTGGGTTTTTGAGGAACAATTGAGATAATATAGTCCCTGGCATATCATAGTAAGTACTTAATGAGTGCCTTCCTTTTTTCCCCCCTTCCAAATGAAATATATTGAAGGATAGTCTTTATAGCTATAAGAAGATGAGAGGAAAGTTTTGGTCCTATAAGTTTATGTCCAGATAGAACTGATGATGTAACAGCCCCCAAGATATCTTCTCAACTTTCCCTTTTTGCAATGGCAGTCTTATTTCTGATATAGCTTAGGGATATTTCCCTGCTTTTCAGTGATTGATGGGGGGCAGGAGAAGGATACTATCTATTCCTCTGATTCCAGAATTGGGTTTTTAAGATCTCTGAATATTTGTAATTGGTTTAGGATGATGGAAAGTCTTATCTATGATCCCAGACAACTTGCTGCTTTTTGGCCCAGGCTGATAACTATCTATGAAGTTATAATTGCAGACAAGAAGTCATGGCTTGTATTACGAATGTAAGCCAAATACAAGGGGAAGCAAATAAAGGCATATGGGGATATTAAGATATTAGGGGCATGAACATTGCTAAGGAAGTCTCTATTTTTTTCACCATTTTCAGGTAGAGGGTAAAGGATTATTTTTTGCAAAGCCTTTTGATAAAAGTTCTTATATAGTTTTTTCCCCTTGAAATTATATATATATATACATATATATATATATATAAATATATAAAACGCTAACATTTTATAAAGGAGGAAAGAATAAACTGTCAGTACAAAAAGAGTAATTTGGAAAAAAGACCTCAATTATTAATATGACTATGCATCAATGTGTGTGTGTCTAACCATTCTCTAGAATGCAATGTTAATTCATTTATATTTACAAAGGAAAGTCACAACTTGCAGTTACAAAGATTCTAATGTGCAAACCTGTCCTCAAATAGATCATTAGAAGGGACCTAGTAACAATAAACTATATTGTCATTATTATTGTTGTAATATTTTCATGGTTCATAAGACATTTTATTATCTAATTCTTGCATTTAGTAGGTGGCAGCTTCTTTAACAGTAAATTTAGGAGTTTGTGATCAACAAGGATTTCTTTAATTAGAGTCTAGGAATAGGTCCCCCATTTACTGGGGAAATGGGGCCATTCCCACCAGTAGCTACAGTAAAGCCTAAATAAATGAGCTAGCATGAGCACAAGCTTGGCTTTGGTTCCTTGGCTCTTTGCTACTTTCCCATTCATCATTCTGTCATTTACAACTTCTTCTACTATTTCTCTGCTTCATGGTATGGCTGCTCATTGACTGTGCTGACTAGGAATTTCATTGCTCCTTTCTGCTTTATTACCCCTAGTGGAGTTGTGGACTCTAGGATAGTCCAGGGTTGGAGAGAATGTTCTCCAACCACTGTTCTTTCCTCTCAGTCTCGACCCTATGCCCTCTTCAGTTTTGATTCTGGTCTGGGATTTTGTTATTATCCCCTTCAGTCAGTTTCTCTCATCTTTGACTATTCTTTTCATCTGGCTTGGACTTTATAGGTAAAGCTGACATATGGCAGAAGGATATCAGCCTATTAGATAGCACATAGTCATGATAATATACATAAGAAATACGTGTAAAAATATAATCACATAACAAGTGAAAGTGAAGTTGTGAAACAAAATGCATGTTATTTCCAATAATTTCCCAAAAAATATAGTGGCAAAATGATTCCAGTTAAGGCAACAATAAAAATTCAAAGTATTGAGATAAATGGGTAAATTGAAGTATGATTAATGTATGACAGATATTTAATTAAGTGGTTATGCAACAAATGGCATCTATGTTTTTGAAAGAAAAGATTACTGAATTACAAAAAGGCCCATTGGGTAATACAATGGCAGGAGCCTAATATTCCTTTCTCAGAGCTAGCTAAACATTACAGTGAAAAGTTTTGTTTTTTAAAGAAAATATAATGCTGAACAAACTTTTGGGAAAAATGCACTTGAAATATTTATAGGATCTTCTTGACAAGGATATTATAGAATATTCATATTTATTAGCATCATATGAACTCTGCAAAATTTAATAATATGCATATAAAAATAAAACAAATATTAAATGCTCTTATATAGAACATAAATAAAATAATAATACAAGGAGCATACATAAAATAGAAAATGAAGAATAATTATTGTAATTCTGAATAATTAGTAAATGAATGACCAAATTATAGAAAAAAAATCTATGTTAAGTAAAATTATAGTAATGAGACAAGATATAAGTATTTGGGTGGGGTGTTTATAGTGAATCAGCACTCAGAAAATAAATCACAGCTCTGAAAAATTACTAACCAAATCCAAGAGATGATTAATTATATAAAATTAAGTTTAGAAAATGAACTGATTTTTTTTTTATTTTTGCGTTCCTATGATTAAGCTATAGCATCCACTTGCTACTTGTAGTTACCTTTTCAGAAACTCTGCTCCAAAACACCAATAATCTTTTTACCCACCAGTTTTAAGGGTGCAGGAATAGTCAATTAATATAGTGGAAAACATACTTGAATTGAAGTCCCTGTTCAAATGTCTGTTCTGTTGCAAAGGATGATAGGGCCACAGATCTAAAGGAGGTAAGCAATTCATAAGCTACTGAGTTCAACCTTCCCTTTTACAGATGAGGAAACTGGAGCACAGAGAAATCATTTACCCAAGGTGACAAAAGTCATAAATTTCAGATAAGGGTTTTGAACCCATGTCCTCTGAAATCCAGAGTCAGTACTCATTTCAATGTCAGACTGCATTCTTGTTAACCTTTCTCACCTTGGGGAAGTTACTTTAATAATCTGAGTCTGTTTCTTTGTCTACAAAATGAATAGGTTTTCCGAGATGATGTCTAAGGTACCTCCAAGCTCTAAATCTATGTTCCTTAATATGGTCCCTTCAGATTTTCCAAAAAATCAAGGTTATTTATGTCAAGTAAATCAGTCAATTAAAAAGTACCCATAGTTCACAAGGTGAAAGGGATGAAAAGAAAAAAAAAAATCAAACAGTCCCTGTAATCAAAGGGATTATATTTTAGTAGCAGAGACAGCATCATAAAAGTATATACAATTAAAAAAAACACACAAAACAAGGTAAACTGCCTAAGGAGGAAAAGCACTACTATTTCAGCAGGTGGAGGGGGAAGGGATATAAGAAAGGTCTCATCCAGAAGAGGGTATGTGAATTGAGTCTTGAAATAAATGAAGTATTCAAAGTGCAGAAGAGGAAGGAGTACTTTTCAATTATTAAAGAAAGTCAATTCAAAAGCACAGGGATGAGAGATGGAGTGCCACATTTGATTATCAGAAATGCCACTGTGTGGTAGAAGCAAGTCTTCCCCATGGCTCCCAGCTTCCACCTTCCCCAATTCATGTAAAAGGGGACTCCAAACAAACTTCGGAGCTACAGACCCCACAAAATGACACAGAGAAGCTAACCTCCCACTGAGGACACCCTGACAGGCTGGCAGGAATCAGCCAGCACAGGTCTCTGGGAGCCATGCCCAACCCCATGCAGAGGCTTTAGCCCCAGGGCGGGCCTGACCAGGCTTTGGCTGGAGGGACTACAGATCACCAGCAGCTGTAGTCATTTCCAGATTTATCAACACATAGATGCAAAGGACAAAGTGAGAGGCCAGTGTAGTATGGGACCCAGTATTGGGACCCAGTAGTTTGGAGTGCCTTGGCTTTTAGCCCTGGGGTGAGAAGGCACTGAGGGCTGTGGTGCAGCCACTGCTGCCACTTGGCAGCTTCAGCTCCTGGCCTGCAGAGTGTAGGGGGACCAAGCAACCTCTATGAGGGGTGATTGCTCTTGCTTTAACCTGCTTGGATCTGGATTGCAGTCTAGTGTGGAGGTCCTGGGGTGTGTGTCCAGGTTGCCAGAGCTGTGGAGGCTTTAGCAAGGGCTTCCAACTAATACCTCCAGCAGCTGAAAAAAGCCCAGCGTTTGGGACAAAAGCTCCCGTGCCTGGTAGCAGAGTCCTACTGTGAGAAAAAGACCAAAAGTCAAGTAATTGAGTGGCAAAATGCCCAGGCAAAGGAAACAAAGCAAACAGAAGATTCCAACATTAGACTCCTATTTTGGGGACAAAAAGGAACAAAGCACAGAACAGGAGGAAGACAGTGAAGTCAGAACTCCTGCACCAAAAACATCAAAGGAAAATAAAAGCTGGTTACAGGCCATAGAGGACCAAAAGAAGCAAATAAGAGCAGTGGAGGAAAAATTAGAGAGAGAAATGAGAATGATGCAAGAAAATTACGAAATGAGACTCAACAGCCTGACTGAGGAAAATCATACCTTAAAAAATAGACTAATTCAAATGGCAAAAGAGGCTCAAAAAGGCAATGAGGTGGGGCGGCCAGGTAGCACAGCAAGTAAGAATACCAGCCCCAGTGTCAGGATGACCTGGGGATCGAATCCGGGCTCAGACACTTAGCACACACCCCGAAACACTGGGCCGTGTAACCTTGAGCAAAAAGGCAATGAGGAGAAGAATGCCGTAAAAAGCCGAATTTGCCAGATGAATTTTCCAGATGGTAAAAGAATCTCAAAAGATCACTGAGAAGAATCATTCCTTCAGAATTAGATTGGAGCAAATGGAAGCTAATGACTTTATGAAAAATCAAGATGCTATTAAACAGATCCAAAGAAATGAAAAAAATAGAAGTCAATGTGAAATATCTCATTGGAAAAAGAACTTACCTGGAAAAATAGATCCAGGAGAGATAATTTAAAAATTACTGGACTACCTGAAACCATGATCAAAGAAAGAACCTAGAAATCATCCTCCAAGAAATTCTCAAGGAAAACTGCCCTGATATTTTAGAACCAGAGGACAAAATAGAGCTTGAAAGAATCTACCGATCACTTCTTGAAAAAGATCCCAAAAAGAAAACTCCTAGGAATATTACAGCCAGGTTCTGAAATTCCCAGATCAAGGAGAGAATATTACAAGCAGCCAGGAAGAAAAAATTTGAATATTGTGGAAACACAATCAGGATAACCCAGGATCTGGCAGCTTCTATACTGAGGGATCAAAGGGCTTGGAATATGATATTCCGGAGGTCAAAGAAGCTGAGATTAAAACCAAAAATCAGCTACTCAGAAAAACTGAGCATCATGTCTCAGGGGGAAATATTCCATGGAATAGTGGACTTTCAAGCATTCTTGATGAAAAAAAAAACAGAGTTGAATAGAAAATCTGACATTCAGATACAAGAAGCAAGAGAAGCTTGAGAATGTAAACAGGGAAAAGCAATCATAAGCCACTTTTCAAAGTTGAACCATTAACATATTTATGTCTGTATTGGAGGGTGTTATGGGTGTATGAATACATATGTGAATGTGTGTATGTATGTTTACAGGTAGACATAGATAGAGGGCACAAGACCAATTTAATAGGAAGGGATGATACTTAAAAGGTTAAATTAACAGGTGAGAGAGGAATATAATGAAAGGAGATGGGGAGAGACAGAATGGGCTAAACTATCTCATATAGAAGAGGCAAGGGAAAATGGTTACAATAGAGGGGAAGAATAGGAAGGCAAAAGGGAATGGGTCAACCTTATTCTCATTGAATTTGGCTCAGGGAGGGAATGAAACACACCTCACCCTATAGGAGAGTAGGGGGCAATGGAGCTGAGAGGAGGGATGATGGAATGGAGGGCAGGCTGGGGGGGGTAATTGGAAGCACCTGCTTTTGAAAAGGGATGGGATCAAAGTAGAGAACAGAACTAGTGGGAGGTGGGATAGGAGGGAGGGAAATATATTCAGTCTTTTACAATATATCAACTATGTTAATATTTCGCATAAGCTATACATGTACAACCTATACTGAACTGCTTATCTTTCCAGTAAGGGCAGGTGACAAGGGAGGAAGGGAATGTATCTGGAATTCAAAATTTTAATATCAAATGTTTAAATATAAATAATTTTAATACCAAATGTTTAAATATATATACATATATATATATATACAATTAATAATACTATTTTACATGTAATTGGGAAATAAGATATGCAAGCAATGGGGCATAGAGATCCACCATGCCCTATTGGAAAAGTCAAAGGGAGTATGAGAGAAGATATGGGAGAGAGCAGATTGGAGGAGGGGATATCCTATGGGACTGCTATTTTGGGGTGGTGGGTAGGGGAAAAACAGGGAGGAAATGTGTAACTCAAAATGTGATGGAAATGAATGATGTAAATAAGAAGTTTGAAAAATGAGAAAAAAATTAAAAAAGAAATGCCACTTTGTG
>NW_027186349.1:5225108-5248850 GCF_028583685.1 Petaurus breviceps papuanus
AGAGAGAGAGAGAGACAGAGAGAGAGAGAGACAGAGAGACAGAGAGACAGAGAGACAGAGAGACAGAGAGAGACTTGGTATCTTCATTTGTGGGGTGGCTAGGTGGCACAGTTAATAGAGCATCGACCCTGTAGTCAAAAGGACCTAAATTCTAATCCTGCCTCAGACACTTGACACACTTACTAGCTATGTGACCTTGGGCAAGTCACTTAACCCTTGGTGCCTTGCCTCCCCCCCTCCAAAAAAAAAACCATAAAAAAGTAAAAACAAAAAGAAATGCCACTTTGAATTGACCAAAGAGTGTGTGGACAGGAATGATGAATAATAAGTTAGGAAATCTAGACTGGAAATATAGGATGGATCCAAGAAATTTTGGAGGAGTACAGATGGTAAAGACTTTTAAGTGAAGAACAAAGAAGTTTATATAGGATCCTAGAGGTAATAGGAAACTATCAGAATTTATTGAATAATAGAGAGAAATGTTCAAACTTGGGAAAATCACTTTGGTAACTATGTGGAAGATGAATTTGAGGGACAGGAAATTCTTGAAGCCCTGAGATCAATTAGGAGTTTATTATAATATTCTAGGCAAAAGATAATGATAGCTTATGAATGGAAAGAAAGAGTAACATCCAAGGAAAATTATTCAGATAGGAATAAGAAGATTTGGCTATTGATTAGAAATGTAGGATGGAAATGAGGAATCAAGGATACTAAAGAATCAAATCTTGGTGATGGGAAAGCTAGTAGTTCCCTTGAGTGAAATACAGAAATTTAGAAGGAGCAGGTTTGGGGAAAGATAATGAGTACTGTTTTGGACATATTGAGTTTGTGCTGTCTATTAGAAGTGTAGTTTAAACTATAAAGAATGCAGTTGATGATGGTGATCTTATGCTTGGAAGAGAATCTAGAACTGAATATAGATATATGATGCTGGAGAAGAAATCATATGCATAAAGATTAGAATTTAACCCATGTGGAGCTGATCAAGGTGTAAAAATATGTGGTATTCTTTCTGTTTGTCCAAGTAAGGTTAATATATCATTTTGATTTCTCTAGCCTTAAATGAATAATTGTAAGCAAGCTAAATTAATTTGATACTCAACAACTCAGAACTTGATTTGAGTCAAACATCAGACCAATGCTACAGCCTCTACAAATCTTGCCCCTACAATCCTTAATTCTCACAACAGGACTGAGCCTCTCAGCAAAAACTTTATTACAAATGTCTATACCTATTCATTGGTGGAAGACCTAGGTCAAAAAATCTCATTGATAATTGTATTTTTCATTCTGAAGCTATAGATGCCTTGCTCAACACTCAAAAGATATCAGAGATGGCGATATGTATGAGATATATCTGTACATGTAATATGTATAAATATATATTTATGTTATTTATTATATATTATATAAATATAAGTAGTAAATCTAAATATATAACTATATATATATTATGGAGATGAGATTTGAAGCAAAGGAAGTAATTGAATGAAGGAAAGAAGTGTTGTCATTGTCTTTACATACATATTTTATACATATACATATATACATATACATACATACATTCATTGTCCTTACATACATATCTCCCTTATTTTCTAATTCTATGGCTTTGATAAGTCTGTTTTTTTTTCTTGGAAGGTTCTCCCCATCTTTGCCCTGCTTTCTATTTCCTTTATGATTCTTATTCTGGCTTTAGAGCATGGAACAAACAAATGCTATCTATTACAGGAAACTTTTCTGTTCCTCCTCTTCCCTATTTCCCCCATCCACTTCCCAAGTGGGTGTTGAATTTTCTACTTTTCTATCCTCAAAAATAACACAGTTTCTTTGTAAAATCTCTTAATTGATGTGTTAAATATTATTCAGTATTGTCACTATGCTTCTACCATTAGTGCCCCCCATTCCCCAACTAGGTTACAACCTATTATAAATTATAAATTTATATAAATTCCATGAATATATCTTTTGTAAATTTTCTCTGTAAGTTTTAGAATAATGGTGTGGACAAATAATATTTATTTAATTGATTCCAAGAGGACAATTAAATTATTTTTTAAAACTCATCTCATTTTATATTGCCCACATTTCATTTTTTTACACTGTTATGGATAATTAAATTTTGAGTATAACAGTATTGCATGCTAGTTTGCAGAGAGTCCCCACCCTTCTTTTGCTTTAAAAGTATTTGTAGAGGCAGCTAGGAGGCACAGTGAATAGAGTACTGACCCTGGTGTCATGAGGACCTGAGTTCAAATCTGACCTCAGACACTTGACACACTAATGTGGGCAAATCACTTAATCCCAATTGCACTGATTTTCCCCTCCCCCACAACATATATATATATATATATATATATATATATATATATATATTTGTAATAAGGATCTTCACGAAGCGATGAATTGAGTGAGAAGAATTTACCTATGATCTCTTCAATATAAGATGATACATTATCTCAGACTTTAAGAATTTGAAATTTTTATTTATTATTCAAAATATTATGACCAATGAAACAATAACAGTGTGACATTGTAGATTGAGAAGTGATCTCAGAATCAGAAAGACTTTGGTCCAAGTGCCATTTTTTGCACATGCTATGTCTGTGACCCTTGGGAAATCATTTACCTCCCAGTGTCCCAACTGAATTCTCTGTGATTTTTAAAGAACAGATGCCAATTGGTTGAAAGTTTCCTCACCAACAAGGAGTTCCCTAATCTAATGAAATCTCATACTGCACAAGAAAAAAAAAGAATGTATTACTTGTAACTGTGTAATACATATAATCCCCAAGCAATTGTTTTTCAGAATAAGGCAATTGAGAGACTGATAGAATTTCAGAAATAGAAAGACCTCAAGGTCATTGAATCCATTCTATACCTGAACAAGAATCCCTACAAAAACACCCCTGGAAATTGATCATCTGTCTTCTATTCTTTCAGGATTTCACATTCCAGTGTTGGAAAACCCATTATTTATGAAGATAACCCATTCCACTTTGGATGGCTCTAATTGTTAGGAAGTCTTCCTCACCAAAAAAAAAAAAAAGCAAGATATGTTGTTTAATAAATAAATCTTATTGAAATTTAGGCATTACACTTTTGTTTTTATTATACTGGTTTTCCTTAGCTGAATTTATCACAGTCTTTTGGCAGCTAAGTGAAAACCATAAAAAACAACAAGAAATGGCCAGATGTGATTGTCTTTGAAGGACTAATTTTTAAACATATTGAAGAATAATGCTGACAGCCATTTCATTTTATTAGTCTGAGAGAAATACCCACCCAAATCAGTATATAGACAGTTTATGATCTGTCCCTCAATATAACTAAATTTGTAATTATTGTTTATTACTTTAAAATAGTTTGAATATTTTTGAAACAAATGGCAAATACCAAGAGAAAAAAATGAACAGTGCTTGGAAAGATCTCTCTTCTTCTTTTCATCCTAAATACCATTATTGGTCTTCTTTTAATTTTTGAAGTTTAATGGGTTTGACAGTTATGCCTAGAATGTTCTTCCATTGCTTGAATTGCATAACTGGACTAATTCTAGAGAGTTCATAGATTTCTTAAGAGCAATTAGATTATACTTAAAGGGAACATATTCTGATAGAAATAACTTTTGAGCAATATTTGCATGTTTCTGAGAATTAATTGTGACTCTCTAGAGATATGTGTATCTATATACACACAGAGAGATTATAACATATCTCCTTTAAAAATTATTCCATGTTGAATACGATTGTCAAATAAATTATATTTTCTTGAATTCACAGGTACCTCTGTTCTGCAGGTGACAGCTACAGATGCAGATGACCCAACCTATGGGAACAGTGCTCGAGTGGTGTATAGCATTCTGCAAGGACAGCCATACTTCTCAGTTGATCCCAAAACAGGTCGGTCCTCTATCTTCATTATATTCTTTGATCTTGATTCGAAAAAAAAAATACATTTCTGTTCGTTGAAACCTTCTCCTTTACTAGGCATAATAAGCTGGTCATCCACATTGTAGACATCCATTAAAAATAATGTTTTATGCTAACATGATTTTAGTTACTGAAGACTCAGCTCTATAGTTGAATTTATTTTTATTTATTTTCTTTTTTTGTTTGTTTTGCTTTTTGGAGGGAGAAAGGCAGGGCAATTGGGGTTAAATGACTTAGCCAAGGTCACATGCCTAAAAAGTGTTAAGTGTCTGTGGCCAGATTTGAATTCAGATCCTCCTGACTGCAGGGCTGGTGTTGTATTGAGAAAACTTTATTTATCTGTCCTAATTCCAGGGAAAATCTGAATTCGATAAAATTCCACTGGTATAAATTTAAATGAGTTGTCTGTGTTTCCAAATGAATTTGAACTCTACTTTAATGTGAATCTTTAAGTTGAAGAGGAGTTACTCTACATTCAATATCAGACTATTCCTACCAAAGAAGGTGAAGAATTTATTAGATACATCATCCTTAATATGATTTCAGTTGTGGGGAAAAACAAATTTTCCATTACTTAGTGTGTATGTACATACATGCATACATATGTACATATATACATATGCTAATATCTCTTAACTGAGAACTTAGTTGCAATGAACAACTTAATTTCTCTACCAAAGCAGTTTTTTTTCACATCTTTTTTTAATGGGAAATACATTAAAACAATTAACTTAAAGTGACTGAAATGGTGAAAAAACCTCTTAGAAAGTTAGATATTAGGCTGTTGAATCCAAATCAGGAAGTTATGCATAAATTTCATTCAAGAAGATAGGATTCTATGCCTTCTTTTCCATCTTGCCCCAACCAATAAATTAATGTTAATAATAATGTTGCCTTACATTTGTATAGTACTTTACAGTTTTCAAAACTCACATTATCATATTTTTTATAATTAATTGTAGAAATTTATGACTAGGCAGTACCTTAGAAGTCAACTATTCTAATCCTCTCTTTCAATAGTTCAGGAAATTTAGGCCCAATGAAGATAAATTGATTTCCCATCAAACATTGTTGTTGTAGTAGAGACAGAGCTAACTACCATTTCAGCTCTTTTTCTTCTAGATACCATCATAATAATTTTGTGAAGTCATCAAGGAAGACATTATCATCATTATACTTTAATGAAAATAAATTCTGGAAGGTTATAAAATCTTAAGGTTATATGGTCAATAATTAGAATGACAACTCTATTCAAGGAATTCTAACTATTTAGTAGTACAAATTGGGCATGGAGATTCACTCAATTTATCTTTCTTAGCAAAACTGAAAATAAGTGTCTTAAATGTAGTTTATCTTTTTTTGCCTAAATATCCCAAAGAATCATGTGAGAAATAGTTTCCAGTCAGCTGCAATCAGGAAAAAAAAATGAGGTTCAGGGAAACTAGGAAGATTTTCTCTTTTTTGTGAGGAATGTGTCTTATGAGCTCTTGTTGATCCCATAGAACCTAACACAATTCCACACACAGGTCATGTTTTTATATAAACATGCAATGCATATTTGCACCAAAGTGAGCTTCAAAGGGAAAAATGCTTTGTAAAACTGTATGAAACAAATATGTTATGATCTAAAGTTAAATGTAACTTTAAAATAAAAGGGAGAATATTAGTGTTAAAAATGTATGAATTTATTTTATAGGGAGAATCTGTGATTTAGACAGCTTATGGAAGTTCCAGTAATGGAAGGGAATTCAAATATCATGATAGGTCAAATTACATTACAAATTGCAGGTTCAATTACATTGAATTTTTAAGTAACAAAGGCTGAAAGGGAAGGCAAGTATTCTTCCTTCCAAGTCCACTATGCTCACATATCCTACTTTATATTTGGACATTTTGAATTACTGAAAAACCTTGAATTTTTTTAAAGGCATGGGCATTATTTCTCAATTATGAAATTATATGCTTTGTGTTGAGGGCAAGTCTGTTAAGCATGAAGAAAAGGTAGGGACTGTGGCTGTCAATGGGGAAGGTTGTCTAGTGAAGTTAGAAAAAACTGTCACTCCTAATGCCAAAATGCAAAGTATACCTATATCATTTAGTAATTCTAACCTCAACAATGGAGGCTTCATCTGGTCAGCAATAAGTCTCTTTAGGCAAATATATATTTTCTAGAGGTTTAAAAACACAACTGAAATAGGGACATGATCTATTGTCCTTCAATTGTAAGAGGATAATACACAAATTAAGTCTTTGATTTCCTCTATGTAAAGGGCAGTTTCAAAATTAATATTTATTTTTAAATAAATTTTTCTTCAAAAACATGTTTTCAAAATATTATTATAATAAAAGACCTGCTTTATCATTTTACACACACACACACACCTACATTTTTTGCTAAAGGAACCACAACCAAATATCTCTATTGCTAATTATACAGTGTACATAATAAAATAGGTTTTTCTGTTTGTTTCTTTTTGTTTCCTTTTTTGTACTATGTCAATTGAGGGAAATGTCTGGCTACTCTGAGGTCAGACTATAGCAGGGGATCTACTAAATACACTTAAAAAAAGAAAATGTATGTGATGCAATGAAATGTATTAATCCTAATATGCCCTTTAAAGCATTAAGCATTTCCACTGTAGAGATAAAAAATATTTTTAAAGATAAATTAGTCGCCATTCAAATCCTGTCAACGAGCTATATGCATGTCTTTCTCTGGAAAACAAAAACAAAAACAGGAGTTACTTGAATGAAAGGCATGTTGCCTTTGTTGATATACTGTGATTTAAAAGCTATAATGTCTTCAAGGTATTAAAATGAAAACAGCATAAAAACACATGACGATTGGTGTATATCCTATGACAGTTGATATGGAAAGTTTTTTTTATTATAAAGGATATGGGCCTATGAACTTGTTTTATTAATATTTTGTTAACTAGATTTCTATGTGACTATTTTCCTTTGCAATCCTATGTATTTTATTTTATGTATTTAAAAATGTTATTCTGAGTAGTGCTCCATGAGCTTTACCAGACTTCTGCAGCAATCCATGATCCAAAAATATTAAATACCTATTCTATGGATTTAAAAATTTATTATGGTATTCATATTGCTTTGTTCAACTATAATAATAATTTTTTTGGAGGGCAATTGGGGTTAAGTAACTTGCCCAAGGTTACATGGCTAGTTTTTTTGTGTGGGTGTTAAGTGTCTGAGGCCGGGAACAAACTCAGGTTCTCCTGACTCCGAGGCCGGAGATTTACTCACTGCTCCACCTAGCCACCTCTATATAATGGTAATTTTTAAAAGCTGTACAATGTTTGTATTAAATCTGAGCTTAAAATAAGCAGATTAGAAGAGTTGAGCCAAAATGGTAAGTGACAGGAAGTAGAGGCATATTTTTATAACCTAGTTCCGTAGCACAGTCCAGGGCTGGCTGAGGATAGGAATTGCATCTAAATGTGTCATTCCATGTTGAGAAGTATTTGAAGGTTTGAGGTTGTGTACCTCAAAGTAAGGAGTGAGGAGCAAGGGCAAAAACAAGCAATAACTTTATGTGACCCCAGAAATGGTGTGAGGTCTCTGTTCTTGCTTCCAGCACTGTCTGTAGCCTGCAGTAAAATAATTGGCACAGGAATCCTAATCCAGATGTGAACCTACAGTTCTGTCACTCTGTACTGTTTATAGTGGTTGAGTCTAGCAGGAGTCTACTGGAACTTTCAACCAGGTACAAGTTTACAAGAGTGTTATGTAGACCCCAAACCCCATTTAGAACTTTCAAAGATCAAACCAATAGGGCAAAAATCAGACATTAACCTCAATTAAATCACTTTGAGATGACTGAAAACTTCCAGGTGCCCATTTTAAGCTGTCCTTGAAATCCTGGAGTAATGCAATAATCAATACTCTGAAACAAAGTAGTAGAACCAGCTTACATATCCCCTCCAGAAGTTTACAGAGCCACACACTAGTGTAAATCTTGAAGTGAGGAATTTTTTGCAAATATGAGCAAACAACAAAAAATATCACTCCACTAAAAAGTTATTATGGAAGGAGATGCCTAGTTGGTAGAGTAAAAAGAAAGAGTGCAGCTGACCTCCTATCCACAACACCTCCAGACAAATCTAAATACACCAGACTGAATAACGATAAAGAAAATTTAAAAATAAGTTATGCCAATCTAGGTTGACATTGGAAGGCAGATAAAGATGTCTACAGATACTAGGGACAATGTTGAAGTAAGACCATGTAGTGGAAACATTCCAGGGTATAGGGAAGGGCTGCACACCAGCATGAAAGGAAGTCCTAGACCTGTCCTGGGGCACTGGGGCCCACAATGGGGCACTGGAATGGGTATAATTTCAAGTGCAGCTTGGTTGCCCACTACCTAGTCACAGTTCTCGGATCCAGTCACAGCATAGAAAGACTCTGGCCAGTGCAGGAAGAAAGGAGGAAGTTTAGAAGCCAGATGCAACAGCAAAGGTATGGTTCAGGCCTTAAGCACAAAGCACGGTCTCACTTCAAGCATCAAGTGTATCCTTCAAAAGAATAACTGACTGACAACTCCAGCAACAGCAAATCACTGAGCTTGCTTTCCCACACACTTCAAACAATTGTTTTTTCTTTGTTTATTTGTTTTTGTCATTTTTGCTAATCTAATAAAAAAATAGAGTTGTTTATTCTGAATTTATCTTGTTTTGATGTGTTTAGGAACACTTATCAGAATTGTTGTTAGTAGGTGTTTTTCATTTGTAAAATGCCTATTCATAACTTTTGACCACTTATCTTTAGGAAAGTGGCTCTTGTTCTTATATATACATTAATTATTTATTAATCAGGTATGAATTTCACTGCATTGTAATGGCTAATTCTGATATTCTATATTTTCACCACCCTTGACAAGAATTTGGTAGTACTTGGTGGCAGTGAAACTAGAGGATATGGTTTTATTCTTAGATTTATGAAGACTTAGCTGTTACTTCAGAAATTTAATAGCAATAATGAATCTGATTGAACACCACCTCATCATGAGCACAGCTGACAAGACTTGTCACAACTGCTATAGATGACACATTTATTTATATATTGCAGATGACAGAGGTTAGTTGGTAATTTACCATACAGCTATTAAGGAATTTTAGACATAAATGAGTAAGTTTGCACAGTATAATATAATTGTATTTATTTTTATTTAAATTATGCATCATACTTCACTAAATTTTGTATAAAAAAATTTTACTCTACTGTGAAACTTTATCCATTTTCAAATGATAATCATATTTTAAAATTTCCATAGATAAATTTTATACTTTATTCTTATGGAAAAAGAAACTTGAAAACCTCACTTATTGTTCTAAAGATACTCATTGACATCCACCACTCGGGGTCCAAAGAACTTTATTACACTTGGATGATTTCTATTATATAATATTAGAAAAAAATGGGTCATCATCAAGAGTCACAGCTCTTGTGGACGAAGGCCTTTTTTTTTTTTATCAATGATAGATGTTTCAAGCAATTCTTCTCCACTTAATCTAAAATGGTGCGGTTCCCAGTTTGGACAGCGGATTTTGAAGATATGTTATAATATTGGCTTGTTTTCATTTCCCTTGAGATGTCATTCAAATATTCTAAAGCTATGTTTATCATAATATTTAAAATATTATAAAACTTAGTCTTATAATATAATTTAATTGGAATTTATTTCTCATCTTTACATTCTTAATTGTATTTTTAAATTAACATAAATTTTGTTCCCAAATAATATTCTTTTGCTTCAAAGAGCTGGAAAGCATTCCAAAATTATATCAAAGGGAATTATGAAGCACTCTCAATAATGTTCATATATATATATCAGTTTTAAGAATAACATTTTAAAGTTTCTATTATTATCATTCAAACTTATTGAAGGAGTTGTTTTAAGTTTTCCATATCTATAATGTATACCTATCCTCCTACTAGGTGTAGATACATATGTAATATATGGACAGCACAATAACAAGTCTGTTTTTAAAAAAAAGTTATGGGTGTGTATCTATTTATATACACAACACCCCCACCCTACTCTACATAATTGTATTGGTGAGGAACTTTCTCTACCAGTGCATATGGATGCTTTACCTATAACTTAAAGTTTTTGAAAGTTTTCTTATAATTAAGAGGTTAAATTACTTGTTCAAGCTCACAAAAGCAGTAGGTCTCTGAGGCAGGACTTGAATCTGACTCTTCCTGATTTTGAGTCCATATTTCTAGCCATTACACATACTACATTGCTGCATATGCACCCATATGCATATTTATATGTTTCTTTTGCCATAGGCATTTGTTTCACTTTTATATACTACAGTTAAATTTGAATGCCTATATCAAACACGTCTTTGGAGACTGTGGCATTCCTTGATTCACAATCCTTCAGCATTACCATAACAATATCTTATGTAAAAAGAGGGGGCCCTGGTTTCATAGATATACTTGAAGTAATTTAAAAAGCTAGACAATTTCCAAAAGGAAAACAAACAACAAAATAAAGAGATTATTGTGTTCCTTGTATTCAATTTTGCACCTAGTAATAATATTGACACAATACATGAAATATGTACTTCTTGTGAAAATGCTAACATGTTAGCATTAATTACCATTTATGACTCTTAATCAAGTTAGGAGGGATTAAATCATGAAAACAAGTGATTGGAGCCAACAACAACAACAAAAAGTACAATTAGGTTAAATGAATGAGGGAAGCTGAGAGAATTCAGACATGCGCAGATTCCTAAGAATTCTGATGCTCAAAATGTGGTAAGGATGTCAAGAAAGGCTAAGGACCAAGAAAAGGGGGATGGGGCGGGGGGAGTGATTTCTTTTGTTTGCTATTATATCTGTTGTTGCTGTTATTTTTAGATTTATTGGGGGGGGGAAATAGGAAGAAAGAATAGGATTGATGGGGGAATGAATTGATGATAACTATCAACAGCAAGCTTTGAAAGGGGAGAGGCAACACTGGGAAGAGGAATGGGATTACAAAAGTCAAACTGCTTACTTCACAGTATTCCCTTCCAGTAGTTAAATATTGAAGTCATTTTTGCCTCTACAGAAGAACTCTCTAGTGACTGTTTTGTCTGCTCCTTAATGTAAGGAGGCCCACTAAGGGTCAAATGGTACATAAACTTTTATTTTACTTGATTTATATTTTGGAATGGGAACTTGTGGAAAAGATAGCTAAACTTTTTAACTTAAAATCATTTTGAAGAGCATGTTCCTAACTAATTTGTACACATTTCAACATAGATTTGTTGCCTATATTTTGTTCAAATTTTATAATGTCTTTTAGGTAATGACTTTCTGGCAAGAAAGTTTTTGTTTTTCTTTTAAAGGGATCAAATTCCTACTAATGTAAATTATTATTACATATCCATTTGTAGTTGTATTTTTCCTCCTATTTCTTTAGTATGAAATAAAAACTGCCTAATAACAGAAGCATTGAAGGCATTTTGAGGTAATTACCCATTTAACATACTATATAAAATTTCATATCCTTAAAGATCAATTATATGTTGTTTTGTTTGTAGGCCAAATGAGAGAAAAAATGTGTACATTTTGTGGGTATATTTTGTAAGCATATATCATTACATCTCTAAATCATAAGTAGTTATGAATATGTTTTAATTAACTTAGAATGGGAACCAATGTGTTATGACTATTTAATCATACAAACCTCTAAATTCTTTTGTCCTTATGAACTCCATAGTGTCATCCAATCAATCAAGAAATATTTGAACATTTACTATGTCTCAAGCACTGTGATGAACACTAGGAATAAAAAAAATAGCAAAATATGTCTCCTAATCAAACATCCACCCAAAACAAAAATTTCTTCTGTAGTTATACCCAGACTAACTAACTTCTTTTTTGAACAATCCTAAACATAGTAAGTCATTTCTTTACAATAGATGATTCAGGGTTTTTTTTTAATTGAAAATATTTAATTACTTCTTCATATTATGACAAAATTTGCCTCTACAACTTTGAGCCATTGTTACTATGTATTAATTTGATAACATCTTAAATAATTTAAAACCCTTATCATGTTTCCATTATCTAATTATCTTTATGCTCAAATTATATAGTTTAATATATCGATCACCTACCATGTATTAAGCACCTATTATGTGTTAGGCACTGAGATGCATGGATAAAACATTGATGAATTGAAACAATTCTCACTCTCAAGGTTCTTTCATTTTATAGTTGAATAATTTCTCACATGACTGTGTTTTGATTACCTTTACTATTCAGAACAATGTTCTCTAGATACACTACAGCTTGTCTGTTCCCCATAGGGAATTGAATTCAATAATTTAGATGTGTTCTGACAGGGCCAAAGACAGGGTTATTACCTCTACACACAGTATTTCAATTAGTGCAGCTAAGATTACTTTTGCTTCTTTGGTTTCCCCTTTACACTAAGTTCCTGCTGTTATATTTTATTTTTCACTTGAACTACTGACTAGTCAAAGTCTTCCCATCCTTTATATTTGAGGTTTAATGCAGAATTTCGTTGTTTTTTTTTTTTATCAAAACTTAAGATTTGAAAATTATCTTTAATAAATTTAGTCCATTTTTCTGGCTACCTAAGATCATTTTGAATCCTTATTTTGTTACTTAAAGGTTCAAAAAGGTTCATTGGTCAGATTTTAGTTCTATGGGGTTGAGCAATATCATTCTACTGATGTTAAAAGAATTTATGTTACTCTTTGCAATTTTTCCTTTTTCCTTTAGAGTAATTATATATATATATAAATATATATAATGTGTGCACACACATATGTATACATATATATGCATGCATGTGTGTACATATACATCAAGAATTAAAATTTATGACGTACACATCCATAGAACACAAAGGGTTTTTTAGTTTTAGGATTATAAAACATAGCATATAGAGCTGGAATAAATCTTAGAGGTTATCTATTTCAATGCCCTCTTTTTATATATGTAGAAACTGAAGCAGAGAGATGCTATATGATTTATTCAAATTTCCATCGAAAGGAAAGAGTGGTCATATTTGAATTTGAGTCCTCTGACCCCAAATCTAGTACTCTTTATAATGTTTTCCAAATTTTGATTTACTTATAATACTATGAAGGCATACGCATAAAATGTTAATAAAATAATAGCTCCTAATAATATATACAATTTATGGAATAGTCTTTCTGAATATAACCAAAAGGACAATAAAAATGCAAAAAGCATAAAGAATTAGGATTTTAGAAACATTGATTGGAAATGAGTCCAAGACTAAAACCATGACATATTGGTTAATGAGAGATGGGATTTGCAGAGAGAGAGAAAAATCTTACCCTCAGGCAAGGGACCCTTAAGCACTCCCTGAATTACAGATAAGAGAGGGCTATAAAAAGAGGGAAAATGACTTTATTTGGCATTTAAGAAAGGTCATGGGAACCCTTTCTGACATTTTTGCTTGGATTCTAGAATATAGATTCATACTATGTTGCTTAAGCCTAATGTGAAGGAATTGCCCTGAATTCATACCACCCTGAAGGGTTTGCCCTTAAAGGAATATATCCAGATTTGCTACTGAAAGAATTGGTCATTTAACCTGTTTACATAGTATTACCCTGTCAAAAAATTTTATACTAAAAAATAAAAGAGTGAGATGGATAAATATATTGTGCTGAAGTTAATTTGGCTCCTGCTTTCAAGGGGCATAAAATAAACATGTAGAAAGCAGAGGAAGTGTGGTGTGACAGCTAAAGGACTGACCTTGTAATAAGGAAGTCCTGTCTAAGCCACATATTAACTGAGTCAGTTATTTCATCTGTCAGTGAACCAGACAACTCTCTTAACACTTTAAAATACACATCCCAGGGGACATTAATGACTGTCTTACAAAAGAAGCACAAGGAAGTCACATATGCTTGGCCCAAGCAGCCAAATGGTATAAAATAAACTCTTAATTATGTGGCAGTTATGGAAAGAGAAATCATGTAGGCCTAGAAATCCTGATTTCAAGTTTTTGGAGGAATGTTGAGGGCTCCTTAACCTTTGCTCAGCTACGAAGCTGGAGATTAAAGCAATAATTGAGGGTGGGATGAACCCAGATAATAAGGGTAAAATGGACATGAGGTTGCCTTTTTAGAGCTTCAAATTACAATTGCTTTTTAGAGAAGTCTAAGCTTTTAGGAGGAGGGCAGAGAGAGAGAGAGAGAAACAGAGAGAGAGAGAGAGAGAGAGAGAGAGAGAGAGAGAGAGACTACATACATGCATTTCTAGAGTGAAAGGGGACTCATTGGAATGTTGGCCTGCTTCTTAACTAGCAGCAAGTTTGTTTCCCTTCCAGGTGATTACAAGCCCTCAGGATAAAATTATGAATCTGGATATCTGTATTTATTTCAGGGGTGAAAAGAAGCACTTGAATTTTAGTGTTCTGTCTGTCTTAAAGCTTCAAATTTGTTTCTCATATGAGGGGACCCAAAACAAAACTGGCATATATAATGAGTCTGGAGAACTGGAAGACCATGGGGGAAAACATGATTTATTGGAGAGTGAAAAGATTTGTGTGAGCTATTTGAGGTCTATTGTCAATGTATTTTCTGGGTTATTTCTGTGCTTCTATGAGTTCTTTGATTTTTTTTTTCTATTGTCTGTGGAGTGCAATAAAAGTTGTCTTGTCCCCAATATAGGCACTGTTACCTTAAATGCTTATATGGCTTCTATGGGAGGCTTTTACCATATCTATGTAGACCAAGAAAGGAGTTATTTATGGAGATTTTTTTACTCTTGATTAAGGGATTCATTTTAAAATATTCATTTAAATATTCATTTTTAGCTCTTTCTATAGCTTCATCTGTTTTCTCACCAGCATGATCTGTATCATAAGAATTTGCTTATAATCCCACTTTTCTTGGACAAATTTTGTAGAGTTCATGTCATAGGATCCTATTTATCCCTTTTCTGATCTCTTTGAAATCCCGTTCTCCAAAATTTAGAGTACCTTGTTGGACTATGTTAATTATTTATCACAAAATCCTTATTCCTTTTCTCTATTATTACAAAATAGTCTAGAATGAAATAGTCCTTTCCTTCCAAGCTTTTGCCCCTTCATGTTCAATAATATCCTACTTATTTGTCAAAACCAAGTGTGGAAAAGAAAGTTCTTTTATCTTTTGAATAATGACAACTTCCCAACAATTTTCATTTTTATACTTCCTTGAGCTTTACACAGTATTACCCTTTCAAGAATTATATGATGTAGGTAATACCAATATTTCTATTTTCCATTATATAAATGAATAAATTGAGGTAGAGTACTAAAGTAACTTGATTCTGGTCACACAACTTACAAGTGTCAGAGTTAATAAGTGAAGTTGTCTCACTGACTTCATTCTTGTTTTATTCTACCTTTATCATTGCCTTGCTAATGAGAATGAAGATTTTTCTAAAGTAAGAAACAGGTAAAAAGATCAGGATCTTTTGGTCACTATGAAGATTCACAAATCAAGAAACCAAAACTAATCAGGTTACAGAAATAGTTTAAGTAGCTCCATTCAAAAACCTATGGAAATAAGTAAATTTTCATGGCTGGGCCAAGAGTTTTGTTCCAGCCTCCTTCTTCCACAAAATTAGGCTTGGTGAGTAACTACTTAAAGATGCCTATTCACTGAATGAGATTTATCTCACTCAAAGTAAGAATGTAAAAATACTTCAAACTAAAAGGGCCAGAGCCTGCCACTACATCCTGAACCATCTCCAGTCATTGTGATGAATATCCTGCCACTTGACCCAGGTGGCTCTGGAGGAGAAAGTAAGACTGGTGACCTTGCACAATCCTCCCTCACTCAACTCAAAGTCAATCACAAGTCATGTCATCATCCTCCTGATACCATGGTCCTCTTTGAGAAAGAAGGACAAATACAACAAGTATTACTGCCTAAAGAAATCTCTATCTTTGAGAAATAAAGAAGGTTCAAAGGAAGGATCAAATCTCAGTGAAGTTCTGCATGAACCACAAGCCCAGCCCTGGGGCAGGCCAGACCAGTGTCAAAGACTGGCCAGAGCAGATTTTGGGTGAGTGAATCACCAGTAGCTGTGGCAGTTTCCAGACTTCTCAACCAATAAATGCCAAAGGGAATGTAAAAGGTCAGTGGGGAAATCTTTTGGAACCACATTATGGAAAAGCATGGTTTGACCCCAGCCCCCAGGGTGAGAGCTGGCAGAGGCTTAGCAGCAGCAGCTACTGCCCAGTGGCTTCCTCCAGAGCACTTGGCCCGCAGCTCTTAGGGGGACAAAGTGTCCTTTCAGAGCAGCTTTGACCTGCTTGGATCTGGGTCATAGTCTTGGGCAGTGGTCCTGGGGTGAGAAACATGAGTGTGCCAAAGCTTGTGGTGGCTGAAGAGAGGGCACCCTCCTCAGACCTCTGACAATATTTGCAAAACCCCAGCAATTTGGTACACAGATCTCCCCACTCTGGAAGCAGAGTTCTGCCATGGCAAAGAGCAAAAAATCAAGTAATGGACTGCCAAGATGAGCAAGCAAATGAAGAACAGTCAGGCCATAGAATTCTTTTTTGGGGACAAAAAAGATCAAAGCATGGAACAGGAGAAAGACAATGAAATCAGAACTCCTGCATCAAAAGCTTCCAAGAAAAAAATATTAACTGGTTACAGGACATAGAGGACTTCAAGAAGGATTTTGAAAATCAAGTAAGAGAAGTGGAAGAAAAATTGGGAAGAGAAATGATAATGATGCAAGAAAATCATGGAAAGAAAGTCAACAGCTTGCTAAAGGAGACTCCAAAAATACTGAAGAAAATAACACCTTAAAAAATAGACTAAATCAAATATCTAAAGAGGCCCAGAAAGCCAATGAGGAGAAGAATGCCTTAAAAAACTGAATTGCCCAGGTGGAAAAGGAATTTCAAAAACTCACTGAAGAGAATAATTCCTTCAAAATTAGATTGGAGCAAATGGAAGCTAATGACTTAATGGGAAATAAAAATACTATAAAACAGATCCAAACAGATGAAAAAAAAAAAGAAATCAATGTGAAATATCTCATTGGAAAAACAACTGACCTGGGAAACAGAATCAGGAGAGATCATTTTAAAAATATCTAAAAAAATAAAATAAAGAGGTGATGGAGGAATATAATTAGAGAAGGAGAAAGGGAAATATAGAATAGGGTAAATTATCTTATATGAAAGAGGCAAGAGAAAACTGTTACAATTGAGGGGAAGAACAGGAAGGTGAAAGGGAATGGGTCAAACTTAATCTCATGGAATTTGGCTTAAGGAGGGAATAACATACACACTCATTTGTGTATCTTTCCCCACAGGAAATTAGGGTGGAAGGGGATAAGAAGGGTGATGATATAGGGGAGGGCAGATTGGGGGAAAGGGTAGTCAGAAGCACATACTTTTCAAAAATGGACAGGGTCAAAGTAAAAAATAGAATAAGTGGGGGGCAGGATAGGATAGAGGTTTTAAAATATAGTTAGTTTTTTTACAATATAACTACTATGGAAATGTTTTGTGTAAGTACACATGTACAACCTATATTGAATTGCTTATCTTCCCAGTGTGATTTGGTAAGGAGGGAAGAAGGGAAAGAATCTGGAAATCAAAGTTTTAATCACAAATGTTAAAAAAAAATTTTTACATGGAAATGTAAAAAAGATATACAAGAATGGGGATATAGAAATCCATTTTGTCCTACTAGAAAGTTAAAGGGGGTATGGGGAGTATATAAGTGAAAGCAGATTGAGGCAAGTGGTATTCAGTAGGCTCTCTGTCTTGGGGTGGGGGTAGGGGAAAGATGAGGACAAAATTTGCAACTCAAATTCTTGTGGAAATGGATGCTGAAAATTAAAAGTAAATTTTAAAAAAGAAGGAACGAATAGATAATTAGGTTTTGTATTCCCATTGTTTTGTTGTTGTTCAGTCTTTTTGTTTGATTTTTTCCATCTTTTCTGGCTGTTCTTGAACTCACATGGAGTTTTCTTGGAAAAGATACTAGAGTGGTTTGCCATTACTTTTTCCAGCTTATTTCATAGATGAGTAACTAAAGCAAGGAGAGTTAAGTGACTTGCCTAGGGTCACACAGCTAGTAAGTGTCTGAGGCTAGATTGGAACTCAAGCAGCAGAATCTTCCTGATTCTGTTCCTAGCTCTATCAAACATGCAACCTAGCTGCCCTCCCCCTACTTTACCTTTGGAAAGGATGTCTTACAGTATGAACTCTTGCCAACAATATCACAAAAATTGGGATCTGCCTCCTTGGAGGAGTTACTTGCACTGATAAGGCCACATACCTAATCCTCTGGGAACCCCTTTTTGCCTTTTGCATATGATTGCTGCTTCTTGCCAATTTTCCTCCAGCACATGTTATTTCCCATACTTCCTAATCAAGTTCTCATTTCATAGTTTTAGAGTTATTTTTGCTTTCATGAAAAAACTGATTATATTCCGGAAGTTTATTGAGTCATTGTCATTTTGTTGCTTTTATTTAGTAATTTTCTGATATAAAAGAATTTCATAGACAATATTGAAAATACCTCATATTTTCATTTCCTGATAGTTTATTAACTTCAGTGAAATAAATTCAAATGAATTTTTGTATCTTAACCAAAAAAAAAATCATTAGCAGTACAGCATAAAATACATTTTTTTTTAAAGCAACCGGTGTTAAGTAACTTGCTCAAGGTTACATGGCCAGTTATTATTTCTGGGTGTGGTGCTAAGTATCTGAGCCCAGATTCGATACCCAGGTTATCCCAACACTGGAGCCAGTGCTCTTACTTGCTGAGTCACCTGGCTGCCCCAGCATCTAATACTTTTGACTTCATTAATGATGAATGCTTTCTTTCATTTTTGGATAAACAAAGAAAGCTCATCACAACATTTCAGGGAGAGTTACAAAAACAACACACCCACCACTTTATTCATTTAAAAGACATGAAAAAAACCACTAATTTCCATAAAACACAGGTTAAAATGGTAATCAAATGAAAGATTTCACATTCCTATGTAGTTTTCTCCTAGAGATTACAAAGATTCCTTATTAGGAAGCTTGCTATTATTTACAATAAATAGATTATTAAAGCTGTGTTCACTTTTTCAGGCAATGTATTTTTTAATATTTATTTTTAAAATATCATCTTAATTTCCCAGTATATTCTACTTCCACCTCCACCCAGAGTACATGCCTTATAAAATTTTAAAAGGGAGAGAAAATATAAGTATCTTAGCAAAATACATCAAGCAAGTTCAACATTATATGAAATATTCTATGTTGGTTGAGGGAAAAAAAAACTGTGAATAATTTAGAAAGAATTTTATCATTGTTTCAGTGGAGAGAAGCAGAAAAAGGTGTAGTTTCCAAGTCTTTATAAGAGTCATGTTATATAGAGTTCAAACTGCAGCATGAAGCTGGTTGCCCAGTTTATAGGGCAATTAGGCAGTTTCCAGAGAAGGAAAGCTTTCTGTTAAGATATATATATATATACACATACACACACACACACACACATATATATATATACACATACACACATATACACACACACATATATGTATGTATATATATACATACACACACATACATTCATATACATTGAGATATATAGCAACAGGGAAGAATTATTATTATTCAATAAAATGTGAACAAAGCCAAAACACAACCTATTTTTAAGTTTTTTAAATTAAATTTTATGTTTGTTTTTAGTTCACGTCATTCATTTCCACAAGATTTTGAGTTACAAAATTTCTCCCTGTATTTCCTCTACCCACCACCCCAAAACAGCAATCCCACTGAATATCCCCTCCTCCAATGTGTTCTCTCCTATATCCTGCCCCATTTCCCCTCTGACTTTCCAGTAGGGCAAGATGGATCTCTATACCCCAGTGCCTGTGTATCTCATTTCCCAGTTGCATGTAAAAAAATTCTGTGTGTGTGTATATATATATATATAATTTGATTTTAAAACTTTGAATTTCAGATTCTTTCCCTTCTTTTCTCATCAACCATGCTTACTGGGAAGATGGACAATTCAATATAGTTTGTACACGTGTAGCTATGCAAAACATTTCCATAGTGGATATATTATGAAAGTCTTACTATATTTCCTTCCCTCCTATCCCACGCCCCACTTGTTCTTTTCTCTACTTTGACCCTGTCCCTTTTCAAAAGTGTGTGCTTCTAACTTCCCTTCCCCCCAACCTGCCTTCACCTGTATCATCACCCCTCTCATCCTCTTCCCCCCTACTCTCCTGCAGGGTGAGATACCCTATTTAGTGTGTATGTCATTCCCTCCCTAAGCCAAATTCAATGAGAGCAAGTTTTGTGCATTTGCTTTTGCCTTCCTGTCTTTCCCCTCCATTGTAACATTTTTCCTTTACCTCTTCTATATGAGATAATATACCCCATTCTGTCTGTCAATCTCTTCTCTCACTATATTCCCCTCTCACCTCTCAATTTCACTTTGTACATATCATCTCTTCCTATTCAATTGTTCCTTTGCCCTCTGTTTGTTTATACCTCTACACATATATACTCAGATATGCACATATGTACTCATATATGTTCTCATACACCCATATAACCTCCTATAAACACATACATATGTATCTATATAAATATGTGTGTATATATATACATATATATATTCCTTTCAACTATTCTCATATTGAGAAAAGTTTCATAAATTACAATTATCATTTTCCATGTAGGAATATAAATAGTTCAATTCTGATAAGTTTCTTATGATTTCTTTGCCTTGTTGACCTCCTCATGCTTCCCTTGCTTCTTGTATCTGAATGTCAATTTTTCTATTCAGCTCTGATTTTTTCATCAAAAATGCTTGAAAGTAATCTATTTCATTGAATTACCATGTTTTCCCCTGAAACATTATACTCAGTTTAGTTGGGTAGGTGATTCTTCATTTTAATCCCAAACTCCTTTGACCTCCAGTATATCATATCCCAAGCCCTTCAATCCCTTAATGAAGAAGCTGTCAGATCCTGTGTTATCCTGATTGTGTTTCCACAATATTAAAATTGTTTCTTCTTGGCTGCTTGTTATATTATCTACTTGATCGGGTAACTCCAGAATATGGCTATAATATTCCTAGGCGTTTTCTTTTGGGGATCTTTTTCAAGAGGTGATCAGTGGATTCTTTCAACCTTGATTTTGCCTTCTGGTTCTAAAACATCAAGGCAATTTTCCTTGAGAATTTCTTGAGGGATGATTTCTAGGTTCTTTTTTTCATCGTGGATAATTTTTAAATTATCTCTCCTGGATCTATTTTCCAGGTCAGTGGTTTTCCAATGAGATACATCAAGTTCCCTTGTGTTTTTGCATTTTTTGTGTCTGTTTAATAGTATCTTGATTTCTCATAAAGTCACTAGCTTCCATTTGCTGCAATCTAATTCTGAAGAAATTATTCTCTTCAGTGAGCTTTTGAGATTATTTTTCCATTTGGCAAATTCAGCTTTTTAAGGCATTCTTCTCTTCATTGGCTTTTTGAGCCTCTTTTGCCATTTGACTTAATCTATTTTTTAAGGTATAATTTTCTTCAGTCAAGTTGTTAATGTTCTTTTCATAATTTTCTTGCATCATTCTCACTTCTCTTCCCAATTTTTCCTCCACTTCTCTTATTTGGTTTGCAAAATTCTTCTTAAACTCCTCTATGGCCTGAAAGCAGTTCATATTTTTCTTGGAAGCTTTTGGTGCAGGAGTTCAGATTTTGTTGTTTTCCTCCCATTCCATGCTTTGCTCCTTTTTATTCCCAAAATGGGAGTTTAAAGTCAGATTGCTGTGCTTGCTTTGCTTCCTTTGCTTGCTCATGTTGCCACTCAATAACTTGACTTTTGAGCTTTTTGCCACAGTAGACCTCTGCTTCCAGAGAGGAGAGCTTTGTCCCAAATTCCTGGGCTTTTTGCAGCTTCCCTTAGTTATTATTTGGGTGCCCTCTTTGAAGCCTCCACCAGCACCAGCACCTGATCGCACACCAGAGTACCTCCACCCTAGACAGCAGTCCAGATCCAAGCAGGTTAAACAAGAGCAATTATCCCTCAGAATGGTTGCTTGGTCCCCCTACAATCTGCAGGCCAGGAGTTCTGAAGCAGCCATGCAGCAGTGGCCACAGCACTTCAGTCACTTCTCTCTCCAGGGGCAGAGGCCAGACTGTACTCCCAGACTCTCTGTTCCCAAAGTCTACAGTGACCTCTCACTTTTTCTTTGTCATGTATGGGTTGATAATTCTGGAAAGCACCACAGCTGCTGGTGATCTACTCTCCTTTAGTCCCTCCAGCTGGGCAGCTTGTCAGGCTGCCCTTTTGCTAAAACCTCAGGCTCAATAGGGGCTGGATTCTGCTCCTAGCATGCTGCAATGAACCCTTCCTGTCCACCTGCCAGGTTGTCATCAGGGAGAGATTTGTTTCTCTCTGTCACTTTGTGGGTTCTGTAGCTCTAAAGTTTGTTTAGATTCATTTTTATAGGTATTTGAGGTGGTTATCAGGGTAGTGCAGAGAGTTTTCCTGCTTCTATGCTGCCATCTTGGCTCTGCCACCAACCAAAACCTATTAATGAAACCAAAATACACTTTGAATGGATCCCAAAAAAGACCAGGGTGAATGAGATCAAAACATTCTTTACAAAGATTTTTAACTTCCCTGTAGAGATTCTAAGGTTAGCCTGTGTTCTGTAGTAACAAAGTTTCTGTTAGACAATTTCTTGTCACATAAAGCTATGTTCAAATACTATTAGTGATTAATACATAACAAAATATTATCTATATTCACAGCTTCTCCCCTCACCTCTGCAAAGAGGAACCCATTATATTTAAGGGAATGAACAATGAAAACCCCCAATCATCTCAACATAACAAAACATCCTTTAAAATATTGTAATTCCTAACTTTTAAGTTAATATGAGTATTTGGCTGGCTGACATAGTAGGTATTTTTCTTGATATTAATCAACTATAGATAAATTATTTTGCCCCTTCCCCACACAAACACACAAACATATTAAGCTGAAATATTTATAATGTTTTAAAATACCAGGCACAGAATGAAGATCTTAAGTGGATTTCTAGAAAAACCTTTCTGAATAAGCAAACACAAAGGACATAAGAATAGAATCTGTACCCATGGGCTTCTCTAAATAGTATCAATGTTCACTTGAGGTAGATTGATCTTTACCATTGAAAATGCCATCTGAAACTTTATGTGGATTCTGTTTTATCTCTTACATATCTTGGAATGCAAACATGTTTCCTATTTTAGGATTCCTCTAATAGATGATAGAAAAGAAATACAGAACTCCAAGCTCAGCCACAGGGACAAAGTTTATCAGTTATTCCCATCTCAAATACCTTCTCAGCAAGCCCTTCACAAATATGGCGATAATATCATTAAGGAAGCAAAAGTCCTATAGATGTATTTCACCTAAAGATATGCACTCATTTCTTTCATTGAGGAGCAGGAGAATGGAGCAGAATGATATTTAAATAGGTCTTTTAATTTTGAATTTGCATAAGACAGTGAAGAATTTCTTAAATGGCAGGGTAGGATGCAGTTTATACTAGCAAGTACTCATACTTGCAGGTATTGGTGGGAATCGCAAATAAGATTTCTTGAATGGGATGATCCCCTGTTGTTACAGATACAGTTTTCTAAATCTTCTATTACTCAGGACCGGTTTCCTTTGGGTCCTTTCCTCCCTCCTTCTTTCCTTCCTTCCTTCCTTCCTTTCTTCCTTCCTTCATTCCTTCCCTCCCTCTCTCCCTCCATTC
>NW_027186349.1:5248950-5264731 GCF_028583685.1 Petaurus breviceps papuanus
TCCCTTCTTTCCTTCCTTCTTTCTTTCCTTCCTTCCTTCCTCCCTTCTTTCCTTCCTTCTTTCTTTCCTTCCTTCCTTCCTCCCTTCCTCAATTACCTTCACATTTTCTCTGATCTGGTCATACTGGCCTCTTTGATATGAATAGCACAGGACATTCCATCCTCTAATTTCATGCATTTTCGCTGGAAATTTTCCCCCTCCTCCTGTCTATCTTGTGGCTTCCTTGACTTTCTTCAAGGCTCACTAAAAATGTCATCTTTTACAGGAACCTTTTCTGGTCTTTGTTAATTTTAGTGCTTTCCCTCTTGAATATTTCTAATTTACCTTGTATGTAGTTTGTATGTAGTTGTTTGCATTTTGTTTCCCTTTTGGATTATAAACCCCTTGAGAGGAGGGAGTGTCTTTCTCTTTTTATGTGTATCTAACAACAAGAATAGTACCTGGCACATAGTAGACCTTGAATAAATATTTATTGACCCACAGATTAAATTAAAGTAGAGAGGTTAAGATAAATAAATATATATGAGATACTGGGCATGTGAGAGCAGACTATCTGTAGGAGAAGACAGGAAGTAATGAGGTGACTTGTGCATGAAAAGGGGTTTCACTTTGAAAGAAATGTCTCATCTTCATGTGAAACTGGGATAAATGAGAAAGTAGTAGAAGTCTCCTTAGTGATATGATTTAAGAAGTAAAGAAGAAGAGAGAACTCAGGAATGGCCTCAACTTTTGAAATGAAACATTAAGTAAAGATTTATTTTAAGAGTACAGGAGAAAGGGGAACCATAGATGTGAAGAGCTAATATGCATTTTATAACATTTATTTCATAATGCTAAATCAAATGTAGCTTGGTGGGAATAATTTTGAATTTCACCTCAAGTATAGTTCTGTATATAGTGTTATGGTACCAAAACAATATTCACAGTGCCTATGGTGGGTATAAAAATGCTGGTATAATTCTAAATTGCAAAATATAACAGACTTCCACATGGAATATAGAACCAAAGCATTTATTCAAACACCAGAAAGTTGAATCCCAACATCAGAAAGTCAAATCCATCATACCAAGCAAATAATCTATACACAATACCCATGCAGTGGGCACCACCATCTCCAAGCCTTCTCCCTGCTAGGACCTTCCCACAAACAAACACTCACAGCTCTGACTGCCTGTTTCCTCTCTTTCCCTCAGCTCTAACTGCTCTGACCAACTCCCTCTGGTCTCTGCTCCACTTTTGCTGCTCTACCTTTCTGTCCCACTTGTTCAGCAAGCTCCTCCCACCACAGGCTTCATGGGACTGAAACTCATGTGACTTAAGTGGGTCACATGGACCTATTAATGGTTAGGAAAGATCTTCCTATTTACATTACCATTACATTCATCCACAAGATCTTTTGTTTCATTTACATAGGTTAATGGGATTTTAGGACTAACTGGTGTCAACAGAACTTTAAAAGAGTATAACAACTATAATACAAAAAAAGCATATAAAACAATATCTTAGGATAGGGCTTTAGTAGAAGCATCCCATCATTCCCTCCTCAAAAAAAAATGGGGCCCAAAATCTTGGGGTAAGGGGCAAAGGTCTCTTCTTCCATAGCTACTTTCTGCTGAAATTTGATGTAGAGCTCTCCCTGCCCCAAGTGGTCCCATTTGAGAGGTCAGTTCTTTAGCTGGCGTCCAGAGCGTGGTCAACACCATGTCCAGGGTAACACATCACATTCCTGGACAGGGGGTACCATCTAATTTAAGTGATCAGGCAACAGCAGGTGGAATGTACTAAGCCTGCAGGAAACAAATCTAGCAAACAAGTTCAACAGACAAAAAGTAAGCAAGTTCAGCAGACAAAAAGTCAAAGAAACAAGGAGAAAATAACCAGAAACAGTGTCAGCCATGCTTCTGGAGTCCATGAACCCACTATCATAGCCTAATTCATTATGGGTGTTGTTTTTTGTTTTGTTTGTTTTTATTGTTTTCCATTTTGCAGTGTTGGGGTCATCATTCTAGCTAGAGGTATACCTTCTTGAATCTGAGTTGGGGTCTGGCCAATTTCCTATTCACCCTGCAGGTGTGATGCACTTGAATACAATGTTTCAAGAGGATTTACAGGGGCAGTTCTTACTTTCCTGCTCAGTCTAATATTAAGTTCCTTTTCTCACTGCATTTTACATAGTTCATTAGTTGTAATATCATGTATTCTTCCAAAACTTACCCCTGCTCTCAACAGCACAGTGAACATTTTTTTCCTTGTTAATCTATTCTGACTTTGAATCCACTGGCTATTTACTCCTCCCTCTCTCTGGAATTTATCTTTTCCCCATTCCCCTAAATCACTTAATTGTGAAATCTTATCCAGTACCTACAAAAGAGGGTGCCCTATTTCCCCAATTAGTAGAGTCAGGATGAGGTGCTCATAATTAGTAGGAGTCATCTTCACTATGATATTTCTATGAGAAAAGGCTAAGGGGATATCGTGATATGCATTTGTGTCTGCCATCCTATTGCAATCTTCATTACCTCTTCCTTTAACTTTTTCATACAGTCTCTAAGTGAATACCAGGGTCCATCTCCACTTGGCCACATTGAGTCAGTAGGATACTGCTGGTTGCATCCGTACACAGCTAAAGCTCACAGATTGCTTGCATTATTGCATTATTCCATTTAGTTATCCCTAAAAACTAGTTGTACAAAAGGATTCTGACTAATACCTATACATTTCAAGCAATCTACATTATCTATTGATGCTTCTCCAGAACCTTCATTACTGATTCTCACTATACAAGACACTAACAATTCTCCTGTCCTTTGGGTGAATTCACATGATATATCAGTGACCTCCTGCCAAGTAAAATCCTCAATTAATTCCCTAAACATGATGTGCACCCCCCCCCCAGTTCTCCAGATTTCTTCTTAGTGTGTGTCAAAGATCTGCACTCATAAAGCCTCCTTTTATAAGTTTGTTTCATTTTCCTTCCATTCATGGTCCTTCCAGGTCCCCAGTCAGGTCCAGCCTGGTCAATGCTTGCCTGTACTTTCCTCTTGTTAATTGTTTTCTTCTTCCTCTGAGCCAAACCCTCAACAGCCCTCTCTTGTGTGACCTGACTAACTTGCTCTTTTAAAGGAGAGCCTGAACACTGTTTCAAAGAAAGATTCTCATGTAAACCAGCCAACTCCCTTTCCATCTGAGCTTTCTCTTCCAGCAGCTTGTTTCTGCTTTTTTAACTTGTTCACAAGGCCCAGTCACTCCGGCCCATCCTGCCTGTTCTTTCACGAGTTCTATTGGTATTCCTTGGAAATATGTCCCTTCCATAGCCTCAATTCCTAGTTGTCACAGAGCCCTGTACTTTCAGTCCATTTTCTCACCAGGGAGAAATAAAGTAAATCCTCCCGTCCTGAGATATCCATTTCTCTTTCCAAAGGCCTTCTGCCTTCAAATAGAGGTCTGATATTCTGTGATCCCATCCTCATCACCAAATGTAGCACCAACACAATAACCACAGCAACTACAGTGTTTATGACTATGCCTGTGTAATTATGAGTCACAAAATATAGCACCCTCCACATATTAAGATAGAACCAAAACATTTATTCAAACACCAGAAAGCTGAATCCCAACACCAGAAAGCCAAATCCATAAGGGCAACAAAGAAATATATACACAATAGCCATGCAGGGAGCACCACCATCCCTAAGCCTCCCCTCTGCTAGGGCCTTCCCACAAACTAAAACTCACAGTTCTGACTGCATGCTTCCTCTCTCTCCCTCAGCTCTAACTTCTCTGACCAACTTCCTCTGGGCTCTGGGCTCTGCTCTACCCTTCCTCTTCCACCCATTCATCAAGTTGCTCCCACCACACACTTCTTGTGACTCAATCTCATGTGACTTATGCTTCCATGTTACTTAAGCAGGTCACCTTAGCCTAATAATGGATGGGAAAGATTTTACCATTTACATTACCATTCAAGTGTGCAAAAATTTTCACTCATTTATTCAATAAATATTTATGGAGTATTTACAATACATTTAGTGGTAGACACTGAGTTTTATTTGTTTCTTGTAATGGAAACAGTCCTTCCTTTATAACTCTGGCTTCCTGTAAATAATTATTCAGTCACTTTTGTTTCAAACTATTTTTCCACCTTGGACAAAACCTTTGTTATTGACTCTTTTAAGTAGAACTAGGTTCACATTCTTTCTTGTATGGTATATCTTCTATAGACAGTAGTGCTAGAGAAAGTATTCTAGTCTTGTAAAGGATGCTTTTCTATTATAAAAAAATAACCAATATCATTTATATTTAGCAGAAATAAATTTATAAAAAAGGAAAACACAAAATCCATGTAGTTACCTCATGATTACACAGACTATATCAAGAATCACAGACTCTTAGACATAAAAGAAACCTTATAAATCAACTCCAATCTTATGCCAATTGAATAAGAAATAATATTCAAGGTTATTGCCAGTGGTCATTTAGCCTCTGCCCAAACCCCTCAAATGTGGGAAATTCACAGACTCATAAGGGATCCCATTCTATTTTTGTCCATATCTATTATTATGAAGAGGCAGCTAGGTGGCATTGTGGATAGAGTGCCAGGTCTTGAGTGAGGAAGACCTGACTTCAAATCAGACTTCAGATATTTAGTAGCTATGTGACCCTGGACAAGTCTCTTTACTCAGTTTTCCTCAGTTTATTCATCTACAAAATGAGCTAGAGAAGGAAATGGCAAACCCATTAAATATCTTTACTGAGAGCCCCAAAAGAAGACTCACAAAGAGTTGGATGTGACTAAAAATTGATTAAGCAACACATTTTAATGAAATTCTCTCTATATGTTGATCTAAAGTCCTTCTCATAATTTTCACCTGTGCCACAAAAACAAAGTTGATTACTCCCCCTCCTCCTGTGTAGCTATGTGTGTGATAATTAAGGAAATTATATTTCTCCAGATGAATATTGCTAGGTATTGCAAATGTTTCAAATCTGCTAACATGCTTAAATATAAACTAGGAAGAAAACTTAAAAGGAAAGAATTGACACAATTCTTTTTTTTTTCTTACTTTTTAAGCAATTGGGGTAAAGTAACTTGCTCAAGGTTACACGGCCAGCTATTTCTGGGTGTGGTGCTAAGTATCTGAGCCCGGATTCAATCTCAGGTCATCCCGACACTAGGGCCCATGCTCTTATTCGCTGAGCCACCTGGCCACCCCTTGACACAGTTCTTAATGAAAATATGTTTACATAATAAGAAAAAAATCCCTAATAGTTTCAGTGATGAGTAATCTATTCCTGCTAGCATGAAATGTCTTGAAAATATTTTATTGAACTTAAACTGATATTTTATTAAACATATTTCCAAAATACATAAAAGAAAAAACTTATTTGGCATACTGTCCTAAAATATTCTTATGCCGAGGGGTTTACTCAGATGAGTAACTACATACAAAATAAAATATGAATAAAATAACTCAATTCATTGATAGATAAGTAGTATTCTTTTCATTAATCCTGAGCACTTAGAGTTTGAAATTCTGTGATTATACTGGAGAAGTCAGAGTTAAATTCTTTCAGAAATGATTTTTGATATATAAGTATCAAAGAGAATACAATTAGATTGTTAGATAGATTTCTTCTTTAAAAAATCAAATAAATGCCTAAATACTTCATTTCAGAATTCTCCACTATATGATAATAAATAAATCATACTTTGGGGATAGATCTAATTTTGATATTAGTATTTTAAGTTAGCCCTACTGACAGGGATTGCTTTCTGAGTGTAGCTGTGAATCCATGACTGCCAACTCTTTGTAAGCAGAACACAGGTAGAAAGCATTCTTCAGAATTGTAGTTGGTATTTACAGAAAGCTTGTCATCAGCCTTGTCTTGGCTTCTTAGGCTGGCAATGCATCTAAAGTCTTTGCTCTGAAAATCTAGACTTTTCATGACTGATGCATACCAGGATTCTGATTTATTCATGAGATATGCTTATTCTGTTACATGTGTGTATGCAGGTACATGAACCGCAACTGTTTTGTGTTATCATTTTAGGCAAAGTATCTATGTCATAGATAAAACTATAGAACAATAAGTGGGACACTTCCCACCCCACTTTTATCATTTTAACCAATTATAATAGTGTTATTGTAGTACAGACGCATGATAAATAGAGTACTGGACCTAGAGGCAAAATGAACTTAGTTCAAATCCAGTTTCAGATACTCAGTAGCTGTATGACCCTGGGCAAGCCACTTAAACTCAATCTGCCTCAATTGTAAAATGAAGATAATATTATTGCTTACTTCTCAGAGTTGTTATGAGAATAATTCAAGATAAAGTGCACAATGCAAGGCACATAGTAGGTCCTTAACAAACATTCCCTTCCTTCTTTTTAAAATGGGAAAATCATGCAAAAATCATTTTATTTCTTTATTTTTATTATGATGGACAGTATTAGCTATGTGCCAGGCTGGTTATTTCTCTTAATTAAAAAAAAAACCAACCATACTTTCTGAATAAATGCTGATATTTAATAAGGTAGGGCATCACTTTATTAGTCTTTGGAACACAACTTACTTTTCTAATGAGTATTTGTTGAATAAACAAATCATTAAGTTGGAAATAAAAGGTTAACAGACAAAACATACAAAAGTATATCTTGATTTGTTGATGGAATTTACCTTGTATAAACCCATATAGTCATACCTACAAATACATACATACATATGTGCCCACTTGCAAACCTACATTAAAATATACATACATATGTAAAATTGCATACATATCTCTCTACAACCATCTCTCTCTTCATATATATACATACATACACAAACCATTGAAGATCAATATATGTGTGTATGTATATGTGTATATATATGTATGTATACATATATACACATACAGAGGTAATTTATAATTAGTCTAATTTTTAATGGAGTTCCTGAATCCTGCAACATTTAATTAAGTTTAATTTATTTTATTCACTGCTGTCATATTTGGGCAATATTTATAGTTGCCATCATAATTGTTTTCTCTCATTTTCTTCTTCTCTTCCTTCTTTGCCTTCTTTTTTTCTTCTTGTTTTCCTCTTCCTCCTCTTCAATCTTTTTCTACCTTTTTCCTCTTCATACTCACCTCCTACAGATTATCTAGAGGGGACATGTATACTCTTGTAAGATAAAAATTACATCAATAAAAATCAGTACTTAACCCAAAAGAATGCCATAAATTTTCTGATTTTATAAAGCATTTAAAATGTTTCTATTCTAATGTATTCCAAATTCAACTAATTTCTTTTAGGCCCTATACTTCTAATTTCAATATGAATTGCGTATCTAGCCATACATAAATAAGTGAATCTTGAATACTAATAAGTAGGTGTTTTGTCTATATGTGGATACACATACAGATCTGAATTTACATAAATTCCAACCAGGCAAATTTGACTTTTCTTAAAGAATTCTGAATGAAATCTGTTTAAAAAAAAAAAAACAACCCCAAACCCACTTATGTTAACTTTAATGTATAATACTGTGCTCTCTGTCTCTGTCTCTCTCTCATCCTGCCCCCAGCTTCTGCTACAGGATCAGGGACTTGTCTGGATCAGTGATTTGGCTTGTGACCTCCGAGAGTTTTGCCCTGCTCAATCCATTTCTTGCTAGTCTGTCACTACTCTGTGTTTCTCCTCCGGTTCTCTCACCCATGAGTCCTTGAAACTTGTACAGGCTCTCTCTCTCTGAGGACTTGCTCCCCTTTCAGTGTCTTTGCCTCCCTTACTTCTCCATAACTGTAGGCAAATTTACATTATGTAAAAATGATAAAAAAATCACTTCACTTTGAGGTTTCTGGAAAGGTCTACTTTCTTAAAAAATGAACTATATCTATCTATATCATCTATCTACTGATTCACATATACATGCATACACACATGCACACATGTACACATATACACATGCATGCATGTGTGCACATGTACACATATACATACATACAATTTAACCAGTTCCCCAGCTTGGTTTGGGGTTTCCCTAAGAGCATAGGATAGATGAAGTAGAGGAGAAAAGTTTTCTAAGGAACAGAAGTGATATTACTAAGAGCAGAAACCAGCAAGGGTATTGCACACCTGTGAGACAAAAGATGGATTAGCCTGACTTAGAACAGAGATTTTTCTATTATGGGAAGTAAAGTGAGACACTTAAGATGTGGCATGACTCTGAAGGAAATCAAAGATTTAGATGAGCTATTTGGTATTCTTTACAATGCTTTAAGTGATTGCTGAGTTTCTCTACTGATCAGCTAGTCTTACTCCTTAGAGAATATGTTATCTCAGTAGAATGGTGGCAATCTGCTTCTGGGTGAAACTGGACATTTATTGATTGTGTTAATTTCTTAGTAGGCTTGGATGTTGCTATACTAGACTGGACAATTGTTCTTACAATTGTTCTAGAGCTTGCCAGAAAGTCCTGGATAAAAAACTGCTGCTAGGGATCTGCTGCCAGAAAGTTCTAGGCAGGTTACTGCTTCTGGGCTATAATTGCCATTATGGGTCAGACAAATTCTTTGGCTTTTCTAAGACTAAAGTGTCTCTTCTGGAGGAGTCAATTGGCAGGTCTCCCTGGGCTCACTTTTTGACGATCAGTTAAGGTTCTTTTCCACTTGCAGACACTGGCTTGGCAGGGTTATGGCTGCAGCTGGTACACCATTGTGTTCTTTTCAGTTGGAATTTGTTAGTTGAATTCAGTTACAATTTTCAGTTGGAATTAGTTGGAATAGTTAGTCTTTTAGTTAGGAAAATGGCCTCTAATTTAGAATGGGCAGAAACCTATTCTCTTTAACTCCATTAGAGTTTTAGCTCCAATATATTTTGACATTTCCAGACAAGCGATAAAGACATGGGAGAGATTTTGTCTTTACTGTATCGCAATTTTTCCTGGATAAAAGCCTCTTTCCTCAGAAAGGAACTCCACATTGTTTTAAGGTTTTGTTGTTCTTTTTGTTACTTATTAGTCATGTCCAACTCTTCATGACCCCCTTGGGGTTTCCTTGGCAAAGATACCAGAGTGGTTTTCTATTTCCTTCTCCAACTCATTTTACACATGAGGAAACTGAGTCAAATGGGGTTAAGTAACTTGCTTAGGGTAACACATCTAGTACATGTCTGAGACCACATTTAAACTCAGGTCTTCCTAACTCCAGGTCTGACACTCTATCCACTGTGCCACCTAACTGTCATATTGTTTTAGGGTATCAGGTCTAATACAGTCAATTTTACATCTTATATTTCTTTGGGAATTCTCCACAGATGAATGACTAGGTAAAATATAGATTAATATAATCTGTGTCCTAGGGGCAAAATAATTGAATTGATTGCTTCTTCATATAGAAGAGTTTCTAAAGTTTCTTACCTTTTCTTGGGATGGGAAATGTCTTTTCTGTCTGTTGGTCTTCCCCCGTATTTTTCAGTATTGTTTTCTTTTAGAGACAATTAGGGATGAAGAAATTGTGTCATTGAAGTCAAATGTGGCCCTCTAAGTCCTCAAGTGCGGCCCTTTGACTGAATCTAAATTTCACAGAACAATCTCCCTTAATAAAAGGATTTGTTCTATAAAACTTGAACTCAGTCAAAAGGTCATATCCAAGGCCCTACAAGGCCACACATGGCCTTGAGGTCACAGGTTCCCCACTCCTGATCCAGATTTTAGCTTTTGCTTCATTACTTCTAGCCAACTTAGAAACTCCTATAACAGCATTTCTTGACTTGGAATCCAAAATTTCTGTGTCTGTGTATATGTGTGTGTACATATAAACACTTATAAATGTCTATTATATATTACATAATTCTACCAAGGTGATTTTATATGAAGTTTAATATGAATAAGTATAAATTATAATATGTTGATGAAAATAAATTCAAATCTATAGAATTGGAGTAGGAGTATGGCTAAGTAACAGTTTAACTAAAAAAACAGATGTGGAAGTTTTACTGTATTGAAAATTCAATACACATATGCATATCTGTGTATAATAACTGTATTCTAATATAATTGGTTTTATTTGTAATTCTTTTTATTTTATAAACTTAACAACATGACTCTGAGGAGGGGTGCAGAGTTTTTAAAAGACTGACAAAGGGATCTATAAAAAACAAAGAAATGAACATCCCTGAACCTAGAACTTCCTTGTCTTGGCGCTGTATTGTTTCCCAGGTCTTAAAAGTTAGAGAATCTTCTACAGAGTTACTTTCTTTCATAGAAATCTAAAGTTGTAGCAAATTATTTCACTGATTATATTTTTAAATCAATCTTTTATTTATTTACTTTTAGTTTTCAATATTCATTATCACAAGATTTTGATTTATAAAATTTCTCCCTATCTTTCTGCTACCCCCACCCTAAGATAGTGAGCCTACTGAATACCCCTAACCCAATCTGCTCTATCATATCCTCCCCCATCTTTCTAGTAGAGCAAGATGGATTTCTATACCCCAGTGCCTGTATATCTGATTTCCCAATTGCATGAAAAAACATTTTTTAATATTTGTTTTTAAAACTTTGATTTCCAGATTCTTTCTCTTCTTCCCTCCTCACCCACCCCCACTGGAAAGACAAGCAACTCAATATAGGCTGTACGTGTGTAGTTATGTAAAACGTTTTCATAGTAGTGAGATCTGCAAGCCAGGCACTCTGGAGGCAGCCACACAGCAGCAGATGCAGCCACCATGCTTCTGCTACCTCTCACCCCAGGGATAGGGGATGGAGCACACTCTTCTGTCACCCAGTTCCAAAAGAGTTCTGTACTGACCTTTTACTTTCTCTTTGTAATTTATGAGTTGAGAAGTCTGGAAACTGCCATAGATGCTTGTGATTCTTTCTCCTGACATCTGCTCAGGTGGGTCTGTGTTGCTGGTTGCAGCTAGCCCAGACCTGGGCTGGCTCAACTCACCTGGGACTGTGCTTGGCTCCCAGACTGGTGCAATAGACCCTTCCTGTCAGCCTGCCAGTCTGCCTTCAGGGGGAGACTTGTTTTTCTGTTTCACTTTGTGGGTTCTGTAGCTCTAAAAATTTTAGAATCAAATTTTACAGGTATTGGAGGTGTTTGGTGAAGGGGCTTAAGTAAGTTCCTGCTTTTACTCTGATTTCTTGGCTGTGCCTTCTTTCACTAATAATCTTGCATTTCATCTCCATCTAATACCTCACTGTTTTCCACTGAGAAAATTAATTTTTTTATTTTTCAGATTGTAAAATAAATGTCTTGACTTCCTGAATTGTAACTTGGAATACAGTTTTCTTTATAATAACTTTAGTACTATGTTTTAAGCAATCTGTATATTACATGGATTTTTGTAGTCTGGCCTAAATATGTATTCTAGTAACTATTTTAAGTTTTGTTTCCAGAGTAAAATATGTCACAATCCAAACTTGACATCAAGTAAGCTTTTAGAGTATAATCAATCCATAAACTGAAGACTATGTAATTATTATAATATAATTATCATAGCAGATATACATATACAATTAAAAGTTTGAAAAGTGCCTTACACACATTATTTCATTTTATCATAATAAGGCTGTTCTGCTAGGTATTCCTATCCCGATTTTAAGATGGGAAAGTGGTGGCCTTGAGTCCTGCCCCAATGCCTCATTGTGGGCTGTGAAGTAATTTTCTTTCTTGAAGAATCTGCCAGCAGAGCCCAACCTTTGTCAGTACAGCTTGGTTTTTGGACAGCATGTCAGCTATTCTTTGTACCAACATAGTTAAGTTTGGAGAAGCTTTTCTTTAAATTGGAAGTAAGATTGTAATTTTTTGGGGGGTCAACATCTCCAGAAGACCATCTATTAAGACATTCTGGGAGTTGTGAAATGTGTAAGAAGCAGGAAAATCCATAAGAACAAATATCACCAATTTTTGAAGGAAGATAATGATCTCATAAAATGTTAGCACTGAAAAAGTTATTTTGATTTCCATAACAGAATACATACACACATATCAGAATATTAAAAATATATAAATTAAAATTATTCCATAACATATTGATCACATAGCCAGTTTCCAGTAAGTGCAAATGAAGAATCCTCCAAATTGGTCAACATTTTTGAATTTGTACTGAATATTTCTAGTGGCTTAGAACCATTTACCATATTTTACATAATTTTAACTTTGAAAGATATGAATTAGAATTCATCTAACCATGAAACTGTTTAAGGAGATTTATTGTTCACTAATCAGCCTCATTTCTGTTTTCATAGACCTATGCATGGCTGTGTTTAGATATGTGTATTTTGTAATTGTATTTTTAATATTATCATACAAGAAAGGATTCTTCATGTCACCCAAATCTCCAGATGAGAGATTTTTAATTGGGTTGAGTTTCCATTTGCAAATTTGTCCTGAACCTGGTTTTCTGCAGTAGATTCTTCTCTCCTATAGTAGTACAGTAAGCTTTTGATTTGATCTATTTGGATATGTACATGCATGTGGGAGTACATGGAGAAGGAAGAGCACTGGCTCTACAAGGGGCTCAAATCCCATCACTACCACTAAATAGCTTCATGACATTGGACAAATAACTCAGACTTCCTGTCTTTAATTTCCATATACTAAAAATGAGAGTTTTAGACTAGATGATTTCTGATGTTGCTTGTACCTTTCAATATGTGATGCTGTGATCATAGAGGTCTATGATTTAAAATAGTACCATTTCAAATGTACTTTTCAATCATTTTACCATTTATACTTGCATATACCAGTTACACTTCTCAATTCTGTCCCACTAAGCCTTAAAAAGTTACTTGTGACCATGATCTAGAACAGTGTGTCCTGCTCTTTTTTACTGCCTTTTCAGAGAAGAGGAAGCAAGTATCTCTGTCACATTTATTATGTCATATTAATTTCCCTTCATTTCATGGAGATTGTTTACATTTTGTTGTACTTATTTTTCTCCTTTTTCCTCTTTATAGAATAAGATATTTTAACAGATATATTTCAATGAAACAATTAATGGTAAAAATCAGTTTCATTGATTTATTGTTCTTTACCAATATGTCTGTTTGACATTGAATAGACCCTAGCCCAGTAAGTCTTGAAATCATAAAAAGCCTAGAAAGGTAACAGAACCATAACATTTCTAAATCATAAGCATCTCCACCTATAGCTAAACTCAAGCTTTTCTTCTCACATCTGCCATAATTGCTGTAACAAAAAGACCATAAACAAGTGAATAGCTCTATTCAGAAACTAGTGCGGCTATTTAATATTTCATAAAGTTATAGACTATAATTCATTAGTAAATAATTAACTGTGTAATCACATTTGACCTAGCTTGCTCTCCAGCTTTCAGCTCCCAAGAGTTCTTGGCAGTCTAATGTGTGAGCTAAATAAGCCAAACACAGGAAACAGGGTAAATGCTATAGAAAGGAGAATTCAACTCTAGATTATCACATAGCTCTTCAAGGACTTCAATTAGACATGATTATCATTACAGAAAAAGAAAGGAGAAGGAAGGAAAGAAAGAAAGAAAGAAAGAAAGAAAGAAAGAAAGAAAGAAAGAAAGAAAGAAAGAAAGAAAGAAAGAAAGAAAGAAAGAAAGAAAGGAAGGAAGGAAGGAAGGAAGGAAGGAAGGAAGGAAGGAAGGAAGGAAGGAAGGAAGAAGGAAGGAAGGAAAGAAAAGAAAAAGTGTTCATTGCTAAATGGAAATAAATTATTACTTGTGTCTGCTTAAACTGGAACTGCAGTTGGGAATTAAGAAAATTATCCCTTTAATTACATTCAAAAGAATATGTGTTTAGAGGAAAGTCATTTATGAAAATGGCTATGATAAGTTTTTGTTATTGTTTGTAATAATAGATCCTGCACCCCAAATACCGACATGTATAAACAAAACCTGCCCAGCAGATGAAGAACAAATGTGATCATTAAATATCACTGGCAATCCAGGAGTCTATTTTTTAATCTCACTGGTATTTATTTGCATGGTGTATATTTTTTGACAATGGAAAAATTTTGTATAATAATTTTTATATGTCTGTAATACTTTTTCACTAAGATTCATTTTCTTAAGTAACATTGCATACCAAAGTTCTTAAAGCCCATTGTTCTCAGCTAGCCATATCCTTCTCCCCATCTCCCCTACCACCATCTTTCTCAGAACTCTGATGGATGTGTTCTGAGTAACGTTCCCCTACTGACTTCAAAGGAAGCTTTGGTTAGATCAGTCCTACCCACCACAGAGTATAGAGTAAGTTAAACCAAATAAAAAACTATAACTGTCGACTGGATTGCTGGTCCTTGTTAGTAAATTGAGAGTCTGAATTCCTAAGGGAATTATCTGACATGGAATCATAAATAATGGGGACAGAGAAAAAAAATTGGAAGAGATGTGACTTTGTTTGAAAAGAAGCAATTACTTTTTGTCAGTAAGTTCAAAAGGTACTGCAATGATAATTGAAAATAAAGGAAGGGGGCGGCCAGGTAGCATAGCGAGTAAGAGCACCAGCTCCAATGTCAGGATGAACTAGGGATCGAATCCGAGCTCAGACACTTAGCACCCACCCAGAAACACCTGGCCGTGTAACCTTGAGCAAGTTACTTAACCCCGATTGCTTAAAAAAAAAATAAAATAAAGGAAGAAAAAACAGTATTATGTGTATTTTCTCCCAAAGTAGGTTTAGGAATTGTTATTATATATGTCTTCCCAATTCTCCTTTCTGACTGGTGAGTATGCAAAGCCTTTGCATACACACACACACACACACCCACACCCCTCCTCTTCTATGATTCTTCAATCTGGTGAGTTTATGCAGACTTTGAACAATGACTCACATTGCTCAAGCTCTTGGCCAGATACAATATTTTCCAAGATACTTTAAAAAATGGAGAGAAATGTGTGACATGATAGCAAACTCAGTTACACTAAGCTGTAGTACCCACAAAGGTCTTCCTCTCAGGGCACATTCCAGGCAATTTGCCATGTTTAACTGAACCCTTCTTATGATTTTGTAAAAATTGATTCTCCCCAACCATGAATCTGTGAACTAATCTTTGTTGATATTTTTGTATTCTCCTTATTCTGTCCTTTTGTAATAGATTCTACAAGCTCAAAATGATCTCACATACCATTAATTATTCTCTTCTTGTAATAAATTATATATTTTAAACACATTCATATTTCTGTCACATATCTGGATAATATGGTTTCATGTTTTAAATCAAAGTAAAACCTTGAAAATATGCCTGATAATATTCTTTAGATTTGCTACCTTTTTACCACTTATATTAGACTGATGTTACATGTGTGCATGTCAGTCTATAATAAATTGACATTTATTAAGTAGTTTTGTTGAGTTGAAATCACATCTAGATAATAACAGGCTATTTTATATGACTGGAAGAAAATCACACATGAAATAGTATTATTGTTGTTTGCTTGCCCACTGCAACTTTATAAATGAATTAATCAATAAACATTTATTAAGAACCTACTATCTGCCAGGTACTAATAACTAACACTTACATAGGACTTTCGATATGTTATCTCAATTGATCCTCAAAATAATCCTACAAGGTAGGTGCTGCTAACATCTCTGTGTTACAGATGAGAGATATGGATACTGAAAATGTTTATAGCTTGGTCTGAGTTCACACAGCTACTGAGAATCTCAGGTCGTATTCATTCTAAGGTTTTCCTGACTCCAAGTCCGGCTTTCTAACTTGTCATCTCTATGTCCAGTATTAGGGATAGAAAGAAAGAAAGAAAGAAAGAAAGAAAGAAAGAAAGAAAGAAAGA
>NW_027186349.1:5264741-5267383 GCF_028583685.1 Petaurus breviceps papuanus
AGAAAGAAAGAAAGAAAGAAAGAAAGAAAGAAAGAAAGAAAGAAAGAGAGAGAGAGAGAGAGGGAGGGAGGGAGGAAGGAAGGAAGGAAGGAAGGAAGGAAGGAAAGAAGGAAAAAAGAAAGAAACTATTCCTGCTCACAAGGAACATTCTATAGAAGGAAAGCTCATATGCATATATAAATATATTTAAATATAGACCAAGGAAAATACAAGGTAACTGGGCAAAGGAGACATGAAGAAGTAAGAGGAAAGGAAAGGTTACAGGTAGAAGGTAGCCCCTGAGCTGAGCTTTGAAAAATATTCTAAAAAGGGATTCTAGAGATTCTTTAAAAAAAATTATATTATGGAATAAAACAAGCATATTCGTAACAGCACAATAAAAAAGATGATTGCATATGAAACTGCAAATCTACTATACTCAATTTGCTATTCCTTTCAAATATAAAACAAAATTATGATGTAAATTTCTTTTTTTTCCTTCTCCCTACCCCTTGCCCTAGAGAATGGCTACCAGTAGACCCAAGTATGTGTGTATATGTATATATGTATGTACACACATATATAAATATATACACATATACTTACATATATACATATATATGGATATATATGTACAATTATTCTATAAATATTTCTATATATCTGTTCTTTCTCTGGATACAGATAGTGTATTCATATGTCTTTTATAGTTAATTTGGGTATTTATAATAAACAAATTAATTTATTCACTCAAAGTAATTCTTAAAACAATACTGTTGTTGCTATATACAATGTTATCTTGGTTCTCCTCATTTCCCTCATTATTTTGTGCAAGTCTTTTCATGTTTTTCTATCATCATTAAGCTCATCATTTCTTATAGCAGAGTAGTATTCCTTCACAATCATATACCACAACTCATTCACCCATTCCCCAATTGATAGGTATCCTTGAAATTTCCAGTTTTTGTCAGTACAAATTGAGCTGCTATAAACACTTTACAACATGTAAGTTATTTTCCTTTTTCCTTAATTATCTTTGGAAATAGACCAAGTACTGGTATTGCTGGATCAAAAGGTATATAGGTAGTTCAGTATATTTGGGGGCATAATTCCAGATTGCTCTCCAAAGGGGATGGAGCAGTTCACAATTCCACCAACAGTGAATTAGTGTTACAATTTTTCCACATCTCCTTCAACATTTGTCATTTCCCTGTCTATCAATGGTAACAATTGAGTAGGTGAAAAATTATATCTCAAGGCTGTTTTAATTTGTAAGTCTCTAACAATAATTTAAAGCATTTTTCATATTCCTATTACTTGTTTTGATTTCTTCATGGGAGAATTGTCCATATACTTTGACTACTTATTGATTGAGGAATGACTCATATTCCCATAGGTTTTAGAAAGTTCTTTATATGTTTTGAATATTATATCTTTATCTGATAAACTGTCTATAATTTTTCCCATTTTCCTACTTTTCTTCTCATCTTGGTGTAGCAGCAAGCACCCCAAGCGTCCTCAGGGTTTCCTGCCAACACAGGTTCTTGGATCTGCTTTGATAAAGGAAAGCAGCTCAAAATGGGTTAACAAGCTTACTTTAATCAGTCAAATATGTATCGTTCACCTAGTTCAGGGGAAAAAGGTCAGCACCCCGAACTTCAGAGTATACAGACAGAATTATCAAGACAGAAACAGATAAAATAGACAGCTTTCCAAACTGTCCAACCATTACATCCATACCAAATCAAAATCTGGGTTTCAACATCTGGGTTTTTCAAAGCCGGGGGGCTCTGGACAACAGCTTCCCAGAATCCAGATCAAATCACAGAACACTTCTCAAAGTGAGCCCCTGCTACACATCAGGGCTTATATAGCCTTCTCCTGAGAATGTAACAACCTTATTGACTCACTGGCCAATCAAGAAGTATCTACTGAAAAACAAGCCTCCCACCCCAGGCTCCAGGTGCACTTTAGCCTAGGGGCAGGGAAGATCTTTAAATTTGCATTCCCATTACATTTGGCTATATTTGTACAAAAATTTTATAATTTAATATAATCAGAATTATTGATTTTACATCTAAATTTTCTCTTTATCCCCTGTTTATTCATATAATGTTCACCTCTTCATGAGTCTGATAAGTAACATATTACATGGTCTAATTTAGTGTAAAATATCTCTTTATATCTGTCAAGTATCTCTTTTGACCTCTTGACTTTTTGTTTTCCCAAATGGATTTTACTATTTTTTTCTAATTCACATTCAAAATTATAATTACTATTTGTGAATTTCCCTCTATCGTATATTTAATCCCTATTTTCTTTTTCTGCCTCTCTTTTTACCTTATCCCTGTTACCTTTTCTTCTCACCTGACCACTTATTCCTTATTTTATTTTATTTTATTTAGCAATTGGGGTTAAGTAACTTGCTCAAGGTCACACCGCCATTTATTTTTTGTGTGCGTGCCAAGTATCTGAGGCAGGAACTGATCCCAGGTCTCCTGAAACTGGCCGGTGCTCTTACTCACTGCACCACCTGGCCACCCCTTTTTAAATTTTTTTTCCTTTTTGAGGGCAATTGGGGTTAATTAACTTCCCCAAGGTTATAAGGCTAGGGTGTGTGTGTGTGTGTGTGTGTGTGTGTGTGTGTGTGTGTGTGTGTGTGT
>NW_027186349.1:5267393-5286225 GCF_028583685.1 Petaurus breviceps papuanus
TGTGTGTGTGTGTGTGTGTGTGTGTGTGTGTGTGTGTGTGTGTGTGTTAAGTGTCTGAGGCTCAAACCAAACTCCGGTCTTCCTGACTCTGGGGCTGGCTCTTAACTCACTGATAGCTGCACTTACTCCTTATTTTAGCCACCCCCCCCCCCAAGCCCCTTTCTTATCTATTCATCCTACTCTCCTAATCTTAATCTATTTGTCCTTCTGAAAGTCCTTCCCCAACTCTATCTCTCTTTTCTCGCCTCTCTAAAATTCAGAAGACCCCCAAGCCTCTCTAGATATATACATTGTTTAGTCTTCAACCCAGATAAGAGTTAGGTTCCAATATTACCAGCTCTCTATCCCCACCTGCTTCCTCTATATTACTTCTTCCTTTCATGCTCCATTTTCATGACATAATTTCTCCTTTTAACCTTCTACTACCCAATTTTGTTTTATAAAATCACATCATGATAGACAAAAGATGAAAGTAAAATGAAATGCCTTTCAGACATAGGGGAGAACTTGGTCAAAGACAGGAGACAGAACATCATTTATAAAGAGCTGTCTCAGTCTTTATTTTCTTCCCTACCACAGGATTTAATTTCTCTTCTGCATTATTATTTTCCTTTATACCACTTTTATAGCACCTGAATAATCATCCTTGTATTATATTTATGAATGTCTATGTCTTCTATTCACTGCTGAACTTTAAACACCAATATTAAGTACAATATTGCATTATTTTTCTTTCCTTAATCCATATCACCTAGCTTTGTATATAGTAGGTGTTCAATAAATATTTATTGAATGCAAAATGGAATCTCTGAAAGTGGCAGCAGAAAGTAGGTTATTACACCCCAAATCCTCCAACGCCAAGGAATATCAAAACAGAGAGATCCCCTTCCTAAATCTAAGCAGACATAATAATCAATGGAGAGAAACTGATACTGGCATTAATGATGGCAGCAAGGTGATCTAGGAACAGTCATTATGAGAGCAAGATTTTATAATTGTTAGTATTATCCTAGATCTCTCTGGACTTAAGTCTGGGTGCTATAAGCATAGATCTACTAGTTGACAAATCTCTCAGCCTATAAGTAATATCCCAGAGAAATCAAACCTGTATCCCCATGAAGAAAAGCTGTGAGTATAGAGTATAGCTGGCAATGATGTCCCTTTTTTGCCTAAACTTACTTGTTCACATATGGTGGAAGCAATGGTATAAGCCAGACTCCTAATGAAGTAGCTACAAACAAAAATAAGTATTATCAGTAGCATCATCTTCATAAATATAAGAAAAGGAAAGAATGCTTAGCAGTTATTCTGAAAAGGATCTTGGGTATACTGTAAGTAAGCTAATGTCATCTTAGACTTCATTAAGAAGGACTAGCTTCTACAAATAGGGAAATGAAAGTTCCACTTTACTTTCCCCTTGACAGATATCATCTGGAGTATTTTGTTCAGTTTGGGGTACAACAGTTTAGGGAGGACATTGATAAGCTGCTGAGCATCCAGAAGAGGGCAGCCAGAATGGTGAAGGACCTGGAGTTCATGACAAATGATGATAATTTGAAGAAACCTCAAGAAAAGAAGAATAAGAATGTGTGTGTGTGTGTGTGTGTGTGTGTGTGTGTGTGTGTGTAATGTTCCAGATATCTTCAATTAGTTAAAAAAGATGTTATGGGGAAAAGGGATTAAACTTGTTCTTTTTGGTCTTGGAGGGCAGAACATGAAGCAGAGCATAGAAATTACGCAGAGGTACATTTAGTTTTCATTTCAGGAAAGAGCTATAAAAAATCTGAATTGTCTAAAAGTGCCATGAATTGCCTTGAGAGGTGGGTAGTTCCCACTCACAGGAGGTCTTCTGTCTGAGGATGAATGAACATGTGTTGTAAGGATTCCTTTATGTATGTGTGGATTAGATGGCTGCTGATTATTCACCTGAGGAACCAGTGGGTGGTGAGAAAATGAAGGCAGTGGTAAATTTTTCCTTTATAACTCTCAAATTCTGTGATTCTTTTATTCTAATTTATATGAGCTCACATTTGAATAGGGATTCTTAACCTGTGATTGATGAACTTTAAAAGTCTGTCTATCTATATGCACATACACATATGTATATTCATATGATATTTTGATATATTTGGTTTCCTTTGTAATCAAATTTATTGTTTTATTTGTTTAAAATCATTATTCTCATAAGGGGTCCTGGGGTTTCATTAGCTTGCCAAAAGTCTGTGACATGAAGAAGGAGGAGGAGGGGGAAGTAAAACCTCAGATATGTCTGGGTCTGGGGAAAGGCTGGAACCTAGCAACCCTTTTCTATCTTGACAAACAAGTCTTGACCTCCATTGATAGTGAATCTATTGCCAAATAGGTTTTTGTTTTTTTAGCTTGGAAATTTGATTCCTGCAGTTCCCACTCAAAATTTAACTGAAACTCAGTACAGATTCAAAGTGACAGATTCAAGTGTTTGTTGAACCTCTGACAACATCCAGAGTGCAGTTGAACTCACACTTCACTTGCTGTAAGTACTTTTAGCGCTTCCCTTGTCCAGCTACATTAAGGAGAATGTATTTACAAAAGCCACCTGCTCAATCCAGCAATAGTGAAGGAAAACAGCTAATAGGCTATTCTGTAGAACTGAAAATAGCAATATGACTTCTATAATCGATAGATGCCAGTTTAGTCAGCATTGAAAAGCAGAAGCATTTTATGCTAATACATATTCCTTTATTTTAATTCTAGTAATTATTTGGAAAGATAATGAAATGTTTTCCATAAAGTATAGTTACTATTTAGTAATCTACTCTCATTGTATAAAGAGCTTCACTAATGACTATATTATAAGAAAACAAGAAATATCATTTTAAGCATTTATCCTCCTTAATTTAAAATACCAAGAAAATAATTGTGGGAAGATATATATGTCTTTTCTAACATCAGTCTCAAAAAGCTTGACTCCCAAAGGAGTCAAATTCTGCCTAACCTACATTTGTGTGTGTGTGTTGTGTAAACAATTGTTCAGTCACATTTGACTCTTTGTAACTCCATAGACCATACTGTCTGTGGTGTTTTCTTAGTAAAGATGTTGAAGTGGTTTTCCATTTCCTTTTTCAGTGGATTGAGACAAGCAGGTTAAGTGACTTTCACAGGGTCACACAGCTAGTGAATGTCTGAGGTCATATTCAGGTCAAACTCAGGTCTTCCTAACTCCAGGTTTGATGTTTTATAGACTAGGCCATCTAGGTGTCTCTATTAGATAAATAGACAGATAGACAGACAGACAGACAGACAGACAGATAGATATGGATATAGATGTGTAGAGATATAGAGAGATAAATATATACTATATACATATATAAACACATATTCATACACATGTATATTTATATATGTTTAAAAGTAAAGTATTTAATATATATGATTAAATATTTATATAAATGTGTTTTCTATAAAAATATAAATATTTAAAATGTGTTAATATATTTAAAGTACAACCAGGTGGATCCAACCAGTGGATAAAGTGATAGATCTGAAGTCAGGAAGACTCATCTCTCTGAATTCAAATCTGACTTCATATACTTACTAGTTATGTGACCCTGGGCAAGTCACTTAACCCTGTTTGCCTTGGTTCCTCATCTGTAAAATGAACTGGAGAAAGAAATGGCAAACCACTCCAGTATCTTTGTCAAGAAAATCCCAAATGGAGTCATGAAGAGTCCAACAAAATTAACCTGCCACAATGCGTTTAAACCTTTTGTGAATCTATTTTTAAACCAGTATGTACTAGTTCTATAGGCAAAAATTCCATAAGTGTGTCATAGTGAATAGAGCACTGGCCCTGGAGTCAGGAGGACCTGAGTCAAATCTGGCCTCAGACACTTAACAATTACTAGCCATATGACCTCGGGCAAGTCACTTGACCTCAACTGCCCTGCTTTCCCCTCCAAAAAGAAAAAAAAAGCCAAAAAAATACACAAGTTTCTAACTCATTTTATAAAGCATAGCTGAAATCTGAAAGGATTTGGTATCAGAGAATTGAGTATGATTCCCAGCTGCGGCACCTATTACTTGTATAACTTTGGACAAGTCATTATATTTCAGTGGACTTTAGTTTCTTCATCTATAAAATGAGAGAACTGGATTAGATGATCTCTAAAATCTCTTCCAGCTATAAATAAATGATCCTACAATCCTAATGCAACCTCCTTATTTTAGAGATGTAAAAACTGAGGCAAATTGAGAATGTCTTTTATAGGGAAATGAAATCATCACTCCAGAAAACTGTCATTGCTCTATCTTGGATTTGAAGAACCAGAAATGGCCCACCAGGCCCTGCTGAAAGCAAAAGGAAGAGATTGGGAATCAGTACATAGAAATCTTCCCAAGCAGAAGGAATGAAGTCTGAACACACATTGGGTCTCACAAAGGAAAGAAAGTGGTGCCTTCTATGGCCAAGTATGGGACTGAACTAGAATTGAACTTTGAAGAGCCCAATGGGGGTGAGGAGGTTAACCAATAACAATGTTTGAAAATGAAAAGAAAATGGAATTACCTAAGTAGGCACCTGAGAAGATTCTTGAGGCTGCCGATTTTGGAACCATGCCTTCATTACATTTTGTTCACATGCAAGCACTGCCTTTCCAAGCCAATGCTCAAGACATTAAAAAATTTTTTTGCTCCTCTGAAGCCCATTGGTATCACCATGGAATACAGCTCTAGTGGGAAGGCCACGGGCAAAGCTGATGTACACTTTGAGACCCACAAGGATGCCCTGACAGCAATGGGCAAAGATCAATCCCATGTGCAGCATAGGTATATTGAGCTGTTCCTGAATTCTTGTCCAAAAGGAAAGTAGATTTTCCAGGAACATCATTCAATCCAGATAACAAGGATGAAGCAAGAAACATTTTATTTGCACACCTATCTTGGACATGGAATCCAGAGTTTTATCAGCAGCTTTGTCTACAAATTTTTGTTTTTTATTTTTTGTGTGGAGGTGGGGTAGGATTTAATAGCTTTGAAGAAAAATTCCATAGCTGACTGTTTAGAAAAGAGAAGATTCAGTTTGGGATTATAAAGTAAACTATACATTTAAATTTTTGTTTATACTGTCTGGGACCTGATTAAAAATCTGATCTTTATTCTATATGCCCACACAGCTGGATAGGGAGAGAAAACCTAATCCAGCTACGCTTCATTTTTATTCAGGTAATCTTGTTTTTATAACTTAGACAAAGGTTTTGTTCTCTGTGAATGGAGAACCCTAATGCAAAACGCCTGGTTTGAAAGCTGTCATTGCAATAGAGCATTGACAACTGCAACCGGACACTCACCAAAGCAGGAAAGATTTTTGAACTCGGGGGAGGCAGGGTGGTCTTCAGGTTAACCCTGACCAGTGAGCAGGGGCAGGAACCCAAACTGAAAATGTTCCTGACTGTTATGGAGGCTGGTTTTCTTAGTATAAGTGTTGTGGTCCCTTAAGCCTTATGATATCTAACATTGGTGCCTGGTGACTTTACATGGTAATTAAGCAGTGCTGTAGATAAAGGGAATCTTCACTTCATCTTAAAGGTGCCTGCACTCTAAAAACACACAAATGCACATCCCTCATGGTTTCAGTTTTGAACCAAATAAAATGTCCAGAGCACAGAAAGCAGCAGCTACAGGTTGTAGTTGAGCAGGTGAGCCCTCTGTCTCTGCATCTGTCTGCCTAGCTGCTGTCAGCTGGGGAGCATCTCCTGGGCAAGGCACTCTTTTGTCCTTCTCTCCTGTCCATCAATCTGTCTGTCCCTCCTTCCCTCCTCAAGCACAGGTGCATGAGTGTGGTCCCAAAGCTAATTGTGCAGTGTCTCACTTCTGTAAAGCACAGACTGGATCTGTCCTAGGTAGGGTCATAGACAAAGCTCTGCTCCTCTCACACTGTGGCAGTATTTTCTGGTTACTCTTTTCATTTTCTCCTTCACTTAACCCGTTCACAGATGCCAACTCCAAAGTTTTGTGCTTCACCTAAGTGGATGTACACTTCTCCAGGTGAATCCAAGTGCTTGTGCTTTCCACTTCCCCTTGCTGCTTCTCTTCTCAGGATGACAGTCATGTGGTTTACCAGGAGAAACAATCAAATTTCTGAAAACTAATTACCTCAGGACTCTGGGAGATGGTGGGGAGAGGGGAGTTTTGTCTTCTCTTACATAATACCTTAGTATAACTAATTACCAGCTAAAAATATCAAATCACTGTACTGTAAAGTTAGTCAATAAATGAAGGCTTATATTAGATGGAAAAAAAAGAAAAAAAAAACTGTCCTGGAGAACAGATCCGGGAGAGATAACCTAAGAATTATTGGTCTACTGGAAAGCCATGATGAAAAAAAGCAGCCTGGACAACATCCTCCAAGAGATCGTCAAAGAAAACTGTTCTGAAGTCCTAGAATAAGAGGGTAAAAGAGTTATTGAAAGAATTCACCGTACTACTCCTAAAAGAGATCCCAAATTGAAAACTCCAAGAAATATAGTAGCCAAATTCTAGAATTACAAGGTCAAATAGAAAATACTGCAAGCAACCAAAAAGAAACAATTCAAATATCATGGAACTACAGTCAGGATTAAACAGGACGTAGCAGCTTCTCCATTAAAAGATTGAAGGGATTGGAATTTGATATTTCGTAAGGCAAAACAGCTAAGACTGCAACCAAGGATCAACTTCCTAGCAAAACTGAGAATAACCTCTCGGGCAAGGGGATGGTCATTTAATGAAATAAGGGACTTCCATACTTTCTTAATGAAAAAAACAGAGCTCAATGGAAAATTTGATCTCCAATTAGAAGACTCAAGAAAGACATAAGAAAGGTAAACAAGGAAAACACATACGTATACACACATGCACCTACAGGCATTACACATGCGCACATGCATATAACTTGGGATTTGATAAGAGCAAACTGTTTATATCCCTATATGAGAAGCCGATAACTGTCAATATCAAAATTTATATGATTATCATGACCTTTAAAAGGGATATACATAGATAGAGGGTGTGGCTATAAGTGAACTAAGATTAAAAAAAAACTTATTAAAGGGTTCTAAGGGACTGTAATGGTACAAAAGGAAAGGATGAGGCAGAAAAAAGGTAAATTATGCCACACCAAGAGGCATAAAAACATACTATAATAGAGGGGAAGAAGGAGGGAGATGAACATCATCTGAGCTTTATTCTCATTGGTTCTGATTCAAAGAGTGATCAACATAATTGGGTAAATTTAAGACTCTAACATGGGAAAAAAACACAAAACTCATTATAATAGACAGAAAGGAAGGAAGGAGAGAAGCACAGTATGAAATTTACTCTCATTGGTTTGGGGTCAAAGAGGGAATAACATACTTCAATAAGTATAAAAGTCCATTTTGCCCTATAGACAGTAGGAGGGGTAAGGGGGTAATAAGAAGAGGAGGGGGTTGGGAGGGAGGGAAATAGTAGTAAGGAGAAAGGGTAGGTAAAGTGGGGGTCACAGGGAGGGAATACTGAGGGAGGTGGTGGTCAAAAGGAAAACTCTTAAGGAGGGGAAGGTAGAAGGAAGAAACAAAAACATAAACAGGGGAGGGAATAGGATGGAGGGAAAGAAACAGATAATAATCATAACTGTGAATGTGAATGGGAAGAACTCTCCCATAAAACAGAGGCATATAGCAGAATGGATTAAAAGCCATGATCCTACAACATACTGTCTACAAAAACACATTTGAATCAAGCCTATACACAAAGGGTAAAGGGAAAAGGCTGGAGAAGAATATATATATGTATATAGCAAAACTATACTAGTGGGAGACCTAAACCTCCCCCTCTCTAAACTTGATAAATCTAACCTCAAAATAAACAAGAAAGAAATTAAGGAGGCAAATAGAATTTTAGAGAGGCTAGATATGATAGATCTCTGGAGAAAACTGAATGGGGATAAAAAAAAATATACCTTTTTCTCAGTGGTATATGGCACATACATAAAAATTGACCATGTACTAAGGCATACACACCATCCAATTCATTGCAGAAAGGCAGAAATGTTAAATGCATCATTCTCAGATCACAATGCAATAAAAAATTATATGCAACAAAGGGCCATGAAAAGATAGACTAAAAACTAATTAGAAACTAAACAATTTAATCCTAAAGAATGAGTGGGTCAAACAAGAAATTATAGAAATAATCAATAACTTCAATCAAGAGAATGACAATAATGTGATAACATACCAAAACTTGTGGGATGCAGCAAAGGCAGTTCTTAAGGGAAGCTTTATATTCCTGAGTGCATACATGAATAAATTAGAGAAAATGGAGGTCAATGAATTGGGCATGCAATTGTAAAAGCTAGAAAAAGAACAAATTGAAAATATGCAATTAAATATTAAATTAGAAATAATGAAAACCAAAGGAGAGATTGGTGAAATTGAAATTAAGAAAACTATTGAATTAACAAATAAAACTGAGCTGGTTTTATGAAAAAAAAATAAAATTGATAAACCCTTAGTCAATATGTTTAAAAAAAACAAAAAAGAAAACAAAATTATGAGTATCAAAAATGAAAAGTGTGAATCTACCTCCAATGAAGAGGAAATTTAAAAAATAATTAGGAATTATTTTGCCAAATTGTATGCACACAAATTTGACAATCTTAGTGAAATGGATGAATATTTACAAAAATACAAGTTTCCCAGATTAACTAAAGTGGAAGTAAATTACTTAAATAAACCCATCTCAGAAAAAGAAATCGAACAAGCCATCAACAAACTCCCTAGGAAAAAATCTCCAGGACCAGATGGATTTACTAGCAAATCCTATCAAACATTTAAAAAAAATTGATTCCAATACTCTATAAACTATTTGGGAAAATTAGTGAAGAAGGAGTCCTAACAAATTCTTTTTATGCCATAAATATGGTACTGATACCTAAATCATGAAGAGATAAAACAGAGAAAGAAAATTATAAACCCATTTCCCTCATGAATATAGATGCAAAAATTTTAAATAAAATATTAGCAAAAAAACTACAACAATTTATGAGAAGAATAATGCATTTTGATCAGGTAGGATTTATTCTGGGAATGCAAGGATGCTTTAACATTAGGGAAAGCATCAGTATAAATGATCATATCAACCATAAAACTAGCAGAAAAAACATTATTATCTCAATATATGCAAAAAAGGCTTTTGACAAATACAACATCCATTCCTGGTAAAAAAAAAACACTAGAAAATATAGGAATAAATGGAGTATTCCTCAAAATAATAGGTAGCATGTAATTAAAGTTATCAGCAAGTATTATATGTAGTGGGGATAACCTAGAAGCATTTCCAATAAGATCAGGGGTGAAATAAGGATGTCCACTATCACCCCTCTTATTCAATCTGGAACTAGAATGTTAGCAGTAGCAGTTAGAGAAGAAAAAGAAATTGAAGGAATCAAATTAGGCAAAGAAGAGACCAAGCTATCAATCTTTGCAGATGATATGATAATATACTTAGAGAATCCTAGAAAATCAAGTAAATACCACTTGAGACAATAAATAAATTTGGCAAAGTTGCAGGATATAAAATTAACCTACATATATCCTCAGCATTACTACATATTTCTAATAAAATCCAACAGCAAGAGATAGAAAGAAAAATCCCATTTAAAGTTATTGTAGACATTATAAAATATTTGGGAATCTACCAGCCAAAACAACCCAAGGACTTATATGAACACAAATATAAAACACAGTTCATGCAAATAAAGTCAGATCTAACTAATTGGAGAAGCATGAAGTGTTTGTGGCTGGGTGTAGCAGCAAGCCCCATAGCATACCCAAGGTGGGTGCCAGCACAGGTTCTTATATCTGCTTTTCTAAAGGAAAGCACCTCAAAATGGGTTAACAATCTGGCTTTAATGAAAAATATGTCATTTGCCTAGTTCAAGGGAAAAAGTTCAGCATCCTGAATTTCAGAGAATACAAACAAGTTACAAGCAGACAACAAATACAGAAACCATCAGCCCACAGGCTTCCAACTGTCTGACCATTACATCCATACTTAGTCAGTTACCAGAGAGGGAAGAACTAACTTCTGGGTTTTCAAAGCTTGGGGGCTCAACAGCTGCACAGTCTCCTCTGGTCAAATCACATGACTCTTCTCAAAGTGAGCCCCAAAACAAAACCTCATATCAGGCTATATATATATATATATCAGCTTCTTCTGAATCAGGTAATGTCACAGCCTCTTGACACACTGCCCAATCACAAAGCATCAAGGTGTGGGCATTCCTGAATAACAAGCCTCCTGCCCCAGGCTCCATGTGACCACATTCAGCCTATTGGGGGTAGAGTATATTTTCAAATGAAAGAAGGTTCTCAGAGTCACTTAAGCCTGTCAAAGGGCCTAGGGGCAGTGAAGATCTTAGATTCCTATTCCCATAAAGCTGGATCGAGCTAATATAATGAAAATGTCAATTTTACCTAAATTAAATTACATATTAATGCCATACAGAGCAGTCTAGCAAAAATTTACTTTATAGAACTAGAAAAATTAATAACAAAATTCATCTGAAAGAGCAAAAAGTCCAGAGTATCAAGGGAATTAGTGAAAAGAAATACTAAGGAAGGTGGCCTAAACATACCAGATTTTAATCTATATTATAAAGCAACAGTCATCAAAACTACTTGGTACTGGCTGAGGAATACAGTAGTGGATCAATGGAATAGATTGGGTACATGAGACTCAGCAGCCAATGACTATAGTAATCTACTGTTTGATAAACCCAAAGACCCCAGTTCTGGGTATAGGAACTCACTATTTGACAAAAATTTCTTAGAAAACTAGAATATATTATGGGAGAAACTGGGCATAGACCATTATCTAACACCGTATACGAAAATCAAGTCTAAATGGATGCATGCTCTAGGTATAAAGGCTGAAACTATAAGCAATGTGGGAAAGCAAGAAATAGTTTACCTGTCAGATTTATGGAGATGGGAAGGCTTTATGACCAAACAAGAATTAGAGAGCATTATGAAATGCAAAATGAATAATTTTGATTACATTAAATTGAAAAGATTCTGTACAAATAAAGCCAATGTAACAAAGATTAAGAGGGAGGTGGAAAATTGGGAAAGAATTTTTACAACCAAAATCTCTGATAAAGGTCTCATTTCTAAAATATACAGGGAATTGAGTCAAATCTATAATAATACAAGTCATTCCCCAATTGATAAATGGTCACAGGATATGAACAGGCAGTTTTCAGAGGAAGAAATTAAGGATATTTATAACCATATGAAAAAATGCTCTAAATTACTATTGATTAGAGAAATGCAAATGAATCTCACTGGTCAGGTTGGCTAAGATGACAACACAGGAAAATGAAAAATGCTGGAGAGGATGTGGAAAAAATGGAACACTGATGCGATGTTGGTGGAGTTGTGAACTGATTTAACCATTCTGGAGAGCAATCTGGAACTATGCCCAAAGGGCTATAAATAATTTCATACCCTTTGACCCAGCAATACTACTTCTAGGGTTGTATCCCAAAGAGATTATAGAAGTAGGAGGAAGAGCCATGTGTACAAAAATATTCATAGCAGCTCTTTTTGTGGTGGCAAAGAATTGGAAATTAAAGGGATGTCTATCAGTTGGGGAATGGCTAAACAAGTTATGGTATATGAATGTAATGGAATACTATTGTGCTATAATAAATAAAGAGCAAATGGACTTCATATTTACCTGAAGAGGATTATATGAACTGATGCTGAGTTAGAAGAGCAGAACCAAGAGAAATTTGTACACAATTATAGACACAATGTAGATGTGACAACCAATTTTGATAGACTGGCCTCTTCACAGCAATACAGGGCTATAAGGCAACTCCAAAAGACTCATGATGGAGAGAGATGTCTACATTTAGAGAAAGAACTAGAAAGAACAGTGTTTGAATGCAGATTGAAGCAAACTACCTCCTTTCTTTCTTTTCTTGTTTGGTTTTGTTTCCTCTTTTCTATTGTTCATTCCATCTTTTACAATCCTTCTTTATGACCTGACTAATGTCTAATGTGAAAGTATTTGCAGATCCTATACTTAATTGCATGCCCCCATGGGGAGGGGGGAGGAGAGGAAGGGGGGGAAATGTGAAAGTCAAGGGATTGTGGAACTGAATCTTGTATACTAAAAGTAAACAAACAAATTAATAAAGAGATTTATTTTAAAGAAAGTTTAGATATTTAGATTTTTCCCCTCATATCCCCAAACTACTAAGTGATAGAGTCAGGATTTTGTGTATGATAGAGTCAGGATTTAAAGCAAATTCAGTCATCTTTCCACATTACTCCTCAATAGGGGCAAAAAAGCTGCAGAAAAGGGAGAACTTTACAGTTTTTACCTCCAAAGTTGATATTTGCAGGGGGAAAGAGCTTCTTTGTTGTTGTAGACACATGATCAAAATATCTCAAGGTACTTTTTTATTCCATGTAGAGCTTATGGTATAACAACCCCAGCTCTGAGTCAGTTACTTGCAGCCTATGGACTGTCAGACATGATGTTTTCTGACAGTGGGTCTGCATGTGCCTCCATTGAATTTAAGGAATTTATGGACAGAAACACTAACTGAGCTGTCACCATTATTCTTTATCACTCTGAGCAAAAATTCGATCTGAGAGGATAGTACCAACTATGAAGAGTGCCCTGAAGCATCTTGTAGCAAAAGACTAACCGATAAGACTACCAAGATTTTTCCCATCACCCCCACACTCCACAACATTTGTAAACTGAATTACAGTGTCTCAACACTTGCCTGAACTACCTATAAAATGAACAAAAACATGTTTGTGTTGATTTTTTTTGTGCTGCTCTGTACCTACTGTTAGCTCTTCTTTACTCTAAGTCCATATTTAATAGTTTAATGTGCATCCCCTCTCCTATGAACACTTTGCTTGGTTAAGTGGGCAAAAAAATGAAATTTGGAGGAAAGTAAATGAATTTTGTGGAAAAAAAATGAAATCAACTTTTGAAAGATGAAACCTATTACCTCCTTTGGAATGTGAAAATTGTGATTGCTAATAAGAACAGGGGGGAAAAACTTTCACATATGACAAAAACATAAAATAGAGAAACGAAGAAACAATTTTAAAATTGTGAAGAGAGACACAGGCTATTGGGAAAATTTGGTTAAAAAGTCCCTTTCAGAAAAATTGGCTGAGGGCCCACTGGGAAATAACTAATAAATGACTAATATAATGAAAAATGACTAAGGTTGAAGGGCATAGCAGATCATATTACCAGAACATATTGAAAGTATTCCTATGAGTAGGAACTCTTTGTTTTTAACACTTAGTGCAGTCAGAATTTAGTAGTACCACAGACTTTTTTTTTACAGATTCTTAAACACTTTTATTTATACAATAAATTTCATGTAGTTATCATGATCAATGTAGGATGATAATGTCTAAAAGAAATTGCATTGGAGATTTCTGAGGTAGTATGCATTCATTTGCATGTGGTTATCTCTTATTTTTATGTCTGAGGTGTTAAGATTCACAAAGTGATATATGAATGTTTTAAAATTATGAGTTTTGCCATATGAGTGAAAGATAAGTCACCTAGCAGTAGGAGTTTATGACTTGTACCATCAGATGCAGTAAAAAGTCCAGCAAGATAGGATAAGAATTAAGAAGAACCTAGTAGGAACAGTCATTTGAAAGGAAGGCTTCAGCTGTTGTATTTGATACCTAATGGTGGAAAGGGAATCACTGCTTTTCAGATTCACTGAAGGAAAGATTGAAATCCTGCTAAGTGTAAGCAAGTCTATTGTGCTTGAGTTACTCTTTTTGGTATCATCTACAGCTTGAGCCAGGTGGAATACTTCAGAGGTGCCTATTTCCCTCTGGTTTGAGAGCAAAAAGTAGAGAGTCAAAGACAAATTTGGTAGCTTATATAGCATAAGCATAGGCTGAGAGCTGATAGGATGACATGCTTCTCTTGAATGAAGATTAGCTGAGCTTGTTTATATTGTCTACAGTCATCTTGAGGACCTTTGAAGTTCTCTGGCTTAAGAAAATTACTTGTCATTATAAAATCATAACATTTTCTCATGATCTTTTAACAGTCATTACAAATTAAAAGAGCTTGTCACTAATTCATCACTTTGAAAGTATAGTGAAACAGCATTTTTGCCCAGTAGGAGAGCGGTGGAGACCCATAAGGTGAATAGTTAAGAATGAAGTGGTACAGATTTTAACTATAAGAACATCAAGCCTATAGTCCAAATTTTCAGGTTTTTCATATTGATATAGCTACTTGGTATGTTTCCATATGAGGATATTCACTCTTTACAAATGTTAGGAATTAAAAAAATATAAAAGACAGTTTCTGAGTAATAATTATTTTATTAATTATGGCTAGCAAATAATTAATGGATTGAGGACAGTGTTTCTCTTGGAAGCTGAACACAAACCTTGGAGGTGCCTGAATGCTTAAATACTGTTGGAGAAGTGGTTGTTACTTACTGGTGCAAACCAATTCTGATTAATTTAAAATTAATGAGAGAATTAATATTATAATGAGAAGTGAAATTATTCAAATGAGGAACTGGGGCTGAATGAGATTCTAATCATGTCATTCTTCAACAAAAAGACTCATATCAAGTCAGACCACTCTATATCTCTGTCAATCTATACAAAAGGTATCCACCTCTACCCAGTCAGTTAACCATGAACAGTGGTGGGGTATGAATTCCAGGAGATAATATGGTCTTCATGGGATGAATTCTTTGGCCAGGGTCAGAAATGACCTTAAGAAGCTGTACTTTGAATGAGGAAATAGAAAGGGAAAAGAAAACTTGATCCCCCAATATTAGTAACTGGTTACTATTTATCTTTTCTCTCACTATAATGTGTGTAGTAGTGGGAGAGTATGACCCAGGTTAATGTATAATCTGTGATGTTTTGATTATTACTGCATTTTCATTCTCTTTAGTAACCATGATTTTTATCATTCTTGCTTTTTCCCTATTGTTGGATAAATGGATATTTTTGCTTGTTTGAATGAATGATATCAAGGTGAATGATTTTTTTTTTGAAGTGAAGGATATTTGTTGTAGGTCAAACTATTGTAATGATATAGGTATTCTCCCAGCACATATACAATCATACTTAATAGTGTTACCTTGGAAATGGAAAGAATTTGAGTTGTAGTTGTGTGATTATAGTCTTTCTCTGGGAAAATGAGATGCAATTCTATGAGAGCATATTAGGAGAGACAGAGAGACAGAGGAAGATTATACCCCATGCCAGGTGCTATTTTAAGAACTCAGAGAGCTAAACCAAAGTAGGTTTTGACCAGTATGCATGAGATGAAATATCCAGTGTCATACAAAATCCATACTATAGATGGGCCAGTGTGATATCACCACTGTAATAAACACAAGAGTAATTCCTGTCCAGCAGACCTGATAACAGAACCATTAAAACTATACACTGGAGCCTCATATGGGTTGAATTTTTTAAACATCTCATCCCAAAATCCAAGTAAAGAAAATAACCATGCTTTCCTGATTTTGGCAACTACTGATATGAATCAATCTAACATTTTCATAAATACTAATGTCAGTCAAACACATTCTTTACTTACATATTCTTTTTAAAAGAATAACCTTTTGCTGGTTAAATGATGTTCAAAAAATCAAATGCAGAGGAATTTTGTAGATATTAGGTAATGCTGCCATTTCATTTTAGTGATTATTTCTTTTGACATCCTTCTAACGTTTGTTCCTTTTTTTCCTCTCCCTACAGTTGTATGTTGCTAAGATTTCTAAATAATTTCTTTTCACAGAAGAAAATGACTATTATCTTGAAGGCCTGAATTTTCTTTGTCTGTTTTATTAATATACTGAAAAATAGTTTAAGTAGACACTTGATTGAGTGTACAGAATTAAGCAAGAGGGAGTATATTTCAGATTTTGGTCTCTAGTTTTTCCATTTATTTTAATTAATTTTAGATAGTTCAAGAGTGCCAATTATCTTTCAACATAATATAATGTAATTAAAACAAACAAAAAATGAAATACCTGGTTAGACAGTTTTAGCTCTAGTATTTTCATACTCATGCTTGTAACATTACAAACCTATACTTTTTGAAATATTGCCTTCCTTTTGTGTACATGAGAATATGGTATAATGAAAAAAACCTGCATCAAGATATGAGACTTAAGCATTCTTGAATTTTGAAACATCTGCTTCATATGCTCAAAAAATTTAGAGCTGTAAGGGAAAGTATAGTCCAAATGACTCAGAGTCAAACAGCAAGTAAATGACTGAGGGTGGATTTGGACTCAGATCTTTCTATTCTAGGTTCAGCACTCTGTCCACCGACCCTCCAACCTTGCTACTGAAATATATTGTGATAATAATATTTTAAATCCCTCCCTTACTGATATGCTGTGAAAAGCATTTATGTAAATTTGTCATGTAAATGGTAAGAATCATAGAAGTTAATTGTAATTTCAAGGACATATATTCCAATCTTTTCTTTTTTAATTTTTTGCTTTTTTAAGGGCAGTTTGGGTTAAGTGACTTGCCCAAAGTCACACAACTAGTAAGTGTGTCAAGCATAAGAGGCCAGATTTGAACTCAGGTCCTCCTGAGTTCCAGGGCCAGTGCTCTATTCACTGTGCCACCTAGCAACTCCCCCAACTCTTAAAGAGAAATAAAGTGATTTGACAAAGCATTTATTCAGCATTTACTAAGTCTAAGCTATTAAATCAATTACTAAATACAAAGTCATGTGGTAAGTACTGGTGACAGAAAGAGCAATAAAGAGACAGTTCATACTCTCAAGGCATTCACATTAGAATGGAGGAAAACAACACACACGCAAACACACACAGGTTTCAGTTTCAATTTAAATAGAAAGATCCACTGGTCCTTAGGGTTCAGTGGCAAAGCAGATGGTAGTGCATCTTTCAAAATATTATTTTCACTAAAAAATCCCACTATATTCTCTTTTTTTTATTTTTAAGCAATCAGGGTTAAGTAACTTGCTCAAGGTTACACGGCCAGTTATTTCTGGGTGTGGTGCTGAGTATCTGAGCCCGGGATTTGATCTCCAGGTCGTCCTAACACTGGAGCCAGTACTCTTACTCGCTGAGCCACCTGGCCGCCCCTAAGCAACCGGGGTTAAGTAACTTACTCAAGGTTACACGGCCAGGTGTTTCTGGGTGGGTGCTAAGTGTCTGAGCCCGGGATTCGATCTCCAGGTCTTCTCAACACTGGAGCCAGTGCTCTTACTTGCTGTGCTACCTGGCCGCCCCAATCCCACTATATTCTTAAATGATGTCAAATTATTTGACAATGCCAAGAACTTTGGTGGCCATAGCTCCCTTTTATGGGTCTTCAATAAATGTGGCTATAGAGAAACTGGGACATTCACTCCTGTAGAGGCCATTTCCAGGTCACATTGACAAAAGAGTTGCTTCCTTGGATGACAATTGTGGGAACTGGGCTAGAAGAAGACATAGTGGTGATGGAGTTGCCTCTAATCTGAGATCTATTGGTCTCGTGGTCCTTGTCTGTCTCTTTTGAGGTCTGAGAGTAGGTGATGATGTTCTGGGTGTCAAAAATACAACCTGCTGGCTACACGTGACCTGCAACACTCAATAATGCCCCCAACCAGATTAAAATGTAATTGGGAAATATTTAACATTAAATTATATGTGTATATGTAAACAAATAAAAATATATATAACATAAGTTTTTAAAAAGAAATTAATATACCTTCTGCAGAGATCCTTATTATGGGCTAGTGGTCACCATTTCTATCTGAGTTTGACACCAGTGGTCCAGGGGTAGCAGTAACTTGACTTGCTACCTCCTAGTTTTTCCCTTAGGATACCTTGCTGGCAAATCCAGTATTTGAGCCCAAGACTTTTGCCTCCAACTCTTAACTCTCTTTGTATTACACCAGTGACTGTTTCAGTAGGAGATATCTAGATGTGTTCTAGACGTAGAACCATAAGAATTAGGTTAAAATATCAAGATTTACCATTGACTAGCCATGTGATTCTAGATAAGTTGCCTAATCTTAAAAGCCTTAGTATACTCATCTTTAACGTAAGCAAAATAATAGTGGTATTATCTGCCTGGGGTGAGGGAGGATCTCTGACTATAAAGTACTGTACAAATATGAGCTATGACATTATTGTTTACTTTTAGAGTCATCTTCATTTCTTCGTTACAACATTTCAGTAAGAAACATTAGGTATTAAAAGATTACTTTTTAATTTAAGAAAACTCCCCTTTTATGCATATACTGAAGTTCTTTGGAGTGTCAGCTGCTTTATTCATTGTTGAGCTAAGCTAAGTCTTTCATGCCTTTTAAAATCCTCAATTCCATTGCTGTCAGCAGTTATTCATGATAGAAAGCTATCTCATATTAATTAAATGGGTAACATTTGCATTTTAAATTATTATAGCAAGACTTTTGATGATAATGTTTTGAATGTTGTAAAACAACATAAGAGTACTTAAAAGAAGTGACTGGTTATTATCAATATATTTGATATTCACTCGATTAATGATAGTCATGGAAAAATATAGGAATATTAATGAGGATTTAAGGCCTCTTCAAATGTCTGAATGAACTATGAATATACATTTATACACATAAACAATACTGCTAGGATTCTTTGGCTCTATATAGCCAAAGTGGAATAAAGAGTTACAAAATAATTTGGCAGTCTTGATAAAATGCCATCTTCCATCCTTCCTTCCTTCCTTCCTTCCTTCCTTCCTTCCTTCCTTCCTTCCTTCCTTTCTTTCTCTTTCTTTCTTTC
>NW_027186349.1:5296225-5318393 GCF_028583685.1 Petaurus breviceps papuanus
TTATTGTCTTTTTTTTGTTTATATATTTTGGTCTTTATTAATTTGTTTGCTTACTTTTAGTTTACAAGATTCAGATCCACAATTTCTTGAGTTTCAATTTTTTTCTCCCTCCCTCCAATTCCCCCCCCCACCCCATGAAGGCATACAATCAAGTATAGGATCTTCAAATACTTTCATTAGTCAGGTTATAAAGAAGGATTATATCAGATGGAATGAACAATGTGAAAGAGGAAACAGAACCAAACAAGAAAAAGAAAAAGATCATATAGTTTTCTTCAATCTGGATTCAAACTCAGTTCTTTCTCTGCATGTAGACATCTCTCTCCATAATGAGTGTTTTGGGGTTGACTTATAACCCTGCATTGCTGAGAAGAGTCCTGTCTATCAAAATTGGTCATCAAACATACGTTGTTTCTGTAATTGTGTACACATTTTTCCTGGTTCTATTCTTCTCACTCAGCATCAGTTTATATAAGCCTCTCCAGGTAAATATGAAGTCCATCTGCTCATTGTTTCTTATACCACAATAGTATTCCATTACATTCATATAACACAACTTTTTTAGCCATTCCCCAATTGATGGGCACACCCTTAATTTACAATTCTTTGCCACCAAAAAAAGAGCTGCTATTAATATTTTTGTACATATGGGTCTTCCTCCCACATCTATGAACTCTTTGGGATACAACCAAAGAAGTGGTATTGCTGGGTATAAGGCTATGAAATTATTTATAGCCCTTTGGGCATAATTCAAGATTGCTCTCCAAAATGGTTGGATCAATTCACAACTCCACCAACAAAGCATTAGTATTCCAATTTGTCCACATCCTCTCCAGCATTCGTAATTTTCCTGTATTGTCATCTTAGCCAATCTGACTGGTGAGATGTGGTGCCTCAGATTTGTTTTGATTTGCATTTCTTTAATCAATAGTTGTTCAGAGCATTTTTTCATATACTTATAGATATATTTAATTTCTTCCTCTGAAACTGCCTATTCATATCCTTTAACCATCTATCAATTGGGGAATGACTTGTATTCTGATATATTTGACTCAATTTTCTGTATATTTTAGAAATGAGTCCTTTATCAGAGACATAGATAGGAAAAATTCTTTCCTGATTCCCTCTTAATCTTGCTTACATTGGCTTTGTTTGTACAGAAGCTTTTCAATTTAATGTAATAAAAATTATCCATCTTGCATTTTATATGGCTCTCTAATTCTTGTTTGATCGTCCCCTCTCCACAAATTTGACAGCTAAACTATTCCTTCCTTTCCAAGATTGCTTACACTATCAGCCTTTATACCTAGATCATGCACCCATTTAGACTTGATTTTAGTATACGGTGTTAGATAATGGTCTGTTCTCACTTTCTACCATACTGTATTCCAGTTTTCTCAGCAGTTTTTGGCACATAGTGAGTTCTTATCCCCAAAACTAGGGTCTTAGGGTTTATAAAACAATAGATTTCTGTAGTCATTGACTCCTGAGTCTTGTGTACATAATCTATTCCATTGATCCACTACTCTATTACTCAGCCAGTACCAAGTAGGTTTGATAACTGCTGCTTTATAATACAGATTAAAATCTGGTAAAACTAGTCCTTGATATTCTGGACCGTTTGTTCTTCCAAATGAATTTTGTTACTATTTTTTTATATCTCTATAAAGTAGGTTTTTTTTTTTGGAAATTGATTGGTATGGCACTAAATATATAAATTAATTTAGAAAAAAACTGTCATTTTTTTTATATTAGCTCGACCAAGCCATGAGCAATTGATATTTTTCCAATTAGTTAGATCAAACTTTATTTGTGTGAAAAATGTTTTGTAGTTGTAATCATATAAGTCCTGGATTTGTTTTGGAAGGTAGATTCCCAAATATTTCATAATGTCCACTGTAACTTTAAATGGGATTTCTCTTTCTGTCTCTTGCTGTTGAATTTCATTGGAGATATATAGGAATGCTGAGGATTTATGTGGATTTATTTTATATCCTGCAACTTTGCCAAATTTATTTATTGTCTCAAGTAGTTTTTTACTTGATTCTCTAGGATTCTCTCAGTATATCATCATATCATCTGCAAAGAGTGATAGCTTGGTCTCTTCTATTCCTAATTTGATTCCTTTGATTCCTTTTTCTTCTCTAATTGCTTCTGCTAACATTTTTAGTGCCAGATTGAATAAGAGGGGTGATAGTGGACACCATTGTTTCACCCCTGATCTTATTGGAAATGCTTCTCGCTTATCCCCATTACATACAATACTTGCTGATGGCTTTAAATACATGCTACCTATTATTTTAAGGAAGAATCCACTTATTCCTATACTTTCTAGTGTTTTCAATATGAATGGATGTTGTATTTTGTCAAAAGCCTTTTCTGTATCCATTGAGACAATCATGTATTTTCTGCTAGTTTTATTGTTGATATGATCAATTTTACTGATGGTTTCCCTAATATTAAATCATCCTTTCATTCCTGGAATAAATCCTTCCTGATCAAAGTGTATTATTCTTGTGATAAGTTGCTGTAGTCTTTTTGCTAATATTTTATTTAAAATTTTTTACATCTATATTCATGAGGGAAATTGTTCTATAATTTTCTTTCTCTGTTTTATCTCTTCATGATTTATATATCAGTATCATGTTTGTGTCATAAAAAGAATTGGTTACACCTCATTCTTCACTAATTTTCCCAAATAGTTTGTAGAGTATTGGAATCAATTGTTCTTTAAATGTTTGACAGAATTCACTATTACATCCTTCTGGCCCTGGAGATTTTTTCCTAGGGAGTTTGTTGATGACTTGTTTGATTTCTTTTTCTGAGATGGGGTTATTCAAGTAATTTTCTTCCTCTTCAGTTAATCTGGGCAACTTGTATTTTTGTAAATATTCATCCATTTCACTAAGATTGTTAAATTTATGTGCCTACAATTTGGCAAAATAATTCCTAATTATTGTTTTCATTTCCTCTTCATTGGAGGTACATTCACCCTTTTCATTTTTGAAACTCATAATTTGGTTTTCTTCTTTCTTTTTTATCATATTGACTAAGGCTTTATCAATTGTATTTTTTTTTCATAAAACCATCTCTTAGTATTATTTTTTAATTCAATAGTTTTCTGAATTTCGAATTTATTAATCTCTCCTTTGATTTTCAGTATTTCTCATTTAGTATTTAATTGAGGATTTTGAATTTGTTCTTTTTCTAGGTTTTTCAATTGCATGCCCAATTCATTGACATCCCTTTTCTCTAATTTGTTCGTGTATGCACTCAGGGATATAAAACTTCCCCTAAGAACTGCCTTTGCTGCATCCCACAAATTTTTTAATGTTATCTCATAATTGCCATTCTCTTGAGTGAAGTTATTGATTGTTTCTATAATTTCTTGTTTGACCCACTCATTGTTTAGGATTAAATTGTTTAATTTACATTTAGTTTTTAGTCTGTCTTCCCATGGCCTTTTATTGCATATGATTTTTATTGCATCATGATCTGATAAGGATGCATTTAATATTTCTGCCTTTCTGCACTAAATTGTAAGGTTATTATGCCCTAGTACATGGTTGATTTTTGAGTTTGTGCCATGAACCACAGAGAAGAAAGTATATTCCTTTTTATCCCCATTCAGTTTTCTCCAGAGATTTATCATATCTAGCCTCTCTAAAATTCTATTTGCCTCCTTAACTTCTTTCTTGTTTATTTTAAGGGTAGATTTATCATGTTCAGAGAGTGGCAGATTAAATTCCCCCATTAATATGCTTTTGCTATTTGTTTATTCCTCTAATTCCCTTAACTTCTCTTCCAGGAATTTGGACACTATACCACTTGGTGCATGTATGTTAAGTAATGATATTGCTTCATTCTCGATGGTGCCATTTAGCAGGATATAGTTTTCTTTTTTATATATTTTAATTAGACCTATTTTTTGCTTTTGCTTTATCTGAGATAAGAATTGCTACCCCTACTTTTTTTTTTTTTTACTTCAGCTGAAACATAATATATTCTACTCCAGTCTTTTACCTTTACCCTGTGTGCATCCCTTTGTTTCAAATGTGTTTCTTGTAGACAGCATATTGTAGGATTATGGTTTTTAATCCATTCTGCTATCCACCCCTGTTTTATAGGATAGTTCATCCCATTCACATTCACAGTAATGATGACTATGTGTCTCTTTCCCTCCATCCTTTTCCCTCCCCTGCTTAGGTTTTTGTTTCTTCCTTCTTCCTTCCCCTCCTTAAGGGTTTTCCTTTTGACCACCACCTCACTCAGAGTTTCCTCCCTGTTACCCCACCTTCTTTACCTACCCTATCCCCTTACTGCTATTTCCCTCCCTTCTAATATCCCCTTTACCCCACCACCCCCTTACCTTCCTACTGCCTATAGGACACAATAGATTTTTATACTTATAAGATTGTTATTTGTCCTTTGACCCCAAACCAATGAGAGTAAATTTTATACAGTGTTCCTCTCCCTCTCTCTTTTCTCTCTATTTAATGAGCTTTGTGTCTTTTCACATTAGAATCTTAAACTTAACTGGTTATGGCGATCTATCTTTGAACCAGAAGCAGTGAGAATAGTGTTCAAATGATGTTCCTCTCACTCTTTCCTTCCTTTCTGCTATACTGTGTTTTTATGCCTCTTTGTAGGGCATAATTTACCATTTTCTGCCTCATCCTTTCCTTTTATCCCATTACAATCCCTTTGAACCCCTTCATAAGTCAATTCTTTTATTTATCTTCAGATTAGTTCATGTATAGCCAGACTATGTATCAATAACCCTTTTAAAGGTTATGATAATCATACAAATTTTTATATTGACAGTTATCAGCTTCTCCTGTAGAGATGTAAATAGTTTGTTCTTATTGCATCCCATGTTATATGCATGTGAGCATGAGTGTGCATGTGTATGTGTGAGTGTGTGTTTTCCTTGTTTACCTTTTTATGTGTTTCTTCAGTCTTGTAATTGGAGATCAAATTTTCTATTGAACTCTGGCTTTTTCATCAGGAATGTCTGGAAGTTCCTTATTTCATTAAATGACCATCTCCTTGCCTGAAAGATTATGCTCAGTTTTGCAGGGAGTTAATTCTTGGGTGCAGGCCTAGCTCGTTTGCCTTACAAAATACCAAATTCCAATCCCTCTGATCTCTTAATGTAGAAGCTGTTAGGTTCTGTGTAATCCTAACTGTAGTTCCACAATATTTGAATTGTTTCTTTTTGGCTTCTTTCAATACTTTCTCCTTAATCTTGTAATTCTGGAATTTGGCTACTATATTTCTTGGAGTTTTTAATTTGGGATCTCTTTCAGGAGGAGACCAGTGAATTCTTTTGATAGCTATTTTACCTTCTGATTCTAGGACTTCAGGACGGTTTTCTTTGACAATCTCTTGGAGGATGTTGTCCAGGCTGCTTTTTCCATCATGGCTTTCCAGTAGACCAATAATTCTTAAGTTATCTCTCCTGGATCTGTTCTCCAGGTCAGTTGTTTTTCCAGTGAGATATTTTTACACTTTCTTCTAATTTTTCAATCTTCATGTTTTGTTTGATTGACTCTTGCTGCATCATGGAGTCTTGAGCTTCAATTTGACTGATTCTAATTTTTAGTGAATTATTCTCTTTGGTTAGTTTTTGAATGTTCTTTATGACCTTTTTTAGGGAGGTATTTTCTGCAATTAGTTCACTAATTTTACTTTTGAAGGATTTGTTTTCTTCAGTGAGAGTTTTTTTTTCCAATTTTGTCACTATAGATTTAAATTTATCTTCTACCTTCCTAATTTAGCTTTTAAAATCTTTCTTGAGCTCCTTTAAGAATGCTTTTTGGGCTTCAGACCAATTTATTTTTCCATCTGTGGTCTCAGGAGTGGAAAAAGAGTCCTTGGTGTTTCCTGAAAGTGATTCTTCTCGTTCAGAATAATAGGATTCTATTGTCTTTGCTCTTGCCTTTGCAAGTTGCTTCTGGCCTATTGTAATTGACTGTTTCTTGTCCTTTAAAGTGTATTTCTGCTCTTGGAGTACAGAATACTTGACCCAAGCTTCTCAGGCTGGGTGCTAGATGCCTGGTTGTTGACTTTGTGTACTGTAGCTTCTGGGTGTCTTGATTGAGGCCAAGGCCAGAATTCTCAGTGTTTCCCCTGAGTTTCCCTGAGACTCACAGAGTAATCTCACCCAAAGGGGTGGTCTGGCCACTTCAGATTTCTGCCTCTAGACCCCTGGGCTACAGCTCAGGCAGGCTTTTGCTGGTCAGGTGAGGTAGGGCTTGTTGGGACCCCTCCTGCTTTTCTCTTCAGACTCTCTACTGCCTCAGTTACACCCTTTCTCTGTGACTCCTAAGCCCAAGACTATTTCTGCTATTTAAGGATTTTACTCTAGGTGGGATATTTATCTCTGGGTTTTCTTGGTCAGTGAAGGGGAATTGGAGAAGTTGCAGTTTACTTTGCCATCCTGGCCACTGGAAAATTAGGCAGGTGATTTTTAAACTTCCAGGCTGTGGGCTGATAGCCCCAGGAGAAACTGTTATCTCTGCTGTGGGTCCTGAGCTTTCTCTTACCCAGCTATGATGGATCCTCCCCACCTGTGGTGAGATGCTGGTGAGATACCTGTGAATCACCCTTGGGGTGCTTGAGTCTGCTGGCGGGGCTCCTTCTCTCTCTCCTGTAGTCCACTCTCTAGTCTGAGCTGCTGCACCCCTGCTCCACGCTCCTCCTGCCCTGACCCACGTGGTCACTTTCTTGGGCTGGTTTCTGCCCCAATCCATCTCCCAGTGGATCCTGATACCCCAAAATCCATTCAGATTCACTTTTTAAATTTTAGTGACAGTATTCATGGAGGAGCTTAGAAAAGTTACTGCTTCCATCTGCCATTTTGGCTCCACCCCCAAAACAGGAAGTACACACTTTTGAAAAGGGACAGGGTCAATGCAGAAAATAGAACAACTGTGGGGCAGGATAGGATGGAGGAAAATATAGTTAGTCTTTCACAATATATCCACTATGGAAATGTTTTGTACAACTACACATGTACAACCTATATTGAATTGCTTATCTTCCCAGTAAGTGTGGGTGGTAAGTGAAGAAGGGAAAGAATCTTAAATTCAAAGTTTTAAAATCAAATGTTTAAAAAATTATTATTATTATTATTATTATTATTATTGTTTACATGTGACTAGGAAATAAGATATGCAGGCACTGCCCTACCGGAAAGTTGGAGGGGTGATGGGAGAGGATATAGGAGACATCAGATTGAAGGAGGGGCATTCAATTGGGTCACTGTTTGGAGGTGGTGGGTGGGGGAAAGACGGGGAGAAAATTTGTAACTCAAAGTCCTATGGAAATGAATGTTGTAAACTAAAAAGAAACATAAAAAAGGAAAAGGATTGGATGGGAAATTTTAAAAGTAAAAATATGAATTTCATTTGTAAAAGCAAAGTTCTTTTTAATCTCTAAGTTATATGAAATATTTTTATCTCAATATTATCTTGGCACCTACAACTTAAAACATCCTAAATTGAACTCTTTATCTTCTTCCTAAAACATGTTACATCTTAGGGTACCATTCTCCTTCCAGTAACCCAGATTCTAAAGTTCAAAATTTTTTAGTCATCTTTGGCTTTTTCCTCTCCTCTACCCCTAGAAGCATATGGGTAGAGCATGGGGCTTATAATCAGGAAGAGTCATTTTCATCAGTTTGAATGTGGCTTGACACACTTACTTGGTGTATGACCCTGGGCCAGGCACTGTTTGCCTGAGTTTTCTCATCTATAAAATTATTTGGAGAAGGAAATGGCAAGCTACTTCAGTATCTTTAAAAAAAAACCCTCAAAATGGGATCATAGAGACAGACATGACTGAAATGACTGATCAATACCCCTGAATTCATTGAATTGCCAAGAATTGTCATTTCTACCACTCTAGGATCTGTTCCTGCTCTACATTTCATTGACTACACTCTTGTTCAGACTGTGATTTCTTTTTGTCTGGATTAATTAATTAATTAATTAATTAGAATTTGGTGTCCCTAATTGTATCCTTACCTCCAGTGATTATCTTTTCTTCAGTCTATCTTTAATATAGCTGCAAAATGATCTTCATAATATACTGGTATGTCGCTACTCAAAAACATCAATAGATTCCAATTGCTATTGCCATAGAATAAAGGGCACATCCCTTTGTTTTCCATTTAAGACAACCCCAAATCAATTTTTTTTATTTAATAGTATTTTTTTTCCAATTACATATGAACATAGATTTTCATATTTTTTCTACCTTCCTCTCTTTCTTCCACTCTTCCCAAGACAGGAAGAAATCTAATATAGGTTATACATGAATAATTATCTTAAATATATTTCCACATTAGATATGTTGTAAAAGAAAAATCAGAACCAAAAAAGGAAAACCATGAGAAAAGAAATGAAAATAGTATTCTTTGATATGCATACAAACTCTATAGTTTATGGCATTTCATCATAAGTCTGTTGAAATTGTCTTGGATCTTTGTTTTACTGAGAGGAACTAAGTCTCTTATAGCTGATTATTGCATAATGTTCTGGTTTTGCTCTCCAGAATGGTTTTATCATTTTACAACTCTACTAATGATGCATTAGTGTTCTAATTTCCTCACATCTTCTTCAGTATTTACCATATTCCTATTCTTCAAATTAGCCAAGCTGTTGGATGTGAGGTGGTAACTCAGACCTCTTTAAAAAAAACGTAAAAGGGGGCGGCCAGGTAGCACAGCAAGTAAGAGCACCGGCTCCAGTGTTGGGAAGACCTGGAGATCGAATCCCGGGCTCAGACACTCAGCACCACACCCAGAAATAACTGGCCATGTAACCTTGAGCAAGTTACTTAACCCCAATTGCTTAGAAAAAGAAAGAAAAAAGTAAAAGTACTTTTAGAAAGTAAAAAGTGGACAGCAGAGAACAAGAGAAAACTCACAAGGAAGCAAAAAAAAAGACCAATTAAAGACAATTCTCAACATGATGAAATGAAAATTCATTGATACATATTTTGAAACCCTGATGTTCTGCTATGCACATGACAAGCATTTCTTTCTTTCTAACTTTGTATTTAAGTTCTAATATTTAAATTTGTGATATGTTTTTATTTCTCTATTCTATTTTCTATTTGTCTTCTGGCATTTGAGTATAAAATAAAATTTTGGAAAAAAAATTAGCATTTCTAGGCAGTTTATATTTTTTTGTAAAAAAAAGCTTCAATTTCACTTAGATTATCTCAATTTATTGGCATGTAGCTGGGAAAATAGCTCTTAATTATTATTTTAATTTTCTCTTCAATTGGTGGAAAATTCACCTTTTCCATTTTTGACACTGGTAATTTGATTTTCTTTTTTAACCAAATTAATCCAAGGCATATTTATTTTATAACTTTTTTAATAAAATCAGCTCTTAGTTTTATTTATTCATTCAATAGGTTTCTTACCTTCAATTTCATTAATCTCTCCTTTGATTTATTTAATGTTTAATTTGATGTTTAATTGGACATTTTAAATTTGTTCTTTTCGTAGATTTTATTAAATGCATGCCCAATATTTTGGATTTGCTCCTTCTCAATTTTATTCATGTAAGCATTTAGAGATATATAATTTCCTCTAAGAACTGCTTTGACTGCATCCCCAAAATTTTGGTGTGTTGTCTCATTATAGTCATTCATTTTGATAAAATTATTGATTATTTCTATGATTTGTTTTTTGATCCACTTATTCTTTAGGATTAGATTATTTAGTTTAAATTATTTTTTTAAAGCAATCGGGGTTAAGTAACTTGCTCAAGGTTACATGGCCAGTTATTTCTGGGTGTGGTGGTAAGTATCTGAGGCCATATTTGATCCCCAGGTTATCCCGACACTGGAGCCAGTACTCTTACTCGCTGTGCTCCCTGGCTGCCCCTAAATTAATTTTTAATCTATCTTTCTGTGGCACGTTATTACATAAGATAACTTTATATACCCAACTATATACCCAAAATGTATGTTATTGCCTTTTTGAGCCAAATCTAATAAGAGCAAGGTTCAAATGATCATTACCCCCTTCTTTCTTTTCCTCTACTATAAAAGGAGTTTTATGCTTCTTCAAGTGATATATTTTATGCTATTCTGCCTCTCTCTCTTTTCCTCTTCTCCCCCTGCCCTTTTTAATCATCACATCAAAGTGAACTTATATCCACACCCTATGTCTATGTATAATCATTCTAACCACCTGTAACATAATTCTCAAGAAGTTACAAGTATCATCTTCCTATGTAAGTGTAAATTAACAATTTAATCTTATTGAATAACATGGGTTTTTTTTCTTCTCTTGTGTTTTTAATTTTTTATGCTGCTTGTGTGTCTTGTATTTGAAGCTTGAATTTTCTCTTCAGCTCTGGTCTTTTCATCAGGAAAGTTTGAAAGTACCCTACTTCATTGAATATCCATCTTTTCGCCAAAAGATTATACTAAATTTTGCTGACTAGTAGTTGATTCTTGGTTGTAATTCAAGGTCTTTTGCCTTCTGAAATACCATATTCCAAACTCTCCAGTTTTGTTTATGTTGGCCATATCTACAACTATATACTGTAGTAGAAATTAAAACTACCAAAAATTAATATTTATTAAATAAAAATGACAACATATCAATTATATTTCAACCTGACATTTTTATTAAAAATAATTTTGTTTCTCAACACCAAATAAATGAGTCAAATGGTTTTGCATGTTGTAATAGTATTTTTGTTTGTTCCCAATTACATGTCTTGACAAATTTTAGCATACATTAAAAAAAATTTTTGAGTTCAAAAATTTTCCTTCCCCCTCTTCCCCTCATCTCTTCCTAAAATGGTAAGCAATTTGATATAGGTTATACTTGTGCTATCATGTAAAATATTTTTTTTCCATATTAGTCACAGATCTGAAAAAAATAGATGACAAGAAAAAAAATGAAAAAGAATTATATAAGTAAAAAAAAGGCATCCATCTGCATCCAAAGTCCATCAGTTCTTTGTCTGGATGTGGGTAGCATTCTCCTTCTTGAGTCCTTCATACTTGTGTTAGATCATAATGTTGCTAAGAATAGTTGAATCATTCATAATTTGTTATCAACAATGTTTCTGACATTTGAATAATGTTCTCTGTTCATTTCACTTTGCATCAATTCATATACATATATATACACATATATACATATATACATACACACACACATATATGTTTCTGGGATTTTTTTCTGAAATCAGCCTGTTCTTCATTCCTTATAGCACAATAGTATTCCATTACATTCATATACCATAACTTCCTCAGTCATTCACCAGTTGATGGAAATCCTCTCAATTTCCAATCCTTTGCCACCACAAAAAGAGCTGCTATAAATATTTTTTTTCACACTTTTAGGCTTTTTTTTCACTTTTTTATGATTTCTTTGGAATACATACCTAGTAGTGGTTTTGTTGCATCAAAGGGAAGGATCAGTTTGGTTGCCTTTTGGGCATAGCTCCAAATTGCTCTCCAGAATGGCAGAATCATTTCTCAACTCCACCAACAATGCATTAGTGTCCCATTTTTCCCAAATGCTCTCCAACATTTACCATTTTCCTTTTTTATCATATTAGTCAATATGATAGCTGGGAGGTTATAACTCAAAGGTGTTTTAATTTGCATTTCTCTAGTCAGAAGCAATCTTCACATGCGTATAAACAGTTTTGATTTCCTCACTTGAAAACTGCTTTTTCATATCCTTTTACCATTTATCAGTTGGAGAATGGCTAGTTTTTTTTATCAATTTGACCCACTTCTCTATATGTTTAAGAAATGAGATCATTATCAAAGATTAATATATATAGTATATCCCAACATTCTGCTTTGTTTTCACTCTAAACTTCATTGCATTGGTTTTGTTTGTGCAAAAGTGAAATTATCTCTTTTACATTTCATGATGCTCTCTATCTCTTGTTTGATCATGAAACTGTGACTCACTTAACTTCTTCTTAAGAATTTGAATGCCATACCACTTGTGCATATATGTTTAGTGTTGATATTACTTCATTGTCTATGGTATCTTTTAGCAAGATGTAGTTTCCTTCCTTATCTGTTTTAATTAAGTCTATTTTAGCTTTTTGGTTCATCAGAGATCAGGATTACTACCTTAGCTTTTTTTTTTTAATCTTCAGCTAAAGCATAATAGATCGTGTACCAGCCCCTTACCTCTACTCTAAGTGTGTCTCTCTGCTTCATCTATTTCCTTTAAACAACACATTGTAAGATTTCAGGATTGTTTTTTTTTTTCCTACTCTTTTATTCACTTTCATTTTATGGGAGAGTTTATCCCATTTACATTACCAGTTATCATTACTAACTGTGTATTTCCCTTTATCCCTTTTTTCCTCCTTTTTGTCTTCTCTTTACTTTTACTTTTTCCCTCCTCAACATTGTTCTGTCTTTGTCTCCCACCTCCCCCATTCTTTCTTCTCTTCTGTCAAATCTCTCCCCCAACTTTTGCTTAATTTCCTCCCCTTCTACTTTTCTGCTGGGTAAAATAGATTTCTTTATACAACTGATTGTGTACATTATTCCTTCTTTGAACCAATACTGATGAGAGGAATGTGTAAGCTATGCCAATTGTCCACCCTCCCATCTTTCATTCCACTATAATAGATTATTTTGTATTTCTTCAGGTGAAATAACTTATTCTATTCTACTTATCTCTTCCTTTTGCATTCAGTGTCCTCCTCTATCTCATCCCTTAATTTTTTATATCATTTGCTCAATTCACTTATACCTGTAAGCTCTGTCTATGTAAATTCCTTCTAGCTGTACTATTAGTGATATGATTTTTAAGAATTACAAGTATCATGCTCCCATGCAGAGACATAAAGAATTTAACTCTATGTAGCACCAATGCAATATTCACAGTGCTGATGGCAACTGCAAATAATAAAAGCATATATGCTCAAATAATTGAGCATAGTGCTCAATCACAAAATATAACAAACTCACCATATATGACAGAAGTAAAACATTTTTTTAGACACTAGAAAACAAAATCCCAACACCAAGAAACTGAATCCATCATAGCAACATAGAATTTAATGCACCACAATGTAACAGAGAGCCACACTATCCTTTAGTCTTCCCAGAAACCAACACTCACAAACCTAGCTGTCTTCTTGGGTGTGTCCTCTCCTCCCTCTGTCTCTAAATGCTCTACCTCCCAGCTTCCTGTGTGCTCTGCTCCACCCTTCAGGAAACTCCTCCCAACACAGGCTCCATGGGATTACATTCAGCCTATTAGGGGGCAGGGAAGATCTTCAAATTCCCATTACCATTACATTTGGCCTCAAGATCTTTCATGTTCTTTACATAGCAAAACTACTTTAACAAAACATTTCATTACATTGGTTAATGGGAGTTTATTGGTAACTTGTGATGTAACGTGTCAACAGAACTTTAACAACAATATAACAGCAGAAAATAAGCACATAAAACAGTATCTTAGGACGGTGGCTTGAACACAAGCACCCTATCATTCTCTCCACAGTCTAGTGGTGTTCAAAATCTTGGGGTAACAGGTGAATGTCTTTTCTTCATAGCTACTTCCTAGTGAAATTGAATGTAGAGTCCTCCCTGCACCAAGACTTTCTTTTCAAGAGGTCAGTTCTTTAGCTGGCATCCAGAGTTTGGTCAACACTAGGAACCAAGGGTGACACCTCACAGTTGTGGACAGGGGGTGACATTCCACTTAAGTGATCAGGCATATTTAGCCGGAAGGTACTAAGCCTACAGGAAACAAATCTCACAAACAAGTTTAACAGATATAAAGCCAAAAATAAACAAATATAGGGTCAGCAATGTTTGTGGAGTCCATGAACCCACTGTCATAGCCTCATTCATGGTAGAATATATGACACTCTCCCCTTGTTCTGTTTTAATGGTTTGATGTACTTCTGTAAGTCCAGCATATTAACTACTTCCACCTGTTCCAGTACTTTAGTTAATCTGAGTCTCCCTGAACATGTGACAAACTTGGATACAATGGTTCAGGAAGATCTGTAGGGGCAGTTCTCACTTCTTTATTCCATCTAATATCAAGCCCCTTTTCTTGATACATTTTGTATACTTCATTATTTTCAATACCATCTATTCTTCTAAAAATCTACCCTTGTTCTCAAAAGAGCAGTAAACAATTCTTTTTCTTGTCAATCTATTATGACTTTAAATCTGCTGGCTATTTACTCTTCTCTCTCAAGAAAAAATATCTTTCTTCCATTTTCCCAAGTCACTTAGCTGTGAGATCTTATCCAGCACCTCTGAAAGAGGGTTCCCTATTCCACCAATTAGTAGACTCAGAAGTAGGTGCTTATAAGCAGGAGCAACTGTCTTCACTATGATATTTCCATGAGAAACTGCTAAGGCAATATCATGTTAGGCATCTGCATCTCCAACCATAATAGCCATTTTCATTACTTTATCTTTTAACTTTCTCATACAGTCTCTAAGCATATACCAGGGTCTGTCTCCACTAGACCACATAGAATCAGGGGTATACATTTTATTTCATCCATCAGGATTTAAAACTAACAGATTGGTTGTCTTATTACCTCCCTGAATATGGTAATTCCTAAAAGCTTACTGGACTGAAGGATTCTGACAAATACCTATAAATTTCAAGAAATCCATGCTATCTACACATACTCTTCTGGCCCATTCATCACTGATTCTCACCATCTAAGAAACTAAGGAATCTCATCCTTTCAGTGAATCTGCTTAATATATCAGTGACCTCCTATTGAGTGAAATCATCAATTATCTCTCTGAACTTTGTTTTGCCTCCCTTATTCTCCTTCTTTCTTCTTAGTATGTGGCAAATTTCTGTCCTTATAAAAGCCCCATCATATAACATTGTATCATTCTCTACCCATGCAGTCTCTTGGCAGTGGTCATAGTGGCAGCTAGATTCAGCCTGTATTAAAGCAATATGCACAATCCTCTAGTTAGTTTTTCTCTTCTTCTTAGCTAAATTCATTTTTTTTTCTACTACCACTTGAGATCCTCTCGCTTGTTCTACTAAAGGATACCCTGAACACTGTAACACATCCAATTCCCATTTTAAAAAATTATCCTTTTTATTATTTCTTTTTTATTAATTAATCTTTTATTTATTTATCTTTAGTTTTCAACATTCATTTCTACAATTCTTTGAGTTACAAATTTTCTCCCTGTCTTTCCCCATACCTCCACCCCAAGATAGCAAGCCTTCTGAATATTCCTTCCCCCAATCTGCTGTCTCTTATATCTTCACCAATCCTCCCCTCTAACTTTCTAGTAGGGAAAGATGGATTTCTATACCCTGGTGCCTATATATCTTATTTCCTAGTTGCATGTAAAAAAGACATTTTTTTAACATTTGTTTTTAGAACTTTGATTTCCAAATTCTTTTCCTTCTTCCCTCCTCATCTACCCCACTGGGAAGACAAGAAATTCAATATGGTTTGTGCATGTGAAGTAATACAAAAGATTTTTCATAGCAGTTATACTGGGAAAGACTCATGATATTTACCTCCATCCTCTCCCACCCTCCACTTATTCTATTTTCTACGTTGACCCTGTCACTTTTCAAAAGTGTTTGCTTCTAACTACCCTTTCCCACAATATGCCCTCCCTTTTATCATCCTCCCTCTTATCACCTTTCCCCTTACTTTCCTGTAGGGTAAGATAGCAAATTGAGTGTCTATGTTATTCCCTCCTTAAGCCAAATTCAGTGAGAGTAAAGTTGGTCCATTCCTTTTCACCTTCCTGCTGTTCCCTCCATTGTAATAGTTTTATCTTGCCTCTTTTATATGGGATAATTTACCCTATTGTATCTCTCCCTTTCTCCTCCCATCATATTGCTCTCTCACCCCTTAACTTTATTTTATTTTTTTAGATATCATCCCTTCCAATTCAACTGATCCTGTGCCCTCTGTCTTTGTATACACACACACACACACACACACACACATATATACACACACAGACACACACACTCACACATCTATTTATACACACATACATCCTCCTATACATATCTATATATGCATGGATACTTACATATACATATATAGTACCCTCAACTATCATAATACTGAGAAAAGTCTCATGGGTTACAATTATCAGTTTTACATGTAGGAATGTAAGTATTTCAACTTTAATAAGTTTCTTATGATTACTTTTTCCTGTTTACCTTCTCATGCTTCTCTTGTTTCTTGTACTTGAAAGTCAAATTTTCTGCTCAACTCTGGTTCCCTCATCAAGAATACTTGAAAGGGGGGCAGAGTCTAGATGGCAGCGTAGAAGCAGGACCTCCCCACAGCTCTGGCTTCCACCTTCCCCAATTCTTGTAAAATGGTGTCTCTAAACAAACTTTGGAGCTGCAGAACCCACAAAATGACACAGAGAAGCTAACCTCCCACTGAGGACAGCCCAGCAAGCCAGCAGGAATTGGCCAGCACACAACTCTGGGAGCCAAGACCAGACCCACAAGGCTTTAGCCCCAGGGTGGGCCTGACCAGCTACTGGCTGGAGGGACTCCAGATCAGAAGCAGCTGTAGCCGTTTCCAGATTTATCAACACATAGATGCGAAGGACAAAGTGAGAGGTCAGTGCAGTCTGGACTTTGGGACCCAGTAAGTGGGAGTACATGGCTTTTGCCCCACATGGCAGCTTCAGCTCCTGGCCTGCAGAGTGTAGGGGGAACAAGCACCAGTCCGAGGGGTAATCGCTCTTGCTTTAACCTGATTGGATCTGGATTGCAGTGTAGGGTGGAGGTCCTGGGGCATGTGTCCAGCTTGCTGTGTGGAGACCTCAGGGAGGGCACCCATGTAATACTTCCTGCAGCTGAGAAAACCCCAGCATTTGGGACTAAAGCTCCCCTGTCTGGTGGCAGAGTCCTACTGTGGCAAAAAGCCCAAGGGTCAAGTGACTGAGGGGCGACATGACCAGGCAAAGGAAACAAAGAAGTAGAGAACAACACTACCCTTTAGTCTTCCCAGAAACCAACACTCACAAACATAGCTGTTTTCCTGGGTGCATCCTCTCCTCCCTCTGTCTCTAACTGCTCTGACTCCCAGCTTCCTGTGTGCTCTGTTCCACCCTTCAGCAAATTCCTCCCACCACAGGCTCCATGTGGTTACATTCAGCCTATTAGGGGACAAGGAAGATCTTTGAATCAGGTAGCATCTTCAAATTCCCTAAGGTCTATTAAGGGGTATGGAAAATCTTAAAATTCCCATTACCATTATACTCTATTGAATCATTTATGCTATTTTTTTTTCAATTTTTACCTGTTTATGTTTCTCCTGTGTCTTGATATTAGATATCTTTGGTTTAATTCTGGTCTTTTCCTTATGAAAACTTGCAAACCTTCTATTTCATTGAATCACTGTTTTTTTTCCCTATGAAGTATTATGCTTAATTTCTCTGGGCAGGTGATTTGTGGTTATAGTCTTAGCTCCTTTACTTTTTGGAATACCATGTTCCATGACCTCTGACCCTTCCATGTTGCGACTGCTAAGTCCTATGTAATCCTGATTGTGGTTCCTAGATATTTGAATTATTTCTTTCTGGCCACTTGCAGTATTTTTCCTATACCTTATAATTCTGAAATTTGCCTATGATACCTTTGAAGTTTTTATTTTGGGATATTTTTCTTAAGGTAATTTGGTAAATTGTTGCAATGTCAATTTTGCCCTGTGGTTCCAGAATATCAGGGCAGTTTTTTTTTTTGATAATTTCCTGAAAGATTCTGTGCAGGTTCTCCTTTAGATTATGACTTTCAGGCAGTCCAGTGATTCTGACATTGTCTCTCCTGGATCTATTTTCAAGGTAATTTTTTTTTTCCAATGAGGTATTTTTCATTTTCTTCTATTTTTTCATACACTTGAATTTGATTGATTCTTGATGTCTGATAGAGTTTTTAGCTTCCACTTGCCCAATTGTAACTTTTAAGGAGTTGTTTTCTTCAGTTAAATTTTGTACTTCCTTGTACTTTTTAAGGAGGTGTTTGCTTCAGTGGATTTTTGTATCTCCTTTTCCTTTTGGTCAATTCTACTTTTTAAGCAGTTGCTTTCTTTTTCCAATCTGATGACTTTTTTTTCATACTTCTCTTTCATCACTCTCATTTCTTTTCCCATGCTTTCTTCTACCTCTCTTAAATTATTTTTAAGTTCCTGTTTGAGCCTCTCCATGACTTCTTTCTGGGCTTCAGACCACTTCCTGTTTTTCTTTGGGTTTTTTCCCCTAAATGTTCTGACATTGTTGTATTCTTCTGAGTTTGTGTCTTGATTGGTCCTGTCACCACAACAACTTTCTATGATCTGATTCTTTTTGTTGGGTTTTGTTCATCTTTTTTGGCTTTTTCTGTTTCTTTTCAATTTAAGCATTTCTCCTAGGAATGGAAGGGACATTGTCTCAGGTTTCTTGTGCCAGGGGCAACATACCCTACTGGTTTACCTGGTACTATATCAGTGTTGCCTTGTGCCCCACAGGGGACCTGTATGTCTGATGTTGTGTGGAGAAGGTATGGGGGGGGGGTACCTGATGCTGCTGTAGACCATAACAATCTAGCAGTTTACCTGGTGCTCAGCTGGGTACCTAGTACCTTTTACTAGCATGTGATGAGGCCAGTGCAATGTGTCTGCATCTCCCAGGGATTATCCTAATGCATGTATATAGGTCTGACCACTGGAGGTTGACAGTTTGCCGGGAGCTATGCTGAAGTACATGGTAGTTTCCTGAGCTAGAGTCTGCCTTGTTACCCTGGATATACTGAGGCACATGGGGGTGGGGGTTGGGTGTTGTTGTTTTTCATTTGCCTACTCCACCACACTGGGGCTCAGGATATCCCTTTGGTTTGCTGATATGGGGGCTTATTTGTGGCTTGCTGGGATACTTCGTGTCCTGGAATTTGCTCCACTTTTACCCAAGTGAGATAGACCTTTCCCACTGATTTTCCAAGTTTCTTGGGCTAAAAGATTGTTCTCCCAATTTTTTACTTGTTCTGCTCTTCTAGGATTTGTTGATTTGTTTTTGATGGTTCTAGAGAGGTGAGCATAGGAGAGTTATGGCAATTTATTTTGTACTTGGCCATCTTGGCTCATTGAAGATTTTTATGAAGAAAATCCAACCTTATTGAAAAATGGAATTTAAGAAGGAAAGATCATTTAATAGGAAAACAATGCCTTAGTATTATTTTGAAAAATAGTTTTGACTCTGTGGACAACATAAAAAAGGTTCTTGCAGACCCTCAGGAGTGTATGGAATAAATTTTTAGATCTGGTTTAGATAATTTAAACTTATTATAAATATCCTTGTAAAATATACTAATATTATTTTAGTAGGAAGTGAAAGAGTTACAGAGAAAGATAGAGCAGTAAGAATTCCGTAGAGTATTGTTAGTATTCAAACTATGTATAAATCTGAATGTATTGATTTATTCATTGATTAAAAATTAATTTTTATTTTTTGCCAAGAAATGTAATTTTAATTTTTGCAATGAATATCACACTTGACCTTTTTTTAAATTTTCTCCCTGTTACTATAATATTCTATATCCTCATGCCTTCCATGCCAGCTTCATTTTTCATTATGGTACATCTTACACCATCTTAGTAGTGTCAATCTCGTATAAATCCCAAATATGTAATTCCCACCCCGAAGATTTTATCCCTTTCTTTAAATATCCTTCCTTTTCATATGCACCTATTCAAATCCTATTCATCTTCAAAGTTCACAAAAATGCCCTTCTTCCGTCTTGCATGAAACCTTCCTTATTTAGGTTTTGAGGATTGATAATGGCAAATGGAAGAGGGTAGGAGTAGTGTCAGGTCAGAATTAGAAAGAAATAAGATATGTTTTAGTATTAAAGGAGCTTTAATCAAAGTCTACCAGAGAGATATGTAAGTAGTAGGAAAGACAAGAAAGTTTAACGATATAGGAATGAAAGTAGAATGAGTATAAAGAAAGGTATAATGTATTTGCACAAATAGTGTGAAAAGAGGGTTTGAGAGTTAACAGTTTAGAATTATTTCAAAGAAAAAAAAGTTCTTGGTAAAAAATTCTGTCTCTGTCTGTGTGTGTGTGTCTGTCTCACTCTCTCTCTCTCTCTCTCTCTCTACCTTGCTCTCTCCATTACAACTCATGTGGGACAGAGGCCACTACCAACAAATGCATACAAAGACATAGATACCTGAATATAGAAATGAGTTTATTGCTTTCTCATGAGGAAGGGTACCACTCCCTCATCACTCTAATGGTGTGGACCAGGGAAGTACAAATTGATTCCAGAAAGCAAGGTCCTTATACCCTAATGTGAGCCTCCGGCCCCCCAAAACTCCCTTCCCCTTATCCTATTGACTGGTCTTCAGGAGGCATAATTTTTTTTACATGAATCTTACCGGCAACAAAGAAAAAGGCAGTTACACATGTTTGCCCAGAGACAGAAAAGTGGGAAGTTTTGCAAGAGTGCATAGTTTAGGTTGTGATACAAAGTATGGTTTTACAAGGTCAGCTAACAACAGATGTTATTCTATAAGGAAGTAAACTGTGTTTCAATAATATAAAAAACTATTAACCCTTTTGATGAGGCTTCACTTCTGAGAAATCATCCTTCACAATCTCCCCTTTCTATTTCTTACAACTCGAAGACTCCTTGCACCATTGCTGGAAGACCTTTTCCACTAATTCTTGGTGAATTCACATAAGGGTGATCTCAGAGTGGCACCCAATCCTAACTCTTCAGAACCATTAATTTAATAACTCCTCTCCCTTCTATTTTTGCCAGATGGGTCAAGGAGTCTTGGACTATTTTTGTTATCAGTTGCATCATACAGGGGAGACACACTGGGAGTAGGATAATTCCACTAAAAGGTATCAGGAGTAACCAGACTGCTTGTTTCCACCAGGATCCATTAAAGCAGGAAATCCCAGAGGTATTGAAGGGAGAATTACATTACATTTTATTCTGTGAGGGAGTAAACTGTGTTTCAATAATACAAAATCTATTAACACTTTTGAGGAGGCTTCACTTCTGAGACATCATCCCTCACAAACTCTATCTAAGCCCTGAATGTGGAGAGACAGAAGAGGGGAAAAAAAAGAAGGAACCTTTTTCCCCCTAAGATCAAAGAGGTGTAGGTTGACTAGCATTCAACCATTTCCTACATCACAAAGAATTTTCTGACTCCAAATAGACAATCTCCTGCAAAATGGGAACACATTTGGCTTATAACATCTTAAAAAGAGTCACCTTAAAAGTGAAGCCTTGAAGCTTTCCAGTACTGGGGAGAAGAGATGAGGTGACAACTGGATCTTTTTTCCAGAGGTCCCACTTCACTGGTACAATAAGTTCAATGCCTCACTCTAAATTTCTAAGGGGTGAATGGAGAAATGAAGTTTATTTGAGTAAAAGTTCAAAAGAAATTCTTATGATGCTTCCCATCCCTTTGTGATTGACCTTTCCTGGAAGCTCATTACATTTATAGTCAGTATCAATTCCCTAGGGAGTAAACATTCCCTGAACATTTTGATTAATAAATGAATATTAATAATAATTACTTTATATGTTAGTCTTCTTTTATCTAACTAGATTATAAATGTCTTAAAAATCAGAATAGACATTGTTTTTGTATCCATTACCATGTCTGCAATAGTGCAAAACAACCTAGGTGCTCCATAAATGCTTGTGGATTGGTAGAATATCAGAAAAACAACCACCACCACCTGCTGCTCCCCTGTCAGATCTATGGTGACATTATAGACATGATGATTGCCTATGCTGGTGTGTATATGATCTTACTGCAATAGGAATCAAAGAAAAATTTACATTTAAGATAGAAGCTAAGTTTGAGTGGATTCAGAATCTTCAGAGTTGTTAAAAAATCACTACTTTTTATATTGTTGCCCAGTTAGGAACACCTGGGTTAAAATCCTGCCTTTGCTAAATGCAAGCTATGTGACTCTCTGTGAGTCCTTAAACTCTCAATGCTTCCATAATTCTATTGATGGAGAAGGCTTCTCGACAGCAATGAAATCACAAACGAGACCCCATGACCACACCAAAATATGTGCTTTTAATTATCTTAACACTCCAGGTCAAATGGGAAACAAAAAGGGAATGTTTTTGATTATTTTTCATTGTTTCTTAGTG
>NW_027186349.1:5318403-5393105 GCF_028583685.1 Petaurus breviceps papuanus
GAAACAAAAAGGGAATGTTTTTGATTATTTTTCATTGTTTCTTAGTGTTTAGCTTTTTTTGCAATATCACAGTACCATGAAATAGATCATCTAATCAAGCAAATAAGCGAGTAGAAAATAGGTATCGATATAGATTAGACCCCCATTAGTTTTATTTTCTATAATTGAGAAGTTTGATGATTTGGACTTTAACTTCCATAAAGAATTACTAGGAAAATATGCATTGTTAATAATAGGGCAACTACAGGATTAAAACTGATGAAGAAACCAAAATAATTTTTAAAAGTGTCAAATAATTTATAAATAATATTCTTATATACATAAAGAAATTAATATACTATTTAAAATCATAGTTCTGTATGTGTTAAAACTTTAAGGATATCTATTTTGCAATATAAGTTAGTTATATTTATTCTGTGGATTTAAATTCATTTAAATAATAATTCTTCCTCTATAGTCCATATAACTCAGATAAACCACACTGATTGTTCTGAATTAGTGAGATTTAGATGTGCCATTTTCTAAATGATACCTGGTCACCTTAAGTGTCTTTACAGCCTCTCTAAAGAACTCCATTCCATTTATGAACATGAGTTCTTTCTTGCAAGATCTTTATTTCCAAGATTACCTAAAGATTGAGTGAACATTATTCTCTCTAGGAAGTAATAGACATATCATATATATAAGAGGTTTACAGTGGCTGCATGTTTAATGCTACATTCTCTAGGAAGTTCCAATCCCTTGATTTGTTGGAATTATTTTTTCCCCATAGCCAGCATTTTCATTATTGGGGGAATACAGTTAATAGGAGTATGAATGACTTTAGGTTTACTTGATATTTGTTTTGAATGTTTGAAGAATAATTGCAATATTTTACTTCTTCATATAAAAATTAACCTGTATTAGTTGCCATATTTAAATGGATAAGATATAAAGAAAGCTATATACCCCCTGTATCTCTAGAAAACAGACACCTGATACTATCTTAATAACATAGATTTGCATTGAAGATTTAGTAATAACTTCATTAGGCATCTATTGTACACAAGATGTAATATTGGCAAAGACTTAAAATGAGTTTAAATCAACTCATGTTGATATTTTGAAGAGCTGTCATTATATTTCATTTTGCACTAATTTACTAGCCACGGTTTTCACTTTGTTTCATGGTTTTATAAATAAATAAATGAATGAATAAATAAATAAATAAATAGATGCACAAATAAATAAATATGGAAAGTCTATTTCAAAGCAGTTTAACTGTTTTGAAGGAACAGACTTTAAAGGCCACCATATCACTGTGGCCCTTTTTTGTCTATTCCTTTTAATTTTTGATGAAGCTATACTTGTATGCTTTAGTTTTAGAAAATATTTTGACTAAAAGATACATGAGAATTATTTTAATAAAATATATATTTCACTTAGAAAAACAAGTATCTTTAAAATATTTAAATAAATTAGACTCTCATTATTCTTGGATTTCCTAATTTCTTCAACTCAGCTCAAACATCAACTTCTATATGAAATTCTCTCTGTCTCTTACATTTACTACTGGTATTCCTCCCACAATACCTTGTATATGATTTGTATGTCTCTCAGGGAGACCTTGTTTATGTCTCTTTGTATGTCTTTTAGAAAGACCACATCTCCCTAGGAGAAGATAATTTCCTTGAGGGTAGGGACTATTCAGCAGAGGCTAAGTTCTAACAGGTACTATCATAATGAAAGGACTTTGAAATGGTCCCAGAAACAGATTGTATCTACTTTCTGAGATGAATCATCCTGTTGATGGGAAATTCTTGGCTAAGGCAGCCCATTAACCACTGAATATACCAAATTGTCCTCAAATTATGTTACCTTCATGAACTTCTACAGTGTTGATAGTACGATGGAGAAAAAGTGGGTAGCCGGTACCAAGAATCAAATGGTTTTAAGACTTTCTATAAGAATTATCTTAGCTATCGGTATGGTTGGCAAATTGTCAGTATGTAGAGAAACTGAACAGCATCAATCTTGACATTCTATTGTAAATGAAACCAAAAGATATATAGTAAGTGATGGAGAGCCAGTGTACTCTCTTGTTATCTTGCTAATGTCAAGAGAATGTGAAGATCTTTGGTGTGGTAGGTGAATTCCTTATGGTAAATTTATCAGTGAGTATGGAAGTTTTGCAGAATGTATTATAGTCTTCATTGTTGGAGGGAATATTCATTTGATGAGATTCTCAACTTTCCCCGGAGTATTGAAGAACTATTCTTACATAAAATAATTTGAACTTATTCCATCCTAATAAAATATATTTAGATGAAAGATTATTACTTTACTGAGTATTTCCCATTTCCTTTGACATGGTCAGTGCATAGTTTTGTTTGGGTAGAAGAGATAATTACTATACTGTCTAAATAGAGACCTATTACAGAGTCTGAAAGAGAATGACAAAGGTGGGTCAAATGCAGGTTATGAGTCCATGAGATACATAGAATAGTTATTGAAATCAATAACTTAAATTTCTAATCAAAGCATTTGAACCGAGAATATAGTAGTATATTACTTCCAAAGAAATAGTCACAACAATCCCTCAAGCTTAGCCATGCTGTAAATTGAAGAAATATATTCAAATAGTCAATTCTCAGAGTAAATTATCCAAGCAGAAAACATTTTCAATATTCCAGCTCACTGTGTCTCTTGGGAGAACTATAACTGTGTATTTTGGACATGTTTATGGATGAAGAGCTTTTGGTTCATTGCCCCACATGCTGTCACATTGCTCCAGAGAAGAGCTAGAGAATTTTCCTTTAAAGATTAAAACAGGCATATACCTTTGGGGAAATTATTTTTCCCCTCTTCTTAGGAAGATGAGTTCTCCAGAATGAAGGGAACCCACACTGATGATTTTAACGTTGTCTCATGTCACAGTACATTTGAGGAATAAATATCTCTTATATATGAATGTGTGTGCATGTATGTATGGTGTGGTGTGTGTGCGATAGTATGAAAAAGGAGTAATATTAATGTCTCTGTTTATCCCCCAAATATTCTCTGACTCATTGAATTCTAACTCCTTGTCCTTTTGGAAATCATAGGATGTTTACTTTTTGTTTCCCCTTTTAATCCACATAATGCCAGCACCAAAAATAATCTGAAAGTATATGGTTAAATGTTGAATTTATTGCATCTAAGTCAAAAGCTTGGATTATAGCCTGTCTCTGAAATAAAACAAACCATGGCCTTTTTTTTACACCTATTTTCATTGTTTAGAGGCTTTTATTTGCTCTCAGCTGTGTTTTATTTAAAGTTGCACAAGCAACTAAAGTATTTTGAAGCATTTTACTATCTCTTAATGCTACCTTCCAACCAGATAAGTATGATCTACAGACTTCTAAGTCACTCTGTGAAGTTCTTCAATGAACCGATTATCTACTATAGTCTTGGACTTCAGTAACTATGCTAACATTCTAGCACCCCAAACACCACAATTGTCCAATGCCTTATACTCTGCCTCATAGGCCATAACTCATCATGTCACTACTTAGGAGTACTTGAGAATAGAGAATACTTCTCAAATAAGTTTGTCTGGAATATAGACTTTATTAATATGAAGAATCTCAAAGAAGACTGAGATGATGGGGCCAGCTAGATGTAGTGAATAGAGTGACTAACCTGGAGTCAGGAAGACTAATTTTCCCTGAGTCCAAATCTGGCCTCGGATATTTACTAGCTCTGTGATCCTAGGCAGTTTACTTAATCCAGTTTGCCTTAGGTTGCCCATCTGTTATATAAGATGGAAAAGAAACTGGCAAACCACTCCAGTATCTTTGCTAAGAAAACTCCAAACTTGGTAACGCAGAGTCAGACATGACTGAAAAATGAGTAAGCAACTGCAAAGACTGGAAAGGTAAGTGAGAATCTGATTCTGTGGAGGACCTTAAATGATTCTACAGACAAAAGGAAACTTCTCAGCATTTTTGAGCAGGGGAGAAGTAGGGCAGATCTGTATATTGTGATATAATAGAGTTGAAAGCATGCTGGATTTTTATTAAAAGAAGCTAAATATAAATCTCTCCTCTGGCATTTATTAATATGTGACCTAGACAGTTAATTAATCTCCAAACATATATTAAGTCCCTTCTGTTTACCAGCCACCATGCTACATCTGGGATAGAAGAAAAAAAATGAAATAGCTCCTGCTTGCAGGTATTCTATCCTAGATTTTCTTAGCATTTCAACATTTCAGTTTCCTCAATTGTAAAATCTGGGTATTGATCCAGATAGTATGTATGACCCTTTTTATTTCCAAATCCATTGTTTTGGTTTTTCTTCTTCCATGTCTGATGACTCTTCAGTTTTGGGTTTTTTTTTTTTTTTGCCTAACTTTATCCAGGTTATATCTGCTAAATCAATATTACCCAAATCCTCTTTTCTTCTCCCTCTATACTATTTCCTGCTTGGTGATCTCATCAGCTCCAATAGATTTAATTATCATATCTATGCTTATGATTCTCAGAACTATATTTCTTTAGTTTTAAGCCATCTCTTGACTTCCAGCCTCACATCTCCAATTTCCTATTGAACATCTCAAATATCATGTTCTATAGACATTTTAAGCTCAATATATCCAAAACTAAACTTATCTTTCCTCTAAAGCCCTCCATTATTCTTAATTTTCCAATTACTGTCAAAGGTGCCATTATCAATCATCCCAGTCACCCAGTCTCACTCTCTAGCTGTCTCACTATCTCTCACTCTTCTCATATCCAATCTGTGGTCAAATCCTGTCAATTTTACCTTCAAAATATTTCTACATAGGCCCACTTCTCTCTTCTGATACTACCACCACTCTGGTGTAGGCCCTCATTACCTCATGCCTGGATTATGACAATGTAGTTCTTAATGGTCTCCCTGCCTGAAGTGTTCCCCATTTCATTCTGTCTGAAAACAATCCTCCTAAGGTACAGGTCTGACATTAACACCCTCTGTCTACCACCATTTGGTAAATTCCAGTCATTCCCTGTTATCTCCAGGATCAAATATGAAATCCTTTGTTTAGCTTTTAAAAACCCTTTATAACCTGGTCCCTTCCTACTTTTCCAGTCAGTTTCACTTTACTCCTTTCCATATATTCTACAATATATTGAGTGACACTGACTTTCTTGTTCCTTGTATACAACACTCTATTCCCTGACTATGCATTTTCACAGTTTGTCCCTCATCCTTGAAAGGCTTTCACTCTTGTACTCTTTCACATCGTTTCCCTGAAATTCTTCAACACTCAGGTAAAATCCAGCTTTCTGAAAAAAGACTTTCCCTGATCACGTCAATATTAGTGTCTTCCTTCTGAGACTACCTCACCTTGTATGTGCATAGTTATTTGCATATTGTCACCTATATTAAAGTATGAACTCCTTGAGGTTAGGGGTTGGATTTTTCCCTTTCTTTGTATCCCTAGAGCTTTGCTTAGTTTGGGACACATAGTAATAAGAACAAATATTTGTTGATTTGACTTGATTCTTGACTTGCACGTTAGGGTATTTTTTGACAGAATTGTGGAAGATAATTTGGGGAGAGAATGAAGGCAGAGTGGCCAGTTAGTAATAATAATAAAATGACATTTATATAGTGCTTATTATATATCAGGCACTGAGAGGCAGGTGCTATTATTATCCCCATTTTTATATGAGAAAACTAAGGCAAAGAGAGAGGCTAAAGTCTCAAAAAGAGACTTGTTTATAGTCACACAGCTGCTGTCTAAGATAAAATTTGAATTCAGTTCTTCCTGATTATAGGTCCTATACTCTATTCACTGTGCCACCTTTCAGTCCCAAGTGTTAAGTCTACAAAGGGCATCCTGCTAGAGATAATAGAGCCCTAAATGAAGTAAATTCTATTGCCTTAATTTCAGAAATACTATGCTCTCCTAGTTTTCTTCCTTCCTTTCTACTCTATTTTTTAATTCTTTTTTACTGGCTCCTTTCCTTGATCTTCATGGTAAATATATCCCAAACTTCTCTCTTGAGTCCTCTTCATAACCTGACTCTAACATATTTGATTATCAGTTCTATAAAGATGAATTCCAAATCTCTATCGCCAGTCCTGACTTGTCTCTTGAGCTCCTGACTCACATCAAGAAATTTTTGAGTTTTCTCTCTCTCTCTCTGTCTCTCTCTCACTTGCTCTCTCTCTGTCTCTCTATCTGCCTCTCTCTCTCTGTCTCTCTCTCTGTCTCTCTGTCTCTGTCTCTCTCTCTCTCTCTGTCTCTCTCTCTCTCTCTCTCTCTGTCTCTCTCTCTGTCTCTCTCTCTCTCTCTCTCTCTCTCTCTCTCTGTCTCTCTCTCTCTCTCTCTCTCTCTCTCTCCCTCACTGTGTGTGTTATAGAGGGAATTGACACAAATACCCCTTCCTTCAATACAAAAATATAAACTTGGATTATTTTATTTCAAATCAAATTTTAGTAGGCAAAACCAAGATGGCAGAGAGAGGCCAGAAAGCTACCTGAGTTTTCCCTCTGAAACAACTTTAAACCAAACCTTTAAAAGAATTCTGGAATGACAAACAAAAAAGACAAAGTGAGACAATGTTCTAGTCCAAGATAACTTAGAAATACTTCAGGAAAGGTCTGTCTCACTGAGGAAAAAAAAATAAACAGGAGCCAGTCCAGTACAGGCTGTGTCCCAGTCTGTATGGGAAGCTCTTAGATTAGCAACCAAGGCCCTGTAGTTCTGTCTTAGCAGACCAGTGGCACAACAGGTTAACTGCAAGGCCTCCAGACCCAGCAAAGTCAACAAATTGCCAGGCTCCAGAACCCAGGATACAAAAGACACTACTAGACACCCTAGTGCAGTGAGCAAGTTGCAAACCACAGAGGCCCAGTCACAGAATGCTAGTTACCAGGCCCCTGACCACAAGCACAAAAACTTGGCACAGTCACCCTGTACCCCAGGAGTAGAGCTCAACTTAAAAAAAAAGCAAAACAAAAAAAGAGCCCTGACCATAGAAAGCTCCTATGGCAACAGGGAAGATCAAAACACAAACCCAGAAGAAGACAACAATGTTCAACTGCCTACATGAGAAGCCTCAAATGGGAAAGGGATTTGGTCTAAAACCCAGAGAGTACTCTTGGAATACCTCAACAAAAAAAGATTTTAAAAACCTTAGGTAGAAGAAAAATTTGAGAAAATAAATGAAAGATATGCAGAAGACTTATGACAAAAAGAGTCAACAGCTTGGAAATGGAAGAACAAAAATTTCCTGAAGAAAACAACTGCTTAAAAAATAGAATTGGCTTATTTAGGAAAAAAAATTCACTGTAGAAAACAACTCCTTTAAATGTCTAAGTGGCCAAAGGGAAAAGGAGGTAAAAAGCTAACTAAAGAAAATAATTCCATAAAAATTAGACCTGGGGGGCTTAAGCTCCTGCACCAACTACCTCCAACACCTGTAAAATATGACTCTAAACAAATTTTAGAGCTGCAAAACCCACAAAGTGACAGAGAGGAACAAATCTCCCACTGAAGGCAGCCTGGCAGGCCAACAGAAAGGGTCTATCACACTGAGCTGGGAGCCAAGTGCAGTACCATGTGAGCTGCATTGTCCCAGACCCAGGGCAACCTTGACCAGTAGACCAAACCAGCCAGACCTGAATTCTGATTCAGGAGAGTGAATCACCAACAGATGTGTTGATTTCCAGACTTCTCAACCCACAAATGCCAAAGAGAAAGTAAAAGGCAAAAGGGAACTCTGTTGGAACAAGGTGACCTAAGAGCTTGGTCTGGCCCCTGCCCCCAGGGCAAGAGGTGGCAAAGGCATGGTGGCTGCAGCTGCTACCTTGTGGCTGCCTCTGAACCTCCTGGCCCACAGATCATAAGGGGACAAAAGAACCATTTAGAGGGTAATTTCTCTTGTTTGACCTGCTTGGTCACAGTTTTGGGTGGTAGTCTTGAGGTATGTGGCCAGTATGCCAGAGCTTGTGGTGGCTGTAGAGAGGGTGCCCTTCTAAGACCTCTGACAACAGCTCTGACAACTATGAAAACCCCAGCAATTTGGGACATAACTCTCTCCAATCTGAAAGCAGAGTTCTAGCATGGCAAAAAACTCAAAACTCAAGTAATTGGCTGGCAAGATGAGCAAGCAAAGGAAGTACAATCAGACTATAAAAATTAGATCTGGAAAAGTGGAATGAAAAAGCTAATGTCTGTATGAGACATCAAGAATCAGTCAAATAAAATCAAAAGAATGAAGAAAAAGAAGAAAATATAAAATACCTCATTGGAAAAACAACTGACCTGGAAAATGGATCCAGGAGAGAGAATTCAAGAATTATTGGACTACGTGAAAATCATGATAAAACAAATAGAGAGAGAGAGAGAGAGTGCCTGGACAATATCTTTCAAAAATGTTCAATGAAAACTGCCCTGATATCCTAGAACTAGAGCATGAAATAGTCATTGAAAGAATCCCCTGATCACCTCCAGAAAACGATCCAAAAATGAAACTCCAAATAATATTGTAGCCAAATTATTACTTTAAGGAAAAAGTACTGCAATCTTCCAGAAAGATATAATCCAAATATCATGGGACACAGTCAGGATTACACAGTCTCAGTAGCTTCTGTATTAAAGGATCAGGGATTTGGAAAATGACATTCCAGAAGACAAAAGAGCTTAGATTAAAATGAATCAACTATTTACAAAAATACAGCATTTCTCAGGTGAAAAGGTGGATTTTCAATGAAATAGGTGGCTTTCAAACTTTTCTGATGAAAAGACTAGAGCTGAGTAGAAAATTTGATCTTCACATGCAAGATTCATAAGAAGCATACAAAGTTAAAAAACACAAAAGAAAACAACAAAATGTTATTCAGTAAGGTTAAACTGTTTCAATCCCTACACAGGAAGATGATATTTGTAACTCTTAAGAATTGAATCTATGGGGTGGCCAGGTAGCACAGTGAGTAAAGAACACTGACCCCAGAGTCAGGATGACCTGGGATCAAATCTGGGCTCAGACACTTAGCACCCACCCAGAAACACCTGCCTGTGTAACTTTGATCAAGTTACTTAACCCCAATTGCTTTAAAAAAAAAAGAATTGTGTCTATATTAGGGCAGTTGGAGAGGATTGTATTTGGAAAGAGAAGGTGCAAAGAAGTGGATTTGATGTGAGGATAAAAATAAATTTATTTAAGGGGTTGTAATTAAATAAAATTATTTTATTATTAATTTATTTATATAATTATATATATTTAAACATTTTTATAATTAATATATTATTAATAAAATTAAAATTTAATTAAAATTATTGTCCTAGGAGAAGAGGAAAGGGGGAGGTAGAATGGGGTAAATTATATTATATAAAGTGGCATGAAATCTATTTCAGTAGTGGGAAAGTAGAGAGAGGGTGATTACTGTTTTAACCGTACTTTCATTGGATTTGACTCAAAGAGGGAACAACATACACATTCAATTGGGTAGTGACATATATCTTACAATACAGGGAGGGAAGAGGGGAACAGGAAAAGAAAAGAGAAAGTTTGATAGGAAGGAAGAAAGATTTGGGAAGATGATGATCAGAAGCAAAACACTGATCAGGACAAACAGGAAGAGAGAAAATTATAAAAGTGGAAAAATAGGATGGAGGGAAATAGAGTTGGTAGTCATAACAGTGAATGTGAATAGGATAAGTGTTTCCATAAAAAGGAAGGAGATAGCAGAGTGGATTAAAAGCCAGAATTTGGCAATGAGTTATTTACAAGAAACACACTTGAACCAGAGAAACACAAAGAGTACAGGTAAAGGGTTGGAGGAGAATAGATTAGTTTAGACTGATGCATAAAAAGCAGGGGTAGCAATTCTGATATCAGATAAAGAAAAAGCAAAAATAGACATAATTAAAAGAAAGAAGGAAGGAAAATACATCCTGCTAAAAGGTACACTATGCAATGAGATAATATCAATACTAATCATATATGCAACAACTGGTATAGCATCAAAATTATTAGAGAAATTAAGGTAGTTACAAGAAGAAATAGACAGCAAAACTATAGTAGGGGGGGACCAGAACCTCCTCCCCCTACAGGTAGATAACTCTAACCACAAAATAAACAAAAAGAAGTTAAGGGGGAGAATAGAATTTTAGAAAAGTCAGATATGGTAGAATTCTGGAGAAAACTGAATGGAGATACAAAGGAATACATCTTTTTTTCTTAGTTGTATGTGGCACCTATAAAAAAATTGACTACTTGTATTAGGGGATAAAACCTTCCCAATCCAATGCAGAAAGGCAGAAATATTAAATGCATCCTTTTTAGATCATAATGCAATAAAATCACATATAATAAATATATGAATTAAATGGCAAGATAGATTAAAAATCAATTGGAAACTAAATAATATAATCCTAAAGAATGAGTGCGTCAAACATCAAATCATATAAACAATCAATAATTTCATAAAATAGAATAAAAAATAATGAGACAACATACCAAAATTTATGGGATGCAGCTAAATAGTTCTTGAGAGAAATTTTTTATCTCTAAATGCCTAAATGAATAAAACTGAGAAAGAGTAGATTAATAATTGAGCTTGCAATTTAAAAAAAAATGATAAAAAAAGAAATTAAATTCCCAATTAAATGCCAATTTAGAAATTCTAAAAACAAAGGAGAGATTAACTAAATTGAAAGTAATAAATCTATTGAACTAATGAATAAAATCAATAGCTGGTTTTAAAAAAAAAAAAAAAAACAATAAAATAGATACACTTTAGTCAACTTGATTTAAAGAAAAAGAAAGAAGAAAGCCAAAATAACAGTATCAAAAATGAAAGGGTGAATTCACCATCAATAAAGAGAAAATTAAAGCAATATTTAGGATTTATCTTGCCCAACTGTATTCCATTATATCTGGTAATCTAAGTGAATGGATAATATTTGATATACATACATGTATATATGTGTGTATATATATATATATATATATATATATATATCGTGTTTCCCCGATAATAAGACCTATCCTGAAAATAAGCCCTCCCCTTACTGTGTAAGATTCCTCTAAAATAAGCCCTCCCCTGAAAATAAGCCCTATTGAGATTGCTACTGTAGTGAAGGTGATCCCATGCGCTACACGCTACATTATGGTACCCTCTGTATGCACCGTTCCGCCCCCCGGTGAAACGCATGCCGTGCTCCGAGCTGCATCCAATCAGAGCTGCAGCAGTGAGCGCGTCATCCTGTTCTTTATTGAATTCATTATTGAATAAAGGTACATTTTTTTGTTCACATTTACCTGTTTATTAAAATTGCTGTCAATGTTCATTAAAATAAGCCCTCCCCTGAAATTAAGCCCTCTGGTGTTTTTCTGTCCAAAAAAATAATAAGACAGTGTCTTATTATCAGGGAAATATGGTATATAATATTATATTGCCTGGATTTATGAAAGAAATATATTTACATCACTCCATTACACCATTTTTGAAAAAAAAAATAAATGGAATAAGCCATCAATGAGCCCCTAAGAAAAAATTCTCCAGGGCCAGATGGATTTACAAATGAATTCCACCAAACATTCAAAGAATAATTAATTTTAATACTCCATAAATTTTTTGGAAAAAAATAGGTGGTACTACAAAATTCCTTTTATGACACAAACATGTCACTGAACCCGAATCAGAAGCAGCCAAAACAGAGAAAGAACATTATATGTCAATTTCCCCAATGAATCTTGATGTAAAAATTTTAAATAAAATATAAGCAAAGAGAATACAGCAATTTATCATGAGGATAATACACTATGACTAGGTGGGAGTCATACAAAAATGCAAAGGTGGTTCAAAATTAGGAAAATTGTTACCATAATTGACTATATCAATAACAAGCCTAACAGATATCTTATGGTTACCTCAAGAGATGAAGAAAAATCTTTTGACAAAATACAGCACTCATTCCTATTAAAAACTTAAAATGATAAGCAATATTTATCTAAAACCATCAACAAGCATCATCTATAATTGGAGTAAGGTAGAAGCATTCCCTATAAGACCAGGGTTGAAACAAGGATGCCCATTATCACAACTGTTCTCCAATATTGTACTAGAAAACTTAGCTTTGGTAATAAAAGAAGATAAATAAATCGAAGGAATTAGGATAGGTAAAGAGGAAACAAAACTATCATTCTTTGAAGATGATATGATTGGTATACTTAGAGAATCCTAAAGAATCAACAAAAAAAAAACATTAAATCATTAACAACTTTAGCAAAGTTGCAGCATATAAAATAAACCCACATAAATCATCAGCATTTCTGTATATTACCAACAAAGACCAGCAGCAAGAGATAGAAGATTTAATTCCATTTAAATTGTAGACAATATAAAATATTTGTGAATCTTCCTGCCAAGACAAACCTGGAAACTATGAAAACAATCACAAAATACTTTTTTTATGTGTTCCTAATAAAGCTTCCCCCAGCCCCAATGTTTTAACTTCCTTATAGGGCCCACTGAATAGCAAGCCCACTGCCCCTACCTAGTCACTCATCCCTGCCCCCACTCATTATTCTAACTTCATATATGCAGCAGCATGCGTATGCTCAAGAAAAATATGGACCTGAAGACAATAGAATATTTTTGGTATCTAAGAAACAGTAGTAAGTGATTATAGTGATCTGCTATTTGATAAACCCAAAGATTCTAGCTTCTGGGATAAGAATTCATTATTTGACAAAAAAACTGCTAGGAAAACTGGAAAATAGTATGGAAGAAACGTGAAATAGAACAACATCTCATACCATATGTGGTCAAAATGGGTGCATGATTTAGACATAAATCATGGGTACATGATATAGACATAGGTAATATAAGCAAACTAGGAGAGCAAGGCATAGCCTACCTTTCAGATCTATAGAGAAGGGAAGAATTTATGACAAAATAAGATAGAGAACATTATGATGTGAAAATGTATAATTTTGATCACAATAAATTAAAAAGGCTTTGCAAAAAGAAAGGTAACACAACCGAGATTAAAAGGAAAGCAGAAATGTGGTAAAAAAAAAATTTTTTTTAACAAAAAGTGTTCCTGACAAAGGTCTCATTTCTCAAATATATAGGGAACTTAGTCAAATGTATAATACAAGTTATTCCCCAATTGATAAGTTGTCAAAGGATATGAATATGCAGTTTCAGATGAAATTAAAATTTCTATAGTCATATGAAAAACTGTTCTAAATCCATTTTGATTACAGAAATGCAAATGAAGACAAGTCTAAGGTACCACCTCACACCTATTGGATTGGTATAAAAGATAAATATTGGAGAAGATGTGGGGAAAATGGGACATTAATGCATTGTTGGTGGAGTTGTGAAGTGATCCTACCATTCTGGAGAGCAATTTGGAACTTTGCCCAAAGGACAGTCAAACTGTACATACCCTTTGGTCCAGCATTACCACTAATTTGTCTGTATCCTGAAGACATCATAAAAAAGGAAAAAAAATACCTACATATTAAAAAGTATTTATAGCAGCCCTCTTTGTGGTGGCATAATAGTGGAAAGAGAGGGAATGTCCATCAATTTAGAAACAGATGAACAAGTTGTTATATATTAATGTAAGGGAATACTAATGTGCTCTAAGAAATGATGAGCAGGTGGACTTGAGAAAAACCTGGAAAGACTAACATGAACTGATGCTGAATAAATTGAGCAGAACCAGGAAAACATCTTACACAGTAACAGGCAATGATGAACTATGATAGACTTAGCTCTTCTCAGCAATACAGTGATCCAAGACAATTACAAAAGACTCATGATGGAAAATGCTATCCATATCAAGAGAAAGAACTATGAAGTCTGAATGTAGGTTGAAGCATAGTAATGTTCACTTTGTTTTCTGTTTGTTTTTTTGTGGCTTTTCCCTTTTGTCTGTTTCTTCTTTCACAACACGAGTAATGTGGAAATATGTTTACATGACTGCACATCTATAACTTCTATCAGATTTTTGTTTGGCACCTTGGAGAGGGGGAGATTGAAGGGAGAATAAAATTTCAAACTCAGTCTTATAAAAATGATTACAGATAATGGTATTTACATATAATTTTGAAAAATAAAATACTATTTGACAAAATAGTTAACAAAATAAAACAAAACAAAATCCCATTTTATTTCAGTAAATGTGCCTTTAAAACTCACTTGTTTAATTTTAAACGTTAGATCCCATCTTCCTCTGTATATGGGCATACCCCAATATTTTCAAATGGCCAATAATATATGACTGGTACAAAAGTGAAGAGTTTATAATTATTCAATTGTTATCATAGAATCGAGGCAAGCAGAGATCTTAAAGTATATGTAGACCAACTTTTTCATCTCCAAAGATGCTGAGATTTCTCTAAAGTCATATCTACATATAGAAGAGATGGTTTTTGAAGCTCAGTCATTTGACCCTCAATCCGTTTGTTTTTCCATAATAACAAACAGGTTTTATAAGAAAAAAGATAGTTCAGGCCTACAGAATATAATTATGTTCTCAAAAACCTAGTGCAATTTTTTGCACAATCTATTCAATTTGTTTGTATACATCTATTGATAATCAGAATTGTTTTACTCTTTCCTCATATTTATTTTTCCCCTAAAATAGCAGTTTAGCACCATTCATGTCTATATCATTGAATGAACTAAATAGCACTGATTTTTTTTTTCTGTTCATTTCATGTAAGATAATTTGTACTTTTGCACAGACCCAAGTGGAGCAGAGAATATTGCCTCCAGCATGTAGAGGCTGTCTAAATAATCATTGAACAAAAACATAATCAACAAAGCAAGTTTTCATTCTATTCTAATTCCTTTATAGTTGTGGAGATCATTTCTGGCTGTTGAAGAGTCCAAATAATAGCATATCTGTTAAGTTTCATGTTTGGAGAAATCTGTATCAGTAATATTGATGACTTGATCAAGTGAATTTCTTCATTTATTAAAAGTGAAGTAGTATAAATCTCAGAATTGAGTTTATCATTGACTTTTGGAAACTGTATAGAAGAATTTTGAGCTAAACATTTTAATAGCAATCAAAGTTTAAATATATCAATTCTCTTTAGTTGGCAGAGATCCTGACTTCACTTAATCCACTCTCCCCCCCTCAAAGGAGATAAAGCAAGGCAATAGGGGTTAAGTGACTTGACCAAGGTCACACAGCTAGTTAAGTGTCATTTCTTTTTTCTTTCTTTTTTTTTTAATAAGCAGTCGGGGTTAAGTAACTTGCTCAAGGTTACACGGCCAGTTATTTCTGGGTGTGGTGCTGAATATCTGAGCCCGGATTTGATCCAGGTCATCCCGACACTGGAGCCTGTGCTCTTACTCACTGAGCCACCTGGCCACCCCTAAGCAATTGGGGTTAAGTAACTTGCTCAAGGTTACACGGCCAGGTGTTTTTGGGTGGGTGCTAAGTGTCTGAGCTCGGGATTGGATCTCCAGGTCATCCCAACACTGGAGCCGGTACTCTTACTCGCTGTGCTACCTGGCCGCCTGTAAGTGTCATTTCTAATGTCAGATTTGAACTCAGGCCTCCTGACTTCAGGGCCAGTGCTCTATTCATTCACTGCACCTCCTAGCTGATCCCCAAATTTAATCCACTTTTTAGAAGGTTATATCTGTATCTTTGGAGAGCAACTTTAGTAGATATTACTTGTACATTCCATATGTGTGTGTATATTTCAAGCCAGAATTTCAATAACTGGATACCTTATCCTTAGGAGACATGTAAAATCAGTTTTGAAATATTCTTAGAATGAAGTATATACCTTCCCTTGAGTTCTTTATCATACACAGAAACAATCACTTTTCTTCCATCATAATTCTAAGTGGAGGTAACAATTGCATTTTGGGATAGCTTGTATAATTTATTTCAAATAACATGTTAACACTTTCTAAAGATGACACAATGCATGAATTGATTTTGCTATTCAGTGGCACCAGGATAAATGATTCTCTCAATCACATAGTGTAACTCTGGGACTTGTATTCACTTTCATCTGCATTTTGAAAGGTTTATATCAAATGTGTATGAGGTTATCTTAGGCAAAATCTCCCATGTGACACATGATTAGATCATGAATTTATTTGCTGTATCTGATTGTAATTAACTCACTGAATTTTAGGGTAGAATAAAAGGCATGTAAAAAAATGAAAAAAGGGTTCAATTAAATTTTAAAAAGTAGAATTCAAGAATGAACAAAAATACAAACACTACCAATATACATAGAAAAATATTTTATTCATCCATTAAGTTATTCAATAAATATTCATTGAGCATACTTTATGTTTAAAATATTATGCTAGTTACTATGGTAGATACCAGTGCCTATAAGATGTGGTCTTTGTCATGAAAAGGTTTATACACTATTTAGAGAAAACTCAAATAAAAAAAAAAATTGCAATGGAGTATGTCAACACTGCATCCTCTTGTTACCATACATAATTATGAGACTTGAGAGTAATTTTTTTTTGGCTATATAGCTGCCTTCCATGACCACACTTAAAGCATCTCTGGGTAACGATAAATGTGATAATTAAAAAATACAAAATTTTGTGATTTGCAATGTTCTTTGACATTTAGCATGTTGTTTTAGCCTCATAATAACTCCATGAAATACAGAGGACAATTTTGTTCTCTCAGTTTTATAGAGGAGGAAATTAGTGACTAGTTTAAAGTGAAACTGTGAGCTTATTCAAAGTGAAACTGGCTTTAATCTTTGTAACCCCTAGCTCTTAGGATAGTACTGATACTTGATAGGTATTTAATAAGTGTTAGTGAAGAACTGCTTGACATTGTCAATAAACTACAAAGCTAAGCCTTCAACCAAGACTTCAGATTTAAAGTAAAGTATGCTTTTCACTATATGTCCCACATCCAAATCACTTGAGTACTTTGAAGAAGCTTCATTTGGGTATAGAAATTCTGATTTATTAAACAATCAGAACCATTACTCAATATTCACATCTTATATGCACATATTGTCCATTAGATAAGGATCTCATATTTACAATATCAATACTTAAAGTTTATATTGTTAAAAATTATTCTTAGCAACTTTCGTTTATTTTCCTGGCACTCTGTGTCCTTCAAAAGCAGGCGGGGTTATATCTGATTTCTATTTAGGAGAAGAAATCATCCTTGAGGAGGGCAGAATCTTAGAGAAGGAAATTATTGGGAACATTCATTAAGAAGGAATCAAAAAGGCTAAAAAAAAGTGTAACTAATGTTAAGGAGCTACTGATGATAGGACATGTATCTAGTCATCAAAAGGAGAGGTAGTTTTGTCATTTTTGTTATACAGGAAAGATCTAACCATGAGCAATGTATACCTCAATAGCTAATTAGTCTCCCTTTATTTATATAAAGTGTTTTATAGTTTGATTCCTATAAGTTTTATATGTGCCTTGATAGATGGACTGTCAGATATTTTATACATTTTTAAATTATAGATATTTTATACATTTTATATTTGCAATAGAATATTGTGTTATCTAAATGTATATATGTATGTCTATGTGTATACTCACAAACATAAACACTAATATATTTTCATTAGATTTCTTTTTTCTATATATTCCTGTTGACAATATTCCTCAAAGCAGATTATATGGTGAGGGGCATCGGTGGGGGGTGGGGAATATATATATATATATATATATATATATACATATATATATACACACATATATAATTTTGGCTTCCTGTTGTTGAAACTCTGTTGTTTTATATGTAAAACATAACATTATTTGCAAAACAAAATTTTCATTGTTTTTGTTTATGCTTATTTCCTCCACTTCTTTTTCTTGTCATGTTAATGATCAGAATTTCTAGAATTACACAAAAATTATTGTGGTGCCTATAGACTTCCTTGTTTTGCCCTTATTCTTACTGAAATGGCTTTAGTATTTCATTGCAAATAATATACTTTCATATTTGTTTTATGTTTTTTTTATAATTTAATCTATACTTGTAGTAGTACGATGCTTCCCTTTTTCTCTTCCTTATTTCATTTAGCGCAGACTCCAACTATTGGTTTTCACTCTTTATTTCTATCCTTTTAATCTCTCTCTTATGATCTGCTTCCAGAAGCTGGTTTGTTTTCCTTGTGAGTATTGTCTTCCTAACTCTATCTTGCCTCTTAAATTTCCTCTTAAATATTCCCTCTTCTTCTTCCAACCTATGGAATTAAATGTTTTTCTACACTAAACTCTGTGTGTATATATAAGTATTAAAATCCTTCTTTGACAGATTTAGATAAGAGAGAGATTTATGAAATATTCCTTTCCTTCCTGTCCTGTCCTATGATTATAGAATATTTTTTTCTGAACAATTTTAAAAATCAGTGAGTTATCTGCTTGTGCATTCCTTTTAATTACCTTCCCCTCCTCTCTCCCCACCCCCCAATCAACAAAAGAAAGTGAAAAAAAAAAGATACTTTCCTGGGTTGAATTTTTCTTACTCTGTGAGTTTTATAGTTAGTATACTTGAATAACATCTGTTACTTTCCTTGCTCTTTAAAGGTAAACATTCAACAATTGCTGGAATTTGTTCACTTCTAGGCTTCTTTGTATACTGTATTTTTTGTTTCAAAGAGTATGCCCAATTGAAAAATAGAGTACACTCAGCTTTTTGTCTTGAATGTTTGATAGTCCTCGATTCAATTAGCACTCCATTATTTTCCTGTATGGTTAGTCTAAATTTTGCAGGATATTTCATATTTGCTTGTAAACCCTTAACGTTTGCATTTTTTAATATTGTATTACAATACTTCCTCTCATTATAATTACTTCATAGTTTGATATGATTCTGACTATTGTTCTTTGGTATTTGAATGTTGGGGTTTTTTTCTATGTACTTACTGTTGTTGTTTTCTTTAGAAACATCTGAATTTTTTATATTATCTTACTAAGTAGTTTTCTACTTCAGATTTCTCTCAGAAGGCGATTGGGGGATTCCTTCTATTTTTAACTTTGGGTTCTAATATACCTGTAAAGTTTTCTTTTATAATTTTATTCAACTATTCTGTTGAGGGTTTTTTCTTTTTCTTTAACTCTTGGGTTGTGGTGATTATTTTTTGGTTTGTTTGTTTTTGCATTACCTCTCTTAAACCTCTTTTCTGGGACATTTTTTTATATTAGATAATTCATATGTTCTAAATTTTAAGCATTTCTCCCCAATATTTCATGTTGACTCATGAAAACACTAACTTGAGTTTTTCAGTTCTATATTTGAAGGAATCTCCTACTATGCTTCAGTCATCTACCTTTTGTGCTTAGCTATTTATCCTAGTTAAATTGTTTTCTTTTAAGAATCTTTATTTTAAGAATCAATTATTTGTTTCTTTGTTTCTTTCTTTCCTTTTTAATTCATCCTTGGAGTACTTATAGCCAGGCATTTTTTTTTAAACCAAGGTATAACTTGTACTTTTTGAGGAGTTATCCTCTTCCTTTGGGTTTACCCTCTTGTACTCCACTTAACCCATAGTAGTGCTTCATTGTACTTAGAGTAAATTCTTTTATTTACTCAGATTTCCAGCACCAGTTCCTGGCTTGGAATTTCATACCAGGGACAGGCTTTCTCAGATGTCTATAGAGTCATGGTTTATTGATATTTCCCATCTGTGCCACAGTACAATCCCTCCTTTGCTCCTCGGGTGTGGCCTGAAATGCCAGGCTTACTCCAAACTGTCAAATCCAGATGCTTTGAATCATCTCAACATTTTGAGATAACATGATCTTTTTTTTAATAATGTAAGAAATGGTCCAATCTTTTGCAAAGTGGTGCTGCTTTTTTCAAGAAAACTTTCAGTTCCTTTTTCACATTAGTTTCTGATGGATTAAATAAAGTTCATTTTATTTTAAAAATATTTACTATTAAGTGAGTGGAATATTCAATGGAGCTCTGTCCCCATACATCTATTTCTTTGATATGGCCTTTTACACTGTGGCTTCCTTGTAGTTGTTTTTCCTTTCCATAATATACTGTAGCATATTCACACCTACCATTTGCCTCTCCTTTGCTCTTTGGGTACCTTGCTAATTCTATTCTTTAGAGGTTATGGTTTTAACTGTTTCACAGCCATATGGTATTGTCAGAAGAATATTGGTGTTAATTAGTTGACAATGTTTTCAGTAGATACTTGGGGTCATCACAAGCATTGTGAGAGACGATACAATCTACTCTCTTTTTGAAGTGCATGACAAGTTCATTATCCATATCTAGTGACTATTCAAAAAGAATGCATGAATAGGAAGAAAAAAAAACATTTAATAATAAGTGTTTACTATCTGCCAGGCATTGTGCAAAGGTCTTGGGATACAAATCCATAAGCAAAAATGGAGCTAAAAGGAGATTCAAGGTGTAATAAGGAGTTTGAATGCAGTTTAAGGTAGAGACTAAACACACACACACACACACACACACACACACACACACACACACAGGAATTGTGATCAGGAAGGGATGCTTAGTCCAAAAAAGTTATAGATATGTTGACTGAGGTTATGGGGAAATAGAGTGATGTACTTCTAGAAACAAAGGCAGTTGATTTTATCATCGAGCATTGTTCTATAATTGGAAGGAAGTGGTGAGGAGAAGGTAGATGGACAAGGAGGATTTTAAGGCAATGACGAATGTCGTGATTAAGAAGATCTAAGAGACATAATTTCTGGGTAATTTAATCATTTTATTAATAAAGCCAGCACTCTTAATAAAAGGATGGTCATTTCACCATCTCTTTTAGACTAAAGACAATCAGAGCTGCGGGGTCACAGCTTATATATCCTTAAAAGAGTAGGTGTTCTGAGAGGTAACAATCAACTCTAATTGGATACACAATGAGAGGCTGAGTGACATCCTGCTGCCCTTGGAGGGAGCACCCCCAGCCTTGAGCTATCTAGACAAAAGGACTCTGTCTTCACTCACATTTAATTGAATGGAATTCACCTGAGACTGGAATTTCCTTGTAGGGTTGAGTTGAATCACATAAAGGAGAAGTTAATTCAATCTCATCATCAGTAATGTGCTTTAAGGGAATGACCTTTTTTTTTTCCTTTTTAAAATCTGGACTTTAGAAGATGGAGGAACCCTGGAACTCCCAAATTATGGGTTATTAACAATCATTTCTCTTAAGAAGTTGATGGGAAAATAGAGAATAAAGGAAAGTAAGGTTGTGGCTCTCCTGCAAGAATATTTTTGAAGAAACAATAACCAACCAATTAGGAGCTGAGGAAAACTAGTTGGAAATTCTTTTAAGGGAGTAAGTAGTGCCAAATTCAAATGAAATTATGTCAGGGATCATATATTGATTTAAAGATCACAAATTAACACGATTTATGTTTTGTTGTATTTTTGCTGATTTTGTTAATGATTTTCCATTTATAATTTAATTTGGTTTGGTTTACACTCAAGAGTGTTGGGGTGGGGCCATATTTTTGACACTTCTGTTCTAAAGCATATTCTTTAGTTTGAGGGGTAAGGTGGTGAGTTGGTTGTAATATTTATTTAGCATTTTAAAGTTTTCAAAGTGTTGTGTATATACACTTATGTATGTATATACATGCACACACACACATATACTCATTTGATCTTCACAAAAAATCTCTGTGTTACATATTATTATTAGCCACATTTTACATGGAAAAAAATGAGATTAAGAGAGACTTGCCCAGTATCACATAGCTAATAAATGTCTGAGGCAGAATTTGAACTCAGATCTTCTTAGATGCCAGTTCAATATTCCACCACAAATATCTTCTAAGGGGAATTTTGCTCAGGAAGACCCATAAAAGCTTATGCCATTAAATGATTGTATCTAAGCTACAGAAAATATGTGTACCACTGTATGTGAGTCAGGTTATAAATACACTCAGTGAAAAAAAAATGTAACAATATGCAACTCTGTTTATAAAAGCTTGGAATGATTTTCCTTTCACTAAAGAAAGCAAGTTTGGTGAGATAGAATTAGGGGAAAACATTGCCTTTTATTACTCATTACAACTAGAGTAGAAAGAAGTGAAATATAAAATTTGAGGATTTCTACTCAGGAAGCTTGCTTTCAATTTAATTAAACTCAGTTCATATATAAAATTAAATATGTGAATTCCTCTTAAGATAATGCTGAGCTGACTTCTAATGACCTAGATAAATTGACATGACTATAACCACATAAAGACCAGAAAAAGAAAAAAAAAACATTTCATTAAAATTCCATATCTTCAATCTTCAACTTTATTACTTCTTCAGCTCCCATTGGTTTAGTTACCTATATGCAAGCTGATTCACAGATCAATATATCCAACCTGAGTCTCTCTCCTCATCTGTAGGTGATATCACCAACTGACTACTGACCATTTAAAACAGAATATCCTGGAGACATCTCAAATGAAATGTGTCTAAACTTAACCTTTTTTTCCCCCTCCCTCTTCCACACTTGGCTATTGCTTTTTGAAGGCATCAGTAATCTTCCAGTCTCCCAAGATCAGTATTATCTTTGACAATTCATTCTCCTTAATGTCCAGTATCCAAATAAATGCCACATTTTGCTGTTTCTACCTCCACAGCACTTCTTATACCCCAAACCTCTCTCTATGTACACAGTTATACAGGCCCTCATTACTTCTTGTCTCCATTATTACAACACCCTCTCAATTTTTCTCCTCACATCTTTTTTCTTCCTGCTCTAAACCATCCTACATACTGTTAGCAAGGGAATATTACTTAAGTGTGCATCTGACCATGCCCATCCCTTACTCAGTAAACTCCACTGGCTCCATATTGCCTCTTAAATAGAATATAAATGCCTGATTAGCTTTTAAAGCCCTTTGAACCCTAGTCCCAAAATGGCTTTTCAACCTCATTAATCATTGTCCCCCTTTCCTCACAACGACTCAGCCATATTTGCCTTCTCTATGTTTTTCATATATCACACTCCATCTTCTGTTGCTATGCATTGGACTGGCTTTTTACTATGCTAAGAATGTGCTTTTTCTTATCTCCACCTAATAGAATTGCTGTCTTCCTTCAATATGCAATTCAATTATTATATAAGTCAGTAAAGGCACCTGTTGTCAGAATATATTTTCATGCGTTTTTCCATGAACACTGCTGATCTCCACAACTGCCAATGCCTGCCCTTCCAAACTGTCTTATATTTAACTACTTTGTATTTATTTACATTAATTCTCTATTTTTTCTGAATATACTTATATATGTATTTGACTCCCCAATTAGAATTCATGTTTCTTACATCTATATCCCTATTGTCTATAACAGTGCTGGCACATAGTAGTTGCTGTTAAATGCTTTTGGATTGATTGATAAGCCTCATCACCACCATCATCAATCAATCATTTTCTTACCCACTTTTACATTCTGTGGAGCTCAGAGAGAAAACTATCCTGAGACAAATTAATACACTCTATTCTTTTATTTTTAATGTTCTATGGAATGTTATGCAGATGTAGGAAATGAGTGGGTTTTTTGTTGTTTGTTTTTTTTTTAACTGAATAACACTATCACGATGTAAGACTGTCTTCTGTAGACTCATGAAAAAATCTTTGTAACAACACAGTGGCAGACAGGAATATGGGGATGATATATACGTTATTGTATTCTGAAATGCTTTTGATTTTTTCCATTTGTTTTCTAAATGAACATTTTTTTGTTCCACATAGCCTGGAAATTTTATTTCTGCCTATGGATATCATCTTGCATAACATTTAATAAGTGACTAATATTTGCAGCCTGCAATGATTTTTGTTCAGCTTCTATCATTTACATAATCTATATTGTTAAATGAACTCAGCATACTTTTAAGATGATCTTTTTATAATCTTTGGTCACAGTGATATGGTGCTGAATCCCCTTGAAAACGCTTCCTTTTTGCTAAAGCAATCTATAGGATTCAACTTTTGTTCAGTACTTCAATTCAGCTCCATTACTCCTTTGCAGAGACAGGTTTTGGGGGTGGTGATGGGTTTATAGGTATGGAACACGGAATGTGTGTTTGTGTGTGTGTGTGTGCATGCACACACATGCACACGCACATAGATTGTTTTTTTAATGTATTCACTGGTTTTGCTATAACCTCAACTTTTATATAGGAATTACAGTGATATAACTTTTCCCTTTACAAATTATACACACACACACACACACACAATTTTAGGATTCTGAAGGTTCATGCACTATTGTTCATGTGAGGAAAAAGAAAACATTTTCTAGAATAAAAAGAATAAAATTTTTCTCTAATATTTCATAAATAGATTTTGCAGCACTTTTGATTTAAAAAAAGTCCAAGTGACGTATTAGTGAAATAGATTATTATTCAAATATTTTCATTCATAGCAAAGTATAATGGTTTTGAAGTTTATTATTTACATTTCAAATTATGAAGCACCAGAAGGAGAAATGATGCATTTTAGCATGAAATTGGCATAACAGACAAAGAAATATAACTTGGGAACTCATAACTTTGTTTCTCACAAGCTTTACCACTATGTCTAATGCTGAATAATATTATACTACAAAAGTTTAAAATATTATAATAGTAAATAAATGAGCATTTAAGTATTTACTGTGTACCAGATGTTGTGCCAAGTAGAAGGAATATAAAGAAAGGCAAAAGATAGTATTTTCTCTGGAGAACCTCCCACTATATCAATTATAATAATTTTTGCCATCAAAGAAAATGGACTGCAGTCTTCCTCCACATAGTTGTATTATCTTTTAGTTCTGGACAGACCTGAAAAAAATGCATTGGTACAATGGTCAATGGGTTCCTTTATTCCCTCCAAAAGTATATCTTGACAATAGCTCATTTCCTTCAAGCCTTGCAACTATAGACTAATGTGCATAACTTAATTATGTTTGTTATGAACTGACAAATAATTATTCATAATTTGCTTGCCAGTAATTAAATGCCCATATTAAAATGGTCATATTGAATAAATTTTCATGTATCCATATTTTATAGGATCATAGGTTAGAGCTAGAAGGAACTTCAGAAGTTATCTGTTCTAATCTTTTCTTTTTAATAATGAGGAAACTGATTTTCAAAGAAGTTAAGTAACTCCTTCATGGTTGCCTGAGTAGTAAGTAGCAGGGAGAATATTGGGGCCCTGGTCCTCTGACTTGGTAATGTAAATGGAATATGAAGATCTTTCCCACCCATTAATAGTCCTATGTGACCACATATGATCAATGATGGATGTCTTACTGCTTTGAGCTCTGGCCCAGCTGTGATACATCCTGAGTCACATAGAGCCCATTGGGGGAGGAACTTGCCTAAGGAGGAGCTTGCTTAGGAAAGATTTGCTTGTAGGAAGACTTTCACACCTTTTGGTACTAAGGTAATTAAGCACTGGGTCAGGAAGGTTGTGGTACTTCTGACTGAGTCTATTAGGTTAAAACTATATATACTGGTGTTGAGGTTTAGGTATTAGGGGCACTCAAGACCCCAAAATACCAATATGCTGGGTCCTACCAAATGAATTTGACTCAAGTTTTCTCACAGCCAAAGTAAAACAAAATTTATTAAAGATTCACCATAAGGGTTAGACTCTTAAGGAGTCTAAGTATTTGGAATGCTTGTATTGGACAAGCAGGCCAGAATAATCTGACACAGAGTGAGTCTGCTCTAGACTAATCTCAGCTCCTTCATGGAGGCAAGATGGATCTTATATACAGAAAGACTGTGGGAGGGATCTAGGGGTGGTATATAGGAGGTATTTGTGGAGGGTCTTAAGGAGGAGTCTAAGAAGGATCTTGAAGAACTGAGGTCAGACTCCAGGAATGGGATTAAGGGTGGGAAGTACCTGAAGGCTACCTGGAGATGACAACCAAAGGAGGGATAGACTAATTTAATGGTAACAAATTTGGGTATAGATATTTTGATAGGATAAAGGGCGGAAAGTAACTGGACAATAAAGTGCTAAGTTAGGTTAAGAGTAACAGATTTGGGACCAGCAACAATGAAAAGTTTATGGCCTCAGGTAAATGCCACATCAAGTTGCAAGATTCAATCAGAGTTTCCCAGGACCTAAACCTCATTACTGGGAGGTTGGGATTGTACTTTGGGGGCTGCTTTAAGAAAAGGACCTTTTGATTCCCTGGACAGGACTCTCAGTAGCCATTTGTTAAGAGCCACGCAACTACTCATATGTTGGTACTTTCCTGGTCTAGTGGTATATGAAGATGGCTGTATTACTTTGTTCAGGAAGTTGGAGCCCTGTCTATTGAATTCTTTCTTGGATACTCACTTCTTTCTACTTATCTGTCTGTTAATTAAAGTAAGATCATTAACCCCTTTAAAGCTGTCTTTCCTTTAGGAAAACAGTTCAAAAGAACCTATGCTAGCAGCCTACCCTGTGAGTTAGGGTGCTTCCTAATGCAGAGTCCAAATCTAGATAGATAACTTCATTTCATTATTTTCTTCTCTGTGTTCTTATTACCAGTAGTTTTCCATTATTTAAATAGGGAATTTCATTCTTCAATTCTAGCCTGTAGTCCTGCTCTTGGTCATCATTGTGATACTAGTCAAAGTCATCGACAGTGACCATATAAGAAAAAGGCAACTGACTCAGTATTATTCATTACAATTCCAGAACAGAATTCAATTGCTGTAATTAACTTAGAGGCATTGAGCAGTCTAATATTTCCCAAAGAAGCAGAGATTTGAAGGTGGAAAAAAAATCACCAAAAAACCCCATTTACTCTCTTCTTCATTAAAACATTACTATAAGCCAATTTTTAGAGAAATTAACAATTTTGAGGTTATCCAAATTTTTTTGAATCTATGAGTATCAACAATAAGTAGCAATATAGTGTAATTGACACAGAGCTGTCCTTGAGCTCATAGAGGTTGATGTTCATTGAAGGACTGCCTCTCACAAATACTGACAGTGTAGTCTCAAAAACTATGAATTGCACACCAGAGTAAAGGGAGTTTTGTCTCAGAGAAATTCCCTGCCCCAGAGAAATCACAATTCTGGACCAAAACAAAATAAACAAAAGAAAACTGGAATATAAATATTTTAAATTGATTATAATAGTCCAAATGGAAATTACATGATTTATTTCAAATTTCGTTGTCAGGTAAAGCAAGTTAGGAAGTTTGTATAAGGCTGCTCCAATCTTGTTTACTATGCACCACTCTAACTATTCTCCTTTCTAGTAAGGAAATTTCTGTTGCTCATTTCAATAAACATTTTAGGTATATGTTTTGTTCAGGGCACAGATTTTTAAAAAGAAAGGGAAAGGGAAGGGAGGGGGGAGATAGAAAGGGTAGACTAGGGAAAAAGAAGGAAAAGGGAATGGAAGGGAGGGAAAGAACAGGACTAACCTAATGTCTTTTTTATTTCATGTTTATTTTTAGTTTACAATATTCATTTCCATAAGATTTTGAGTTATAAATTTTTTCTCTCTCTTTCCTCTACCAACCACCCCAAAACAGCGATCCCACTGAATAGCCTCTTCCCCAACTGCTCTCTCCTATATCTTCCCCCATACTCCCTTTGACTTTCCAGTAGGGCAAGATGGATTTCCATACCCCAGTGCCTGTATATCTCATTCCCCAGTTGCATGTAAAAAGAATAATAATAATATTTTTTAAACATTTGATTTTAAAACTTTGAATTCCTAATTCTTTCCCTTCCTCCCTTGTCACCCACCCTTACTGGGAAGATAAGCAATTCAATATAGGTTGTACATGTGTAGCTACACAAAACATTTCCATAGTAGATATATTGTGAAAAATTAACTATATTTCCCTCCATCCTATCCTGCCCCCCCACTTGTTCTATTCTCATCTTTGACCCTGTCCCTTTTCAAAATTGTATACTTCCAACTCCCCTCCCCCCTAACCTGCCCTCCCCTCCATCAGCCCCTCTCTCATCCCCTTCCCCCCTACTCTACTGTAGGGCAAGATACACATTTTAGTGTATATGGCATTCCCTCCCTAAGCCAAGTTCAATGAGAGTAAGGTTGACTCATGCCCTTTTGCTTTCCTGTTCTTCCCCTCCATTGTAAGAGGTTTCCCTTACCTCTTCTATATGAGATAATTTACCCCATTCTGTCTTTCCCCATCTCTTCTCATTATATCCTTTCTCACCTCTCAATTTCACCTTTTTAGTATCATGCCTTACTATTCAATTGGTCCTGTACCCTCTGTCTATGTATACTGGTACACATATATACACACACTCCCATATGAATTCATATGCCCATGTACCCTCCTATATAGTCATATATATGTATGTGTTTGTATATACACACACACATTTATATTCCTTTAAACTATTCTCATATTGAGAAAAGTTTCATAAGTTGCAATTATTGTTTTTCCACATAGGGATATAAATAGTTCGACTTTGATAAGTTCCTTATGATTTCTTTTCACTGTTTACCTTCTCTAGCTTCTCTTTCATCTTGCATCTGAATGTCAAATTTTCTATTCAACTCTGGTTTTTTCATGAAGAATGCTTGAAACTCCTCTATTTCATTGAATGACCATATTTTCCCCTGAAACATAATACTCAGTTTTGCTGGGTAGCTGATTCATGGTTTTAATCCCAGCTCTTAGACATTCAGAATATCATATTCCAAGTTCTTAGATCCCTCAGTGTAGAAGCTTTCATATCCTGTTATCCCTATTGTATTTTCACAATATTCAAATAGTTTCTTCTTGGCTACTTGTAATGTTTTCTCCTTGATCTGGGAACTCTGGAACCTGGCTATAATATTCCTAGGAGTTTTCTTTTTGGGATCTTTTTCAAGAGGTGATGGGTAGATTCTTTCAACCTCAACTTTTCCCTTTGGTTCTAAAACATCTGGGCAATTTTGTTTTGAGAATTTCTTGAAGGATGATTTCTAGGTTCTTTTTCTTTGATTATGGCTTTCAGGTAGTACAATAATTTTTAATTATTGGATTGAATCTATTGTATCTATTTTCCAGGTCAGTGGTTTTTCCAACGAGATATTTCACATTGCCTTCTATTTTTTCATTTGTTTGGATCTGTTTAATAATATCTTGATTTCTCATAAAGTCATTAGCTTCCATTTGCCCCAATCTAATTTTGAAGGAATTCTCTTCAGTGAGCTTTGGAAATTCTTTTTCCATCTGGCACCTTTGGATTTTTAAGGCATTTTTCTCCTTATTGGCTTTTTAGGTCTCTTTTGCCATTTGAGTTAGTCAATTTTTTAAGGTGTTATTTTCTTCAGTCATGTTATTGACTCGCTTTTCATGATTTTCTTGCATCATTTTCATTTCTCTTTCCAGTTTTTCCTTCTCTTCTCTGATTTTCAAAAGCCTTCTTTAGTTCCTCCATGGCCTGTAATCAGTTCATATTTTTCTTGGAAGCTTTTGGGGCAGGAGTTCTGATATTATTGTCTTCCTCCCATTCCATGCTTCGATCCTTTTTGTCCCCCAAAAAGGAATCTAAGTTTTGATTTTTTTGCTTGCTTTGCTTCCTTTGTAGGCTCATGTTGCCACTCAATTACTTTACTTATGAGCTTTTTGTCACAGTACAACTCTGCTTCCAGAGAAGAGAACTTTGCCCCAAATTGCTGGGGTTTTCACAGCTGCCAGATCTATTAGTTAGGTGCCCTCTCTGTAGCCCCACACCCTCTTGCTCACTGGTCACCCATCCTAGTACCTCCACCCAAGACAGCTGTCCAGATCCAAGCAGGTTAAAGCAAGAGAAATTACCTCTAAATGGTTGCTTGTTTCCCCTACAATTTGCAGACCAGGAGCTTTAAAGCAGCCACATGGTGGTGGCTGCAGGGCTGCTGAACCTCCACCACCTTTTGCCCCAGGGGGCAGGGGCTGGAAGTTTACTTTGTCTTTGGTATTAATGGGTTGATAATTCTTGAAACTGTCACAGCTGCTAATGATCAACTCTCCCAAAGGCCACCCTGGGGCTTAAACTGGGCTTACCTGGGGCTGGGCTCTGCTCCCAGCATGCTAAGATAGACCCTTCCTGTCTTCCTTCTGGGATCCCTTCAGGGGGCTTTGTTCTTTCTCTCTGTCACTGTGTGGTTTCTGTAGCTCTAAAGTTTGTTTAGAGTCATATTTTGTAGGTATTTGAGGTGGTTGTGGGGGGAGCTCACAGAGTTTTCCTGCTTCTATGCTGCCATCTTGGTTCTGCCCACAGCATGTACTGGAATTGATATGAAACTAGTGTAATCCTAAAGGTCAGGAAGTTATTAGGAGAAAGTTGCATGGCCATAACATGTAGGAGATAGCATGCTCAGATTCAGGGTGAGGAAATGACCATGATGATCAAAGGATTAAAAATGAAAAGAAAGATTCATGTTACTCAGTGTCACAGTATGCTGAAAAAGAAACCTTCAACATGCACATCATCATGCTTTTTGTATTTACTTGACTTTTAATTATTCTGAGTTGTTTCCCTTCCTCCTTCCCCCTCCACCTGCCACATAAGTATATGCATTCAGCAACAGACTTATGCTTCCCTAGGCACTTAAAGAGAGCAATGCTAGAAATAATTTTTGTTGAGCTTCCTGTGGTGCTTACTTTTATTTTAAAAAAGAAAGCATGTGGGAAGGCAAATAAATTTTCTATGTATTTCCCATAGATATATAGGAAGCCTGTTCTTATGTTGGAGACAGGAAGGCTGCTTCTTTATTTATAGGTCAAGACTAGTGAGCTGAAGATAACCATACAGTATGCTGTTTCATATTGCCGCACCAGCAATCTCTAGAGTGATTTGGAGATTTAAGGAATTATCTAGGGGCAAGAAGTAATTCACTATGATGCTTGATTTAGCCTCTGTAGAATAAAAGCTACCAATGCTAGCAGAATAATCCTCATAACTCCACCACTCAAGAACCACAGGATTTTACACATAGGAATACAACCTTGTTGTATTAGTGACATTGACATGCTATATTGAAACCATCCCTAGTTTTCTACATGGAATAGAAAAACATTTTTTGAAGCTTCCCTTTCTTTTCTCCTCCCCCACCTTCCCCTACCAAAATAGAAGTAAAATTAATACAAAGAAAAAGTATGCAGTGTTCACTGAAAACCAAACTTTCTTATTATTTTATTTATTATTTGCATGATTTTAAATAAAATAGATTCTAAGGGAAAAAACACTGTTTAGAGTGGTATCAGGTTCTGAGTTTTGAGAAGCCAGTGACCATAGAAGTAAACACTTGAAAATAGCAAGAAAATCAATAGAATATAGACTTTAACAAAGATATTGAGCCTGGGGGTAAAATGGTGCCTTTGAAAATATAAATTAAATTATTAAATGATTTTAAATTTAAATAATCTAATTCCTTCATTTTACAGAAAAGCAAGCTGAAATCTAGAGACTTGAAGTGACTTCCTTAAAGAGACATGACTAGTTATAGACAGAACTAGACCTGCTAACCACCACATTCACTCAATGTTCTTTGCACTGTTACTAGTTTTGTCTTCAGTAATCTCTGCATCTCTCAGTGTCCCTACATCTGTCATTGATTGCCCAGGTTTTTTAAGGTTCAACCCTTTTTAATATTCCCTTCCTTCACTTCTTCTCTTTGCTCTGCAAGATTCAGGTTCAGGGAGTGCATAATTTACTATATGCATAGTAAAAGTATGGTTATACCAACCAGTGCAAGTTGAGTTTGTGGGAAGAGGCATTTAGTTAAATATATATATATATATATTTTAAAGGCATCCCCAGGAGTTATCTCTTTAATTAGTTTCCTGGTGTTACTTCCTAAGACCTCTAAGTAAATTTTTGTATACACACCTTTGTTGTTAATAAAAGAAAAGCCCTCTGACTTAAGGAGGGAATAATATACATACACAGTTGAGTATCTTACCCTACAGGAAAGTGGGGGGGGGATAAGAGGGAGGATAATAGAAGGGAGGGCAGATGGGGGGGGAGGGTAGTTAGAAGCAAACATTTTTGAAAAGGGATAGGGTCAAAGTAGAAAATAGAACAAGTGGGGGATAGAAAGAATGTAAATATAGTCAGTCTTTCAAAATATAACTACTAGGAAACATTTTGCATAACTACACATGTACAACTTATATTAAACTGCTTGTCTTCCCAGTGTAGGTGGGTGAGGAGGTAAGAAGGGAAAGAATCTGGAAATCAAAGTTTTAAAAACAAATGTTAATTTTTTTTTTTACATGCAACAGGGAAATAAGATATACAGGCACTGGGGTATGGAAATCCATCTTACCCTACTAGAAATTTGGGTGGAGGAGGATTTAAGGGAGAGCCAATTGGGGGAAGGGGTATTCAATAGTCTTGCTATCTTGGGGTGGGGATAGGGAAAAGACAGGCAGAAAATTTGTAACTCAAAATCTTGTGGAAATGAATTTTGAAAACTAAGAATAAATAAATTGAGGAAAAAAAGAAAAGCCCTCTGAGACAAAGATCTATTTTATTTTCTTTTACTAGAAGCAGTGAAACAGTAAATATTACTCATCTGGTAACTCTACTGAAACTCCCATGCACCTCTCTACTTCAGTTAGCTCTAGCCTGGGCTGGACCAAGGCAAAATTATGATTCTCATGGAAGTTATGTTTGTTTTTGACCACCTGTTGCCTTCTCTATTGTAATCCTTTTCCACCCTTTTGGAACCCCAACTCCAGCCCCCTATCAGTCACATTCTTTCTAACTGTTCCAACTTATCAGTGTCAAGTAGAATAATCAGTTATATCTTTCAATACAAAATCCAAATCTAATATATAGATATTATATATTATAATATATATAGCTTATAATATTATAGATTATATATTATAATATATTATATAATATAATATTATAGATTATATAATATAATATAATATTATAGATTATATATTATAATATATATAGATTGAAGCTAGGCCCAGCTGGCCTCAGGAATAGCCTGAGCTAGCAGACTGCCTCTGCTTATAAGTGAGGGTGATCCTTGCCAGAGCCCTCTGCCTGAAAGGATCAATTTCACCAATTGTGATCTGGTTGAAATATCATTTTCTAGAGGACAAAGCTGAGATCTCAGAGAAGATAACTAATGTGCAAGACTTTGCTTTTCTTATTAGCTCTGTATTTAACTATCTGGGTTTATTTATAGGAATTATTTATTTTCCATGGACCTAGGCTTTTTCCTCTCTAAAATAAGGGGGTTTAGCCAACTGGTCACTGAGGTCTTTTTCAGCTCTGAGATTATATATTTCTATGTATTAATTGACAAGAACATAAGGTGTGACTCTCCCAGGATATTTACCTTTGAATTTGGGACTCTTGAATATATAAAAAGACTTCAGGGCTATAAGAAATAAAATAGGGGTGGCCAGGTAGCACAGCGAGTAAGACTGGGCTCAGACACTTAGCACCCACCCAGAAACACCTGGCCATGTAACCTTGAGCAAGTTACCCCCAATTGCTTAAAAAAAAAGAAATAAAATATACTAATAAAAAGAAAGCAAGCAAGAAAGAAAGAAAAAAGGAAAAAGGATTTGATATTTAAAGGCAGGTAGTCTTGTTAGGTCCCCTTCAAATCCTGGCATGCAACCTATCTACTCTGTAGGCATTAGATTGAAAACTTTATAAGGGGACACTAGAAATTTCATCTTTGAGAAGTTCTGTATTGGTAAAGTTCTAATATAGCATCTACTGTAACAAGTCACAGTAGTAAACTATGATTTCAGTGATAACCTCCCTTTCACACACACACAGACACACACACACAATAATTATAATAACTAAACATATATTCAACCAGTTCCAGTGGATGTGAATAGCCAAACTCTTTTTCAAGGAATGCTTACACAGTGTGAAAGACTAAAACTGATTCACTGTCTGAAGAAATTCTTATCTGTGAACAATGGCTCAGTTCTACAATCCGCATTTTTGCCACATGAATGAATGAATGAATGAATGAGTGAATGAATGAATGGAGAAAAGCATTTATTAAGAGCTTATTCTTGTGCCAAGCAGCATTGTTACAACTAGAAAAAGCAACATAAACCCTGCTAAAAAGGAACTCACACACTAATTGAGTTCAGCTATGAACAAAATGTCAAGGCCCAGGGATCCTTAGATTACATAAGCAGGACATATACCAAGGGGTCTTCAGGGCTTTGAGACAGAATTGGCAATCCTCCATTTTGCCTGAAGAAATAGCATTAGGCACTCCTATCTCATTCATCTAACCCTTGTGAGCAGTTGAATACATTTAATGGGCTCTGGAATGGTCTTGGCTGGTGAGGAACAGCAGAGAGGATGAAGACTTCAGGAAGTTATATAAGGAACTCAAGTTTGTCCAGTATATACATAAATACTTAGTGATGTCATTGCAAAGAGGGGGACCGTTAGGTGGCACAGTGGGTAGAGTGCCAGAATTATATTCAGGAAGACTCATCTTCTGGAGTTCAAATCTGACTTCAGATACTTATTAGCTGTGTGACCCTATTCAAGTCACTTAACCTTGTTTGCCTCAGTTCCTCATCTGTATTGGAAAAGTAAATGGAAAACTCCAGTATTTTTACCAAGAAAACCCCAAATAGGGTCACAAAGAGTCAGACAGGACTGAGATGACCAAACAACAACAAAAAATACAAAAGTGGGCATAGGGTAGGATATAGAAAAAGATGTTAGAAAATATAGTTCAGGTTAAAAATAATGAAAACAGTAAAAGGCTTATAAATTATAGACACTTTATGCCTAAATAGGAGCGATCTTTTTGTGTGTGTTTATTTCAAGAAGAAAGTTAAAAAAACACCTGACAGAGCAAGCCTCAATTAAAAACCTGAAAAGTGAAATCAATATTTTAATCCAAGGCAATTTTACACATTTGATATGGGGAGTAGTCAGATAAAAAATGTGTTAAAGATAAAAAATCTGTCAAACTAGAGGAAAGGAATAATGACATGGAGTTGGGTCAACACTAATCTGACCTACTTAAATGAACTATAGGTGTTAAAAAAAGGAAATTCTAGAAGGTCATAAAGGGACATAGACTACAAATATTACTTAAAAAATTTTTAATGTAAATCATTAAAAAAAAACCAAGGACATCAAAAGGACCTAGAAATCTCTTTATCTAGCAAATGTTGGATTTTCTTGGCAAACAGAGAGCTATGTCACTAAAGGGCAAGGCAAATTTAGAATGCAAGCTAATTTGTAAATATGTTATACAATTGTATAGAACAAAAGTAAGAACAGTATTATCTCATTAAAAAAAGAAAGTGAAGAGGGAAAAAAAAAGTTTTGGAAATGTTGACCTGAGACCCAGCTAAATAAAATTATTCCCAGTGCATTTAAAAATGAAACTGGAAGGATGACAACACTCAGGTGAAAGATGAAAAGATCTGTCAAAATTTTTCATTAAAAAAGAAAAGAAAAACTTTTTTCTTCTTCAATATTAACAGTGGAATCACAAGTTTTAGATTTAACATCACATTCCCCAGTGGGTATATAAAGCCAATCATGAGCAGTTCTCCTGAGGACTGTTCTGTGAATAACTTCAAGGATCTAATCATGTAGTATAGTGAACTCTGCATTTATTCAGCAGCAAACTAAAGAAAAACATTCGACACTAAAGCACAACATTCACAAAAATATAACATAACTTATTACTAAGATGGACACAGAGTATTAAACAAAACATACCATTCAGTAAGTCACAATCTCCTCAATCCATATAGAGTACCCAAGTAAAGTCTTCTTTCATCTTGACTGGAGACTGGCTTCCAATCATCCTTAAGCCGGTAAGGTATATCAGAAAGTATAAACACCATTAACCCCTTGGTCACAGTAAGTTACAATATCACCAGTAAATATTGAGTACCCAAGTAAAGTCTTCTTTCCTCTTAACTAAAGGCTGGCTTCCAATCATTCTTAAGCCAATCATCCTTACTGGTAGCAGAAAGTACAAAACACCACCCACCCCTAGATCATAGTAAGTCACACAGTAAGTCACAATCTCATCAGTCAATTCAGAGTAAACCTGTAAAGTCCTCTTTCATCTTAACTTGAGTCTGACTTCCAAACCCCATGGCTCTTTCATGGGCTGCCTGGCCACTCTCAGCTCTTGCCTGGACTCACACATAGGCAGCTCTCTGATCCTGTTTCATAACTCAACTTAAGGGGATCTACTTTTCTAAGTTTCTGTTTCTAGGAAGACAAAACTTTATAGAGCTACAACAATATTTCGACACATTAAGCTTTACAGAGCTACAACAATATTTACATACATTGCTGGCACTATCACCATCCATACACTTTCTGTCTGACAAAGTAACACAAACTGACAGACCTTAGCTTCTGTCTGAGAAATCAAAAACAAATCAACATTAGAGTCCCGGCACTTCAGTAAATTGTCAGTAAAGTACTCCTTTAGGGCTTCTGTATCAGCAGTAAAGTCCTCTTTCAGTTCTTCTGTAATAGCAGTAAAGTCCTCTTTCAACAGACAGAAAAGTTTCGTTCTGACAAAGTAACATCAACACAGACAGGCTTAGTGCTGACATCACATTGTCCCTCTCAGTTCTGCTTGGTCCCAGCTCCTACTGGAGCTTTGCTCTGCTCTGCTCCTTCCTATTCCACATTTTTTGTTCTGCCCTTCCTGTGCTGCTCTTTTGGAAAGCTCCTCCCACCACAGGCTCCATGTGATGGTGTTAGGCCTATTAAGGGCTTAGAAGGTTTCCACATTCCCTTAGGTCTGTTAAGGGAAACATAATGTATGCTGTTTCCAACAAAGACTTGCTGCAATCAAAAGCAAGGCTCAAAGGTACTTGAATAGCTGAAATAGGCAGCAACATACACTTTGCTTGCCATTACAGTGTAGCAAGAAGAATTAGAAAAGTACTAAAGATAATAAAAGTGACAAGAAAACTGAGCTAGATCAAGGATATATAGGGTATGCTGGAGACAACACAGTTTTGAGTGTATTGAGGAATTAGTTTTTGGAGTTATCTGAATGAAAAGAAGATACCAAACTTGTGAGGGGAGTTGGAGAGAAATCTCAGACTTTAATCTTGCCAAAAAATATTCATGAAACTATTGCTAACTACTGACTTATATCATTACTTACCCACTTCTATGAACCTATTTTGAACATATTCTGAACATTTATCTATGATCAAGAAATAATGAAGGAACAGGTGGGGTTTTGTAAATGCTCTCTCTCTTTTTTTATTTTTAACAAATCACATAATGTGGTAAGGGTCAAATGAAGACTTAGCATGTTCTGTTGGTACTTAAATATTAAATACTGCCAAGAGATCTAGAAGAATCCTTCCTCCTTGGGCTCAACTCTGTCCCACCCCCACCACTTGCAGCTCAGATTATTAGATAGACTTCTTGGGGAGGATTAATGAAAAGATATGGGAAAAGTTTGCACAAAATGAGAAGGTATTTATTGGTTGATATCCTCATTCCTGTAATAATGTCTAAATTGATGAGAAGATCACAGATAAATTGAGGGGTGATCAAAATCACCCATATAATTGTTATAAGACTTTGAAAACTACAGACAATATAGTGCTATATGGCAAAATTTCAAGTTGTTGTAAAGGTTTTACAGGTGAGATTATATTACAGCTGATGTTCTTTCCAACTATACAGTCTTAGGTGCCTAAAATTTGCAGAAGTGAAGAGATTTCACCTGAATTAGTTAGCCAGAAATAGCAAAGGCAGCACTTCAGTTTTTATCTCCCTGACTCTAATGCCAGATCTCTCTATTCGTGATTCCATATTGCCTCTTTTATATGATTTGTACTTGGTTAAGAAAGGCTGATTAACAAGTGTTATGGGAATGGGAATTTAAGATCTTCTTTGCCCCTAGGCCCTTTGATAGGCTTAAGTGCACCTGGAACCTGTGGCCTGAGGCTTGGTTTTTGGGAACACTTTTTGATTGTGCAGTGGGTCAAGTTGTTAAATTCTCAGGAGAAGGCTATGTAAACCCTGATGTGAGGTTTTGTTTTGGGGCTCACTTTGAGAAATGTTGTGTGATTTGACCCGATAAGACTCTGGGCAGCCGTGGAGCCCCCTGGCTTTGAAAAACGCAGATGTTAATACTTCCTTCTCTGGTAACTGACTAGATATGGATGTAATGTTCAGCCAGCTAGAAGTCTGTCTGCTTGATCTGTTTCTCTGTCTTCTTGTAACTTCTGCTTGTAACTTGTTTGTATTCTCTGAAGTTTGGGGTGCTGATCCTTTTCCCCTGAACTAGGTAAATGACATATGTTTGATTAAAGAAAAATTGTTAACCCATTTTGAATTGCTTTCCATTAGAAAAGCAGATCTAAGAATCTGTGTTGGCAGCCACCCTGGGTACATTGGGGTGATTGCTGCTACAGTAAAGAATGCAAAACAAAGCATATATGATTTATATATATTCATATATATGATTCATAGTCTATAAATGTTAAATATATGTATCTTTATACTATATATATAATGCACATCAAATGTACACACATATGCAAATATATTGTTTCGTTTAATATTCCATGTAGTTTACTCCATTTACTTCTCTTTCTTTTTTACTTTTTCCAGAGCTCTACTCACTATCAAAGGAAATGACAATGGTTTAGCTGTAAATACTATGTGACAATTGGCATTATGAGAATAATCACAAAACATTCCTATTTTGAAAGGGTCAACACTTGCTTGTAAATATACTATCTTATCTATTCAACTTTACAAATTAGTCTCATTACCTCATAGTCACAAATGATTTACCCATCTTTGCAAAATGGTTAAAAAGAGAAGTGAGAAGAACTGGAGATTGAGCTTTAGTCAGCATTGTAGATGGACAAGGTCCAGTGCCACCTTTGATATATGTGGTAGAATTCTCTGTCTGGGGGAGACCAGGATTAAACATAACTATTAGGAATATTTGATATTAAAATATAGTAACTTCAGGGTACATATTTCATATTCTTCAGTGACTTTTTTTTTCAGAATAAGAAATCTCATCATTTTAGTTGACATTTTACATTGCCAAAAGTCAACGTGAAAAATCTCCCTTTCATTTTAATCCCTATATATAGTGATGGACTGACTTTGGGGATAGGGGATTCCCCTTGACTCCAGTTACTTATAATTGTATTTTGGTTGGATATTTGATTACTCATTTTCCCAAAGTATGATGATAAAATGTAACCATCCCTTAGTGGCAAAGTGTAAACATCCCTTGATCTTCCTATTTCAGCTAAGCTTAAATTCTAGAGGGTCTGGACTACATATTGATAGCATAGAATAAAATCTTTTGGAAATTAGAATATTCTTTTTTCTCCCTTTGACTTATCTAAAGTTGAACTCTGTAATATTTAAAGCAATGCAAATGTGTTATACCTCAATGGGACAGCCTAATAAATTGTAATCCACTTTGAGGCTTTTAATTTAATTCAGTTATTTCTATCTATATTTTCAAGTTGCTAGCACTTCCCCCAGATACCCCTTTCTATCAAACTATACAAGCAAATGAAGAGAAAAAGTTGCATCTCCTCTGTGGACACACAGAAAGGAGGTGAATATTTTCTTACATTATTAAAGCTGTTTGATCACCACACAATGGAGAGAAATGCACGCTATATTGACAGTTGGTTACAACTTAGCCTACTTCAATAGGTAAAGGAGACATCATGGGGCCATAGGACACATAAAGGTTTTATTATACTTTTTATATCCAGTAGGGAGTTAGGTAAACACTCTGGTGGGCAATGATGGCAGCAGAAATGACTGTATTGTAGATTCTTCCCTGCTTATCATCCTGCACTGTATACTCTATCCTGTCAGGCTTCCTTGGCAGTCAACAACCATCTGTGTTCAATCCCTGCTGACTGCTGTGAAAGGCAAGGCTGTAATCACCTTGAAATATACACTAATATTCCGGGATTCCTTACTGTCACAGAGCATCATGCACACAGTGCCAACGGTAGAAGATTATGGACATTCTTACCTACTCCATCCAGAGGAGGGTGGTCACCTATGCAGGAATGAATAAAGGATTATATGTGCTTCTGTATTTGCCCAAGTTTTGGCAAAGGAGATAGACAGGAATAGAAACAATATAGTATTTTGTTTGTTTATAGAAAAGAAGATACACATAAATAAATGAATTAGTGATAATCATGCTTTTTCATAGGTATGAATTTCTAAAGGAGTTGAGATTTAAGGAGATCCTTGAAAAAAGGAAGAAAAATTAATATACTAAAGGGAGAATTATTACCTTGCTCTGAGAAATGGCAAATATGAAGAATTCAGAGAAAAATGAGAGGGCCTGTATGAAGTAACACAGAGTAAAGAGAGGAGAAACAAGAATAATATGCACAAGTTCAGTTTTATCAGATGTTTTGTGACCCAGTTTTTGGTTTGTTTTTTTTTTTTTTTGGCAAAGATATTGAAGTGTTTTGTCATTCCTTCTCCAGCTCATTCTATAGATGAGGGAACTAAGGCAAATAGGTCTAGGTGACTTGTTCAGGTTCACACAGCTAGTGTCTGAGATTGGATTTAAACTCAGGAAGAGGAGTCTTTATGACTCTAGGCTCAATGCCCTACCCACTGTCACCTAGCTGCCCCAACTATACAATGAATATAATAATGCAAATGATAAAGATACTTAATAGCAGTGAAAATATTATGAATTAGAAAGAGTGGTTTTTATCCAGAGAAACTGATGACAACAGAATAGACATGGCACATAATAAGCATTTAATAAATGATTGCTCATTGATTGATTGATATATGGTTACTTCCTATCAGTAAAGAGGTAGAAACTACAGATATGGAATTCAATATACACAATTAGACATGGTTTTCATGACCTGACTTTATTTCAGTTTTTTTCTTTGTTAAAACAAAGGGTTCAATAATGAATGGTGAGTGACTTAAGAGGAAATGACTACTCACTATGGTGTGAAATCAAACAGCAACCAAACAAATTTTAAATTAAAAAAATCAGAAGATTAAAAATATTACAGTGGACGAGCAAGAGAGGGAGACATTCAGAGAAAGACAGAAAAAGAAAAAGAGAGACAGAGAAACTGAGAATAAAAGGAAAGGCTTAAACTCACAATGAAAATTAGAGAGACCTCTAGAGTAACATTGCCTAAAAGAGGTTCTTTGTGATAAACAAAGTAGAGAGAGGTAGACATGCATTTCTAATTGTAATTGCTGACAATCAAAGCATCTACTAGTGTTACAGATGGAAGTACAGCTGATTCCAGAGGTAACAAAACAAATAGCTCACCATTTAAAATTCATTGAGCTACTAACAACAGATCAGGGATTGTTAAGAGATCACTGGAGATTTTTCATTGGCCTGTTTACTTAAAGAGATCAGAGAATATATATTCAACTTGCATTTTCCCCTTGGCTAAATTAGTGACTGCCTATTACCTTAAAAAATGTCTTTACTTCTTCCTTTCTGATATAGATATATAGATTACCGCTTTACTTCATACAAGATCTATGTCTATATTCATATCTATGTTGGAGAGGAGGAGGAATCAAAGGCCTTTTTTTTAAAGGCAGTAGGCAGTCACAAATATAGCCCTAGAGAAAAAATGCAAGATGTGGTTCAAAAGATGAAACCAAATGGGATAAATTCAGGGGAAAATGCTAACTCCATGGTGAAGGAAGCAAAGAAGCAGTTAGCTATTCAAAGTAGAGAATAGGAATAAGATTCATGGTTTTTAGGTTGATTAAAAGTACAGATTGTAACACTGCTTTATGGCAGGTGGTACTACTGCTGAGTGTGGATTTTGAAACTGCAATCACTGCACATATCGCCATTTCCATCTTCAGGCTAACACCGAAGAAGAATCAGTAGCATGTCAACTGCTTGGGGCAAACGGCCTACAACATGTCCTTACAAAAGTTTTAAGGACAAATTCAGTGGTCATAGAGGTAAAGCCTCTGGGATATCCTGTGGTTATAACACCAGGAGTCCCTTATGTGATAAAAGACATGAATAAGTTCAGGAAAGAGCTCATCTGGAGATGGCCACCAGAATTCAGGAAATAAATGAGACATCTTATCTTTTCTTCTTTTGACAATTTATTCTTGCTAATTAGGTCTTAAGTTAACTTTATAGTCCTTTAATGGTATAGAAACAAATTATCAGAATCTTCTAAATTTAAGCACCCTAGGAATGAGACTGATTTGGAGATTTTTGTTTGTTTATTTTTAAATAAGAGTAGGAACTGCAACTTGATCCTTGTTTTATCTGCGATGGTATCAAACTCGTAGTAAATTCTTTATTAATATTGGTTGAATAGAACAAGTAAAATACTTAGCCAAAGAAAAATTACAGTTAATATATTTATAATTCTTTACAAAATGTTTCTTGACTGGAGATGTGACTTAAAATTAGTCTAATATTCTGAGATATATTGGTAGACCATGCTGCCTACAATGTCACAGCCTTTTTTTTCCTGACAAAATGTATGACAAGAGTGAAAAATGAAAATTGATAGGTTAATGGATCTTTAATAAAATAATAACAATAAACAGGTATTTATATGATGCTTTAATGTTTACCAAGTATTTTATCTATATGTTATCTCATTTGACCCTCACAACAACCCAATAAGATAACTTCTACTAATCTGCATTTTACAGATGAGATTTAGAAAGGTATAGGAACCAGTTCAAGGTCACACAGTAAGTGTTCAAAGTAGAATTTAAACCCAAGTTTTTCTGACTCCAGATTCAGTACTCTATCAAATATACCATACTATGTCCCACACAATCTTTAATTGACACACCCCAATGCTATAGAAGACTAACATTGTAAAACTCTGTTTAAATCTCAAATAAATTAAAGAGATAGAAAAAGAGAGATGTATAGTTTGTGTGAAAGATATTATGGCAACTAAGTTATCCAAAGATTATTTTTTCTTCATTTGATACATTGTGACCATTTTTCTAGATGTCCATGCTCATGAAATAGTCTGGGTTTAAAACTGTCATGACCTCATATATGGTATATTCTCTTTTCAGTTTGGAATTTCCTCTGAAAAGAAAAACATTCCAGAGCAAATTGCCTAAGCTCCTGAATTTCGAATGCCATGTAGTATCGCTGATAAATGGCAGCCTCATATACAGGGAGACATTTATAGGCACTCTGGAACTCTATGAGGAAATTGGGCTTTAAAATAAGCAATGAAAGGTGCTAAATCAACAGAAGTGATACTATGATTTCTGGTTTCATATTAATAAAAAAAATTTAAAGCACTAACCAGTGCCTTATTTAGTCCAAAGCTATTCACTGTCCTTTGCTTAATATCTTTTCCTTTATCCATTGTAGTCCTGAGTGACCTCATGCATTCATTAGAGTTTAAAAGAGCCATATACTGAGTACTCTCATTCCACTTCTCCTTTTTCATCTTTCTATTAGAGGTCCTGCTTGTTCAATTATTTTTTTCCTATTTCCATTCTTCATAACTTATCCCATATACATTACTCAAACCAACTTTTTTTCTGTCTTCAACTCTTTTCTAGTTATCACCAATGGTAATATTTGCTGAGTATTTTTCTGATGTATCACATTCTCCTGGGACCTACAAAAGTGAAATAAAACTTCATCAACTAAAGTTATTTGGGGGAGGGAGAGATAGTGGCAAAGTCCTGTACTGGAAATCATTACCTGTGTTCTAGTTGTCTATGACACTGACTTGCTGGTCAGTCAGACAATAAACAATTATAAAGCACCTATTTTGTGGCAGGCACTGTGTAACTCTTGACAAGGATCTTAGCTCTCTGGGGTTCAGTTTTCTCTGTTGATATCTTATGTACCTTCCAGTCAGTTAGTCTACAAGCATTGATTAAGTACCTGCTTGATGTCTAGAACTTTTCTAGTCTTCAGGGAAACAAGGAAGAAATGGGCAGTCCTTGCCTTAAGGCATTTATATTCTATCTCTGGATGCAGATAACATCTGAAAATATATGACTATATAAGCCAATGCTTAAGGTTGAATAGTATGCATAGAAAGAAAGACCCATACAGAGGAACTGAGATGTTTCGATCTTCATGATGTCTGCAGTTTTTGTAGAGTCTGGAACATAGCTAGTACTTTAAAATAATTGTCAATGGATGGGCATATTTACATAAGCTGATTTTACTTTTTACCTTTTTTTTCCCAGATTTGCCTTATTTGCTTTTGTTAATAGAAAAGTAAAAAGGGCAAGATCACATACACTGGAATCTTGTTTGTTCCTCTATTTTTTTTTCTTTTTTTAATGTTTCCTCTAACTTATGCCTATCACAAAATCAAGATCATGTCTTCACATATTAGTTTAAATTTACAAAATACTTTATATGAGAAAACTCTTCTGATTATCAAAATAATCATATGAAGTAGATCTAATAAATGTTACTCCAGAGCCAAGTACAGCACCTAGCACAATGCAGGCACTTAACATCATTGTAATAGCTAAGATTTTGTAGTTTGCAAACATTTTACAAACATCCCCTTCTTTTATCTTTGCAATAATCCTGGGAGTTAAATGACATCATTATTCCCATCTTACAGATAGGAAAACTGAGGCAGACAGAAATTTTTTTCTTACTAAAGATCACACAACTAGTAAGTATATGAGGGCATATGTAAACTCAGGTCTTTCTTACTTTGGATCCAAGACACAGACTACTGTGCTACAAGCTGCCTCTGAACAGTACCTAGCAAATACTTAAAAGTCTGGTTTGGATCCTGGTTTTATTATTATTGTTATTCAATATATTAGATTATTATTATCATCAAATGTAATATCTAATAGCAGGGTGAGACAATGTCCAACAACAATACAAAGTCACATGTTTGGGCCAGTTATATAAGACTGGAGAGGACACAGTCAAGGTATCATCATTCAAAAAGATGTTTCCCTGAACTAACTGGTTAATGGAGTCAAAACAAGAAATCTGGGAACATACATACTTGTAGAATATGTTTAAGGAGTTGATAAAATTGACTCAATAGGTATAAAATACTACCTTCTCCATTTCTATAAATATAGAGTATATTTTAAATTTCATATCATTATGAGCATTTTATGTATAAATAATGATAGTAGAACCAAATTATAGAAACTTCATTTTAAAAGACAGCTTGCATTGAGCACAAGTAATAGAAACAATTCATTGTTGACTACAATGTGAATAATTCATTTGCCCCAACTTTTTTTCAAGCCCAGTCAAAACTTAAATCTAAGAAAATGTATACCTATCCAACAAAGCTCAGTCTCTGGGATAGATGCAGCTATTTTATACATCTGACTTTATTTTATATTATTTTATATTGCTCAACTATATGTTTAAAGGTTATTCTAGTTTGATTCTAAGGATGCATTAAGAAGGGCTCATATTGTCATTTTGAATCTTTATTTATGGTAAGCATTTTTGCAAGTAGTTTTGGAGAAATACTAATCACCCTTCCAATACCCCTCCCCTGCTTTGTCCTCTCAACCTCTGCATCAGGCCCTTCTAAAAACTAGTATAATACAAAATAAGTAAACTCAAAATGAGGAAAAATCTACCTAGGAAATAAGTTTATGAGTATTTCATCAGCATTTGGATGGCTAAAGGTATATCCTTCTTATAACAGACCACAAACCACCTGGGAAACTGAGCAAGAGTGAAGGCAATGTTGCTACTCCAGTACTACTGCCCCTAAATATGGTTTATTGAGTTCATTACTAAGTCATTTTTCCTATCCCAGAGAAATATCAGAATCACAGAAAAAACTTTTAAGTTGTCATTTATACATAAACTTGTACAACATTAAAAGGGGCAACTAGTGACACAGTAGATAGAGCAGCAGGACTGGAGTCAGGAAGATCTGAGTTCAAATGTGACCTTAGACACTTACTAGCTGTGTGACTTTAGATAAGTCACTTAATCCTGTTTGCCTCAGTTACCTCATCTATAAAATGAGTGGGAGGAGGAAATGGCAAACCACTCAAGTGTCTGCCAAGAAAATGTCAAAGGGGGTTGTGGAGAGTCAGATATGACTGAAAATGACTAAACAACAAAAATAGCATTGGTATTATAGTACTTTTCAGTATAAGGTTGAATTCCTTATGGGCAGGTAGGTGGAATAGTGGATAGACCTAGAGTCAGAAAGACTTGAGAAGATCTGAATCTGACCTCGGATACTTCATTGCTATGTGACCCTGAACAGATCATTTAACCCATGTTAATGCCAGTTTCCTTAATTGTAAAATGAGCTGGTGAAAGACATGGCAAAGCACTCAAGTATCTTTTCCAAGAAACCCCCAAACCCCATATGGGACATGACTGAATAATGAGAAGAGAATCCATTTTACAGTGACTCCATTTTAAACACCATCTAACAGAAATGTCATGGTATGGTAGCAACTGACTGGGAGCTAAAGTCAGGCTTAACCTGGTGTGAAATCTGAGTGGTAACACTTCATAATTCTATGACATTGTAGCAGCAAGCACCCCAAGCGCGTCCTCAGGGTTTGCTGCCCATACAGGTTCTTGGATCTGCTTTGTTAAAGGAAAGCAACTCAAAATGGGTTAACAAGATTACTTTAATCAGTCAGACATATATCGTTTACCTTGTTCAGGGGATAATGGTCAGCACCCTGAACTTCAAAGTATACAGGCAGAATTATCAAGACAGAAACAGATCAAGTAGACAGCTTTCCAAACTGTCCAACCATTACATCCATACCAAATCAGCATCTGGGTTTTTCAAAGCCGGGGGACTCTCAACAACGGCTTCCCATAATTCAGATCAAATCACAGAACACTTCTCAAAGTGAGTCCCAAAACAAAGCTACACATCAGGGCTTATATAGCCTTCTCCTAGCTCAGAGAATGTAACAACCTTATTGACCCACTGGCCAATCAAAAAGTATCTACTGAAAAACAAGCCTCCCTCCCCAGGCTTCTGGTGCATTTTAGCCTAGGGGCAGGGAAGATCTTCCAAATTTGCATTCCCATTACAGACATGTGGCTGTTTTTGAACATCTTTGAGACTCTATTTCCTTGCCTGTAAGTAGGTCAAATAGGATTTGTGCTGTATTTCTTATTGGCTTCATGTGTGTGTGAGTGTGCGTGTGTGTGTGTGTGTGTGTGTGTATGTGTGTGTAGTCATTTGTCAACCTTGCCACCTTATAGAAGTGTGAATTATTATCAAAGAGAATTTGTTTACTTAAAGAACCTTGTTATGTGTTGCTTTCACTGTGCAAGGCTATGTGGTATGGAATGAGTCTAGAGACCTATAGTTTAAATTCTAGCTCTGTTGCTTACTAGCTATATGTCTTCAGGCAAATCACATAAACCTTCTGAATTTAAGTTTCCTCATTTTAAAATGGGGTTAGGGCTGTTGTGCAGAAGGAACTTTTTCAACCTTAAATGCATACATGTTCATATAAATATATGTATATGTATTTTTCTTGTTCAGTCTTTCAGTCATGTCTAACTATTTGTGACACCATTTGGCATTTTTTTTTTATTTTTTTGGCACAGATATTGGATAGTGGCTTGCCATTTCCTTCTCTAGTCTTTTTACAGGTGAGGAAAGTAAAGCAAATAGGGTTGAGTGACTTGCCCAGGGTCACACAGCCAGTAAATGTCTGAAATCAGACTTGAATTCAGGAAGAACACTCTAAGTCCAGACCCAGCAGTCTATCCACTGTACCACTTAGTTGCCTTTATGCATATGTAGACATGTATCGATATGTACATGTATGTGTATTTATAGATGTATCTCAAAAGTTTTAGTTCAGTTTTAAACTTTAATAAATTCAGACATGTTACAACAAAAATCATGTTTGAAAGGTTTATATATAAGTTTTTTAAAATATTGTAATTATAATTAAAATTCAACATTTTAAATCTACTTTTTGTCACTATTTATTTTTGAACTTTATAATAACTTTTCTTAGTGACTAAAAGGATCACATGTATGATTCTAATCTTCCTATCATGCAAAGAATGAGATTTTGCCTCATATATGACAGTTTTGACAAGACCTCACAAGAAAATGCCTAATTGATTTAGATGAGGTGATTGAGGTATCTAAGCAAGAGGACTGTCTCTACCTACTCACTTGTCTGAGAAAGTGTCATCCAGAAACTGTTGAAATACAATGCTGTAGTGCCAATACAATATCTGCAGTGCCTATGGCAGCTATGAATATGCTGGTGTAATTCAGAATCACAAAATATAACAGACTCTCCACATGGAAAGCAGAACCAAAACATTTATTAAAACCCCAGAAAACTAACTCACAACAACAGAAAGTCAAAAACATCATAGCAACAAAGAAATCTATAAACAGTAACAATGAAGATGGTACCATCATCCCCAAGCATTCCCCCCTGCTAGGGCCTTCCCACAAATGAATACTCACAGCTCACTGTCTATTTCCTCTCTCTCCCTCAGCTCTAACTACTCTGAGCAACTTCCTCTGGGCTCTGTTCCACTCTTCCTGCTCCACCCCTCTGCAATCCCATCCTACTACAGATTCATGTGACTGAGGCTTATATGTGACTCAAGCAGGTCAACAAGGGCTTTTTAATGGATGGAAAAGATCTTCCCATTTACATTACCATTACAAATGCTTAATTACAACACATCCTTGTTCTTATTAAAATTGAAAATCTGTTATTCAAAATGCATGAAATTAAATTAAAAAGATATAAATAATCAAACTTTCAGACAATATATTTTGTGAGTCTGTAGCATTTATATTTCTAAAATTATTAGTCTTAAGATACCCAGAGAATTTTGGGACATGCTGTCTATTTATTCACACTAACACAGATATACATATCTACATACATACATAGACACATATTTGTGTGTATATGCTATAATTACTTATGTGAAGTAACATGGCATGGTGGATAGAGGGACAGTTTTGGTGTCAGGAAAATTCATTTTCTATCCCAAACACCAGCTGTGTGATCATGAACAAGTCATTTAACTCCTTTGATCCCCAGATAACTTTCTAAAATTTTCAGTTACAGTTATGTTTGAATGGAAAGAGTTCCTACAATGATGGAATCATTGGTTCTTGATACATTGACATATTATTAGTCATAATATAGTACAATAGGAGAGCATTAAATGAGCTGTCCTATATACCTTGGAGCAAAGCCAAGCTAATGTAAATAAACATGAGACAGTTATTAACAAATAAAACAAGAGGTTTATTTGGAAATGGGAAGGCAGTCTACCTAGCTCTCACGTATCTACTGCCGTATAATCTTATAGTTCATTTGAAACTAAGTAATAATAATAAAAATGATAATAGTAATAAATTACAATAAGAAACTACAGCAAGTGATTTCTTCTACCCTAGAATTGCAAACTATGGCAGTATAAGGGAAGAATGGTCTTTTAATGTAATAGAAAATGTTTTGACAAGTATTTCTCATATTAAAAAAATTATATCTTAGTTTAAAAAAATCTTAAATGCAAAAACAAAAGTCAAGAGAAACCAGAAAGTAAATTTAGAAATTGGAAGGGACTTTATGACATTCTGATAGGGGAAGAAAAAGAAGTCCTAATTAGACTGGTCCCTTCAAGAAGTTTATAATCTAATTGGTAAGACACATATAAGTTTGAGGAAAACTTGAAAAAGAAAATATAAACAAAAGCAGATTAATAAAGCATGTATTTTATATAGAGGCAGAAGCATAGATAGCATCTTACAATAGGTTGAAAGCTGTCCTTCACATCTGAATAACCTGGGCTCTAATTTTGTCTGATACACACTTACTAGGTGACCATGAGAAAATAATTTAACTTTTCACTTCCCCCAAGAAACTCTTAAATTCAAATGACTCTAAAATTCTTTATCTTAAATTTCTTATCCCATTATTGTATTGCACTAGTTAATAATTTGAGCACCATAAAATAAAAAGGGCTTACCAAACTGCATGATTAGAGGTTATAGAGAGCCATTCGAATTTATTCAGTTTGGATGTAAGATGATAGCTTATTAATTTTAGGAAATCATTTTGATGGCTTAATGTAGAATGGACAGGAGTGGCAAGAAATTCATAGGAGGCAGATTAATAAAATGGCTATTGTAATAGTCCATGCAGAAGATGACCTGTACTGCAGTGGTAGCGTTATCCAAGGAGAGAAGTAGTTTATTTGAGAAATGTTATTAAAGTAAAAATTATAAGTCTTGGGAAAAGATAGGACACAGGAGATGAGAGAAAATGAAGAGTTAAGGATGACACTTAAGTGGTAAATCTGGTGAAACAAGGGCATGGGGGTGCGCTTGAAAAAGTAATGAGGAAATTTGAAATAAGAGACTTAGTGAGGTTCAGGGGGATGAATTCTAGTTTGGAAATGTTGATTTTTAAGATTTCTACAGAACACTCAGTTCAAGATATCTAATAGGTAATTAGAAATGAAAGACTGGAGTTCATCTTGAAGTTACTTCTGAATAAGTGGATTTGAGAATCATAAGCATAGAGACTATGATTGAATCTATGGGAACTGATGATATTCCCAAGTAAAGTAATATAGAGGAAGAAGAGAACATGACAGAGCCTTGTGGGACATATGTGATTAGTGGGTATAACCTACATGATAATCTAGCAAAAAATACTGATAAGGAACATTAAGATAGGTAGAAGAAGAATAAGAAGAGAGTAGTAACACAAAAAGTCTAGATAGAAGAGAGTGTCAAGGAGGAGAAGTTGATTGATATTGTCAAAGTTTGAAATGAAATATACAAGGATGAGGACTGAGCAAAGGCAATTGGATTCAGCAATTAAGAGATCACTGATAAATGAAAATATTAGCTTTGCTTGATTGAAAAGGTCAAAAACCAGACTGTGGGGAGTTAAGAAGAGAGTGAAAGGAGAGAAAGTGGAAGGATCGATTATAAATGGCTTTCTCAGGGAATTTAGTTGCAAAAGCAGGAGAGACATGAGATAACAAGGGGAACGGAAGAATGAAATGATGATTTTTGAGGATTGAGAGACATAGACATATGTAGTCAATAGAGAAGCAACCAGTAGACAGGAAGAGATGAAAGATAAATGTTAGACGGGAATGATAGAGGGAGGCAGCATACTGAAGATGAAAGGACAGAATGGTATCACATGCATGTAGAGTTTGGCAAGGAGAAGAACAATTTTATTATATGAGAAAGTGATAAAGGAAGAGATAGTGGTAGAAGGCAACTGAATTATGTGAGATAGGAAGGAGGGGAGAAGAAGGAGCTCTCTAGAAATGGCCTCCATTTTTAAAAATAAAATATTAGGCAAGATTTTCAGATGAGAGTGTGGGAAGAGAACATTGAACGCTTGAGAAGGGACGGAAAGTTTTGGAAGAGTCACTGTTATGAGTAGGATAGTAAGTTAATTAGGGAGATATAAAAGGATTGCCTAGTGGTATTGAGCCACCAGTAAAGTTATGTAACATAAATCTGTAGTGAATCAAATTATCTTAGTTTCATGACTTTCTCCAATTTTATCCAGTAGCACATGTGTAGGGTTACATAGGATGCTGAAAGTAATCCAAGGCTGAAACATGTCAAGGCAGAATCAGTGATATGATTAGGCAGCAAAGGATTAAAGATAAGAGACTAGTGTAGAACTAAAGTACTTTACCAATGGGTCAGAATGGGAAAAGGAGTTAATTCAGAGGTGATGGCCTGTCAAAAAACTGAGTGGTTGAGGTATTGGATGTTTTGGTGTGGATGAAGAATAGGAATTGTTTTGGAAAGCAGAGAGAGACAGAAAGAGAGAGAGAGAGAGAGAGAGAGAGAGAGAGAGAGAGAGAGAGAGAGGGTGAATGCGAATAGAGTGAGAGCAGATAAGGGAATTTCAGAATTCATAAATTATAAAAGTGTTGTGTTTGTGGATAATGGCAAGATCAAGACTCTGACCATCTTTTTGTGTATATGAATTCCCAAATCATAGAAAGTGTGCAGGTTGAGGACCTGAGAAGTTAGAGTATTTGCAGGAGTATTAAACTGTACATTGAAGTTCATTAATATGATGGCAGGAGTTAGAGAGGAGAAAATTATTGTGAGTTAGATACTGAGCTCATTAAGGAAGGAAGTGGACAGTCCAGGAGGTCTGTAGACAACAGAAGCTGTTAGATTTTAATTGGATAGTAGATGTGGACTGAGTGAATCTCAAAGGAGGAGATGTTATTGAGTGATGGTAGTAAAGGAAAAACCTGAAAGGCAATAGGGATCATGTAATATTCCAATATTTTATGAACTATAAGGTGCTACATTTTAGGATCCAGATAGGATTTCATTAGTATTGGGAAATATTGGTGTGGAAACCAATGTCAACAATGCTGTTATCAATTCCTTTGAAATTTATAATCTTAGAGAATTGCCTGGGTAACGGAAGGGGTAAGTTAGTTATTCAGAGTCCCTTAAGTAGTATTAGAGGCAGAACCTCGTTACATCTTTCTGTTCCAAGACTAATCTTCTAGCCATCAAACTGCAGTTTATCTGCCTCTGTTGCTCTTATATGTAACAGATCTATATCTCATTCTACAGACATATAGATAACTTTGTTTTTTCACCAGGCTTCCTTACTGTTCCTACCACATGGTACTCTATTTCTAGACTATATGCATTTTTATTCACTTTCCTCATGCTTAGAACTCCCTCCCTTGTTATCTCAGCCTTCAAATTTCCTGGTTTCTTTCTTATCACAGCTAAAGAACTACCTTCTACATGAAGCCTTTCCCAGGCCTTGTTAAACTTAGGGTCTTCTGGCTACAGTTATTAGACATAGAGATAGATGTAGATAGGCAGATGTTTCTATATTTATAGATACATAGATATAGATATTTGTAGTTTGTATCTAGCTGTTTATAAATTATTTCCTCTCACACTGTTAGAAACTTGAGCATCTCTTTTGTTTTGCTTTGTATCCCTAGTGGTTAGAACAGTTTCTGGCACAAAGTCAGAATATAATGAATGTCAATGTACAGACTTTTGATACTTTGCTTACTTATCCATATATATTTATTAACTAATTAATCTATCTATTCATTTTTTAATTTTTCTCCACGATAATATATGCTTCTTTTTTTTTCTTTAGCAATTGGGATTAAGTAACTTGCTCAAGGTTACACAGCCAGGTGTTTCTGGGTGGGTGCTAAGTGTCTGAGCCCGGGATTCGATCTCCAGGTCTTCTCAACACTGGAGCCGGTACTCTTACTCGCTGTGCTACCTGGCCACCCCGATAATATATGCTTCTTGAGATTGGGAATGGTTTCTTTATTTTTTTCTATCCATAGTATCCAGGACAGTAGCTCTACCATTTTAATTATTCAATAAATGCTAATTGAATGGAATCATCACAGACTTTTTTCTCTAATTCAGAGTTTGCATGACTAATATGGTTCCCTGTATAATTATCTCTTGGTAATTCTATGACTTCAAACTCATTTTACAGGAAATATCATAGAAATACCATAGAACTGCATGGTTCTGATTCCTTACCTTACCTTTGGAGACTAAGAATGCTTTGTGTTTCTATTTAAGTGAATCTAAGAAAGCTCAAAATCTAAGTTCAGAGGATATCACTATTCTCAGTTTCAAAGATCATTCTCTATTTCAACTTAAGCACATTCCACATTCCCGGCCTCCCTTGTGTATATTGGCTAACAAAATTTTTGCTAAGAATATCTATGTGTAAATGTTTCGCTACACATAGAGATGTATAATATAATATTAATTAATGTATCTACATATGTGGTATACAGATAGAAACATGGATGACAGATAGATAGATAGATAGATAGATAGACAGACAGATAGATAGATAGATAGATAGATGGATAGATAGATGGATGGATATATTGATCGATCATTGGATCATGAATTTAGAGTTCCACGGTCTCTCAGATGTCAATTAGTTCAATATCTTCATTTTATGGATGAGAAAATGGTGGTTGAGAAACGTAAAGGTGACTTGTTCAAAGTCAAACAGGTAGCAAGTCTTATGAGTGGAATTTGAAATGACATCCCCTCACTTTAGAGTCATGAGTATTACCAAAGTACAATGACAACTCCCATGCAAATATATTTATTATTGTTTCCCCACTCACCCAAAACAAATTATAAAAGGACTTAAGTATTAGAAATGTGCCTTATTACCATGTATATCTCCCACAGAATTTGGTATGGTAGTTTATATCTGACAGTATTCAGTAAATATCTTATAACTTCTAGTTCTACATGTGTGATGCTCTGAATTAATATAAATTTTGATGCCTACTTCTTCCTCCACTCAGCTAATATTACCACCTTACTTATACACTGTCACCACCATTCTTTTCACATTGCTGTTATGTTCTTGGGGTCTTCAAACTTTGCCTGCTTCCAATTAAATATCAGTGGAATTTAAAGTGTTGAACGGTAGTGGTCTAGGTATTTCACAGGAACTGGCTAGTTCTCACCCTGTGCAATGCACACACATACTAAAAGGCAAAGAGTTTGATGGGCCATAGCTTTTATTTGCTGTCTTGGTTGTGGATGAATTAACCATTTAGCTAATATCTTTCACTCACCATACGAAAGTGATTAACTCAAAGCAAACATTTGGTTCACCTGTTTTACTGGATCCACCTGACTCTAACAATAAGAAGATCTCATAACAGATTCTATAATCTCATCAATCCATCTCAAATGATTTTGCTTCCATTTTGTAGACACTTTCTTTAAAGAAAAGTTATGAAACTCTAGTTTCTTATTTAAACAATAAATATTCTTATTCAAATGTAAGATTAAGTATGCAGTGTCCCCAAGGGGGATTTATATACCAGAAACCCTGTTATGGAGTTATTTTTCAACCAAATAAGAGCATGCTATTGCATTAACCAACACATTCCAAAATTTATCCTTTCTTTCTTCTATAGAAAACATTCCCTAGTAAAATTTCAGATTCAAACTTACATTCTGCAAATCCTGAAGGTAAGACCAAACTCACCTTTCAAGTGTTAATGAATTGCCTTCCCCTCTCTTCATCAAAGGATCACAAATCTGCTCACATATTGATAGATTCTGTTTCCATGCCTCAGGTTATCAATTAATTATGAATCATATGTCACATTTCTGTTATATAATGAAAACAACAATATTTTGTATTTACATTAAGACACCAAGCTCTCCAATGTTTTATAAACATCATTTTAATCAATATGACACCTCTCTGTGTTCTAAAGACTCAATATTATAATTTAATGGGTAGGTTAAAAAAAGGGATTACTAGTTATTAGTTTTTTGTAAAACCTGTGGTTGGTAAGGGCTGAGGACATAACAAAGAGACTACTCTATATTTGTATCACTCCACTTTAGTAACTGTAGTCTTTACAAATCAGGAGACCATTTCCACTTGAACAAGAACCTTCCTGGAAAAGCTCTCCAGTTGCTTTAAGCTTTTCATATGGCTTGCCACATTTTATATGCATCAGTTCTTGAATATGATGCTCTAAAATACTTTTTTTCCTCTCATAGTTGTGCAACCACACTCTTTTGCCTGTCAGGTAAGTAAGAAATATGGTGATATGACTACTTCTTAATTACTTACCAGTAATGGTTGTGTTCAGGGATTCAATTAGGAAACCCCACCCCTTTGCTTCCTCCAACATAACATTATTTTTAATTGAACCCAAACTGAAATAGTGCAACATACAAAGAGGAGGTTATAAACCCAAATTATTACATTGTTACTTTGAAATATAGATTTAAAAACTACAATAATATGTTTCCATAGGAGTTTGGATCTTCCTTTTCTAGCTTTTTTTTCTTATTAAAATTCAGAAAATTGAATAAAAAACATATCAGAAAATTTACAAATTGTTTTTGTTTTCATTTTTTTAAACAATCAATTGCAGGAAGACATGGCAGGTTTATTGTTGTTGTTGTTGATTTCTTTTTATTTCTCAACTACTTGTAAGGGAGCCAGTATCTCAGATGCACATGCTTACTACTTCTGGCCAGCTAGATTCCACTAGGCTTCTCTCAAGTTTTCATTTCTTTAGTATTCAGCTGCAATAATTGGAAGAGGGCTGTTCCCTGAGATTATTGGAGCTTTTATAGAGAGTTTTTGGAGTTACATCATCTTGAATCCAGTTAAAAACATGCAGATTTTTTGAAGATAATGGTAATAACAATATAAATAATAATAGCTAGAATTTACAAGATATCTATGATATGTCACTTTATAAGCATCCTCTCCTTTGTTCCTTACAACGACTTTGGGAAGTAGGTGTTATTATTATTCTCATTATACAATTCAGAAAACTAAGACAAATACAGGTTAAATGACTTGACCAAGGTCAAATATTTAATATGTGTCTGAGACAGGATGTTGTTTTATCCATTTTATTTCATTTAAAAAAAATATTGGGGGTGGAGCCAAGATGACAGAGTAAAAGTGGCAACTTGCTTGAGCTTGTGCTCCTATCACCTCCAATACCTGCAAAAACGACTCTAACCATATTTTAGTGTGACAGAACTCACAACATGACAGAGAGAAATGAATCTCCCCCTAAAGGCCACCTGGCAGCTTGACCGGAAGGGTCTATCACACCAGGTTGAGCACCAGTCCTGCATGGGCTGCACCAGCACAAACAGGCTAACACAGACTTCAGGGGACTGAATCATTGGCACCTGTGGTGGTTTCCAGATTTCTAAACACATAAAAGAAAAAGTCAGTGGGGAAATTCTGTGGATCCTGGGTAAAAGAAGAGTGCTGTCCAGCCCCTGCCCGCAGGATGGCAGAGGTGGCAGCAGCTGCAATTACCTCCAGAGCTCAAGGCCCACAGATCATGGGGGCACCAAATGACTGTTCAGAGGGTAATTGTAGGACTCTCTTTGTTGGCACTGAAGGAGGATCCTCTTGCTTTTCCCTGCTTGGATTTGGGTTGCCATTTTGGGTGGTGCTCCTGGGGTGAGGAGCTCTGGCATGGCAGAGCTTGTTGAGGCTGTGAAAAAACAATCATCCTCACAGTTCTGAGACAGGTGCCTAGTAAAAGGTCAGACAACAGCTGTGAAAAATCCCAGAAATTTGGGACACAGCACTCTCCACTCTGGGAGCAGTGTTCTACTGTGGCAAAGAGTTCAACAGTCAAGTAATTGACTGGCAAGATGAGCAAACAGAGGAAGCAAAATCAAACTACAGAATCATTTTTTGACAAAAATGATCAAAATATAGGAATTGAAGAAGAGAACAGAGTCAAACTCCTGCATCAATAGTCTTCAAGAAATATATGAACTGGTCGCAGGCCATGTAGAAGCTCAAGAAGGATTTTCAAAATCAAGTTAAAGACATAGAGGAAAGATTGGGTAGAGAAATGAGAATGAGTCAAGATAATCATGAAAAATGAGTCAACAGCCAGTTAAAGGAGACTCAAAAGATACTGAAGAAAATAATGCCTTAAAAAAAGACTAACTCAAATTGCAAACAAGGTCCAAAAAGTCAATGAGGAGAAGAATGCCTTAAAAAACTGCATTGCCCATATGGAAAAGGAATTTCAAAAGTTCACTGAAGAAAATAATACCTTCAAAATTAGATTGGAGAAAATGGAAGCTAATGACTTTATGAGAAATCAAGACACTATAAAACAGATCCAAAAGAATGGAAAATAAGAAGCAATATGAAATATCTCATTGTAAAAACTATGACTTGGAAAATAGATCCAGGAGAGATAATTTTAAAAATGCTTGGAATATCTGAAAACCATGATCAAAAAAAGAGCCTAGACATGACCTTTTAAGATGTTATCAAGGAAAACTGCCCTAATATTCTAGAACCATAGGGCAAAGTAAAAATTGAAATAATTCACCAATTTCCTCTTGAAAAAAATTACCAAAACAAAAGTAGGAATATTATAGCCAGATTCCAGAGTTACCTGGTCAAGGGAAAAATATTACAAGCAGTTATGAAGAAACAATTTGAGTATGGTGGAAACACAATCAGTATAATACAAGATCTAGCAACTTTTATATTAAGGGATAAAAGGACCCACAATATGATATTCCAGAGGTCAAAGAAGCTAGGACTGAAATCAAGAATCACCTACCCAGCAAAACTGAGTATAATAATTGAGGGGGGGGAAATAGATATTCAATGAAGTAGAGGATTTTGAGCATTGTTGATGGAAAGACCAGAGCTGGACAGAAAATTTGCCTTTGAAATACAAGAAGCAAAAGAAGCATGAGAAGGTAAAATAGCAAAGAGAAATCATAAGGGAATTATTATAGTTGAACTATTTATATTCATACATGGAAAGATTGTATTTTTAACTCGTGAGACTTTTCTCAGCATGAGGATAGTTGAAGGAAATACATACACATCAATATGTATGTATGCATACATATATATGTATTCCCTTCAGCTATCCACGCATATATGTAAATATATGTATATTAATATAAATGTGTGTATATGTGTAAGTATATTTTTGTGAGAATAGGTGTATGTATACATGTATACATAAAGAGAGGGCTCAGGGTGAGATGAACATAAAGGGATGATGTCAAAAAATAAAATTAATCTCCTGGAAGTATCATGACAGGGATGACCAATGAGACTTTTACTTTTATCATTCTTATTAGTAATAATAATGGAAATTATATAAAACTTTAAAATTTGAATATATATAAAATTTCTACTCTACAACATTCCTATGAGGTATACACATATACTTTTCAAATGTCTAATACCTACCTGATGGACTTATAAAGTTCATAGTTTCTAAATGTCCATTACCTGATCTTTTACTTTCAGAAATATTAAATGGAAGGATGGAATGTAGTTTAGCAAATTCTTAGCTATAATATTAGTGGACTTATAAAACTGCTTTACTATTACTCCCAAGAGTTGTCTGAATGAAAAGGAAAATTACTGGTCCAACTCATTCTTTATCATAACTTAATAATGGCAAATTGTGGTATAACTAGGAAGAATTTTACTTAGACTTGCAACCAAGGGGCCAATAGTATTAAGTTTTAAAATAATCAACCCTTCATTGTTTATCTCTGTCCTTGAGAAGCATTAAAAAATTTGGCTGGGGCAACTAGGTTGCACAGTCAATAGAGCAATGGCCCTAGAGTCAGGAGGACCTGAATTCAAATCCAACCTCAGACACTTAACACTTACTACACATGTTACCCATCTGTCCTCCCAAAAAAAGCAAAAAAGGAAAATTGTCTATGTCCAAACATATATCTATCTATAGTCATGACTATCTATCTATCTATCTTGAAGATCCCTATCTGACCTAAAATTGTAGGCTCTCCAATGATAGGGATTTTGTCAAGATGTTCCAGTTTATTTTCATTTCCAAAAGTAAATTGCTTGTCAATTGCTTGGTATGTGAATTATTTTTTTCTAGGGATCCATTTATGGCATATATGACTTAAATAGAATGTTTTATGCTACAAGAAATGACAAAACAAATAGTTTCAAAGAAAATTGGAAATAACCATATTTTTTACAGAGTGAAATAAGAACCAGGAAAATATTTGTACAATGACAACAACCCTGTCAAGAAATAATGGCTCAGAAACTTTAGAACTCCTATCAATGTAATGAAAAATCTCAATTCCAGAGGAATAAAAATAAAGCATGCTATTCTGTTCACCTATTGACAGAGGGGTGATAAGTTCAAAATACAGGGTGGGATAGACATTTTTGGTCATGGTTAACAAGGACATTTGCTTAGTTTTACTATTCTATGTGTTATGAAGGCTTGTTTTTTTTTTTCTTTTTATTTAGATGGGAGGTAGGAGCTGGAAGGATAGAAAGCAAATGCTTATTGATATAATAAATAATAAATTGAATTAAGCAAACAAAAAAGAAATAATTCTACATTTCCACTTCTATGTATACCCTTCTAGGTTTTCATCTGCATTTTGTAAATTCATTTTATAAACTCTACTTGAGTTTTACCATTGTATAGCAGTATGTCAAGGGCTATAGGAAAGCAAGAGAATATGTTTTTCTTCCCATCATTCTTCTTGCATTGGTATCTTGGAAATATGTAATTTAAATGTGCCTACCTTCAGATGGAACCCAGTAAAAGATAACTTGTTTGTTGGTTAATAAAATATTGTGTTGAAATAGTGGTGAAAGTAGTCACCCTTCTTGGGGACAAAAAAATGGTGGGCAGAAAGGTTGGGCTTTCTGCTCTACTCAACAACAGGTTTAGTTCTAGCAATAGCAGAGTTTTTCTTTTAGAATCTCTGACAGCTCTAGATCAGATCTGAAACCCAGACAATGGGTAGTTATCATGGTAAGGACAGGGCTATTCTCTCAAGGTTATAGGAAATTATTAAGTGGGTAGAAAGGATTCTCTTTCAATTCCAGGATATAAGCAGCAATAGAAGCTATGACAAGTGATAGAAGGGGGTGAATCATGCTTTTACTTTGTTTTAGAGGTCAATAGTCATTATAACTACAATGGAGAATGGAAATATTTATAGCACCATGATTTAGAACATATGTGCACATAAAAAGAGATTTGCAGAATAGCCATAAATGAGTTGAAACCTAAATGCTTTGGAAGGACTGAACAATTGTATTATTATAATTTTCTTTTCTTCCTTCCTTCCTTCCTTCCTTCCTTCCTTCCTTCCTTCCTTCCTTCCTTCCTTCCTTCCTTCCTTCCTTCTTTCCTTCCTTCCTTCCTTCCTTCCTTTCTTCCTTCCTTCCTTTCCTCCCTCCTTCCTTCATTTTTTTAGTTATACAATATTTATGCTATATCATGGATTAAACTACTCTGTAAATTGAGCTAAGAACTTTATTATTTTAAAAGTGTCCCTCTAGAAAATCCCTTAGCAGTATTTCTCTTCATACTTAAAAAGAAGTAGACATTCAGAAAGTACTTGCTGAATTGAGTGGTATTTTCAATATAAGGAAAATAGATTCACTAAATTTGAAGTATATTGTCAGTTTTGTTTCTATCTTTGTAATTCTATGGTTATTGTAAATAGAAATTTTTAAAAGTATCTGGTGTACACTTTTAACTATCAGGACATACTAAGATGTTCAAATCGATAAATGATTTCATCAGTTTAAGTTTATCCACTGAAAAGTTAATGGTTAAAAAATCATAAAACTAACAGAATCCTTTTAACCAGGTCACATTCTTCAGATAATCTTTTAATGGGTATATTATTTACCATGGTGTGCTAGAGCCAGCTCAAACCATTTCACCAGAGCAAATTGTTAAATTTTCAGTGTGAGCATTTACACCTTATAAATCAACAAGTTCTATGAATCAGTGCTTGATTTAATTTTGTATTGATTGTCAACACTTAAAAAGGTGATGGAAAAATTGTTGATAATGCAAAATAAACTTAAAAGTGTGTCATGTATACTTAAAAATATTCAGTCAATTTTTAAATATTTACCAGCATGCCTGTAGGTATATAGAGCTTATATTCTCTGTGAAGTTGTCTGAATTAGTTCCTGTAAAATATTGAAGATCCATGCAAACCCTAAAAATCTTTGAGTCTTTTATTTACCAAAAGGATTATTTATACAAATATATGGCAACTCTGGTTCTCTTTTTCATTCTCTGTGAGATATAACAGTGTGATTTCTAGGGTTTCAAAAGAGAAAAATAAATAGTTCACCTTCTGCTGAATTATAGATAAGTGATGAAAAATACCCTCTACCCTCCTTGTAAGATTGTTTTGGCGATCTGAGGAAGTAATATAGGTACCCTACTTTGTAATTATTAAGTGCTGTGTAAATATCAGTTATCAATAAAAATAACAAAAATAATACAGAAGGAAGAAATGTTTGATTTTTTCAGGTTTTGTTAAGCTATTTCTGTTATAGTCAACCTAATCAAAATGTCAGGATGAATATGATAAATTTTATACTGTCTTTATTTGCACAGTACCGGGATTATTGATGAACTGAAATCTTTAATTTAGGGTAAACCATTCAACTACATTTCAGTTAATTGGAGGCAAGGAAAAGATGTCATATATGTGTACTACTTCTCACTACTCCTTGATGAAAACCTTCAACTTCAGACAGAATATATACCAAATAGGCCATATACCTCCATATTGATTAGAATGAATAATCATCTATCATAATCTTCCCTCCTATAATGCTCTTTAATAACTTCAGCAAAGAAAACATTTTTAAGAGTTTGTGTAAAGCAAGTTCTGAGCCCTGAGGGAAGTACAAAGATTAAACATGTACAGCCATAATTGCACTGCAAAATGATGACATCTTAGTGCCCAAAGACACAAAAAAAAAAATATGTGCTCAGTGAGGTTAAAGGAGCAGAGTTAGAAAACACAATTCAGAGATGGTAGTATTTAAACTGATTAATAAAAATTTAAGAGGCAAATACTGGAGATAGATTTGTGTCAGGTAAAGGAAACAAGATGAACAGAAAGGCAAGGAAGTGGGAAAGTCTGGGCCATGCATTAGAGACAGGTAGTTTGATTTAACTGTCACACTGTATTCATGGAAAAGAATAGGGGAAAATGTCTTGAATGGAAGACTGCTTCTGTAAAGCCTTGAATTAGCAGACTAAGTAATTTTAATTAGTCTGGTTCGAAAGGCCTTATACAGGCTAAATAATTTTAATTGGGGTACACCAGTGTTCAGAAAAGACATGCACCTCTGGTGTGAGGGGTGCAGAGACCTTTTCAGGGTAGCTTTCCACCTTTGGTGTCCGCTTCCCAACCAATTCTCACCCAAGAAGCTGTAGCATGTGCAGCAGCCACACCCCAATAAACTGTTTCAGCAGAAGGTTAAATCAGGTTGAGAGTAAACTGAAGGACCTAAAACTCACCAGTGAGTTGGGGGGGGGGGCGGTATCTACACCAAGTATGTCAAGATTTCCCAATACAGAATGTGCAGATGAGAATAATTTGTTCCAATGGGTCATGAAGGCAACTGAAGCAAGTGATGTGGAGTGCTTAGAGCTTGGTTAGATATCAAAGACATCAGGGTCATCTATGGCATCTCAGGCATCTCCAGTAATCTTGACTTTTGTCTTGCCACTGGACTCCAATGACTCTGGAAGAGATGGTGAGTCTGAAAACTTTGTACAACCTTGACTCATTCATTCATCCATCCATCCATCTATCTATTTATTTTTAAAGCAATTAGGGTTAAGTAATTTGCTCAAGGTTACATGGCCAGTTATTTCTGGGTGTGGTGCTAAGTATCAGAGTGCAGATTCGATCCCAGGTCATCCTGACTCTGGGGCCAGTGCTCTTACTCACTGTGCCACCTGGCCACCCCTAAGCAATTGGGGTTAAGTAACTTGCTCAAGGTTACATGGCCAGGTGTTTCTGGGTGGGTGCTAAGTGTCTGAGCCTGGATTCTATCCAAGGTCATCCCAACTCTGGGGCCGGTGCTCTTACTCGCTGGGCTACCTGGCCGCCCCAAACTTGCCTCATTTAAAGTCAATTTATACTTAAACCAAAAGATATCACCCATAATAATTTTCCATTTTTATGTATCTCAGATTCCAGTGGCAACAGGCAAGTGATTGGAGATACACTGGGACCTGTAGTCACAACACTACACACAGGAGATCCAGGCTTTAGGGTTGTCTTCTCACTGGAATGAAGCAGTAGTGGGATTTGGCAACCCCCTGAGTGTTCAATCAGCCATTTTAAAGGAGTGTACTGCTCACCTCCTGGTGCAAGGAAGGGGCTAGAAATGGTGCCCTAAAAATTGTTTGCTACACCTAACCTAACTCTGGCATGCTTACCATAGCAGATGGGGATCCTACCCTGGGGTCAAAACAGACATACACACACACATGAATGTACAAAAGTTTTTTAAGGATGATTCCATTCATCATTGGTAAATAAAATATGCACATGCTTATTAACAACACAAAATTCAATAAACCTGAAAGATGAATAGTTTTTGTTATGAGAGACCTCAATAGGTATCACATCCAAACTGCAGCCCTTAGGGAAAGCAGGTTGGTAAATGAAGGCCAGCTTAACAAAGGCAGAGCAGGACTCTTGGTTTGTTGGTTTGTTTGTTTTTGAGTGGTTGAAGTGATGAAAGGGTGAGGTACTGCAAAATTGGCATAGGTTTTACAATCAAAACTAATCTAGTCAAAAAGCTTTTATGCCTCCCAAAAGGAATGAATGACAGGCTCATGACAATATCATTGTCATTTTCAGAAAAGTGCTATGTCACCATCATCAATGCATATGTTCCCACCACGATGAACCCTGTTGAAGTCAAAGGAAAATTATGAGATCTGAAGGTCCTCATCAATCAATGTGCCAAAAGAGGGCAAGCTTGTAGTTCTGCATGACATTAACACCAAAGGAGGTACAGACTATCAGACAAGACACAGAATTTTGGAGAGGAATGGAGTTGGAAAGAGAAATAGCAATGGTTATTTACTACTGAAGTTATTCATCTTCTCATCTTCTCATCACCAGCACTGTTGTCTTTTTGTCTAAACACAATAAAACTTTTTGGATGTACCTTCACAGCAAACATTGACATTTACTAGATTATGTCATTGTAAGGAGAAGAGACAGACAGACTGTAAGAATAGTAAAGGCAATAGGTAGCATACAACTGTATAGACTTATATAAGCTACACATTCTCATTCAGTGAAAGTGGCAACAGCATTACCAGATGACTTAATGTCAACAAATTAGAACAATTCTCCATGCATAACCAGTTTGTAGGTAACTTGGAAGAAAATCTGAGCCAAGTCATGATTGGCAAAAGCAGAACAGAAAAGAAGTCGGCAGCTTCAGACTTGATGTATAGTACTGCATTTACTCTCCGGGCAAGAATACTAACAAATATCAAGATTGGTTTAATGAAAATGATGGAAAAATTCAGAAGCTGCTGAACAAAAAATAAGAATTCCACAGGGTTCACCAGTATGTTAGTTTGTCTGTCTCTATAAAAGCAGTGTTTCACTCCATCAAAAAAAAATATATATATATATATATATATATATATATGTATCTATGTAAATCTTAGGGAAACACAGTATTCTTGACTCATTAAGAATGTAAATGAAATTCAATTTCATTCAGATAGTAATAATCCAAACTGCTTTTATGATGCCCTGAAGGCTCTTTATAGGGTAAAGACCTCTGATGCATTTCACCTACTCAATGCTAATGGAAACTCAATGATTACTGATAGGAACATAATCCTGGAGAGAGGGGCTGAACATTTCCAAAGTGTTCTCAACAGACCATCATCAATTAGCTCTTACTGTTGATCTTGGGTGGACGTCAATCCCTCTCTAGCTGAGCTCCCAACTGAAGAAGAGGTTTTGGATGTCATCAGATTCTCTTGTTTGACAAAGCACCTGACACTGATTCTATTCTAGCTGAGATATACAAGGCAAGGGGTCACCTATTCATATAAAAACTGACTGAAATCTTTGGCATTATATGCAAGAGGAGGTTATCACCCAAAAGTTCAAGGATGCCTCCATTTTCCATCTCTATAAAGGAAAAGGAAATAAGTCGTTCTGTGACAATCACAGAATAGAAGAGGGGTTTCTTTCGAGTCATTACTGGAAAGATTCTTGCCAGAATCCTCCTTAATAGGCTGATCCTTCACCTAGAAGATAGTCATCTACCTGAGAGCCATTGAAGCTACAGAAAGGACTGAGGAACAGTCAACATGGTATTTACTGCCCAACAACTACAGGAAAATTCCAAGAGCAGAACAGAGATCTGTATATATTTGTCATATTTGTTAATCTGATCAAGGCCTTTGATACTGTCAGTCATGAGGACTTTTGGAAGATCATGGCAAAATTTGGTCATGCCGAGAAGTTTTTCAGTATTGTATACCAGTTCCAGGATCACATGCAAACATAATGGACAAAATAATGGACAATGCTCTTGCTCTTTCCCAGGCATCAGTGGAATGGAACAGGCTGTGGGCTTGCTTCCATCCTTTTTAGCATTATGTATTCAGCAATATTGTTTGATGCCTTCAATGAGGGCGTCAAAGCCAACTGACACAGTGACAGCAAATTATTTAACTTGGAAAGGTTACAAGCTAAGACTGAAGTGGAGTGAGAATTGGTGCATGACCTTTTGTTAACAAATGACTCAATGTGTCCTCTGTGACTGAGATGCAACAGAGTATCAATTGACTTTTTGCTGCTTGTCTTAATTTTGGCTTGACAGTTAGTATGAGGATAACCCAGTTTCTCCATTAGCCAGCACCACACCATCCATATGTAGAACCATCAATTCCAGCAAATGTAAAAATGATTAATGCTATGGATGAGTTCACTTACCTTGGCAAAGGATGTCTATATAGATGATGATGTTGATGTATGCATTGCCAGATCTAGCTCAGTGTTTGAGGTTGCAAAGGATGAGTGAGAAGAGATATTAGGTTCCCTACCAAAATGAAAGTCTACATATTCAGTGGTTTGATCTTATTGTTGTATGCCTGTGAAACCTGGACAGTATACTAGCACTATGCCAGGAAACTGCATTACTTCCATTTGAATTGTCTTAAAAAGATTCTGAAGATTGTGAGGCAAAATAAGTTACCAGTCCTTTCTTGAGCTGAACTGCCAAACATTCAAACTCTACTGCAGAGGAAACAACTCTGATGGTCTCACCATATTGTTTGAATGCCAAATACACTTTTGCCTAAAAGACTGATTTATAGAGAACCATGGATGCCATTGCTCACACAGAGGACAGAAGAAGTGATACAAAGACACTCTCATGGGAGACATTGGCACAGGACTGCTCATAATGTTGTGCCTGCATCAAAGAAGGTGCTGTGCTCTGTGAGAAAAAAACAGAATTTCAGTAGCCCAGAAAAAGTAAGGTATGCCAATTTCGAGACATCACTCCAAGTGTTAATATGGTCTATTTTTTCCTGACCTGTGATAAAGTCTTCAGAGCTTATATTGATCTGATCATCCACAATCAGACACACTGTATATTGACCATGATGTAGTGATGTCATTTTGGTCTTCTTCAAGCACAAAGGACAGCAACCAACAAAGCAGTTTGAATTGTATCTAGCAGTGAATAGGAAATTATTGAAGTATTTCAGCAAAGAAGTTATACAAATTTTTATGTGCAAAAGGAGCATTAATCTGGGATCTAGGTAAGCATTGAATTGAAAGAAGGAAGGTCAGTTAGGAGGCTAGTGAAATAGGTCCAGTGATTATTAATAAGGGTTGAGGCTATGGTAATGAAAAGGCCAACCATGGAGAAGAGGACAAATATAAGAGAGACTGTTGAGGTAGAAGCAGTATAAAAAGGTCACAAATGGTTAACTGTGAAAGATGGAAGAAAATGAGGGAGGAAAAAGATAATTCTGAAGTTTTGAAGGTGAGTGACTGGATTTAACATTGAAAGAAAAAGAGTGATAAGAAGGAAGAATATATTTGGAGACAGCTGTCCTCTAACCTCCTCCCTGTATATCCAAATCTCACTTTAAGTCCATCTATAGACCTATGTCTTCTAAGAAGACTTCCCTGACATTCCACAGTCTATGATTTCTCCTTTTTCTGAAATCCCATAGCACCTATATTCTGTACTGCTCATTTGACACAACTGTATGCTTCTTTGTACTGTCATGTAACTTTGCATACTGCTTATTGTTTTTCCAACTTCATTACAAGATTCTTAAAAGTATGCCAAAGAATATAGTGTGTAAGTGTGTATGTGTTTGTGTGTCTGTGTGTTTGTGTGTGTGTGTGTGTGAAAGAGAGGGAGAGGGAAAGAGGGAGGTAGGAGGGAGAGAGAAACAGAGATTTCCCCTTCCATGTGCCTATTATGCTGTTTTGCACATAGAATATAGGAGATATTTGTTGGTTATTTGAAGGTAATATTCTTTTGGCATAACTACTTCTTGTGTTTCAAAAAGACACTTTATAAATAGCAATAATTCCTTTGTCTTAATAGGAGACAATCCACTCCAGGAAGTAATATAATTTAATAAATAATAAAAGCCTGAATGATTTATGCTCACAGTAGCAGCACATGAATGATCAAATCAATACAGAACCAAATTTTTCATGTGCCTGCACTACTTCTATGGGGAATAGAATATTTCATTCATTCATTAACTAAGTATTTATTAAGGAGCTACTAGGGAGCAGCTAGGTGGCACAATGAATAGAACACTGTCCCTGAAGTCAGAAGGACCTGAGTTCAAATCCAGCCTCAGACACTTGACACACTTCCTAGCCATGTGACTTTGGGCAAGTCACTTAACCCCAATTGCCCTCCAAAAAAAGCAAAAAAAAAAAAGGAGCTACTAGGTTACAGGGACTGTGCTAGGCAATGGAGAGGCAGAAATCAAAACAAAACATCTCAAGGAGCTTCCATTCTATTTTTTGGGGGGAAGAAGCAGATAGTGATTAAGCAGATACATATGTAGATAAACATAAAATATTGTATATATAAAGTAAGTACAAAGAATTTCAAGAGAGGATGCAATAATGTAAACAGTAACTACAGAAATTCCCAAAATGAACTATCCTGCTCCAGGTAATAATTTAAATCTGTGAAGAATCTGATGATGTTTTATCAAAATCCCTCTTGTTCCTAGGATGTGAGAGTGGGACAAAGTTGTTTGCTTGTTTTGTTTATTTGTTTTTCCCTTCAGGGTGGATGGCTGACTCCAGATTTTTAAAAATGCTATTGGAGAAAATTCTCTATATATTTTTTATGACTGGTTGAATGAAGAAGCACTTAATAAATAAAGCATTTATATTTTATAGTCTTGTCTTAAGCATAACAAACAAAAGTATGAAGGTTGTAGAATATATTGCCATATGAATATCATTAATCAGGAAGCACAAGCATATTGTAGGTCAGTGAGCCAGGCACAAAGAGTAATGTTTATAACTACAAACACAGCCACAATGCTATGAACCTGCAATCAACAGACAGTAAATCCCAACAGCAACCCTCTACATATCAAGGTGATTGGGAGGCAGGCATTGAAAAGAAATTTGCAGGCAATGGGGCACCTACTGTAGTTGATAAAAAGAAAAAAATACAAGGAAAAAACAAACAAAACCTTTTGCTCTTACCTAATCATATACATCTGATTAAGCCTACTATAATGAGCAAACAAGGTGAAATGATTCCTGTTAAAAATCTGAAAGGAAACTTTAAATCCTACAGACTGGCATAGGACCTGGGGAGAGAAAAGAGCCGTATAAAATTCCTTTTGTTGCTGAGGAAAAGTATCCCATTAAAACAAACAAATAAACAAACAACTCTGAACCCCAGCAATTAAGGAAACCTGTGGTGTACTATTGCTGGCCTTTGGTCTAAAGAACTGCCATTTGTTTAGAGTATACTATTGATTAGGGACTGTGAAGGGAAGAAGGTCAAAGACGGTGACTGATCATAAGATTTTCTGACAAAAGAAGTCATGAGTCACAGGAATTATGTGGCCTCATCAAGAAAGGTCATTTTATTCTTCTATCCAGCTTGGTGTCATTTTGCATTTTTAGATGAAAAGTACCTAACTGTACCTTCTTGTTTACAAACACAATCAATGCTTTTTTCCCATTTTTGTTTTGTTTGTACTATTGTTGGTGGTGGTTTCGTTTTTTAAGTGGTGCTGCCAGAAGCAGTTGCTGCTTCAAATTAGGGAAAATGTAGAAGAAAGATATTTTCTTTGAGAAAATGTTTTCCTTGATTTTTATCTAGAAATATGTGACAGAAAAATATAAGAATGAATGACAAATATCTACATTTATCTCTCAACCTGTCTATCTCTCTGTTATTCTTTGCCAAAAAAATAGAATCAGGAAACATGTACAATAACTGATAACTTCCTAAAATTCTGGCCATTAGATATAATTTTATCATAGACTTTTAGGGGCTTTCAAGTTAAGATGTTCATAACCTTTTCTTTTTCTACTAGAACTTATTAAGCTTTTCTTAACACAGAAAACAACCAAAATGAAGAAAGAGAATAAAAACATGCATATTCTCCTTCATAAGCATTTTAAGTCATCTTGCCCTTAATACTTCAAACATTGTGTTCAACTACTAATGAATGTTTTAAACTAGAACATGTTAGAAAATCACTTTTATGCTTTTTGAAGGTTTATGGGCACTGGACAACATTACTGATAAAATTAGATTTTCCTCTAACTACTCATCTTGTCATTTGGGGCAAGTAATTAGAAAAACTAGAGAAAAAGTGAAGCATTCATTTTTCATAGTTTGTATTTTTTAAATACCTAGGAAGTGGGATCAGAGGTGGTGGGAGGAGGCTGGTGTGGGAGTGAGAACATGATAGGAATAAAACTATTGAAATAATTAGGCTCCTCTTCCTGTGGGATCTGAAAGCATCCCTATTCTATGGATGTAATCTTGTGTTACCTTTGCAAATTGCATTTTACAATGAAACTGCAAGATTGAAAGATGACGGATACATATTGTAATGTATTAATAACTGAATTAAATCAACTACAAGAGTAATCTCTATTACTCCTCTGAAATCAGGCAAAAGGTTACCAAAGAATAGTTTATTCAGTGGCAATTTATATGTCCTGCTAGTACATTAGGTGCTCAAAGAAGTATATTATTTTTTTAAAGCCACTAGATCTCTCTTGTTTCTCTAAAAGTCTCCTTAGTCTAAAACAATCTGTTCAGGGATTCTTAGCTTACATGTATCTGGTGCTGTGGCTGGGTGAGAAGAAGTGAATCTTGGGACCATGTTGCTATGGTTATGTTGCTTTAGCATCCCTCAGATACTGTGTCCCCCACCTTCCGGGAAAGTCATAGCTGAGCACATGCAACTGGGCCATTCTCCAGGGTGAATGAGCAGAAATGGGCTTTAGACAATTATTGATGAAAAGTGTGTGTGTGTGTGTGTGTGTGTGTGTGCGTGTGTGTGTGTGTGTGTGAGAGAGAGAGAGAGACAGAGAGAGACAGAGAGAGACAGAGACAGAGACAGAGAGACAGAAAGACAGAGAAAGAGAGAGAGAGAAAGAGAGAGATAGAGACAGAGACACACAGAGAGAGAGGGACAGAGAGGCAGAGAGAAAGAGAGATTGTATAGAGAATGTATGGAAAAATAATTTTATTAGAAAACATATTCACCTCTCAGATTATCTTCAATTATAAGAGTAGCTATCTTATTAAAAAAGGGAGTGAATGACTGCAGTGGAATTCTTGAAATCAGCACTAAAAAGCTAGTGGGAATTTGTAGATTGTAAAGTTTGTGCATTTTTTTTCTCTTAAGTTATGAATATTATTCAGAATTCATGGAAAGCAGATTGATTTTGTCCTTTAATTTGCTGACTTTAAATTTATTGATTTCCCATTAGATATGTCTATTCTGTAAAGGATCCTTTCAGTATCATGAATTTAATTTCTGTGTGTGACTTTTTTAATGCACAATTGACAAAGGTGTCATATTATTTGGAAAGCAAACCCCATTTACTCTATAATAAATTTAGAAAAGTCACTTCTGATTCCTTCAAATTCTAAAAAGCAATTCTTTCTTATGGGAGATCCTTGCTCATTCTCTTCTCTTTCAATTAATTTTCTATTTAAGTCATTATCATACGTGATAAAACATTGTTCTTTTTAGTGGCATTCCTTGAGGCTTTTCCATATGCATGAATTAAATTAATCTTTCATTATCATATTATTACAAGGTCGTTTGATAAGGCTGATTTTAATTTCTATTTAGCTTAGGGAAAGCTGTTAAACTTATCCAATACTTCCACAGTTATATATTTGCAATGTTCCATAACTGAGGACTCTACTCCCCCTGATGCCCAAGGCTATGTCTTCATAATAGCTGAATACTCAAGCTATTCATTGAAATAAATATTAATCGTTTAATGGCATAGAGACAAAATGATAAATTCAATATTTTTTCTACTTCAAAGTGTTCATTTTGGTGATTTGAAGGAAGGGTCTATGAAACTCTCTGGCATTTACCAAGTGTTACCCCCTGCTGTAGAATTGCTGAATTCACAAATTGTATAGATTTGGCTACTTACTTTTGTGTGTATTTGTCAAAGAACCAACTAGTTACTTGATTGAATTGAGTTTCTATCTCTATGGCACACTGCCTTAGATGTTTGGAGTAAACAACAAATGGACAACCCTTTCTACTTGATAATGAACCAAAAATACTAAATGCTTTTGGAACAAATTAATGTTTTATGAGTAAGCCATCCTGAATGCTGAAAATGTGTGACTTAGCTGTCTTTTCAACAGAAGTGTGTTGAGCCTAAGGGAGCAGATTCAGGTGCTTGAGCTTAAAGACATTATTTATACTGCCACCAGTTCTCTTTAATGAGAAGTCTTTAAAGAGTCTATCATGCCAGGCATCAGCTTTAGCCAATCAGAAGCATTTGGGATGTTCCATTTTAACAAATCTGTCTTTTCAATGGTATTGTTTCATATGTTCTAATGATCACCAAATTAGACAGACAGACAGACAGACAGACAGACAGACAGACAGACAGATAGATAGATAGATAGATAGATAGATAGATAGATAGATAGATAGGTAGATAGATAGATGTGTTGTTTTGTTCATGTGCAACTCTTATGATCTCATTTGAGAGGTATTATTGCAAAGATACTGGAGTGGTTTGCCATTTACTTTTTGAAGTCATTTTACAAATGGGGACCTGGGTAAAAAAGGGTTAAGTGACTTGCTCAGGGTTACATAGGTGTTAAGTGTCTGAGGACAGATTTGAACTCAAGAAGATGATTCTTCCTGATTCCAGGCACAGCATTTTATCCATTGTGTCATCTCTCCTCTCTCTGTCTCTCTCTCTCTGTCTCTCTGTCTCTCATATACAGTTAAAATGTTTTTGCAAACTTTGTAAAAACAGTTTGAATTCAACTGGAATATTTTCAAAATTTTAAAATTACCTCTTAAAAATGAGATAGGTTGGAATGTATTTAGCATACTAGCTACTTAATTTTAAAACTTAGACTTAATACTAGATGGGTCCATTCCTAGTGGTCAAAGAATATGAACAAATGTTCCTTAAAAGAATAGTGAATTGTAAACTATAATATGAAAGACTTTTCTGTCACTAATAAATCAGAACAACTTTGAGGTTTCATTCCATAACCAGAAAAATTGGCATAAATCAGGAAAAATCTTTTACTAGTAAATATTGGAATGAATGTTTTTCAGACACTGGTATTCTCACTGTTGGTATAATAGTGAACTGGTTCATAAACTCGAATACACAACTATACAAATAATGGCACATGAATAAAATGTAATATTATCTGCAAGAAAAAATGAATATGAAGAGAACAGAAAAACTCAAGGAAATGTACAATTAGTACCAGGAAAACAACATAGACAATTGAATAAAATAATGAAAATAAAAAAGAAATTATTAAAATCTGAAATCTATAGTTGTACTTATCAAACTTTGGCTCTGAAGAAGACAAAATATATACCTCCCTCCTCTCTTTGCAGAGATGAGAAATTATGGACGTGAAACTTTGCATATGCTATCATTCTCAATTGAGAATTCTTTAAATTAGTTTTGTTTCACTACTTTGTTTCTTCTTTTACATTTTTACCTTTCTATTTATTTATTTTTCTTATGTTTCATATACTCTCATGTACCTAGGAGTCTGGGAAAGGATATACTTGGAAATGAAAGTGACCTAAAAGCAACATATACTACTAAAATTTTTAAAACAGAGATGGGGAAGGATGGAGAAATTTGTATATTATGTGTATATTTGGATATTTGTGTATGCCACTTATTCATGAAAATGAAAAAGAAAATGTATTAAATACTCTCTGGATAATGTATTTATTCAGTCCTATACAAAGATAAATATAAAATAAGAAAAACAAAAAAAAACATTTATTCCCTGTTTGTTGGGTTCCAGGAACTATACTGAGCATTGGAGATACAAAGTTAAAAATAATGTCCCTGCCATTAAGGAGATTACATTTTATCAGGTGAAACAGTCTGTACAACTAGAGATTCAGAACAAAAAAAATATATAATGACATTTTAGAGTTAAGCTGCCCCTTTTTACAATTTCTCCATTTTGGTTAATAGAATCATCCTTTTCCCAACTCTATTGGAAATCTCAGAATCATCTTTTAGTCTTTTTTTCTTTTCCCTTAATATCTGTCAGTTGTAATATGTCTGTTCTGTTTCTTCTAGTGTCTCAAATGGCCTACTCCTTTCTAATCCCACAGCCCAGCCACTATTTGAATTTAGGTCCTCATTAACTCTCATTTGGGATATATATTCCCTTTAATGAGAACAGCCTTAAAGCCTTTTTCATGCTTCTCCTCAACAATAGCTTAATGACACCCTCATAGGGAAGCTAGGTGATATAGTAGATGGAACACTGGGACTAAAGTCAGGAAAACTCATCCTCCTGAATTCAAATCTAACTTCAGACACTTAATAGCTGTGTGATGCTGAGCAAGTCATTTAAGCCTGTTTGCCTCAGACCCTCCTCTTCAAAATGAGTTGAAGAGGAAATGGCAAAAAACTCCAGGCTCTTTTCCTAGAAAACCCCCAAATTGGGTAACAAAGAGTCAGACACAACTAATGGGCAAAAAACAAACCTTATTTACTCTCATCTGCATTGCTACAAGAGGTTCCTAAATGATTTTATCTCATTTAGTCTCTTCCTTCTCCAATCCATCATACAACAGGAAGGAAGGAAGGGATGAAGGAAGGAAGGAAGGAAGGAAGGAAGGAAGGAAGGAAGGAAGGAAGGAAGGAAGGAAGGAG
>NW_027186349.1:5393205-5410896 GCF_028583685.1 Petaurus breviceps papuanus
AAAAGAAAAGAAAAGAAAAGAAAAGAAAAGAAAAGAAAAGAAAAGAAGGAAGGAAGGAGGAGAGAGACAGAGAGAGGGAGAGGGAGAGAAAGAGAGAGGGGAAGGTTTTGGACAGGAAAGTCAATACAATGGTCATAGAAATCAAAGGACATATCCTTTTAAGGAAAGATCAATTGAATTACTGTCCTCAGAAACTGAGTTTGAAAATATTAGGAAGTTGTGTAGTGGGCCTGGGTCCTGGCAACAATCAGATCCTTTGGCTGCAAGAGAGGAAGCTTTGAGTATGAATCTACAATGAATGATGGGGTTTTCATATTGCTGTTAGTTATTATTATTATCATTATATTAAATGTGCTGCCCTTTATGAACATTCTTGTCAAAGAAGCAAATTCATTTGCCAATGGTGAAATTCCTTCTAGCAAGTGATTTGAAGTAAATTTTGTGATGGAATATTCTGAAGAAAATATCTAGTTATTTGTATAAGAAATTTCTTGTGACAGATACCTGTTACTAACTTCTAAGTAAATCACATCAAAGTCATTTTTTAGAGGACACACATGTACATGTAAATGTTCAATTAATGCTGATCTCTCTCTTGCTTTCTCTCTCTCTCTCTTTTCCCCCTCTCCCCTATATTACAGGAGTTATAAGGACGGCCCTGCATAACATGGACAGGGAAGCCAGAGAGCATTATTCTGTGGTAATTCAAGCCAAAGATATGGCCGGGCAAGTTGGAGGCCTTTCAGGGTCCACCACTGTCAATATTACACTCTCAGATGTCAATGACAACCCACCTAGATTTCCACAGAGTATGTACAAATTTAATGATTTTCATTAAAGATTAATGTTTTTATTGTTCTTTTCAGTGAATTTCAAGGCAAAATTCATTTGAATAATGCAAAAAAAGATGACCACTTCATCACAAGAGTATTTTTAATAAATGGGATCATTTGGTTGTGAAGGATGGTCTTCCTGTGGCACTGAGGATTAATGGGAAGCCTTAGAGTTAAAAAAAATGCAACCAAATCAAACTCTCTCTAATTCCCCATGGAAAATTATATTGGCATTTAGGAATTCAAAATGGCATTTGGCTTCAGAAAGTCAGAATAAATGAGATAGTTGAACAATGTATTGAGGACTAAGAACTTGCTATTATAGATGAATATTCTTTAAGAAAATCATATAGATATCATAGAGTATGTGTTATATCACGTACAAAGACATATAGTAGGAAGAAAAATAAAAGAATGAGATTGGAGAATGAATAAATGAATGAAAGTGCTTGTCTAAGATAAAGTAGACATATATCTAGCATTAAGCTTGATTTAGATCTGTCCCTGTGTATGGAGGAATATATTACAAATTTTGTTTGCTTGAGGCTTGGGATATATAGTACAATAGTAGAATCTTCACTACCACAAGCATTCACATAGTGTGGAAATATTTTCACTGACTGAAACCAAATCTCCCTTCTAGTAAATTGGGAGTCAGAGTGAAGGGGGTGGGCTTAGCATGACGATAATTCCTTGAATCTGCTAAGAGTGAAAAATAATAACTCTATAAGCCTGAAAAGGAAGAAAAGCTAAAAAGTGCCTCCATATAATGTTTATCCCTTACAGGAGCAGAAAAAAAATGAGAATTGTGTACAGGAAAGCACCTTACTGGTACTATGGCAGGATCCTCCTCATGGTACTTCATGGTATTCTTGCTTTTACTGGTATACATCTGGGGCTATTCATGGCTATTTTAGAGTTTCAATGTTTTAATGCTCTTCTTGTTGTTTGGTTTTTTTCGGTAACATCAAAAACTTTGTTTACCCATTTGGGTTCTCTTGGCAAAGACACTGAAGTGGCTTGATATTTCTTTCTCCCGCTCATTTTACAGATATAGAATCTGATATAAAAAGGGTTAACTGACTTGTATAAGGTCACATAGTGAGTAAGTGTCTAAGGCCAGGTTTGAATCCAGGAAGATGAATCTTTCTGACTCTAGGACCAGCACTCTATCCAATGTCCCTATACTTTTATAATAAAAAGGAAATATTTTTCAGTACATTTTGTGCTTCAACTTCATTTCAGCCTGTTCTCATGAGGGTTTTATGTTTGTGTGAGTATTTATGTGAGTGAGTGAGGGTGAGGATCAAAGTTGTAGGAAGAAAGGGAAAGTGAATGAATGGCTGTTATGAGATAAAACAAGTCTTTCCACAACATTGCACAATAAAAAAAATATGGTTTCATATTCAACTCTATATCTAAAACTTGCTATTCCTTTCAAATATACAACAATTATCATGTAAATTGTTTTCCCTCCACCCCCTAACCCCCCTAGAGATGGCTACCAGTAGACACAGATACATACATGTAAAGTTATTCTATGCATATTTCCATTTATCAGTTCTTTCTATGGATGCAGATAGCATCTTTCTTTATATGTCCCTTATAGTTTATTTCTGTATTTATAATAGACAAAATAACTTATTGGCTCAAAGTCATTCTTAAAACTATATTGTTGTTACTGTATACAATCTTCTTGGCTCTGTTCATTTGGCTCTTCATCATTTCATTCAAGTATTTCAATGTTTTTTTTTTCTGAAATCATTGAGCTCATCATTCCTTTTTTTGTTGTTTTTTTGGCAGGGCAATTGGGGTTAAGTGACTTGCCCAAGGTCACATGGCTAGTAAGTGTTAATTGTCTGAGGCCAGATTTGAACTCAGGTCCTCCTAACTCCAGGGCTGGTGCTCTATTTTCTGAGCCATCTAGCTGCCCCAAGCTCATCATTTCTTATAGCACAGTAGTATTCCATCACAATCATATATCACAACTTGTTTAACCATTCCCCAATTGATGGCATCCCTGCAATTTCCAGTTCTTTGCCACCACAAAGAGAGTTGCTATAAACACTTTACACCATGCATCTTTTCATTTTTTCCCCAATTATCTTTGGAAACAGACCAAGTAGTGATATTTCTGGGTCAAAGGGTATATGGATAGTTCAGTATCTTTTGGGACATAATTCCAGATTGCTCCCCAAAGTGGTTGGGTCAGTTCACAATTCCACCAATAATGAATCAGTGTCACAATTTTTCCACATCCCCTCCAAATTTTGTCACTTTTCCTCTTCTATCATTTTAGCCAATCTGATAGCTGCAAAATGATATGTCAAGGTTGTTTTAATTTTTATTTCTTTAATCAATAATGATTTAGAGCATCTTTTTCATATGACTATAGGATTTATTTCTTCTTCAGAAAATTGCCTGATCATATCCTTTGGCCATTTATCAATTGGGTAATGAATCATATCTTTATAGATTTGACAAAGTTTTATATGTGTGTGCATATACATACAGTGTGTGTTCATATATACATACACACATATGTATGTATACATATATACATGCAAACATACAGAGAGAGAGAATATGAGACCTTTATCTGATAAACTGCATAAAAATATTTCTCCCTCCTCAAAAAAACAGCAACAACAACTGTGTTTTAATCAGTAGTGCTAGGCTTTTTGTTCTATGGAGCTATATACAAGGGATAGGAAATGATGACTTTTGTATATTCATCAAAATAGTTAGTAGGCTTTTTTAGAGAAAATAAAAATTATCATGAAGAAGATAGGGAAACATTCTTCTTTTAAGTAGTTTGAACAACAAAATTTTTAATGTTGGAACCTTCCAAGGAATCGTGAGAAAACACTAATTCTACCTGGCATGGGCACTCAATTCAGATACACCTTAAGTGAGTTCATTATATTCAATAAGATCTGTTTTTCCTCTAATAGTCACACAAAATAGCACTCTGAATTTAGTGATTGACAGGAGTGAACTCCTTCAGAAACATTGAGATAATGTTCTGAGAAGTTGGAAATGAAGCGAACTGTCTTACAACCTATAAATTCTGACTTGTTTAAAAAACCTTTCCCACTCAGACTGCACTATACACTTTGTTGACTTCATGATGATTCAGTATCAGCATAAGAGAAATAGCTTATAGTGAGGTATTCTCTTATCTATTCTAAAGCATAATTTAGAACATAATTGTATATTCAGGGAGAGCTATGTTAATATTCTTTGTATGAAATTATTTAGGAGGAGGATTGGAGTTTATGAAATGTGGGATTCATAAATTTATACGTAATGCAAAGTACAAAATAGAAAAGGTAGAAAAAGACACAGAAAGATGCATAAGGCAGAAAGAGATAGAAAGAGAGAAAAATTTATTTTTTGAATGAATCAGTTTGTCAAATGGAGGACATTATGGATATAATACATAGATTTATGTATTCCACGGAGTGTGAGAACTCAGGTTCCCTTTCAAATAATGTTCTCCAAACAGCTTAACATGTTTCCCACAGTGTATACGACTGTCTGCTGAGCAATTATGTTTTAGAAAACACTAAAAATACTCTATGTAAGCTACTTATCTCATGCTGTCTTTTAGTCATTGACATCAGAAATGCATTTAGTACAAAGCTGAATATATGCCTATAACTGACTAATCTAATGAACACATATTTGATGATTTACAACTCAAGTATATATAATACATAAAGTTATGACATAAATTTATAAGTATACTATATAAACTTTCATCAGAATAATTCATTTCTATTCACCAAACATTCATTAAATGGCTATTTTCTGCTAGATTTTGGAGACATAGAGATTTGATCCCAACCAGATGCAAAGAGACAATCTCAATTTCCAAAGTTATCATTTAAGTATAATTACATATATAGGACTTTAATTGTAGTGTATGGTTTAAATAGCTAGAGAGGTGGTAGTAGTTGCAGTAGTGGTAGTTGTTGTTTATGAGAGTAGGGCTGTTTGGGTCTGAGATTTCATTCATATAAGGAATTCCTCTAGAGGGAACTGTCTTAGCTAATGGATAATGTAATTGATCTTTAGAGAATTGCTTGGGGACTCTGAGAAGTTAAGTGACTTGACTAGAATCAAGAGTCAGTATGTGTTAGGCAAGACTTAGACCCAGGTTTTCCTGATCCTGAGGCTTTTTATACACTATTCTACCCAGTATTATAAGCTGCCTCTTTGGAAACTAGGCAGATTGTTGTGTGTGTGTGTGTGTGTGTGTAAATATATGGGTATATATGTGTCTGTGTATATGTGTATATATATATATGTGTGTGTGTGTGTGTGTATGTGTATACAATTTTATTTAGAAAATCATGTTCTTCCAATATGTTAAAGAAAAACAAGAAAAAATATAAAAGCACAAATTTCATTGTCAGTGAAATAATTTATTTCAAATTTTATTGGGAATGAAGGAAGATGCCAGGTATGGTGGTACATAATGATAATCTCTGCTGTTGAAGAATGATGAAACCAATGCATCCCTTGAGGTTAAGAGTTCTCAGCAGCAATAGGCTAAGCCAACTGTGTGTCCACACAAAGTTTTGCATTAACATGGTGCTTCTTACAGATGTGGAGGCACCCACAAGGTTTCTAAAGAGGGTCCAACTGGCTCAGGTCAGAAATGGGGGAAGACAAAGTTCCCGTACCATTCAGTAGTGGGACTTGGTTCGAGAGTGGTCACTTCATTTACAGCCTTGGCAGAACAGGGAGATGTAGCCTCAAAAAGTTAAATAAGAATAGAAATAATGAATGGTTAGAAAATTGACATATATTTTTTAAATTTTATTTTAGACAAGGGTCAAAACACAAATACAGAATAGAGAAAAGAAACAAAAGCATATCATAAACTTAAATATTGGAACATAAATATAAAGAAAGAAAAAATATTGGAACATCAATATAAAGAAAAAACTGCCATGTACATAGTAGAACATAAGAGAGGATTCAAAATATGTAACAACAAATTTTCATTCCAAGAAAGGCTGCATGATAAATAATATATTTATCCATCTTTTCTTTGCTTCCTTGTGAGTTTCCTTTTGTTCTCTGCTGTGTACTTTTTACTTTGTTCTTTTTTTCCCTCTCCCATGCCTCTTCTCCCAGAAGGTTACAATAAAGTTTAGATATGTTTCTCTATATCTGTAGCTATATACATATACATATATATGTACATACATACATATATAGACACATACTTTCCCAAATATATTCTACTCCTGATTTTTGCTTTTATATGTTTGTGTATATCCAAAGTTTCCTATACCTCCTGCCTTCTCTATTTACTTCTACCCATTACCTTGACTTCCTATTACTTGCCTACCTCCCCCTTCAAGGATTCCTTCCCTGTTCTCCCATTTCCATAAATCTAAACATGCTTTTGTAATCCCCTTTTACCTATTTCCCTCCCCTGGGAAGGAATATCCACTTTGTCCCCTGCCTCCTCCCTATGACCCTACCATTTTATTTCTTCTTAATTTAAAAGTCTTTTATATTCTTCTCAATATATATGTATTATTCCCTCTTAAACCCATTCCTGATGAAAGTAGGATACCAGAACTACCAGCCCTCCTACCCCATCTAATTCCTATATATTGATTCTTCCTCTTGTACCTTGTTTGTATAAAATAATTACCCTTTTCCACTATTCCTAAATGGTTTTACTTTTTAAATTAATATCATAGTCAAGTTTACTCCAGTCTTTATTAAGAGCTACCCAATTCTTAATAAAAATCTTAGACATGCATCTTACATTTTACATTTTAAACAGTCTTTCTTTATGAATCCCTTAAAATCAGTCTTTGACTTGTACCTTACATTTCTTTTGGTTTTTGTATGTCAAATCTTCTATTAAGTTTAGTATTTTTTAATGAAGTCTTGAAAGTCTGAGAGTTTATCAAATATCCATTTTTTCTTTCCTTCAAGATAATACTTAACTTTTCTGGGTGTGATATTTTTGGCCAGAAGCCCAGTTCTTTTGCTCTTCAGTATATTGTGTTTAAATACCTGCAGTCCATTAAGGTCTCTGCTGCTACATTTTGTGTGATTCCAATTGTTGCTCCACCATATTTAAACATATTTAATCTTGATGCTTTTAATATTTTTTTCCTTGAACAGGGATTTTGGAATTTGACTATGATATTCCTATGAATTTTCCTCATAGGATCTATTGTAAGTGGTGATTGAAGGATTTTTTTTTTTCTATTTCTACTCCCCCTCCCAAATTGTTATAATGCTTCAGGACAATTCTCTTTAATTATTTCTTATATTATATTATGACAAAATTCTTTTTTGATCATGACTTTCAGTTAGTCCAATTGTTTTTACATTTTCTCTTCTTGATCTATTTTGCAAATCTATTGTTTTCTTATAAGATGTTTCACTTTCTTATCTATTTTTTCATTATTCAAATTGTGTTTATTTCTTTTTTAATTTTTTTGTTTAATTATTTCTTGATCTCATATTTTCACTAACTTCACTTTACCCAATTCTAATTTTCAGGGTGTCATTTTCTTCCTTAATATTCTGGATCTCAGGGGGTCTAAGTGGTGCAATGAATAGAGCGCTTGTCCTAGAGTCAGGAGGACCTGAGTTCAAATCTTGCTTGACACAACACTTAGTAGTAGCCTTGTGACCTTGGGCAAGTCACTTAACCTCAGTTTCCCTGCCTTCCCCCCTCTAAAAAAGGGGGGGGGAAAGCTCCTGTGTCTCCTTTTCTAGTTGGTTGACTTTCCTTTCATAACCTTGTTTTTCTTGAATTATTCTTTTTTTTTTTTAGTTTTTCCTCCATCTTTATCATTTGATTTTTAAAGAGTTTTTAAGGATCTTCTATGAATTCTTTTTGGACAAGTGACCACTTGATGTTACTTTGTGGGGGTTTATTTACTTCAGTATCCTCCTCTGAAGATGCGCCCCAGTCATCTCTATTCCCATAATAACTTTGTGTGGTTGGATTCTTTCTCCTTTACCTGTGCAATTTTTTTTTGTGGTAATAGATTAATTTTTGTAATCATCTCTAACCCTGGGGTATACGAGATTCTGCTGCATCTTCAGTTCTCTTCTCTAGCCTGAAACCAAAGCCAAACCTCAAATCTGCTATAAATGCCCACAGTCAGGATCTTTCTGCCCCACCTTTTCTTCATTCACCAGGCATGTGCTGGTTACTTTTGCCCTCTGTCCCTCTTTGCAGCATAGCTGGGTCTGGTGTTCCATGTCAGGGAGAGAGTTCCCTCAATCTTCCCAGGCTCAAAAGCCCAAATCCTTTTGCTATCTTATAGACTCTCAAACCAACCAACCCCAGGACTTTCCACTTACTGTTTACCTGCTGCTAATTATTAAAATAGAACTTAGGCTGGAAGTGTTTACTCTTCACAGGGACCAAACCTTGCACTAGAATTTTTCTTTAGATCTTCTCAAATTGTCCCAAGAAGATGCAGGTTGCTCCCCTATTCTTTTTTATCTCCACCCACAATTTGTTCACCCTAAGGTGCTATTTTAACTCTTTTGTGGAGGAAAATCTTGAGAGCTTGGAACTTTCTGACATACTCTGTCTTCTTCCCAGAATCCTCTTCAAAAAATTGATGTTAAAAATAGTTAATGACAAATATTTGGTAGAAGGCAAAACTGAACTAATGATTTTTTTCCAGTTTATTAATGATAGAAATTGGGTGTGGGGTGTGAAAGAGATGAATTGACATTTTATAATGAGATCAAGGGAAGGAGAATATTCATTGCTTTTTGAGAAGATTCATTCACACTTATATTAAATGTTCATCTGAACCTCAAATTAAAATAAACAGTTTGTTTGTAGGTGGTTTCCCAGGGTATAAAAGTTACAAATGCACAAATAGTTCTTTTTTACATCAGAATCAGGAAGGGAATTCTGAAGTTTAATCCTTTCAGTACTAAAACTCAAACAATAACCATCACAACAAATTGTTTTAGAACATTTAGGATGGAGGTCTTTCTAAAATGAATTGCATACTAACTTAGCAATTTAAGCACACTATTAGGAATATAAATGAACATTTTATTAATTATTCAAAATCCTTATTATGAAATCTGTTTCTGTACTGTGTATTATAGAGTGTTTTCTCAGCACTTATTAGGAGTGGAATAATATTTGCCCCAAACTGAAAATGAGCACAGAGATCTCTGACTTTTTTTTTCTCCATTTTTTCTGCATACACACACACATACACATACGTATTTGTATAAGTATATATGTGTATGTATGTATATATGATGGGGAGTTTTTTTTTGCTTTTTCTCTCATTATCAGGTTTCCAATGAAAAAGCTGTCTAATGTAGGTAACTCTATTTCCTCTTTTCTCACTTGTAATCCCTCTGCAATCTGCATTCCAAATTCAACTGAAACTTCTTTCCTAAGTTACCAATGTGCTCTTAATTTTCATATCTAATCAACTTTTCTCAATCCTCCTCCTCATCAAATAAAATAATAATTGTAATGTGCTTAGCCCTGTTACTGACCCATGTTGTTGTTCAGTCATCTCAGGCATGAGTGACTATTCATGGCTCCACTACCCTTTTTCAGTCTTCTTTGCTCTTTCTTTAGGGTGTTTCAACTAATTATAGATGTTCCCCACAGTTTGTCCTGGGCACCCTTCACTTCTCCTTCTATAATAATATTTGATTTGGTGATCTCATCAGCTCCCATCAGCTATCTCTATGCTTATTATTTCTCAATCTGCATATTGAATCCTAGTCTCTCCCCTGACGTATAGTCCTGTTTCACCAACTGACTTTTTGATATCTTAAACTATGTTCCATATATAACTCAAATTCAACATGTCCAAAAGAGAAGTCATTTTCTTCCCTCATCCTCGTCATCCAATCACCTCCTTTCACCTTTTATATTAGTATGCATGGCACCACTCTTCTCCCAGTCACCTATTATTGAAATATCTATGTCACCTTTAATCTGTTCTAACCCTATTGTAAAGTTTTATTATTTTTACCTTCACAACATCAGTCTCATAAATGCTTCCTTCTCTCCACACAACCTGGTACAAACCTTCAGCACATTTCACCTGGATGATTACAATACCTTTCTGTCTGGTCTCTTCAACTTGTTTAGCCACAATCTGATCCATCTTTCATTTAGCTGCCTAAGTGATTTTCCTAAGTGTAGATCTGACTATGCCTATCTTCATATTCAATAAACTCCCTGCTAATCACAGGATCAATTATAAAACTTTCTTTTTGGCATGTAAAGTCCTTCATCACAGGGCTTCTTTCTACAATTCCAGCTTTCTTACATTTTATCCCCCCCCCCATTTACTTTAAACCCTACTATTTGCTGTTCTTCAAATATGATACTTCATCTACTGACTTTTCACTGGCTGTCTCCCATGTCTGAAATGCTCTTTCCTCAAATCTGCCTCCTAACTTCCCTGACATATTTCAGGTAAAATCCCATCTCCTGCTGTAGGCTTTTTCTTGCCTCTTACCCTTTTGTGCTTTCTCTATAAATAAGGCTTGCATTTACACTGATTATAATTTGTGTGTATGAAGTTATTTGCATGTTGTCTTCCCCAATATAATATAAGCTTCTTGAAGTTAAGAACTGCGTTATTGCCTCCCCCTTTTTTATTCCAGTATTTAACAAAGTGCCTGGAACATATTAAGTACTTAATAAATGCTTTTTGGATAAGTGACTGTCAGCTGTCATTACATGGTCCTGTTATGTCCATTTCTCTTTTAGATCTTTACACCCTTCAATTTGCTGCTTTTAACCTACTATTGTCTGGGAAATCAGACAACCATGTTGTAAAATTCACTTGTAAAAAAAAAGTGCTGTATAAAAGCATCAAAGTTTCTTCCATAATCAATATACATGAGTGAACTTTGTGATTTTTCTTTCAGCTATTTGGGTGTCATTTTTATTCACTTTATCATTTATTCCTGCATTCCAAATAGTTAAGGTTGTATTTGGATAAGTGAAGATTTATTGTATATAGAATGATTTATAAAGAAATGTTTACTGAACTGAAATACGTAACCCTGTGCCTATTTGTTTAAGTCTTCATTAAATATTCTAACCTTTCTTTAAATTGTTTTTTTCAAGAATGTAACAGTACAGTATTTTAAGTATTGCTTTCAAGGTGCTTAAAACTTAGCTTGGAATTATGAAACTAGCTGAAGAAAAATAAAGTAGTGAATATGAAAAGACAGACTAGGAAAACCCCAAGAATCTGGCACCACTCAGAACTAGGAAGTAAGCCAAAACCCCATAGCCTCATTTATGTCTAATATTGAGAAACTGCAACAGGTCTCTAATGGTGGAAAAAATACTGTCTAGGCAGTGTTCCCATAAAACCATGTACGTGTTTTAACTATAATTATTAAATGACTCCTTGTGCTATGGGAATATTTTTAATGCTACTAAAAAGAAGCAAGTTGAAATTATGAAGATGATGGTGTAAATTTTGTTGAGGTCAAGAAAAATAACATTAGTGATGTAGCATTACCCTTTAATTCGCTAATTATTTTTAGCAGTCCTTCCTGGAAATCATTTGGCTACATACACAATATTTGAATTTTAGGCAGAAAAAAAAAGTTGATTGAAAATATTGATTCACAAAATCAAGCTTATGTATATCCCTGAATGAGTAGCCCAATAACTTAAGTAATCAATAATTATAGCATAATTGTCATTTATGATAATGGTGATTGATTGAGGTTAAAAATAGGCTAAATTATACCTGATAACTAAAACATAGAAGGGAATGAGACATTTCAGAAATTGTTATCTTTATTTTAAATTTAACTTTTATTGAAGCTATATTGTATTTTTTTTTAATTACTCCAACTTCCAATATCTCCCCATTCTCAACCTTGAGAGAGGAAGATTTTTAAAATGAGCAAAAAAAGCAGTTTAGCAAAGCTAACTCATACATAGATTCTCATTGGTAGCATATGCAATTTTTTAAAAGACTTCTATGAAAAAAAATCATTAGAGATAATGTTCCAAGGAGTTGAAATCAAGCAGAGTTGCTAGGGGAGAATTACTCAGACTGTGTATGTGTGTGTGTGTGTGTGTGTGTGTGTTTGGGAGTGATACTTATCTCTAAACCCACCTGTAATATTAGGCCTGTGACTAATAATTTGAGCTTCTTCTAAGGTATTTCCTCAAAACTCAATTGTCCTTCAAACTGGCAGAAGTTATTAAAATTTTGGACAGGAAGAGGTTTTATTTATTTGTTTTATTTTTTTCTCTGAAGAAATAGACAATGCTAAAGAATATTTACTGGGCTCCAGATGGGGACAGAAGAAATTGTCCTCCTAAGAACATTAGCAGGGCATATCACCGAACTGCCTGAGGGAAGTCTATAGAATGATAAAGGTCCTCTAAGGTAGAGGACTTATTTATAATGTAAATTTGACACCATCATATTTTGGAAGTTTAAAAGAGTTGTGAGGTTTTTTATTCATTTGTTTTTTGTATTGTTGACTTCACTGTAAGATTTTGTGTAAATGGTGAGTGAAAGAACTATTTTTTTTTGAGTCATGCTTCAATAAATAACTGGTCAAAGCATATTAAGGAACAGTACTCAAAAAGAATTGCAAAATTTTCACAACCACATGAAAGGATATTCCAAATCACTAATAATAAGAACAATACAAATCAGAATGACCCTGAATTTCACCTCATACCTGGAAATTGAGCAAAAATGAGCAAAAATGTCAATAGTTAATATGAGAGAGGTTGCAGACTAGTAATACATTGTTGGTGGTACAACTATTTCAGAAAACAATTTCTATTTTCTAAAATATTCATACTCTTTGAACTAGACGTTCTGTTATTGGGCTTATAGCCCCAAGGTAGCCATTAATAAGAAAGAAGTCCCCACATGCACCAAACATTCTCTCCTCTCTCCTTACCTCAGGCGGTTCTGCCCAAAGGAAGGTAAATTTTAATGGCCAAGAGCTACCTAGTTAACTTGGCATTTACAGGCTAGATTTCTTTCTCAAAGAGAAAGCCTTAAACCTAATTCTCTCTGATCTCAGGGATTGAAAAGCAATAGGTCCCTACCCAAGCACCACTTACAGGTTATTTTGGGGCCCTCCTGTCTCAGAGTGAATACAAAAAGTAATTTTTCTCTTTTAGCCAGCAACCTTGAGGATCTTCCCTTCCCAATGTAATTTTTTTTAATTAAAGGGACCATCCCTTGAATGACTTCTTAAAGAGAGCTATTTACTGAATGAGTATTACCTCCTTCAAAGTGAGAACCTGAAAAGACCTTAGCTTAAAAGGACCAAGGTGTCCCACTGCATCCTAGGCCATCACTAGTCATCCTGATCGATATCTGACCACTGGACCCAGATGACTCTGGAGAAGAAAGTAAAGCTGGTGACTTTGCACAGTCCTCCCTCAAATCAAAGTCAATTGCAAGTCATTTCATCATCTTCCTGATATGATTTTCCTAGAGAATGAAGGACAAATCACAAAACCACAACAACAAAAATTTTATAGTGGCACCTTTTATGACAGGAAAGATTAGAAACAAATTAGATGCCCATTGATTTGGGAATGAGTAAACAATTGTGGTCCATGAATGTAATGGAATAATACTGTGCTAAAAGAAATGGTGGGCGTGATGAATACTGAGAAGTATAGGAAGATCTACATGGACTGATGTATTCTGAAGTTAGCATAGACAAGAAAAGAAAATACATAATTATATCAAGGTAAAATGGAAGGAACACTTGTATAAAAAACAAAAAAAAAGCAACAGACACAAAAGTGAATGTAAAAAAAAATCACAAAGATTAAGCAGGACTTAAATGAAGAAATAGGAGAGAATAATCTAGCCCACTCCTTCATAGATGTGGGAGATCCATAAGAGTTAATGCTTTACACGTTTCCTGATGTTTTCAATGTATTAAGCAGTTGTCCTGATTTTTCCCTCTTATGTTTTTATATTTTCCCATTGTCTTTAAAAACAACTATGATATGAGACAGCTCTCTAAAAAGGGGAGTATGAAAGATACAAGAAATAACTATGACAATGTTAAAAAGAAAAGAAGATATCAAAGAAAATAAGTAACTTAAAAACTTATTTTAATTAATAATATAAATTAAAAAATTATTTTAATAAAAACTTAAAAAAACTTTAAAAATTAGAAATAAAATCATTTGGTGTTTTAAAGCTTGAGATTTCCAGAATACTTTGTTCCTTAATTATTTTAGAAAACTGAAATGCTATATTATGTAGTTATAATTTTGCCCAAAATTATATATTTGTATATTTACTTTTCTTATTTCTGTGCCTTTTTTTCTACTCACTGAGTCCCCACCTGGATTCACGTTCTCTCCTTTTTCTTTAACTATTGCAACAGCCCCTTAATGGGACTTCCTATCTTCAGTATCTGCTTTCTTCGATCCATTTTATACATAAATGTCAATCCAATATTTCCAAAACACAAGTCTGACCATACCACTCTCCTTTAGAAGAAGTTGCAGATCAAATACAAAAACATCTGAAATTTAAATCTGTTTTCAGACTAACTTTATCTAGTATTCCCCCAAAACAATGTTCCAGGTACACTGGTCTACTTACTATTCCTCAGATATGGCATTTTATCTCTAACCACTAAGTCTTCACATGCATGGTCGCTTTGAAGTATATGTCTTTTATTTCAATTTCATTAAATTCATAAATACTTTCCAGGCTCAATTCACATGTCATGTGCTTCATGATACCTTATCTTCAATCCCTCCCCAGCTCATTCTGAGAGTTATGGTACTCTATAGCTTTGAGGAGTACTAGAGAAGTGTCAAGTACTTTCTGCCTTTTACAATTACTTTATATTTACCTTGAACATGTTTATTTACACAGTTGTATATGTGATTTTCCTTCTCCTGCAAAAAAAAATCCCCTTGAGGGTGTTAACTTCCATTTTTTTCTTTCTGTATCCAAAGCTTACTAGTGCCTGAATGTACTGGGTACTTCTTAAATCATTATTGAATGAGCCAGTGAAAAATGAGAGGAGAAGATTATCATGAAATAGAACATGGGGCAATTTTTTTTTATGAATGTCAATTGAGAGGATATCATCTTTTTATGTCCCATGACTTTTTAAATTTTTTAAAATAATTCATGTTTAGTTTTCAATATTCATTTCCATGAGATTTTGAGAATCAAATGCTCTCCCCCCAAAACTGAGAAGGCATGAATTCAGATTACTCCTTCCACAAGCTGCCCTCTTTTCTATCACCTCAATACATCCTTGCTTATCACTTTCCCCCTTACTTTTGTGAACAGCAAGATAGAGTTATATACCCCAGTATATCTTATTTCCCAGTTGCATGTAAAAACAATTTTTAACATTTATTTTTATTTTTTCTTCCAGAATTTATTTATTTATTTTTAGTTTTCAATATTCATTTCCACAAGATTTTGAGTTATAAATATTCTCATCTCTCCCCTACCTCCTACCCCAAGGTGGCAAGCATACTGAATACTCCTTCCCCCCATTCTGCCCTCTCTTATATCCCCCCTTAGCCCTTTATCCCTTACTTTATTGTAGGGCAAGATGATTCTTGGTTTTAATTCTAGCTCCTTTGATCTCTGGAATATCATATTCCAAGTCCTTCCATTCCTTAATGTAGAACCAGTTATATCCTGTGTTATCCTCATTGAATTTCCACAATATTCAAACTGTTTCTTTCTGACTGCTTGAAATATTTTCTCCTTGACCTGGAAACTCTGGAATTTGGATATAATATTCTTAGGAGTTTTCTTTTTGGTATGTTTTTCAAGAGGCAAGGAATTCTTTCAATCTCTTTTTTACCTTGTGGTTCTAGAATATCAGGGCAGTTTTCCTTGAAAATTTCTTGAAAGATGATGGCTAGGTTCCTTTTTTTATCATGGCTTTCATGTAGTCCAATAACTTTTAAATTATCTGTTTTGGATCTATTTTCCAGGTCAGTGGTTTTTCCAATGAAATACTTCATATTGCCTTCTATTTATTTTTTTCTTTTGGATCTGTTAAGTCATTAGGTTTTATTTACTCCAATCTAATTTTGAAGGAATTATTTTTTTCATTGAACTTTAGAACTTCCTTTTGCATCTGACCAGTTCTGCTTTTTAGGGCATTCTTCTCCTCATTGGCTTTTTGGAAGTCTTTTTGCCATTTGAGTTAGTCTATATTAAGGTGTTTTTTTCTTTAGTATTTTTTGGGGTCTCCTTTAGCAAATTGTTGACTTGCTTTTATGATTTTCTTGCAACACTCTCATTTTTCTTCCCAATTTTTCCTCTGCTTCTCTTACTTGATTTTCAGAATCTTTCTTGACCTCCTCCATGGCCTGCAGCGAATTCACATTTTTCTTGGAGTCTTTCGATGCAGGAGTTTTGATTTTGTTTTCTTCTGGTTCTATGTATTGATCTTCATCGTCACCAAAGAATGATTCAATAGTCTGATTTCACTTCCTCTGTTTGCTCATCTTGCCAGCCAATTACTTGACGTTTGAGCTTTTTGCCATGGTAGACCTCTGCTTCCATAGTGGAGAGTGCTGTGTCCCAAATTTCTGGGGTTTTGTGCAGCTGCACCATCAAGGAGATTCCTGCATTTGCTATCTGATCAGCCATTTGGTCCCCCCACCATCTGTGGGCCTGGAGCTCCATAAGCAGCTAATGCCACAGAAGCTCCACCTATGTCACCCCAGGGCTGGGGTCAGACCAGCTGGACCATGCTCTCCTCTCACCTAGGTCCAACAGAAATTCCCCATTCACCTTTAGCTTTCTCTTTGGCATTAATGGATTGAGAAATCTGGAAACTGCCACAGCTTCCAGTGATTCAGTCCTATGAGATCTGTTCTGGGCAGCCTGTGCCTCTGGTCTATGCTAGTGTGGCGCACACAGGTCTGCGCTCTGCTCCCAGTCCAGTGTGATATACTCTTCCTATTGACCTGTCAGGCTGCTTTAAGAGGAAGATTTGTTTCACTCTTATTTTGTGTCTTCTGTAGCTCTAAAATTTGTTGAGTCATTTTTTACAGGTATCGGTTGTGGTTGAAGTGTGAGCTCAAGCACGTTTCTGCTTTTACTCAACCATCTTGGCTCTGCCCTTAACTTTTGTTTTTAAAATTTTGGATTCCAAATTCTCTCCCTTCTTTCCTCCCCACTGAACCTTATTAAGAATGTAAGTAATCTGGGGAGGCTAGGTGGCACACTGAGTAAAGCTCTGGCCCCGGAGTCAGAAGAACCTGAGTTTGGTTCCGGCCTCAGACACTTAACACCCCCCCCACACACACACACACAAACTAGCAGTATAACCTTGGACAAGTTACTTAACCCCAATTGCCATCCAAAAGGGAAAAAAAAGAATGTAAGTAATCCAGTATAGGTTATGCATGTGTAGTTATGCAAAATGTTTCCATACTAGTTATGTTGTGAATGATTAAGTATATTTCCATCCATCCTATCCTGCCCCCCCCCATTTATTCTATTTTCTCTTTTGACCTTCTACCTTTTAAAAAGTTTTTGCTTACATAGACATCTCCTCTAATCTGCCCTCCCTTCTATCTTTCCCTCTCTTACCCCTTTATCCCCTACTTCACAGAAAAATTCCAAATTGAGTATTTTATTCCCTCCTTAAATCAAACCTACTGGGAGTAAGTTTCATTCACTCCCTCTCACCTACACCCTCTTCCCCTCCATTATATGAGCATTTCCTTGCCTCTTTTATGGGAGGTGATTTATCCCATTCTATCTCTCCCTTTCTACTTCTTCCAATATATTCCTCTTTCACGCATTAATTTTATTTTTTAGATATCATCCCTTCATATTCAACT
>NW_027186349.1:5410996-5425498 GCF_028583685.1 Petaurus breviceps papuanus
TCTCTCTCTCTCTCTCTCTCTCTCTCTCTCTCTCTCCTCCAACTACCCTAATACTGAGAAGGATCTCATGAGTTATAAATATCAACTTTCCATGCAGTAATATAAACAGTTTAACTTCAATAAATCCCTTATGATTTCTCTTGCCTGTTAACCTTTTCATGCTTCTCTTGACTCTTATATTTGAAAGTGAAATTTTCTATTCATCTCCAGTCATTTCATTCAGAATACTTCAAAATCCTCCATTTCATCAAATGTAAAATTTTCCCCTGAATTATTATATGCAATTTTGCTGGGTAGGTGATGCTTGGTTTTAATCCCACCTCCTCTGACCTTTGGAACATTATATCCCAAGTCCTCTGATCCCTTAATGTAGAAGCTGCTAGATCTTGTGTTGTCCAGAGTGTGTTTCTACAATACTTATATTGTTTCTTTCTTGCTTCTTGCAATATTTTCTCCTTCACCTGGGAAGTCAGGAATTTGACTGTAATACTCCTAGAAGTTTTCCTATTGAGATCTCTTTAAAGAGGTGATCGGTGGATTCTTTCCATTTCTATTTTCCCTTCTTGTTCTAGAATATCACGGCAGTTTTTCTTGATAATTTCTTTTTAAAAAAACAATAAATTTATTTATTTATTATTTAATTTTCAACATTCATTTCCACAAGATTTTGAGTTACAAATTATCTCTCTGTCTCTCCCCTACCCTCCACCCCAAGATAGAAGACCCTTTCCCCCTTCCTTCTCTCTCTTATGTGCTCCCCCTAGACCCCTTACTTTCTTGTAGGGAAAAATGGATTTCTGTGCCCCATTGCATGTATATCTTATTCCCCATTTGCATGTAAAATTTTTTTTTAACTTTTGTTTTTAAAACTTTGATTTCCAGATTCTTTCCCTTCTTCCCTACTCATCCACCTCCACTGGGAAATCAAGCAATTCAATATAGGTTGTACATGTATAGTTATGCAAAACATTTCCATATTAATTATATTGTGAAATACTAACTATATTTCCCTTCATACTAACCCGCCCCCATTTTTTGTATTTTCTTCTTTGACCCTGTCCCTTTTCAGAAGTGTTTGCTTGCTTCTAACTATGCTCTCCCACAATCTGACCTCCCTTCTATCATTCCCTGTCTTATCTCCTTCTCCCCTACTTTCCTGTAGGGTAAAATACCCAATTGAGTGTGACATTCCCTCCTTAAGCCAAATCCAATGAGAGTAAGGTTGACTCATTTTCTTTCACTTTTCTGCTCTTCCCCTCCGTTGTAACAGTTTTCTCTTGCCTCTTTTTTGTGAGATAATTTTTCCTATTCTATCTGTCCCTTTCTCCAATATATTCCTCTCTCACCTCTTAATTTCATTTTATAGATATCATCCCTTCATTTTCAACTCATCCTGTGCCCTTTGTCTATGTATATATGTACACACATATGCCCTCCTATACATACACATATGTATGTGTGCATATATATACACACATATATGTGTATGTATACATATATGTGTATTATGTACATATATATGTGTATATATATATATTTTTTTTCCCTTCAACTATTCTCATACTGAGAGATGTCAAATAAGTTACAATTATCATTATCCTGATTGTGTTTCCACAATACTCGAATTGTTCCTTTCTGGCTGCTTGCTATGTTTTCTCCTTGACCTGGGACGCCTCAAATTTGGCTACAATATTCCTAGAAGTTTTCCTTTTGGGAACTCTTTAAAGAAGTGATCAGTAGATTCTTTCCATTTCTATTTTCCCTTCTTGTTCTAGAATATCAGGGTAGTTTTCCTCGATAATTTCTTGCAAGATGATGTTTAGGCATTTTTTTCTTTTGATCATGACTTTCAGGTAATTTTTAAATTATCTCTCCTGGATTTATTTTCCAGGTCAGTGGTTTTTCCAATGAGATATTTTACATTTTCTTCAACTTTTTCATTTTTTTGGTTCTGCTTTATTTCTTGATTTCTCATAAAGTCATTAGCTTCCATTTACTCTATTCTAATTTTTAAGGAATTTTTTTCTCCAGTGACCTTTGGACCCTCTTTTTGCCATTTGTCCAATTCTGCTTTTTAAGTCATTTCTTTTCCTCAATTGTTTTTTGCATCCTTTTTTTTCCCTTTTGTGTTTGTCTATTTTTTTAAGGTGTTATTTTCTTAGGAATTTTTTGTTATCTCCTTTAGCAAGCTATTGACTGTTTTTTTTCATTATTTTCTTGCACCACTACAATTTCTCTTCCCAATTTTTGCTCTACTTCCCTTACTTGATTTTCAGCATCCTTTTTGAGCTCTTCCATGGCCTGCAACAAGCTCATATTTTTTTTGGAGTTTTTTGATAGAGGAGCTTTGACTTTGTTGTCTTCTTCAATTTGTATGTTTTGATTTTCTTTGTCACCAAATAGATTCTAAAGTCTGAAGTTGTTTTTTTTTTTTGCTCATTTTCCCAGCCCAATACTTGACTTTCTAACTCCTTATCTAGGACTTGTCTAACCCCTTGTCAAGGACTCTGTTTCCCGGGGGGTGGGGAGGTGGAGGTGGATGTGAGTATGTTTGTAATGAAGCAAGTTGCAGGGCTTTTGTATAGCTGTTTTCAGAGATACTTCTAGGGACCTAAATTTTCAGCTCTTCCAAAGTGGTATGATCAAAGGGGAAGTGTTTCCTCCTTTTTCCTCCTTTCCTGGTCTATGCTCTGGTCTGTGAGTGACCACATGCACTCTTTTCTGCTTTGGAAACTTGAGGAAGATTCACTCTCTACTGCAGCCACAAATTTTGCCACACTAATGCTCCTCCTTACCCCAAGAAACCCCCCAGCACTGTGATCTAGTTCTAGGCAGAGTAGAGCAAGAGAATTCTGCCTCAGTGATCTCTGCAATCCCCCTTTGATCAGCTTCTTGATCCCCCTACCCTCTATGGGCTGGGAGCTTCAAAAGAGACACTGCTGTTGCTGCTACTGCCACTGCCACTACCTCCACCACCCTAGGGCTAAGGCCTAGAACATATTCCTCTCGCACCGAGGTCCTACAGAATTTTCCTGTTGACCTTCCACATTGTCTTTGGTGTTTGTGGGTTTAAAATTCTGGAAACCACCACAGCTGCCAGTGATTCAGTCCCTGAAGCCTTCTCTGTCCCTGTCTGTGATGGCTCAGGCCTTGCTTGACTGCACTCTGCTCACAATCTAGTATGATAAAACTTTCCTGTTCAACTTCCAGGCTGTCTTGGGCTGAAGATTTGTTTCATTCTGTCATTTTGTGGGTTCTGTATCTCTGGAATTTGTTTGCAGTAATTTTTTACAGTTATGTGGAGGGGTTTAGGGGGGAGTTCAAGCAAGTCCCTGCTTTTATTTCACCATCTTGGCTCCATGACCAAGAAAATGTAATCCTTACTAGCTATCCTAAAGACATGACACATATGAAAAATGAGACTAGAAATGAATTGAGAATAAATATTATTTGTAGGTCCAGTGGAACATCACATCCAAACCAGAAGGGAAAACAAGAACAATAAAGCTTTCTTTTTTTACCACAAAATAGAGAAGAACTAAGAGGAGAATGTGCTCCTTTGCCTAAGAAAATGCAGATAAAAGAGAGGAGATCTCAGTACTTTCTCTATTATGAAAATTAGAGAAATTAGGAGAATTGAGAAAATAGTAAATCTCAAAAGACACAATTCCTTCTAAGTCACAGAATCATAGGATCATATAATTGGAATCCATTAATCTATCCCCAGTCTACCACCACCATTGATACAAGGCAGTTATGTACTACAATTCATAGAATGCTGAACTTTGAGTCAGAAAGGCCTGAGTTTTAAATCTGTCTAAGACATTTATAAGATGTGTGACTGGACAAGTCAATTAACCTCTCAGAGCCTTAGTTGCCTCATATGTAAAATGAGTAATAATAGCATCTACTCCCTAGAGTTTTGAGTACATAATGAAGTAACATAAGTCAAGTTCAATATAAGTACTCACTACTATTAGCTATTATTATTGTTACATGTTAGGAAACTGAATCCCAAGAAGTTAAATTACTTACCAAAGTCACTCCCATAATAAGGATCAGAGGGGAGATTGGAACCTGGTCCCAGCCATCCCAGGACCAGTTTTCTTTTCATTATAACATGTCTCCAGAACCTGTTTATTAATTCTGGTTTGGTCTTCAAGTTAAATCATCACCATCATCATAATCATCTCTAAAATAAATTTTATTTAATAGTTATGTGAAAAACTCTGCAATAAGTACTTCATAAATATTATTTAATTCTTACAATAACCTTGTAAGATGTATACTATAACTATGTTAATTTCACTGATGAGAAAAGAGACAAACATGTTAAATGATTTTTTCTGAAAGTCACACAACTAATGTGTCTGAGGTTGTATTTGAACTCAAATCTTCCTGATTCTAGACCCAATGCTTGATTTATTCATTGTACCACTCAGCTGTGTATGTGTTTCTTTCTCATGTTCCTTCTTCATAACATCCAGCTCTGTTTAACACCTTTCTTTTCTTGAAAAGACCATACTGTAAGTTTTGCATTCTACGCTCTATTGGATGTAAATACCAGTGGAGAGATCCCTCTGACAGGCTGGACATATTTTGAAATAATAGGTTCTTGCTCTGTTCACAACAATTACCTCCTCTGCCTAGTCAGCCTGGTTAGTTAGAGCCTGTTTTTTACTAGCTCAAGCCATGTGAAGGAATGAGAAGTTATTATATCCAAACATTCCAAAAAGTTGGAAGGTAACTGAAAATCAATTCATTGTCAGGTATAGCTAAGCAGGCAATCTTCCAAAAGCTTGGCCATGTTGTATAAAATGCTTCCACATTAAACTTCTGTTTACTATATATAGTCAACTTGGCAAAACTGGCATACTTCTAAGGGACCACCACCTAGTTTTCTGTACTTATCAACACAGAATCATTTTGTATCTATTTTTAATATCCCTTTGGATTTTATTTGAAAAAAAAAAACTCTGGTGAAGAGTACATAGGGGACAGAGCTATGAGTACCATAGGGGACAGAGAAGATGTCAGAGTGGCAGGGAGAAGTAAAGTTCAGATTCTCCAAAATGATTCCTCCACAAATATCTAGAAAATGTACTGGGGAAATTTAAGAAGAAAAGAAAATCACAGTAAATTACTTTTCTAGGCTAGGTTGGAATAGGGGGACAAAGATTTCTGTGAAACCTAGTGGTCCATAGGTATGACCATAGCAAGCCATTTAGATCATTCTAGGACAGGGAGATTTTGTGTACCAGGGCAAGAGGAGGATCCAGCCACATACAAAGGGACTCTACTTTGTGTAGTCTACAGAAACAGGTACCATGTGTCAATTCTATCATTCACCATCAAATTCTGGGTCATTAATCCAGGAAGACTGAGAAGGGGACCTGTGCAAATGTATGATATCTAATGGGGAAAAGTGGTCAAGGATCCTATGCTTTCTACTGAGAAGGGAAAAAGTTCAGAAGCACACAGTAAAAAAAGAAGTAAATGTGGCTCTTATCCCAGTAATGAATCATGGTCTCAGCTCTATTATTCAGCCAAATTTGAAGTTTGCAAAAAATAAATAGGGCAAGGAATTCTGGATGAAAATGGAAACTGAAATTGAATCACTTTGAGTATGCATAGCTTTCCAACTTTCTGATAGTGGCTCAGTCTAGCAGCAGTCAACTGAAACTTCAATCAAGGCAAGCCAACAGGAGTGTTGTGCAGACACAGATCCAAATTTGGAATCACCAAAGCTTACACCAGTGATAATACTTTGCTCTGAATAAGACCTCTTTGAGAATACCAAAAGCTTTCAGGTCCCCACCTTGTGTTTCCCTAAGATTTTGGAATAAAGTAATATTCAATATTGCACGAAAGCAACATTAGGGCCCATGCAGACAAAACCCCAGCCCAGATAATCTTATATGAAGTGTATTGAGTAAAGCTTTAAAAGTAAGTCCTAAATCAGGATGTAGCTTGGAAGAAGAATAAAAATAAAAAAAAAATCTTGCCGTAAAGAGATATTATGGTGATAGGGATGTCTAAAACACAAATTCAGAAAAAGGAATGACTACAAAATATCTACTAGAAAAGTCTCAGAAAAAGCTTAGGCAAAGCATGGTTAACCAGGATTCCTAAAGGATCTGAAGCAAGAAGTTTTTTTTGTTTTTTTAAAGCAAAAAAATATATTTTGAAATCTAAATAAGAGCAATAATATAAAAAAGGAAAATAAATGAAACATATAGGGGAAAAAAGTTTTGGGAAGAGAATTAACAGTTGGAAGAAGTATAAATTTTTATCCTGGTGTGGTAAAAAATATCTCACTGAATATTAGACACAATCATGTAGAAACAGACCTTGTGAGTCCACAGGAAATATTAAAACAAAGTCAGAAGACTTAAAATATCAAAGATGTAATATATTTCCTAGCCAAAATATCAAAGGAAAACAAAAAAAACTGTCCTAGAAAACAAATGGAGAAAAAAACAAAACAAAACTAACAACAACAACTCTTAAGAATCATTTTACAATCTGATCTCTACTTATATTTAATATATCAGAAGAAATAAATACATAGATATCTTAGAACCAAGGGAAAAATAGAAAAAAATATATATATCCACCATTCACTTTTTGAAGAAACTTCAAAACAAAATTTCCCAGGAATATTTTGTCCCAAATCCAGAGCTTCAAAGAATAAATACTAGAAGCAACCACGAGGAAAGAATTCAAGTAATAAGGAGCTGTAGAAAGATTTAAACAAGGCTTAGCACCTAGAATTATAAAGCAATGAACATTTGGTAATTGATATTTCTGAAGACATCAGAAACAGGTTTAAAAACAAAAATAAACTACTCAGAAAAACTGAATATAATATATACTGTGTACTGAGCTCACTCCTCTCTCAACACCCCCCTCTTTATGATGAAGAGATGAGAAATAAAGAAAACAAGAGAATAGAGTGTAGGGAAATATACAATTGTAATTATAATGGAAGAGAATAACAACTGGATTGGAAAGTAGAATCCAACCATATGTCATTTATGGAAAAAAACAGTTGAAACAAAAAGAGTTTTTTCAAATAAAGAGTTGCAGCAAAATCTATCATGCTTCAGTTGAAGTAAAAAGGCAGGATGAGTAATAGCAAAAATAAACTTAATGGATTAAAAAGGAAACTATATTTTTTTTCTGAAAGGTACCACAGAAAATGAAGTAATATAAATGCTGAATAAATATTACTCAAATAACATAGCACCTAAATATATTTGATGAAAAGTTAAATGAGTTAGAGGGAGAAGTAGTAAAATTTTATTAGTGGGGTACTTCAGAATTTCCCCTTAGGTCCAGATAAATCTAACCAAAAAATAAGCAAAATAGAAATAAAGAACCTAAATAGAAATTTAGAAAAGTTACACATGGTAGACCTCTGGGAATTATTAAAGGTAAATTGAAAGGAAAATGCTTATTCTTCTACTGGGCATACCATCTTGACAAAAAATGGCCATGTTTTGGGACAAAAACAGAAGAAAAATAGAAATATTAAATGTTTATTTTACAGATCACCATGAAATAAAACTAGTCAAAAACACCTGCCAAGTAATTAATTAAAAATAAATTGGAGATTAACCAATTTAATTCTGATTAGGTGGGTCAAAAATACATTACAAGACAAATTATTAATTTCATTAAAATAATTATAATAATGAGACAACATAACAAAATTTTGGGAATGCATCCAAAATAGTACTTAGGGAAAATTTTATATCTGTAAACATTTTCATCAGTAAATTGAGAAATATCTAATCAACTAATGTGACATGCAATTTTTAAAAAAAGAAAAATCAACTAATTAAAAAACCCCAGTTAATCATCAAAATATAAATACAAAGATCATAAAGGAGATGAAAAAAAATTAAAAGAAAGGCTATTGAATTAATGAATAAAACATCAAGCTATTTTAACAACAACAACAAAATAGATTGACCATTAGCAAATGAATTAAAATAAAATTATTAGTTTCCAAAGTTCACAAAAAATGATGAAATAATTAGGAAACATTTCAACCAATTATATTTCCATAAAGCTGACAATCTAAATAAAATAGATTTTACAAGAATATAAAATGCTCAGTTAAAATAAATAATAGAGACCTTGAATAACCCAAATTTTGATAAAGAAATTGAACAAGCCATAAATGTACTCCTAAAGAAAAAGCTCCAGGACCAAATTGATTTACAAATATGTTCTGTAAAACATTTAAAGAAAAATTAATTCCAATAACCAAAATCTTTATTAGAAGTTAGAAAAAAAGTTAGAAAAAAGCATTGCTGTCAAATTCTTTTTATGACATAAATGTGATTTTGATACCTAAATCACAAAGAGAAAATCAGTAATGTTTATTAAAAAAAAATTAAGCCATTGAAAATTTCAACAAGTTTGCAGGATATAAATTATACCAACATAAATTAACAGTATTTTTATATATTACCAACAAAATTCATTCAATAGAGATAGAAAGAGAAATTCCATTTCAACTAATTGATATCTGTGTGTGTGTATAAACACACACACACACACACACACACACATATATATATATATATATATATGTAATGTATGTATATGCATATTGTAAAGCCAAGCATAAGCAACTTTCCAAAGGACTGCTGCCATGAACAGCTTTCAATGTTCTGATTACACAGTATTGTGAACTCTGTATTTATTCAGTAACAAACTGAGAGAAAACATTCACAAAAATCAAAATACTGCATTCACAATGTTATAACTTAACAACTTATCACTAAAGTGGCCACATAGTTATCACCAAAGTGGTCACATAGTTTTGAGCAACAAAAGATACCATTCATTTAGTAACACAATCATTTAGTAAGTCCTTAATTCAATCATCCTTAAAAAGGCAAGCCTCCTTAATTTACAGAGTACAAAGGTCAAGGTTCTCCATGCCTAGATCACATTGTCTTAATCTCTTCAATCAAAAAGTTCTCTTTCTTTTTAATTGGAGAATTCCTGAACTCAAACATCTAAATATAAAAATTCTCCACCCTTAGCACACAGTAAGTTATGATTATCTCAGTATGCATTAAATACCCAAGGAGAGGTTTTTTCTTCTTGAATTGAGGCAGGCTCTCAGCTTCCCTGGTTCCTCTTCCATGGTCCTAGCTCCTGCCCAAGTCTATCCAACTGCTACCTGGGTTCAAAGGCAGACAGCTCTCAGTTCTTTGTCCACCTTCCTGTGAAGTTCTCATTCCATATTGAAGCTCACAGTGTCTGGTCCACCTCAAGTTCTTCACAGTTTCCATTTCCAGGAAGACAAAGCTTAACAAAGCCATAATAACATTTATTCACGTTGCTGGAATCATCATCAATTCACTTTCTGCCTGAGAAATCAACATAGACCCAAAATAAATGTTTGAGGAATCAATGCACATCAACAGTATGGCCCCAGCACCTCTGAAATTGTCAGTAAGACCCTCCTCTAGGATTTCTGTAAGCATAACACAAGAAAATCCTCTTTCAGGGCTTCTGAACCAGCAGAAAGGTCCCAGAGTTTCTCTAACAATAGCACTGTCCTCTATCAGCAGACGCATCTGACAAAGTAACATCAAAAGAAAGTACCTACACCACAGCCATTCCTGCTCCCAGTTCTCTTCCCAACTCTCTTCTCATTTCTCAGTTCTTCTCAATTCTCAGTTCTCATTTCTCTTCTCATTTCTTCTGAGTTCTCAGTTCAGTTCTCAGTTCACTTCTCTCTCCCCAGCAGTAGCAGCCCAGCCTCCAGAGGCTTGCTCCCAGCAGTTCTGGCCTGTCTTGGTTTGGGCTTTTCCTTATATGTGATATTAGCTCCTCCTTGTTCTTATCCTTCCTGTTATGGCAACAAGACCATCCCACTGTGAGATTCACAAGTTCTGGGTCTTAATACTTGACACAATTATGAACTTGAAACTAAGTGCTAAGTACCTGTTAGCTTGTAAATACAAAGGACAGGGAAGATCTTCAAATTCCCATTACCATTATACGTGTGTATATATGTGTGGTGCTGCATAATATTTGTGACCCTACCTAGAGAAAGGATGTGAAGACAAATATTATTTATATACAAAACACTATAAATAAATAATGACAGATCTAAATAATTAGAAAAATGTTAATTGCTCATAACTAGGCTGTGCCAATATATTAAAATGACAATACAAACTAAATCAATTTACTTATTCATGCATACTAATAAAACTATCAAAAGATTATCTAAATAGAAAATATGATCAAGTTGATGTGGAGGAATAAAAGGTAGAGAATTTCAAGGGAATTAATGAAAAGAAAGTTTGAAGGGTACTTGTGGAAACATCATACATTATACAAAAGAAAATCAGCATAGAAGCTGGGAGCTTGATAACATAAAGTTTCCATAATTGTGGTAGGAACTCATTTTTTTTTCTTTCTTTGTTCTTTTTATTTACTTTTTGTTTAATGCTTTATTAACTTCTGATATACATCATCCATTTCCACCAGATTTTGAGTTACAAATTTTCTCCCCATTTCTCTCCCACCCACCACCCCAAAATAGCAGTCCCACAGGATATCCCCTCTTCCAATCTGCTCTCTCCCACATTTTCCCCAATACCCCTTTACAATTTTCCAGTGGATCTCTATGCCTCAGTGCCTGCACATCCCATTTCCCAATTACATGTAAGATGGTATTAATAATAGTGTATATATATATATATATATATATATATGTGTGTGTATGTGTGTGTGTGTGTGTATGTGTGTGTGTATGTATACATATATACATCTTTGAATATTTGATTTCAAAACTTTCAATTCCAGATTCATTTCCCTCCTTCCCCATCACCCACCCCTACTGGGAAGATATGCAGTTCAGTATAGGTTGCATATGTGTGGCTAATGCAAAATAATAACATAGTAGATACATTGTAAAAGACTGACTACACTTCCCTCCCTCCCATCCCACCTCCCACCCACTCTACTCTCCACTTTGATCCCATCTATTTTCAAAAGTGAGTGCTTCCAACCTCCCTCCCCCCCAGCCTACCCTCCCTTCTACCATCCCCCCTCTCATACCCTTCCCCCCTATTCTCCTAGAGGGTGAGATACCCTATTTAGTGTGTATTTCATTCCCTCCTCAAGCCAAATTCAATGGGAATAAGGTTGACCCATTCCCTTTTGCCTTCCTATTCTTCCCCTCCATTGAAACCATTTTCCCTTGCCTCTTCTGTATGAGATAGTTTACCCCAATCTGTCTCTCCCCATCTCCTTTCATTATATTCCTCTCACCTCTTAATTTCACCTTTTAAGTATCATTCTTTCCTGTTAAATTGGACCTGTGCCCTCTATCTATGTATACCTGTAAACATATATACACACATTCATATATGTATTTGTATGCCCACATACCCTCATATATAGACAAATTATATATCTAATCCCTTCAACTACTGAGAAAAGTTTCATAAGATACAATTATTGTTTTTCCTTGTAGGAATGTTAATAGTTCAACTTTGATAAGTTCCTTATGATTCCTTTTCCCTGTTTACCTTCTCATGCTTCTCTTGCTTCTTGTATCTGAATGTCAAATATTCTATTCAACTCTGGTTTTTTCAGCAAGAATGCTTGAAAGTCCTCTATTTCGCTGAATGACCATATTTTCCCCTGAAACATGATACTCAGTTTTTCTGGGTAGGTGACTCTTGGTTTTAATCCCAGATCCTTTGCCTCCGGAATATCATATTCCAAGCCCTTCAATCCCTCACCGTAGAAGCTGCCAGATCCTGGGTTATCCTGATTGTGTTTCCACAATATTTAAATTGTTTCTTCCTGGCTGCTTGTAATATTCTCTCCTTAATCTGGGAATTCCGGAACATGGCTATAATATCCCTAGGAGTTTTCTTTTTGGGATCTTTTTCAGGAGGTGATCTGTGGATTCTTTCAACCTCTATTTTGCCCTCTGGTACTAAAACATCAGGGCAGTTTTTTTGAGAACTTCCTGGAGGATGATTTCTAGGTTCTTACTTTGGTCATGGCTTTCAGGCAGTCTAATAATTTTGAAATTTTCTCTCTTGGATTTATTTTCCATGTCAGTGGTTTTTCCCATGAGATATTTCACATTGCCTTCTATTCTTTCATTTGTTTGGATCTGTTTAACAGCATCTTGATTTCTCATAAAGTCATTAGCTTCCATTTGCTCCAGTCTAATTCTGAAGCAATGATTCTCCTCATTGAGCTTTTGAGATTCTTTTTCCATCTGGCAAATTTGGCTTTTTAAGGCATTCTTCTCCTCATTGCCTTTTTGGGCCTCCTTTGCCATTTGAGTCAGTCTGTTTTTTAAGGTATTATTTTCCTCCATCAGGCTGTTGACTCTCATTTCATAATTTTCTTGCATTGTTCTCATTTCTCTTCCCAATTTTTCCTCTACTTCTCTTATTTGGTTTTCAAAATCTTTCTTAAGTTCCTCTATGGCCTGTAACCAGCTTGTATTTTCCTTTGAAGCTTTTGGTGCAGGAGTTCTGACTTCACTGCTTTCCTCCTGTTCCATGCTTTGCTCCTTTTTGTCCCTAAAATAGAAGTGTATTGTTGGAATCTTCTGTATGCTTCGATTCCTTTGCCTGCTCATTTTGCCACTCAATTACTTGACTTATGGGCTTTTTGCCACAGTAGGACTTTGTCACCAGACAGGGGAGCTTTCCTCCCAAACATTGGGGTTTTCTCAGCTGCCGGAGGTATTAGATGGGTGCCCTCTCTGAGGTCTCCACATGTTCTGGCAAGCTGGACACACACCCCAGGACCTCCACCCTAGACTGCAATCCAGATCCAAGCAGGTTAAAGCAAGAGGGATTACCCCTCAGACTGGTGCTTGGTGCCCCTACACTCTGCAGGCCAAGAGCTGAAGCCGCCAGGTGGTGCTGGCTGGCTGTGCGGAAGGTTCAGTGGCTTTTCGCTCTGGGGGTAAAAGCCATGCACTCCCACTTACTGGTCCCAAAGTCCAGACTGTACTGACCTCTCACTTTGTCCTTTTGTCTATGTGTTGAGAAATCTCGAAACAGCCACAGCTGTTGCTTATCTGGAGTCCCTCTGGCCAGTGGCTGGTCATGCCTGCCCTGGGGCTAAAGCCTCAGTGTGGGGCTGGGCTTGCTGGATTCCTGCTGGCCTGCCAGGCTGTCCTCAGCGGTAGGTTAGCTTCTCTGTGTCATTTTGTGGGTTCTGCAGCTCCAAAGTGTGTTTAGAGTCCCCTTTTTACATGGATTGGGGAGGGTGGAAGCTGGAGCTGCGGGAAGGTTGTGCTACTACTCCTCCATCTTGGCTCCACCCCCTGGGTAGGAACTCATTATTAAAGAAAATTGTTGGGAAAATTTTGAAATAAGTCTGACAGAAACTAAGTCTAGGTTAATTTCTCTGATTCTTTATTAAGAGAAGCCCCAAATAACTATATGACTTAGACATAAAAGGTGACATCGTAAACAAATTAGAAAGCAAGAAATTACCTGTCAGATCCATGGCTAGGGGAAATGTCTGTGATCAAAGAAGGCATTGGTAGGGTTTAAAAAGAGAAAATAGGAAACTTTGGTTATATAATATTTTTAAAAGTTTTCTTGCACAAACCAACAAAGGTAAAATTATAAGACAAGAGATAAATGATACTTCTTTTTATAAGTTTCTATTAAAAAGCATCTCATTTCTAAGAAATATGTAGAAATTATTCAAATTTAAGAGAATGTTAGATATTCCCAATGTGATAAGTGAACAAAACATATGAACAGAAAGTCTTCAGAGAAAAAAAAAACTATCGCTAGACACATAAATATTATCTAAATCACTAATTTTAGAGAAATGCAAATAAAAACCATTCTGAGGGTTTACACCATGCTCACAAAATTGGCACACTGGACCAAAAAAATTACAAATGTTGTATAGTCTTTGGCGAAACAACTCAAGTAGTGCATTGTTGGTAGAGCTGTGAACTGTCAGCTAATTTGGAAAACAATTTAGAACTACTTCTCAAAAAGTTATTAAGGGTTATATATCATTTGACCCTAAAGTAGTACAAGTGTGACTATTTTGGGGGTTTAGTTTTAGCATTTTCAATTTGTTTCTCCTCACAAAGACCAATAAAAGAGACAAAACACCCATATGTACAAAAGTATTAATAGTAGCTCCTTTGGCAATAACAAATAATTGGACATCACAGAAATGCCCATCAATTGAGGAGAGTCTAAACTAGTTCTCTTATGAATGTGTTGATAGAAATCATTAAGGGAAGGGTTTCAGTGAAATTTGAGGAACACTTGGGTGAATTGATTCAATGTAAAGTGAACAAAACCAGGTGACCCACAATTACAGAGGACACTATATAAAACCTACTCTTTACCTCACAAAAGAGAGATAGTTGTCTCAGAGGGCAGATTGAAGACCATGGATAGTTTTTGTTTTGTTTATGTGTTTTTCTTGCTGGGGGGAGGGAAGTGGGGCAAG
>NW_027186349.1:5425898-5507505 GCF_028583685.1 Petaurus breviceps papuanus
GCAGGTTTGCCTGCTCTTTTTAAAAAGAGGGAGCAGGCACTGAACTTTTTCCCCATCTGACAGTTATGATATGTCAGACATTATGTGCAGAAAATTTCCCTCTGTAGAACTCTTATCATCTAAAAGTGTGTGAATTACTGTGTTTTTATCCAATCAGAATCAGTCCCAAGGTTATCTTATCAGAAAGCCCTCCTTCCCGAATTTGCTAATGTATGGGTTGTAGTTGTATGATATCTGAATAATGAATTTCACTTCCAAGGGGAATGCATTCACATTCTTAGAAACTCTAAAAGGCATTTTACTTTTGTCAGAAAATCATTTAAAGGGGATGAAACAAAATTTTACTTCCTTTTGCACTTAGAGTTCATTGGTTCACTTTCTCTGAAGGTGGACAATATTTTTTCAGGATGAGACCTTTGGAATTGTCTTAGATGTTCTTGTTGACCAGAGTAGCTAAGTCATTTACTATTGATCATTATCATATAGCTATTACTGTGTACAATGACTGCCTGGTTTTGCTCACTTCACTTTGTATCAGTTCTTATTAAACTTATGAGATTTTTCCTGAAACTATCTACCTTGTTATTTCCTATAGTATAGGAGCATTCCATCATATTCATGTACCACAGCTTCTTTAGCCATTCTCCAGTTGATGAACATTGCTTCAGTTTCCAGCTTTTTGACATCAAAAAAGGAGCTGCTATAAATATTTTGTACATATAAGCCCTTTTCAATTTTCTTGATCTCTTTTGGATATTGACATAGTAGGAATATTGCTATGTAAAAGAGTATACAGTTTATAATTATATTTTGGGCATGATTTCAAATTGTTCTCTGGAATGGTTAGATAATTTCACAACTCCATTCCATCCCAACATAATCTCATCCCATAAAATTATACCCATTCATGGTTTATGGAGATGCCTAAATGCCATAAAATAATAAAGTTCTTGGAAGTTGCATGTAACCTCTTCTCATATAAGGATATAAGTAATTTAATATTAATTTGTCCTTTATGATTTCTATGTCATATCTACTTTTTCATGCTTTTTTTTGATTCTTGTGTGTGAATGTCAAAATGTTTTATTCAACTTTAATCAACTTGAAAGTCCTCCTTTTTAGCTAATATCCTTTTTTTTCCATTGAAGGATTATACTCAGTTTTGTTGGATAAGTTATTCTTGGTTTCATTCTGTAAAGACAAGCATGAGCAGCTTTCCCGAGGTCTGCTGCTGTGAATAGCTTTTAAAGTTCAGATTACATAATACAGAAAAATCTCTATTTATTCAGTAACACATCAGAGCAAAACATCCACCGAAAATCAAAATACAGCATTCATCATGTCACACTCAACAACTTATCACTGAAATGGCCACATAGTTTTTACCAAAGTTGTCACATAGTTTTAAACAAAGTACAAGCATTTAGTAACTCAATCATTCAATCATTCTTAAGGAGGCATCTTTAAGGGTCACAAAGTACAAAAGTCAAAGCCCTCCACCCATGGGATGCAATTAAGTTGCAATTTCATCAGTCACTACTCTGTACCTTCTTAAGGGGTAGTGGAAAGTACAAAAGCCATCCACCCCTAGGTGACAAGAAAATTACAGTTTCATCAGTCACTACACAGACAATTCATCAGTCACTACTCAGTAACCATAGAGAGCTCTTTTCATATTGACTTGAGGCAGGTAGCTCCTATCTGGATCTACCAAACTGTCACCTCTGTTCAAAGGCAGACAGCTCCCAGTTCCTCTCTATGCAGTTTCTTCTCCATACTGAAGCTCGCAGTGTCCAATCCCCCTCAAATCTCTCTGTTCCTGGGAAGACAAGGCTTAACAAAGCCATAATAACATTAATACACATTAACAAAGTCACAACATTTGTACAAAGTACTGGCACCGCAGTCATGCTTCCTCAGTCTTTGGCAGCTCTGGCTGGCCCTCAGAAGTCTTCAGCAGCTCTGGTACCACAAGTTCAAGTTCTGCCACCACAAGTTCAAGTTTTGCCACCACAAATCTGAGTTTTGCCACCACAAGTTCCTTTTTCAAAATCAAAACCACTTTATCCAGCCTCCACATGGCTTGCTCCAAGAAATTTTCTCTCAGTTCTCAATTCTCATTCTTCTCAGTTCTTCTCAATTCTCAGTTCAGGCTTCAGTCCAACAGTAGCAGCCCAGCCTCCAGATGCTGGCTGAGAGTAATTCTCTCTCTCTCTCTCTCTCTCTCTCTCTCTCTCTCTCTCTCTCTCTCTCTCTCTCTCTCTCTCTGTCTGTCTCTCTGGGAGCAGCTGCTCTGCCTCTGCAATGCTTGTCCCAAGAAGTTCTGACTCTCCTAGCTGGGGCTTTTCCTTATGTATGGTATTAGCTACTCCCTGTTCAGCCCCTTCCTGTTATGTAAGTAACAGGTGTTCATACCTCCTGTTTCTTTACAGAGGCTTATTTTGAAACTAGGTGCTAAGTACCTCTTAGCTTGACAATACAAAAGGATCTTCAGTTTCATTACTGTTACAGAATCCTAGGTCCTTTATCTTTGAGAATATCATATTCCAAGCTCTCCATTTCTTCCATTGGATGCTACTAAATCTTGTTTGATGCTGACTGTGGTTAATAGTAACAGAATTTAAAGATCCCCCTGTATTGGCTTGGTTTGGGGCTTGAGTGTTAAAATGCAGTGCTTGTGAATTCCACTTGTGGGATGGACTTGTTGACGTGAAAAGAGAGGGGTGACCTGGAAGGAGCTGGTGCTGTCGATTTGGGGAGGAGACCTGAGCAAAGAGAGGCAGAAGAATTTTTGGAAGCAACATCTTGGTGGCAGAGAGAGAGAGAGGATTGCTGAGGGCCAGTTCGAGCTGCCTAGGACTTTTGAGAGCTGCCACCCAGAGCTGCTAAGGACTGAGGAGACATGGCTGTGATGCTGGTATTTTGTCTATCTGTTTTGATGTTGTTTTGCCAGATTTGTCTGCTGGTGAAGGATAGAGCTGTTGTTGCAGAAGTCCTGGAATCTTGCTTGTTGTTCAGAAGCCCTTGAAGAAGGAGTTTCTTGTCGTATGTTTATAGAAATCCTGGAAGAGGGTCTTGCTGATATTTCAAGGGTCCTGAGACTATTCTACAGGCAGAGAGTGAATTGATAAGGACACTGGCAATGCATATTGTGGCTTTGTTAAGCTTTGTCTCCCCAGGAGCAGAGATTGCTGAGAACTTGCCTCAGGTCAAGATGAAGAAAAGAATTCTCTTTGGGTTTTAAATGCTGTGATGATATCTTAACCTTGCTGTAGCTCAGGGGTAGATGACCTTTGTGCTCTCCATTTCCCCTTTAGAGAAGGTGTTTGGCATTAACTGATGATAATTGTAATTCAGTTGTGATCCAGTGTGGGAAACTTGACTGTTTTGTGCTCTGTGATTCACAAAATGAATATACTTTGTTTATGATTGGAAACTAATCTTAATTTCTATTTGAGAAGAGAGAATTTGTGATTGATTAAAAGTACTTTTCAGGGGTGGAGTAGAACTTGGAAATTATTGAATAATACTTGCTGAATGCTTTATTTTTATTTTCTCTGTTCTGTGAATGTTTTGCCTTAATTTGTCACTGAATAAAATGGAGAGTTACTATGCTGGTATTCTGAACTTTGGAAGTTGCCTTTGCTTGACATTACACTGTGTTTCCACAATATTTGAATGGTTTCTTTCTTGTTGCTAAAGTCGTTTCTCTTTGAACTGGAGCTATGAATTTGGCTATAGTATTCATGGGAGTTTTTGTTTTAAGATCTCTTTTAGGACTGGATTGGTGGATTCTTTTATTTTTTTATTTGACTCTTTCCATCTAAGATACAGAAGCAGTTTTACTTTATATTTTTTTGAAATATGAAGTCAATGTTATTTATATGATCAGGGATTTCATGTAGTCAGATAAGTCTTAAATTATCTCTCTTTGATTTAATTTCCAGGTTGTATTTCCAATGAGACATTTCACATTTTCTTCTATTTTTTAATTCATTCATTCATTTATGTATGTATGTATTCATTCATTCACTCATTCATTCATTTGTTTATTGCTTTACTTAATTGTTTTCGTGATGTCTCCAGACTTCATTTGACTCTCCTTGGTCAATTCTAATTTTAATGTGATTATTTTCTTCAGTGATATTTTGTTCCTCCTTTAAAATTTGGACAATATGTTTTCAAGTAGTTCTTTTCTTCAGTGAATTTTTATGCCTCTTTCACCATAATCCTACTTTGTTTTTAACCTATTTTCTTCAGGATTTTTGTGCTTTTTTAATAAGATGTTAATGCTCTTTTCATAATTTTCTTGCATCACTCTTTTTTTGACCACCTCTCCAATTTTTCCTCTACCATTCTTATCTTTCTTTAACTCTTCTGGGACTACTTGTTGGACTTGGGTCCAATTTGACATTTTTTCTTTGAGGCTTTGCTGATAGCTCTTTTCATATTGTTATCTTTTTATGAGTTTGTGTCTTGGTCTTCCCTGGTATCATAGTACTTTTTTGGTCAAATTTATTTTTCCTTTTTCCTTTTTTTTGTACACTTTCCACTCTATATCTTGAATTTGAACTCTGTGTTAAAGTTAAACTCTGCTCACCTGTGGGTGCAAAACCTGTTTTGATGCTGCAGTTTTCTAAGCTAATTCTGGTGATCTGCAAGTTTTTGGTTCTTCCAGAGTGGTATGGTTACTGCTCTCAAGGTCTATGCTCTGGTTTTTATCCAAGAAAGCTTCTACTCCCGAGGTTCAAGTTCTAAATGTCCTATTGTCCCTGGATATGTGTCTAGATCCTCTCCTCTCCTGCATCTACAAGTACTAGTATACCTCTCTGCTTTACAACAGCAACCAGGTCCCCAGCTTCTATATAAATGACCATAAAGGTCCATTTTCATCCTGGAATTGTGACTGTGACCCAGAACTGCATTGGGAAATATGGTGGCCAAACAGGTCCTGAAGTCAATGCTGGCAAAGAGTACCTTGTAATCTCTCTCTGTTTTAAACAATAGTAGTGTGTGTGTGTGTGTGTGTGTGTGTGTATTACTGTTACATTTCATGAAAAAAAATTAGCATTCATTTTTGCTAGAACTTTTCTAAATTTTTCTTGCTCTGTCCCTCTTCCTAAAATTGTAGGCAGTTTGATATAGTTTTTACATGCACCATCACACATGTTTACACATGTGCTATCACACAAATATATAGCAGATATACATGTGCTATCATGTACAAATATTTCCCTATTAGCCATACTTGTGAAAGAAGGTATGAATCAAAAGAAAAATAAAGTAAAAAATGCTTTAATCTGCATTCAGAATTCATTAGTTCTTTATCTAACTATGAATAGCATTTTCCTTCATGAGTCCTTTGTATTTGCTCGAATCATTGTGTTGCTGAGAAGAGGTGAGTCATTCATAGTTCATCATCACACAGTGCTGCTGATAACTGTGTACAATTTTTTCCTGGTTCCTCTCACTTCGCTCACCTTCAATTCATACAAGACTTTCTATGTTTTTCAGGGATCTGTTTGTTCATCATCTCTTATTACACTGTAGTATTCCATTTTATGCATATATCACAGCTTGTTCCCTAACTGATGGGCATCTACTCAGTTTCAATATTTTTCTAACACAAAAAGGGTTGCTAGAAATATTTTTGGGCATGTAGGTCCTTTCCCTTTTTCAAAATGATCTCTTTGGGATACAGACCTAGTAGTCGTATTCTTGGATCAAAGGGTTTGTACAGTGTTATATCCCTTTCAGCATAATTCAAAATTGTTCAACAGAATGGTTGGATCAGTTCAGAATTCCACCAACAGTAAATTGGTGTCCCAATTTCCCTATATCCTCACCAAAATTTATCATTTCCCTTTCCCTTTTTCTTTGGGTTTTTGCCCATAGGCATTTAACATTGTTGTCCTCTTCTGAGTTTGTATCTCAGTCTTCCTTGTCACTATAACTTTCTATTGTCATATTTTCCTACGAGAATATTATAGTTAGTCCCTGAATGATTATCCAATGAGGCAGGCTTTCATTCTCCTTTCCTTGACCCAGAGATAGAATGGGCTACAAGTGTATCTCTTTTCTTCTCTTCTCCCAACCCTGAAGAAAGCTATCTTTTAAAAACTCTGATTATCATCATTTACAACTTAAGGTGAATGAGAAATTTCTTGAATGTAATGGGAGGTGTTACAAAGAAATAAAATCTAACCAGTCATATATTGAGAATAAAATGCTTGGTAGTGTCAAAAGATGAAAGCAGCTAGATGGCTTAGTTGATAGAACTCTGTGCCTGGAATCAGGAATACCTGAGTTTAAATCTGCCCTCATACTTTTACTAACTGTGTGACCCTGGGCAAGTCACTTAATTTACTGGATAAAGCTTGCCTTAATCTATTGGAAAAAGAAATGGTAGAGCAGTCCACTATCTTTGCCAGAAAACCACATTGATAATACTAGTGTACTATAGTCCACAACATCATCAAAAGTGGGACTGAATGACTGAACAACAAAATCAAAAGATGAAAATTTATCATACGTGTGAACTCATCTTTTATTGTTCAATCATTGTGTTGTGCCTCACTTTCTGTGACTCTATTTGGAGTTTTCTTGGCAAAGATACTGAAGGGGGTTACCATTTTCTTCTCCAGTTCATTTTACAGATGAGGAAACTGAGGTAAATTGGTTTAAATGACTTGCCCAGGATTACATAGCAAGTGAGTATCTGAGGCTGGATGTGAACTCAATTTTTCCTGACTCCAGGCCTGCTCTCTAAGTACTATGCTACCTAGCTGCCCTATAAACTCTTCAATTTTAGAGAAGAGAGTCATTCTAAGTTCTTGAGTAGAGGAGTGATTTGATGGTAATGGTACTTAAGAATTCTTTTATGAAAGGGTATTTTTGGCTGGGTTGAATTTGATCTCTGATAATGGTTGAGATGGGGGCTATTTCATTTTTCTCTTTATACATTCATTGACAAACATGGTGCTTTTTACATAACAGTTATAGTAGTCATGTGATTTTTTTCACTGAATAAATTTCAGATAATACATAAATATTTCCCTTTACATTTACACATCTACATAGTAACATTGCCATTTGAGTCATCTTTTCAAATGAGAGACGGAATATATACAAAGCCTATAATGGAGCTATGAAATTTTTCTCCTCTGAGGGAAACATCACATTCAGTTAATTGGTTTACTTAACTTAGCTGGGTTGCTATGGTATCTGAATAATATGTAAGGAAGTAGAAGACAGATGGGAAGTCCCATTTGACTTTTCTTGTTTTCTTTGTATTTTCATTGGTAATATTATATCTCTTTATCCATGGCTCTTTCTTGACCTTAAAACAAAGTTCTCTAAGGAATTTCTTGGCAGCACAAGAAATGCTGATTAGAATGTATTGTGAAATTATCAGAGATTCAGTTCTTCCCCAGGAAATTAATTAGTTGTGCATTAAAATAATATCAATATACCAGAGATCATTATGTGTTCAACAAGTTCAGTGATCTTAAATTCTTGCATTTTTTAAAATGTGTGGACAACAGAGTTTACCAATTCGTGGGACTTTTTTTTCCATTTAACTGATGGACAACCTAGAATATGAAATATTTTCAATAATAAGGAAATAGTAAACATGAATCATAAAGACCTTGAGGTCACTCTAGAAACATACATTTCAACACTTTCCCCCAAGTTGTTATAGAACCCTTGTGGATAATATAATTTATTTCAAACTGAAAGTTAAAAGAAGGCATTCATATTCTTATCATAAGATAAAGAAGCTATCATCCTGCATAATCATTTAATGTTGAGATTAGTCCATTTTCACAAATATATTGTTTCTATGATTGGCTTTTTAGGTTTCTTTGTAAAGTATCATATTTCCTTTGTGAAACCACATTATTTTTTCTCTTTGCCGTCTCAGTGACAATATAGTGATCTTTTAAACAGTAGCTGTATAATAAGTTTTAAAGCTAGGATGTACAGTGGATATAGTCCCTGGCCTGGAGTCATAAAGACCTGATTTTAAATCTGCTGTGTATTAGTTTAATTACCTTTCATAAGAAGAATCAAATAATAATAAAGAAATGCTATAATGTATTGTTTCATCTATACATTAGGTAAAATGCATAACTAAAGGAGGTTGTGAGTAACAAAAGAAATATCACATGTTAAAAAAAAAATTTGTTGGGGTGGCCAGGTAGCACAGCAAGTAAGAGCACCGGCCCCAGAGTCAGGATGACCTGGGATTGAATCCAGGCTCTGATACTTAGCACCACACCCAGAAATAACTGGCCATGTAACCTTGAGCAAGTTACTTAACCCCAATTGCTTTAAAAAATTTGTTAATCGTAAAATGCTAAATAAAATCTATCCATCCCTAACTGCCTGACAGGATGACAGAGATGTGTCTTGGAGTCAAGACAGTCTGGGTAAAAGTCCTCCTATTGTTCATGTGTGAGCATGAGGAAATTAGTTATTCAATGGAATCATAGATCTAGGACCTTCCCCCCAAAAAAACTTGCTTTTATCATTAGTATAGATGATCAATTATACATCACTTGAGTCCAAATATAAATGCATACTAAGAAGGTAGAGTATATTGTTATAATCAATGTCATGTTGAGTGTGTCCAGCCTCAATTTCTTGATTTGGGACATGAGGGAATTGAATTAACCATTAAGGTTGCTTTACCCATAGAACTATACTAAGGCATTGATGTAAAATATTTAAAACAAGCTGTGTAACTCTTTTAGGCTTAGTGAAATATATTACTCAGAAGATGTTCCCATATCTTTCACTGTTTGTTTCCCTTGAGATATTTTAGCTTTGTACTAACTCACTTGCTGATGTTCTCAGTGATGTTTTTCTTCAGAATCCCACAATGTTTGTTGTGTTCATTGATCATTGTCATGTTACTATCTGTTTTCATCCATCTCTTTCTATTCTCTCAATGTCTAAGATTCTTTAGGTAGCGTATTCCTCTTGCTGTGTATTTTCTCTGAATTTTTAACTTTTTGATGTTTTGTCATTTTCATTCTTCCCATCCTTTCTTCCTAAATGTCATCTAATTATTTATTTTACTCTTTCCCTCCTCCCAAAGTCTTTTTTGTGTCTCTTCTCTTTCTCTCCACCTTTTAACTCACACTAAATACCCATTACCTTGTTTTTGGATTTCAGATGATTTTTGCAAGGTGACTAATCTATTTTTATTCAATTATGTTTCTATTTTATATCCTATCTACTTGTTATTAAACTAGGTGCAATATATAAAATCTTATTTCTCAAGGAAAATTTGTGGTTGTTTCACTACAGAGTCAATCCCACCACTGTTACTTTTATGACTTGAACATTTTTAACCCATTTGTCTATATTTAAACTTTCCAGTTTAGGGTAGTATATAGAAGGTTAGCTTTAGAGCTAGAAACACTTGGATTAAAGTGTTGATTCTGAAACATGCTCACTGAGATGCTGGGCAAATCACAAAATTTCACTGGTCAGAGCAGACATGTCAAAGGTAGTGAAACACTACCAAGTAGCCTGAACCAGACTAAAAATTCAATTGGTAAATATTTAGCCAAATAAATAAAAATACAATAAAACTTAGATAATGTGGTTTTCTAAGTCAATATACACCATCAAGGATCTTTATGTACACTTTATTTGCCCCCATTTCTATTTGAGTTTAGCATCACTGGCCCAGAGCATTTGGAAGGGTTTCTTAACAGAGAATTCCCTACATTGATAAATTTATAGGTCCTGATCACTCTCTTCTAATACCATACCCAAGAGTGTTAAAAAAAAAGATTTATAAGTAGAAAATCTGTTTTTATTTGGTGCACTTAAAATGCAAAAATCTTAAATATGCTCAAATTCATAAATAGAAATATAATTAAACATAGAAGTCATAATATAAAGGTGAACACACATGTACACTGATGTATACAAACTTTTTCACATTAAAAAAAACCTGTACTTCCCCAGAAAAATAAAATTTATCATAACAACCCAATAAACAACACCCCTAAAGTACAATTTTTGGAATTTTGAAACTGAAATGGCCATAGGAGTTGAGGAAACAAATGAAAAAAACAATAGGTTGAGTGGTTAAGCAATTAACAAAAAGAAGCCCATTTTGGTAATTCCCATGTTTCTTGTAAACATAGTATTAATTTAAAATTATGCCCTTGAACTATGGAGATTTTTCTAGATGCAGCATGTTGAACTGAAATTTTAAAAAGCGTCTGCTTTAATTCTAATTCAAATATGAAATTTCTCATTAAATAATTAACTTCTCTAATACAATTTGCATCCAATAATGAACTTTCAAGAGAGAAAAAAAAATAAAGCAGAGATACAACTAGATGAGATTGACTACAGTATCTTCAGAGACCATGCTTCATCCCTACAAGTGAAAAATCCATTTCCTCCCACTATTTGTCCAGAAATTACCATTTGTATGTCTTGTACTTTACTCTCCTTTATGCCTATGTCATTAGACACAAAATTGCTACATAACCTGGTTCTATGATTTGCTTCTAGTAATGTCATTCTCACATAACCTCACTTCTCTAATTCTTATGGAGAGACTGGCTAGACTTTCTGCATGGTGGTCCATCCCATTCACTGAAATAATCTATACTCAATGTTGAAATTTAGTTTCTAATGTCACCTTCCCCTTGTCCCCATTTCTTCTCAAATGGTTTTCGCCAACTGAAAAACAAAGCAAAACAAAACTCTAATTTGAGTTCTGAAACAAAAGCTGCTATTAATTAGCAAATTTGTTTTTCAGGTCACCATACTCATGAGTGAATGCAAACTCAGTCACTGAAAAACCTTTCCTGTTGGGTTCCAGCCCTCATTCTGGGCTCACTACAATTATCCCCCTTTACATGCTTTACATTTCAGCCAAGGTGGCCTGTTCATGATTCCTTGAATTTAGTATTCTACCTCCAAAACTTTGCAGTTAGTATGTTATGTTTAAAACATACACCCTCCTTAGAGCAACCACTTAGTTTGGTCTCAGGTCACCACAGGAGTTTCATCCTTATAATCCACAATATATTCTACATGGTATATGCATCATTCTGGCTTTACACAATCTATGATCATGTAAATTCATTTTCTGTAAAACTTTAACCTATTATTCCATTTTATCCTAATAACATAATTTAATAGTATCACTGTCATAAATGCAAATTCTCCACAAATTATATATATATATATGTAGGATATATTTATTGAATGAATTTATATATAATTTTATTAATAACTATAGCTATGTTACTTTAATCTGCATTGATTTCATGATGTATTTTTCCTGTGAAGGCCATGGTTCTATGCTTTTTCCTTTTTGTTCAATAATCTCTCATGAATGATATGTGAGCTGGAAAGGTAGATTGAATTTATCTTTTGACAGATTTGCCTTTGGTGTAGATGGAGCAGATCCATCTCAAGAGAGGTGAGAAAACAGGAAGAAATTGTTTAATGTCCACCATTTGTGGGGGTTCTGACAAATACTAAAACAGATTTTGTGTGCAAGATTCTTTATTATTCAATTATAACATCAAGAAATAACAAAGTTAATTTTGCCTATATGATGAAGGTAATGAAATTTTATTATTTTATATCAATTATGAATATGATAATACTTTACATCTGGAAATCAGGTTTATATAATATTATGTATGCAATTTTAGTATATGTGATTATGGAATATGAAAACATCCAGGTGTTAAAATGTGATAAAGATGCCACGTATTTTATATTGTAAAATATTTTTGACTGTAGGTTTTAAAAAAATATATTGATGTTGATTTCCTCTCCCCAGAACACTATCAACTGTATGTTCCTGAATCAGCTCAAGTTGGTTCTGCTGTAGGAAAAATCAAGGCAAATGATGCTGATACTGGAACAAATGCTGACATGAAATACACAATCATCAATGGTGATGGCATTGGAGTGTTCTCTATATCAACTGACAAAGAGACAAGAGAAGGCATTCTTTCCTTGAAGAAGGTAACAAAATATAAATGTATTTTCAAATTGTCATCTGTTCTTAATTATTTACATTAATGGAATGAAGTAGATGGACAGATATAATTTAAAAAGGACAATAACCCCCAAACTGCTATAGAGGCAAGCATGAGCAGCTCTCCAGAGGACTGTTGCTGTGAATAGCTTTAAGGTTGTCATCACATAGTACAGTGAACTCTCTATATATTCAGCAATAAATTAAGGCAAAATATTCACAAAAACCAGAGTACAGTATTCACAATGATATAACAACTTATCACTAAAGTCACATAGTTTAAAAAAGATATCATTCAGTAAGTCCTTAACTCAATCATCCTTAAGGAGTAATCCTCCTTAAGGGACACAAAGTACAAAGGTCAAAGTTATTTTCACCCCTAGATCACATTGTCTTAATCTCTCAGTCAAAAAGTCTTCTTTCTTCTTTATTGGAGATTATTTTCCAATCATCCTTAACTCAAACAACCTTAAGGGGTACAAAGTACAAAAGACAAAGTTCTCCCACCCCTAGATCACAGTAAATCATGATCTTCTCTGTCATCACTAAGTACCCAAGAAGAGTTTTTCATCTTGGCTTGAGGCTGGCTCCCAAATTCTATGGTTCCTCTTCCATGGGTCCGGCTCTTGCCTGAATCTATACAACTGTCACCTGGATTCTCAGGCAGGCAGCTCTCAGATCCTAATCCAATTTCTAGTGCAGTTCCCAGTTCATATTAAAGCTCACAGTGTCCAGTCCAACTTAAGTCCTTCAACAGTTTCTGTTCTGGGAAGACAAAGCTTAACAGAGCCAAAACAACATTCATTCCCATTGCTGACACCATCATCAATTCACTATCTGCCTGTGAAATCAACACAGACCCATAAACATGGTCTGAGAACTCAACACAGACCCACAGAAGAGGTCTGAGAACTCAACACAAATCATGAGTATAGTCCCAGGACCTCTGAAACCCTCCTCCAGGACTTCTGCAAACAGATGAGAAAATCCTTTTTCAGGGCTTCCACTAAGGTTCCAGGGCTTCTGCACAAAGTATTACAAACACAAATCAATATAAACAAAACAGACAGAGTGTAGGCCACCACGAGTGTTCCCTTCTCAGTTCTCCTCTCTCCCAGCTTGTGCTTCTGCTTTTATATAGTCATTATCTCCTCCCTGTTCCACCTACCTCTTATGTCCTTCCTATTCCTTTCTTTATATATATATATATATATATATATATATATAGCAATCGGGGTTAAGTAACTTGCTAAAGGTTACATGGCCACTTATTTCTGGGTGTGGTGCCAAGTATCTGAGCCCAGGATTCGATCCAGGTCATCCCAACACTGGAGCCTGCGCTCCCACTAGCTGAGCCACCTGGCCACCTGGCCGACCCTAAACAATTGGGGTTAAGTAACTTGCTCAAGGTTACACGGCCAGGTGTTTCTGGGTGGATGCTAAGTGTCTGAGCCCGGGATTCGATCTCCAGGTCATCCGGACACTAAAGCAGGTGCTCTTACTCGCTGTACTACCTGGCCGCCCCTCCTATTCCTTTCTTTGGGAAGTCCCGCCCACTGTGGGTTTCACAAGTTCTGCTTCTTAACAAAGACCTGATATAATCACAGGCAAGGCTCAACTAAAACAATGGGCTAAGTACTTTTTTTCTTGCCATTACAACTACCTATTTGACCTTAAATATACCTTTATCTTTATAATTGAATATCAATATTTCTGATGCTCCCCAAATCCACTTTCAGTAACATGATTACACTACACCAGGAAAATCTGATATGGAAGCAGCTAAGAGTCTATTCCCTTTTTTCCTTCTTAACTCTATGTCCTAACCACTCTCTGAAAGACCTTTCATGCTGGGAACTAATGCAAGATTGATTCTCTCTCAAACCTATCATAAATACTGCAGATGGTTAAGTGTTTGGAATTCAAGGAGCCCTTCTGAATATACAGTAAACAGAAAAAAACTAAAATGTCAATATGTCCCTCATGAAGTGGGTTCATGTAGGCAATTATTGAACATTTTTATGGTAGTACAATAGAAATTAAATAGGATGGGGTGGTTGTAAGTGAATTTGAAGTCATAAATTGCTATAAATTATGCCTCACAAGTAATATTCCAATTTTAGGAAAGTAGATAGACAAGAAAGCTTTAAAACAAGGTTAGTTTCCAATTATTTCAAACACTGAATCCTCTGAAATGGTCACAGTTTATGAATTTGCAATGCATATTTCAATTGGATTGGAACTAATTACAATATTTTACATATAAATATAATTTCAAATTTGCATATGTGCAACCATTTCAGGGAATTCATTATTCACACTAATGGAGACCTAGCTGAATTCATAGTGTACATCTTCAATATGGAAATTATAATATTCATGAAAATAAATTTTGGCAAGGAATTTATAGCATCAAACTTATCTAAAAGGTGGAAATAGGGAAGAGATTTATGAAGGCTATGTTAAAAATTGTGGGAAATAAATCAGCTTTTCTGAATTTACTTAATGGTAGTCATTTCCCATAGATATTCAAGGCTGAATTATATTCAAAGATGAATACATGATAACTTCATCTCAAACTCTTTTCTGGATCTTTATCCAGATCAAACCCTTTAACTGTAGGTGGAGGTCCTTTTCTCCTCTCCCTCTGTACTCTTAATGATCTCATCATGAATTCTTTGTAAAAAAAAAACTTCATATGTTGCATTGATAAAGTTATTTTTCAAAGTTTTTTTTAATAATGTCACTATTATTGTATAAATTGTTTGTAAATAAAATTCTCTCTTTACTCTGTAAATTCATATAACTTTTTAGAAGTTTCTCTTAAACCATCCCTTTTATCATTCCTTATACAACAATAGTGTGCCACCAAATTCATATACCAGAACTCATTCAGTTTTTCCTGTTTTTACTTCTTTATCAACACAAAAAGATCTACTATAAATATTTTTGCAGGTAATGTATAAAAATGTTTGAGAGACCCACTTTCTTGTTAATTAATCATTTTATTAATCATGCTAGTGATAATTAATAAAAGGGGTCAGTGGCACTCTCAAATGCTAAAGACCCCTTGTGGAATCCATTCACTGCCTACATGCCCTTGGAAGAGTGGGTGTATCACAATGTGGTAATCAACTGTTTTTGGTTAACAAACAATGAGAGAATGAATACTAGAAGATGTATATTTATTCTAATGAGGGTCTCAGGGACATGACTCTGATCATTTAGTCTGGGTCAAAGATACTTATCTATAACCACATAACTCCATCTAGGGTAATCTAGGGAGAGAAAAAAAAGGAGAGTCCACTTTTTCCCAGATTTGTCTGGGGAAAACACAAGTTTTTGGAATCCATCAATTCTCCTGAACTTTACCTTTGGAACAAATCTGAGTTTTCCTTCTTTCCATCAGCTCTGTAGTTCAAAGGCTGCCTGAATAATCTACAGAGGCAGGTTTTTAAATGATGAAAAAAGAAAGAGAAAAAACCTTACTCCTCATTCAATAATTGTTTTTTTAATACAAGATAGAAATAATCATTCTTTTCTTATGAATACATACAAAATACTGTATATAAAATACACACAATATTTATTCTAAAGCATAATCAATAAAATGTGTATATGTGTGCATGTGTTTATGTGTGTATGTCCTTTTCCTCTTCATTGCCTCCTTTGGCTTATAGACATAGTAATGGTATTTCTGGGTTAAAAGAGATGTGTGGTTTAATAAATTGGGGAAGTTTTGTGGAGTTCCAAGTTGCTTTCCAGTATGGTTAGACCAGTTCACAGCTCCAAACACAATATATGATGTGCATGTTTTCTTACAGCTTTTCCAGAATTTACCATTTTCTCTTTTTTGGCAATTGTTATAATCTTATGGGTACAGAAAGGACCTCAACGTTGTTTTGATTTGCCCCTTTCCAATTAGAAATTTAGAGCAATATTTTCCCTATAAATATTTTGATAGCTTGATTTTTTTTCCTTTTGGAAAACTGCCTGCTCATATCCTTTGATCATTCATCAATTCACATGTCATGACATTCCATCTCTTATGTCTGTAAGAAAAGACAATATTTATTCCCCATGCCTAGGATTTACCTTTTCCTCCCTTTTTCCTCTTTAGAATCCCTTTTTTATGTTGAGTCAGCATAACACCCACCTTCTATACATAAACTTTTTTGATCTCTTCTCAGCCACTATTGAATTGTCCCTCAAAAAATGCCTTTATCTATTTCTATATACATATAAATGTATATCTTAATCTCCCTTTCTAGAAAGGAAACTTCTTGAAGTCATGGACTGTTTCCCTTTTATTCTTATATTCACCCAGTCCCCATCACAATGGTTGGCACTTATTTGACATTTAATAAATATTTGGTGATTGATAGATACTTAAATTTAGGAACAGATCTAGCAGAAAATTTAGGTGCAAATTTGAATCACACAACTTTTTTTATGCACCACATTTTATGATTTCTTTTGCTGCTTTGAAAATTACACAGAAAACTATTTTCTAGCAGTTGAGTTGAGAATACAGTCAATTTGAGGACAGGGTGTATGATGAAGGAGAAAGAAAGGTGTTGATGATTGTCTGCCCTCTATGACTTCTGAAGAAAGACCCTTGTAATGTGTGCTTTAAAAAAAAAAGGAAAAAATGCTTGCTAGTTTTAACAGTGTTGAGAAGAAAAAGTAATGACATTATTCCTAAGGGCTTGGAGAGCAATGTTGTGATAATAAATGCTTGGCTTTGGATGACCTGGAATTAAGTACTTCAGTTTTCAATTGGAATCTCTTAACCTAGACATTTTAAATTTACCCAGAGATGTAATATTAACTTTTATGGGTTTGTGTTTTCCTTTAAGGCATCCTTATGATGTTTCACATCAGGCCAGTTTGTGACTATAAATCCTATACATTATTACATTTTTCCCTGATGTAAATGAACATGATTCAAAAGGCATATTATATTTCAGAGAATTTTAACCTTTGTATGATAGTGATTTAGGAGACAGGAAGAGAATGGGATAGTCTTTTAAAATCCTGTTCAGCATTTAATCTCTGTTGCAGCTCACCTTGCCCAGCAAGGCAGAACAGCTAATCTCCCTGAAGATCAGAATCACTGCTGTTCTATAAATCATCTAGCAAGAGTTTCACTAAATATCTGTCCATATAATTTCCCCATCAGAAAACTGTCAAGTTTGAACTCACTAATCCCTAGCATAGAACATTCCAATTGTACATTGATAATAAAAAATTATTAGCAGAAATTGACTATTCAAATAAATACATAAGTATAAACATATATAGACACATTCCTTCCTCAATCAGGAACATAAGTCAAATCAATTCAACAAGCATTTTTTTTCATGCATTTACCATGTGTCAAGATCTGTGTTAAGTAATTGGGTTACAAGGAAAGGGCAGAAATAATCCTTAAGGAAACTCACATTCTAATAGGGTGACAAAATGGAGAATACAAGTGACTACAGAAAATAACTACATATTGGACTATCCCTGTTGTGAACTCCAGAAAATAGCTCTTGAAAAGTGAATACGGTGTGCAAGGGTTGATCTTCTTCAGAGAAAGATTGTTTGTGGAAATAACTAAAGTATTCACACTAGCACTTCTACGTATCATCCTAATATATTTTTTTAAGGATCCAAGGCAGATTCCCCATATTTTCCTTTAAACTATGGAATACTTCTCAGTAAAATGATTAATAATAAGAAATAATATTCATATAGTTCATTAAGGTTTATAATTCACTTTCCTCACAACCCCATGAAATAATTAGTGCATTATTATGATTTACATTTTATGGATGAGGAAACTGATTATCAGAGTTTAAATGACTTGCCGAGCATCACACAAATAGCAAGCATTTTCTCCAGAACTCCAGCACAGACCTTGTAACTGTATGTCCACAACTTTGACTACAAAAACACATGAAGATTTAACTCAAGTTTTTTCTTTAGAAAAATCTATCTACCACTCTATTATTAATAAGCCTTTGTCAGATAACATCTATCCAGAAAGACATGTTCTTACTGCTCATCAATTTGCAGAGGCATGAGCCTGGGATGAGAGATCATTTCTGGCTATCTTAAATATTTAATTAACTATTTTGAACAAACACATAACTCCAATATAGAAAAGTATACCAGTTTGAAACTAATGATATTATGAAACATTTCAGTGGGTTAAACCAACAAGAAGTTATCCCACATCCATAGGCATATTTTTCTTCTAAAAGTATATTTTTGCTATTATGAAAATTAAATATTTATTGACATACATTTTGGAAAATACTATTGAGACATGTTTTTTCCCTGAATGCTAAAAGAGCAAGAATAATTGTGAGCTTAATATATATAATCTTTAATGCTTTGATAAGCTGAAAAATAAATGATTGAATTTTGTGGAACTCAAGGCATCTTACATTTATCTGTTAATCAAATAATTTTTAAAACATCTCTACTATGTCCCTGGTGGCACTTTAGGGAAAACAAACAAACAAAAAAGTTCCTGACTTCAAGGAGACATTAGGAAAGGTTGATGCAGGAGATGATTTGAGTAGAGTTTAAGGAAATAAGGAATTCTAAGAGGTAGAAGGGAAGAGAGAGCTCTTCTGGAGCACAGTCAGGGCTAAGTTTCTGAGATGGGAGATGGAAGATCATAGATCTGATAATATGCTTTCTTAAAAATCCAGCATAGAAAAAAATTTGGTGCTCTATAGACATGGTTTTCATAGTGGTTTAAGACATCAAATAACTCAAATTGGTCTAGGGACAAGGGGAATACAATACACAATGAAAGAGGCAATGGATGAAATTTAGTTGGAGAGCTCATTTTGAGGAGAAATGTCAAGAGAAATGTCATCACATCCTTAATTTTCTATAGGTGCACAAGGAAATATTTCTTAAATAGACAAATATTGCAATACAAAGGTTAGTTTTCATGGCAGCAATGCACCCTTGCAAAAAAAAAAAAAAGTAAATGCCACTTTCCTGACTAAAGTACTGAGCACTATTTGTTTAAGATGCATACATAGGATTCTGCTACAAGATTCCACAAATTGCAAAGGGGTGAAAAAACACAGCTCGAGCAAAGGAAAATCAATAGCCACAATATTAGAAACCCTTTGGGATTAAATCAAAATATAGCAACAGAGTTCTCTACTTCATATATTTTGAATATCTTGTTCCACATCTGACCAATGTAAAAGAATTAAAAAGAGTACACCATAATTATTGGAATAGTAGAAATGATGTATGAGAAACAATTAAAAAATCCCAATTATCTACAGGTGACTGAGCACTGACTGATGAAAAAAAATGATGACAGTTTACAGATATTTGAAAGATATAAATAATAAGGAGGGGAAAATCATTTTGTAAGTTAGAAAGAGCAATGGTATGTAAAAGTAATTACTAAAAGTAATAAGCAAAAATGAAGAAACAGAAAATACAAGTTGAATATAGAAGTTTAAATCTGTGAGCGAGCTGTATTAAAATTGTTGAATAGTATCCAAAGAAAAGTAGAAAAGCTTCATTGCTTGGGAAATTTAAATTATATTCAAAGAAGCAGTTCTAATAAAGTGTGATGAGGGAAAGTCCATGAGTCTATGGAACCAAAGGAATTAAGAAGAAACTATCAAATTGGAAGCTAAAACTAATGAATGTTTCTATTCAATTTATTTCCATATAATATCAGCATTTTACATAATCCAACAGAGGGGGAAATGTGAATATTTTGATATTCAAGATCATTTATATTGCTTAGGATATTAAGTAGTTAGCATTTATATGGTACCATAAAGTTTGCAACATGCTTTACAAATATCATCTTATTTTATCCTGCCTGCAAACTTGGGGAATAGGTGCTATTATTGTCTTTATTTTCCTCATTCTTCAGATGTGATAGGGACTGTGATAGGTTAATGACTTTCCAAGAATAACAAAACTCATAAATATTTGAGATGAGATTTGAACTCATCTCTTCCTGACTCCAGGTTGATCACTCTATCTACTATATCACCTAGCTGCCTGATATTAATATTTTCATCAAAATTTAATCCTTATATCACACATTATCTAAAAATAATGTGGTATTTTAAAATATTTTTACTTTCTGAGGCAAAACATATACAATTTTTAAAAGGTATAAAAAGGTGTGTTTTTTTTAATGTTGTTCATATGAAAAAAAATATACCAAACTAGAATATACAAGTGTCTCCCTGGCCTGTTATTTCAAAGTGCCAACTATTTATTTTTTTACTGAAATATAAATATTTAGTGTTGCTTACCTTCTTAATAGAATAATAGTTAATAGACACCAAATTCAAAGTATTTGTTTGTGGTTGCAATCTTTTCATAGTACTCGAAACATTTAGAAAAACCCTGCTGACAAAAGTAATTTCAATGGAAAATAGCCCATGTCTCCATTGGGAATTTCCTGCAGTATAACCGGGTGTAGAGGGGGAAAAGGAGAAATTTGATGGTTGACCTGCTTCATATACTTTGTTCACTTTCACCTTTATAGTAGAGAATAAGTGCATTATCTGAGTAGGACTGATAATCCACCACCACTACTTGTTGCTTGAATAAACTTATATCTATGCATCTTATTGTACAAACTAATATTTGGTCTAAGTTTGGCAAATTAATTCAAGTTACTAGGGAAAGCTTAAATTGCCTTTTGTTCCCACAGCCACTGAACTATGAAAAAAAGAAGTCTTACACTCTCAACATAGAAGGAGCAAATACACATCTTGATTTCCGATTTTCTCACTTGGGCCCATTTAAAGATGTCACCATGCTGAAGATCATTGTGGGAGATGTTGATGAACCACCACTCTTTTCGATGCCTTCTTATGTTATGGATGTTCATGAGAATGAGAAGATTGGAACAGTGGTTGGCACAGTGGCTGCTCAAGATCCAGACAGTGCTAATAGCTTAGTAAGGTACAGTTAAATGAAAAAGGCTTTTTAGTTATTTAAATGTAGATTAGACACTTACAAGAAGCTGGTTTCCCCATACTTTATTTTCACCAAATATGAATGCTGCAATGGCATTTAAGTACCTCCCATTTGTGAATAGCTTGACTTGTATAGTAAGGTATTCAAAAGATGAATATCCATGCCTGTGGTTTAGAGTTTGAAGAAGAAAAAATAGACTTCTGTATGGATGTGTGTGTGTATGTGAGTGTGTGTGCTCTCATGTGCATGTATTGAGGAAAATAATTACATTATTTGGCCTTTACTAAAATGACTGATCAGGAAGGGAAGGGAAAAGAACATAATGAAGGTACATTTTCATTGTGAAAATGTACCAGAATTTCAAGCTGAGAAGGGGAAATTCCTCTAAGACATGAGAGGTAAACAATAAATATCTTCAAGTGGTACTCTCATAGCCAGCATACATTTCTTGTCTCAAATAGATGAATTCTGAGGAACCCCTCTGATATTCGAATCATCATATACAAAAAAGAGAAGATTTTGTGTAATTATGATGCCGTTCCAAAGTGGTCTGTTACTACCTACAAATTTTATTCCTGGCACTAGTTGATATTATCAGTAAATTAATATAAATATAATTATCCTAGGTATATTACTAAAAGCATACTACTTCTGAAAAATAAAATTTACAGACTGGGACCAAGTTCATTTTTAGAAAAGAAAAAATTTCCCTGAGATTGATTATCTTGTTAAATGTTACAGATCTGTAAGTTATTTTCCCTTCTGAGGAAAATAAAATATTTTTATTTCTGAATTAAAATGATTATATCAATAATTGATAAGTAGTATATATTTTCAATCAATAAATTTATGAATTTTATTGAATACTTTTTGTGCTAAGCACTGGGGAATATGCAGTTACAAAAACTGGCACTCCTATATGGAACTGACAAAAAATCCAACTGGAGAAATAAGGACATCATATATAAAACAATATAGTACAATGGGAGCATCTAGGTGGTACAGTAGAGAGAGTTTCAGGCTTAGAGTTAAGAAGACTTATCTTCTATAGTTTAAATCCAGGCTCAGACACTTATTAGTTATGTGACCCTGGGCAAGTCATTTAACCCTTTTTTGTCTGTTTCCTCATCTATAAAATGAGCTAGAGAAGAGAACAACAAATCACTCTAGGATTTTTGCCAAGAAAACTCCAAATGGGGTCACAAAGAGTCAGACATGACTTAAACAACTGAACAACAACAACAATGTAATTAGTACCTAAATTTCATATTGCAGCATATCTGTGTTGTAGAACTTTAAAAATTATTAAAAGATGGAATAGTCATGGGAAGTTTCTTGGATGATACGTGATTTTATCCAGGCCCTAAAGGACTTTGATGAATGGAAAGAAAAGGGAATGCTATTCCAGATGAGAAATTATGAACAGAGAAACAAAAAAAAAATGGGTCATGAATATAAAGAAGACCAGGTTGTAAATTGAGAAATAAAATGAATAGGACAGGGCAGGGACAGATTACTGAGCCTTAGAAAAGCTAAGGACTTCATGTAGTAAGAAATAGGAAGCCACTAAAGGGTTTTATGTAGATCAGGCACATAGTAAAAGGAGTATTTCAGAAAGATTGATTTGGCAGCAATATAGAGAATGGATAAAAATAATAGGGAGAGGAGAGAGACAGAGAAGTCAATGAGGAAACTATCATAGTTCTCTAAGTATCAGTGTTGAGGGTCAAGGGTTAAAGGAAATAGAAAATAGTGAAGGGATTTGAGATACATTTTAGAAGAAAAACCAATAGAACTTTGGAATTAATTGGATATGAAGTATACCGGTTAAGAATCATAGAATTTTAGAAGTAAACAAAATAAAAAAGGTACAATGATCTAGTCAGATCCCCTCCCCCAAGAGTCAGAACCCAATCCAAAGTCCATGTTCCCTAACACTGAGAACATTGCTCTTGTTATCACATGTAATGAAAGAGAGAAATGAGGCAAAGCTATCTAAGATCTGAGTCTGCAAGACTCAGTGTGGCTTTCAGAGTTACCACAGTAAAACTTGTTTAAAAAAATGTGGTAGCATATCAATCAAATTGGTTTAAGAACCCAAAACAAACCAACATCTTTCATTATGCCATTTTGGTTGTAAAATTCATGCTTCTATGAATGCCTCTAATGAATCTAATAATGTGATCTGCAAAAAATAAATGGGAGAGTGGCAGCTAGGTGGCACAGTGAATAGAGCACTGGTCCTGGAGCAAGGAGGACCTGAGTTTAAATCCATCCTCAGACTCTTAACACTTACTAGCTGTGTGACCTTGGGCAAGTCACTTAACCCCAATTGCCCTACACCCCCCCCTTCAAAAAGCAAAAATAAAATAAAATAAAAGGGAGATCAAAAATCTAATGGTTAAGGGGATCAAAAATACCAAACCATTTCATATAAAAGAATAAATTTATGTATTTCTTTGAAAAAATGCTTCAGGATTCTTTTATCTTATAAATACAATTATAATTTCCAGAAAAGTTTAAAGGAGACATAAAGTAGCTTTGAGTTAAGATGAAAATTCCCTACAGCCTGTATAGTGATCCAAGTTAACAAAATACTTTAATGAAACATTTTTTTCTCTAGAGACTGAGCTTCTATTATTTCACCAAATTTTGTTGTTATTATTCATTATTGAGTGGACACAACAATTATTAGAATTCCATAACCAGCCCTATGCAAAATTGAGGTGTTCATAAAAGTTAGCTCCTATGTCATGTCAGCTGGACCACCTTTGTCTATAAAGTAAGGAGATTATACCACATGACCTCTTAGATCTCTTATAGTTTGTCTACAATCATATTTTACTGTGAATTTGTTCCTACCTCAGACTCTCACTATCACAATCAGACTCTGAAATATTCCCATAGAATTGCTTCTCCTATAAGACCTCAAATGTTCAAAATCTACTCTGAACTCAATATTTCTCTTCCACCTCTCCCAATCCTCCCCACTGTACTTGGCCTTATCATCTTATGACAACCTTGAATCCTTTTATCATTTCCTACTATCTTTCTGAATTTAATTTGTTCCTCACTATATAACCTTATTAGCATCTAGAATATCTTATCTTTTGCCAATATTTCCCTTTTAATTCCCAAACATGAGAAATCCCTTTTATCTGATTTCTCAACCCAATACTGTTGGAGATATTTACCATGTTGGCATGATATTTACTAGTTACACTTAAAAACATCACTTCTGTTTAGGAATTTTTTTTATTCACCTTCCACATAAATGGTCATTCAATCATTTTCAAATCATCTTGTTCTGCTAGTCTCATCTGTGCCTACCTTATTATCAATAAAAAAATCACCTAATTCCTACTATATTATGAAGATGGCAACCAACCTAAATTTAACTCTCAAAGTTTCCTCTTCTTTATTTCAGAATATCTTTTTATCTTTACCTACCCTATTTTCCTTTCCTCCCATTAATGAAGACATGTGCCCCATGATTTTTCCTTTTAAAAATATTATTTATTTATTTTATTTTATTTTGCTTTTTGGAGGGGAATTGGGGTTAAGTGACTTGCCTGAGGTCACACAGTTAGTACATGTTAAGTGTCTTAGGCCAGATTTGAATTCAGTTCTTCGTAAGTCCAGGGCCAGTGCTCTATTCACTGCACCACCCAGCCTCCCCACCATATTATTTATTTTTAACACTTTCATTTTTAAAACAAGTAGCTAAATCTTTCTTTGCCAAAACAAAAAGAGCTGCAATGAATATTTGTGTACACATAGGTGCTTTTTTCCCTTTAGTCCCTTTGGTATACAGACGTAGCTGTAACATTTAGTGGGTCAAAAGGCAAGTATAGTTTTATAGCTCTTTGGGCATACTTTCAAATTGTAAAAGGTCAGACAAGTTCATAACTCTACCAGTTCTTCTTTAGTACACCTATTTTCTCTTATCCCCTCTAGGAACTGTCATTTCTGATATGTATTGGGTACTACCTCAGAGTTATTTTAAACTTGGCTTTCTCTAATCAGTAATAATTTAGAGCATTTTTTTTGTATGAGTATATATAGCTTTGATTTCTTCTGAAAATTGCACATTCATATCCTTTATGTAGTTTACCTGATAATCTCTTTTAATTAGGTCTATTTTTTTTTTGTTTTTTTGGAGGGGGGAAGGTAGGGCAGCAATTGGGGTTAAGTGACTTGCCCAAGGTCACACAGCTAGTTTATGTGTTAAGTGTATGAGGCCGGATTTAAACTCAGGTCTTCCTGACTCCAGGGCCAGTGCTCTATTCACTACACCAGCTAGCTACCCCAATTAGGTCTATTTTTGCTTTAACTTTTTATGAGATCATGATTGCTACCTCTGCCTTTTTTTTTACTTCATATGAATATTAGCCTCTGTTCCTGCCCTTTATTTTATTTCTGTTTATGTCTTTCTATTTCAAGTGTGTCTCTTGTAAAAAACATATTGTTTGATTCTGGTTTCTAATCATTCTGCTATCTGCTTCCATGTTATGGGGGAATTAATTCCATTCATATTCACTGTTATGATTGATAATTGAGCACTCTTCTCCACCCTAATGTCTTCTGTTTCTTATTCTCTTTTTTTATCTTGTCCCTGCTCAAAAATCTATTTTGCTTCTAGCCAATGTCTCCCTTAATCTACTATTTTCCTCAACTATATGGACTATTTGTGCCGAACCTGTGTTAGAGCCTTCCAAGCTTATAGTGGTCTGATCAGCCATGGTCAGACACATGTCCCTTGACCCTGACATGATGATTTCATTTTGGTCCTCTTCAAACATGAAGGACAGACAACAAACATTTTACCCTCTGGATCTAAGATATCATAGTAGTTTTCCTTGAAAATTTCATGAAATGTGATGTCTAGACTCTTTCTTTGGCTTTCAGGTAATCCAAAATTTTTTAAATTGTTTATACTCATTTTGTTTCCCACATAAGTTGTCTTTTTTCAATGCATATTTCCCATTGTTTTCTATACTTTTTCATTCTTTCTACTTCCCTTTATGGTTTTTTGATGTTTCATACAGTCATTAACTTTCCATCACCCAATTCCAATTTTTAAAGAATTATTTTATTCAGTGAGATATCTGAACCTCTTTTTACATTTGGTCAGTTTTTTTTTTGAAGAATTTTTTTTTCTTTAGTAATTTTTGTGTCTCTATTACCGAGCTGTTAATTCAAAATTTCCTTGCATCACTCATTTCTTTCCCCACTTTTTTCCTTTACCACTCATGTCTTTCTTTAACTCTTCCAGGAATTTGAATTGGATTTGGGGTCCAATTAGCATTTTTCTTCTAGATTTTATTTGTAGCTATTTTCCCATTTTTGTCTTTTGAGTTTGTCTTGGTCTTCCCTGATACCATAGTAACTTTTTATAGTCAAATAATTTGTTGATGTTCTTGATGTTGTTTTTTTTATTCTTCTAGCCTATTTCTTGACTGAATTTTATGTTAAAGTTGAACTTTCCTCCCCTAGGGTAGGTGAAGCACTGTGTAAAGCTCCAGGTTTTTTTTTTTTATGTTGCTGTTTTCAGAAGTAGTTCTAGCTTTTTGTTTTCAGTGTTTTGTTTTGTTTTGTTTTGTGTTATAGATTTTTTTTTATTTTTTTCTCTAGTTTTTATTTTTTTAGTTTACATCATTCATTTCCACAAGATTTTGAGCCACAAATTTTCTCCCTAGTTTTCCCTATGCACCATCCCAAAAGAGTGATCCCAGTGAATATCTCCTTCCCCAATCTTCTATCTCCCATATCTTCCCCCATTCCTCCTTCAACTTTCCAGTAGGGCATGGTGGTTCTCTATGCCCCAGTGTCTGAATATTTCAATTCCCATTTACATGTAAAATATTAATAATAATATGTCTATAAATATATGTATTAAATGTTTGATTTTAAAACTTTGGATTTCAGATTCTTTCCCTTCCTCCCCCGTCACCCACCTTCACTGGGAAGATAAGCATTTCAATATAGGTTGTACATGAGTAGCTATGCAAAACAATTCCATAGTGGATATATTGTGGAAGACTGACTATATTTCCCTCTATACTATCCCACTCTCCACTTGTTCTATTCTCTACTTTGATAGTTTCCCTTTTCAAAAGTGGGTGCTTCCAACTTCCCTCCCCCCCCCAGCCTGTCTTCCCTTCCATTATCCCCCTCTCTTCTCCTTCCCTTCTACTCTCCTGTAGGGTGAGATACCCTATTTATTGTGTATGTCATTCCCTCCCTAAGCAAAATTAAATGAGAATAAGGTTGACTAATTCCCTTTTGCCTTCCTGTTCTTCTCCTCCATTGTAACGATTTTCCCTTGCTTCTTCTATATGAGATAATTTACCCCATTCTCTCTTTCCCCATCTCCTCTCATTATATTCCTTTCTCAACTCTTAATTGCACCTTTTAAGTATCATCGCTTCCTATTCAATTGATCCTGTGCCCTCTGTCTATGTATACCTGTAAACATATATACACACACTCACATGTGTATTCATATGCCCATATACCCTCCTATATAGACATATACATATGTATGTATACATAAACACACATATACATATATATACATACATACACACATATATACATTTCTATTCCCTTCAACTCTTCCCATAATAAGAAAACTTTCATAACTTAAAATTATTGTTTTTCCATGTAGGAATATAAGTAGTTCAACTCTGTCAAGTTTTTTATGATTTCTTTTTCCTGTTTACCTTTTCAAGCTTTTCTTGCTTCTTGTATCTAAATGTCAAATTTTCTATTCAACTCTCATTTTTTTCATCAAGAATGCTTGAAAGTCCTTTATTCCACTGAATGACCATATTTTCCCCTGGAATATGATACTGAGTTTTGCTGGGTAGATGATTCTTGGTTTTAATCCCAGCTCTTTGACCTCTGGAATATCATATTCCAAGCCCTTCAATCCCTCAGTGTAGAAACTCCCAGGTCCTGAGTTATCCTGTTTGTGTTTCCACATTATTCAAATTGTTTCTTCCTGGCTGCTTGTAATATTTTCTTCTTGAACTGAGAATCCCAAAACCTGGCTGTAATATTCCTAGCAGTATTCTTTTTGGGATCTTTTTTTTCAGGAGGAGATTGGTGGACTCTTTCAACCTCTATTTTGCCCTCTGGTTCTAAAATACCAGGGCAATTTTCCTTGAGAATTTCTTGAAGCATGATTTCTAGGTTCTTTTTTTTTATCATGGCTTTCAGGTAGTCCAATAATTTTTAAATGATTTCTCCTGGATCTATTTTCCAGGTCAGCGGATTTTCCTATGAGATGTTTCATGTTGCCTTCTATTTCGTCATTTGTTTGGATCTGTTCAATAGTATATTGGTTTCTCATAAAGTCACTAGCTTCCATTTGCTCCAATCTAATTCTGAAGGAATGATTCTCTTCAGTGAGCTTTTGAGATTCTTTTCCCATCTTGCAAATTTGGCTTTTAAGGCATTCCTCATAGCCTTTTTGAGCCTCTTTTGTCATCTGAGATAGTCTATTTTTAAGGTGTTATTTTGTTCAGTCAGGTTGTTGACTCATAATTTTCTTGCATGATTCTCATTTCTCTTCCCAATTTTTCGTCCACTTCTCTTATTTGATTTTCAAAATCCTTTTTAAGCTCCTCAATGGCCTATAACCAGCTCATATTTTTCTTAGAAGCTTTTGGTGCAGGAATTCTGACTTCATTGTCTTCCTCCTGTTCCATGCTTTGATCCTTTTTGTCCCCAAAATAGGAGTGTAAAGTTGGGTTGCTCTGTTTGCTTTGCTTCCTTTGCCTGCTTCTGTTGCCACTCAATTACTTGACTTTTGGGCTTTTTGCCACAGTAGAACTCTGCTATGAGAAACGGGAGCATTACCCTAAATGCTGGTGTTTTCACAGCTGCTGAAGGTCTTAGTTGGCTGCTCTCTCTGAAGCCTCCACCTGCTCTGGCAATCTGGTCACACATCCCAGGACCTCCACCCTAGAAAGCAATCCAGATCCAACCAGGTCAAAGCAAGAGCCATTATCCCTCAGACTCATTGCTTGGTCCCCACACAATCTGCAGACCAGGAACTAAAGCTGCCACATGGTGGGGCACTGCTGTAGCCCCTCAGCCACTTCTTGCCCTGACGGCAAAGGTCAGATCACACTCCAAATTCCCATGTCCCAAAGTTCACACTGCACTGACCTGTCACTTTGTCCTTGGCTTCTATTGGTTGATAATTCTGGCAACTGCCACAGTTTCTGGTGATCTGAAGTCCCTCCAGCCAGTGGCTGGTCAGGTTGCCCTGGGGCTAAGACCTCTTACTCAAGCAGGGTTGGGGTCAGTTCCCCAAGTGCTGGGCTGGCCGCTTGCTGCCAGCCTGCTGAGCTCTCCTCAGCAGGATGTTAGCTTCTCTGCATTTTGTGTGTTCTGCAGCGTCAAAGTTTGTCTAGAGTCATTTTTTACATGAATTGGGAGAAGTGGGAGCCAGAGCTGTGAGGAAGTCCTGTTTCTACTCTGGCAATTGCTTTCAGTGTTTTAATGGTGGTATGATCCTGGGGAAAATCTGGTCTTAACACAGGAAGGACCCTGGTCTCCTGTAACTGTATGGGTTAGGAATTTTCTCTTCATTGTCTTTGACCAGAGTTCCTGTTGCCTTGTGACCAATCCCAGCACTCCTCTCCACCCTGAATCTATAATCCATATGGACAATAGAGATGCCAATCAGTTCCAGCTGTACCCAGCACAACTAAAGGGTCCTTTGTAATATTTTATGAGCAATTGTCCAACATCCTTATAGTCTCTGGGCTGAAACCTTCTGTTGCCACAACATCATATGTAAACTCCAGACAGGCCTCCATCCTGATGCCACAAACTTCTTCTGCTGATGTCTTAAGTATCCTTAGTTTGGGAAAAAAAATCTTACTCCTACTTTTTGTTGGTTTTGTTGCTCCAAAATTTGATTTGAAGATTTACTTTAAAGTTGTTTGGAGGAGAATGTTGGGAAGATTCAACTGGGTAGCTGCCCATAATCCATCATCGTAGCTCTGCCCTACCCCCTTCTATGTCTTTGATTCCATTTCTCCCTCTTCTTCTACAACCTTGTTCATAAATTATTCCATTTCTTGAGAAACCTGGGGTGGAGGTGGGATATGTTAATATCTAGATCATGAGAAACCACTTTCACAGATACACACAAACACACACACACACACTTTCTCTTTTTTCCTGAATTTTCATCACTCTTGGACAAGAAGTAAAAAATAACTCAAAAAGGTAAGAGGGCCTCCTTATGGGCAGAGGTTATACTTTCAGTTAGATTGAAGATTTTGTGCCTGCAATCTGATTCCAAATTATCTTTCCAGTCTTCTAACTCAGTACTTCTCTATATTTATGTTATGCTTCAGCCAGAATGAGCTATTTATTTTTTTCCTGAATAGTCCTTACTTTTGGGCTTCCATGTTTCTTTGCTCATCCCATTTCTTCTGCCTAGAATATTCGTTTGTGCCCCTTATCTGTCTGCTGAAATTCTTCAAGCTCTTTCTTAAGTGTCATATCATCCAAGCAATTTTCCATCATATCCCAAACTGAAAATCAACTTTCTCCTCTTAACCGCAATGTCATTTAGCTTTCCTTATGATGTATAATATGGTTTATTATCATTTAAACATGCTTTTTTTCCCTATTAGGGCCTAAATTATTTCTGGGCTGGTACTAAGACTAATGCATCTTGGTATATCACCATAGTTTCAAACTCAGTGATTTGCAAGCAGCATTTGTTCATTAAAACACCCATCCTCTCTGAGCCTCTTAATCAGTTTCCTCCTCCTTTCGTGTTCTTAAACCTATTGCACTCTGTATGCTCTTTCCTAGCTGTGCATTGCTATAATTCAACCAAGCTTTCCTCTCTATGGCACCCCTCACCTTCTGGTCTTTACTCAATCAAAACATATTTGTTTCTTGTCTTATTCTTTTAGGACTTTACTAGTTTCCTAACTCATTGAACATTGAAAATAAATAGAGCCAAAATTATTAATGACTGATAATATGGTGTTTAAATAAATTCTATAGATAAAACCAAATACCTTAACTCAAAGACATGTGTTTCTAATAGTGAACATTTTAGGCATTGTTACAAGCTGGTGAAGGAGATAGATTGTATACAGCAGTGCTCTTCAAATTATACCTTATAAGCAAACATCCAATTTTCTCAGAATAAGACCTAATATTTAGAAAATATATATTGTCATTAGTTATTATTAGCACAATAATTCTAATAATATAGTGCATTATTATGACAAAACCAGAGGTGTACATTTCCTTATTTGATGATAGTAACTTCTTGTAATATGTAGTGAAATTATTATTTTCATTTTACTCATGATACTACATTGTTAAGTCCAGGGATAAAGAAGAAATGTTATGACAAAGAGATATCTGGGGGACACATATGTTTAAGACAACAATATCTTAGCACCATTATTTGTTTAATGGAGGACTATCCTATCAGGTTGATTTTAGCTAGTGCCCCATAAAACCATTATTTACCTCAATAATAACTAACTCTATAAAAAGAATAAATGGGAATTGCTTTTCTTTAGTTTCTTTAAAAAATAGACTATACAAGCAAAATAAGTGCTGCAGGGACTTCATTCAAGTGTAATGAATTCATAGGTATTTTTTCACTATAATTATACATAATATTTATTCTTAATTTTAATTTAAAAAATTTCATCTTGCATGAGAGCCTTAGGTGCATACATAAGATAATAACAAAAACAAACAAACAGAATTTAACATTTAAAAAAACAAATCTTACAGCTCTGTCTTTCCAGGGAACAAATATTTGTTTTATTTTTTTTTAAAGCAATTAGGGTTAAGAAACTTGCTCAAGGTTACATGGCCAGTTTTTTTGAGGGGGAGGGGGGAGTGGGTGTTAAGTATCTGAGGCCGGACCTGATCCTAGGTCATCCCTGCTCCGGGGCTGATGCTCTTATTCACTGTGCCACATAGCCACCCCAAAATGTTTGTCTTATTAAGGAAAACTGTAATGAAGAGATGTACCTTTCAATGTACACTGAAATGCAATTAACACTAGGTTTGTAGAATTGGTAAAGAAAGTTTTAAATCTTTGAAGTATTTATAGAAATTTCCCTGAATCCAGCAATTTGTATTTCAGTTCTGGGACCTCTTAGCTGGAAATGTTCCAATTTCAAAGAGGATAGTCAGGGAAAGATTCAGTTTCTACTAGTTCATATGGGGAAACTGCCATTACATAATAGAACCATCAAAAAACATTTCAGTAATTGAGAGCCTTGTCTCTTACTATTGAGGTAATACTGAAAACAAAACAATAAAAAAGTACTAAATTAGGCAGGAAAAATAAAAGTCACTAGAAGGTTCAAGTAGCTACTCAAAGACTATTTCATGGAGAAGTCATGCAAGGCAAGCATTCATAATCCTTCTTCTGGGATATGAAGGGATACAAGCATGCTTTAGAAATCTCTCTCAAAGGGGCGGCTAGGTGGCACAGTGAATAGAGTACCGGCTCTGGAGTCAGGATGGCCTGGGTTCGGATCTGGCCTCAGACACAACACAAAAAATAGCCGTGTGACCTTGGGCAAGTCACTTAACCCCAATTGCCCTCCAATAAGCAAAAAAAAGAAAGAAAAAGAAAAGAAATCTCTCTCAAGAACTTTGGAATTGATGGGGGAGACTTGGTAGATACTGGCACAAGATGGCCCGGCATGGTGTGCTTGCATCAAAGAAGATGATGTGTTCTATTAGCAAAGCAGTATTTCAGTAGCATAAAACAAAAACAACAAACAACAACATAAGATACATAAGTTGAGAGACATCTCTATGCCAAATATTCATATGGACTATTTCTGCCTTTCCTGTGGTAGAGCCATCGGATCTCATATTGTTCTGATCAGCCACAGTCAGACATGAATGTAAAGGAAAAAAAAAACATACCTGTTCTCAAATAAATCAGGAATACAACATGTGTACAGATAATTTAATTAAAAGGTGGCAATGCTTAGAATCAGAAGGACTGTGTTCAAATTTCCAGCTCTGCTGCTTACTCTGTGTGACCTTTGGTAAATTACTTCCTTTGGTCTCAGTGCCCATATTTTTAAAATGAGGGAATTGATGAACTTTTAGATCTCTTTTATCTCTAAATCTGATTTCCCCTTAGAAAGTAATTTGAGGATGGATAGTATACAAATAATTGTGAAGAGATTTTTTTTAAATATGGTAAGAGACAAATCAAAACAATAGCATTCAAATATAGACTATTCAAATAATCAATGACTCTCAAATAATAACCAGAATGATGCATAGGAACCACAAGGGAAATGGTTCTTTTTGTTACAGGGGTACAGAAAGTTAATTGTTTTTCAAGTAAAGAGATTCAAACAATTTGATTATCATTTGTCCATAAATGTTGAATTTATTTCAGCAAAAATATAGCAAAATCTGAAAAATTAGTATTTCAGAGAACTTATATTCTATTGGAGTGAAGAGAAAAGCAAATAAATGCAAAATATATAAACTATATGTAAAGTAATACAAGGCATTTCAAGAGATAAAGGGAGGATGGGGTTGTAAGGAAATCAAGAAAGGCCTCTAGTACCTGGACTTTGGTCTAAAGCAAGTTAAAGATTCTACAAGGCATAGATGAGAATTTATCATAGAAGTTCCACCTCTTACACAAAAAGGAATGCATTTCAAAGTCTAGTTTTGAGAACAATAGAGGGGTAAAGTTTGATTAGAAAGGAAAGTTATGTGAATTTTTTCTAGAAAGAAAGGTGGGAACCACATCGTGGAAGGCTTTAAATACCAGATTCCAAATTTATTTTGTTTTTGTTTTTTATCCTATTGGCAACAGGAAGTCATTGAAAGATTTTGAGTGGAGGGATAATATGGTCATGACTGTGTTTTAGGAAAATAAATTTGGTAGCTATGTAAGGATGGATTGATGAAGAGAGGGACTAGAAGGAGAAAGATGAATTAGGAGGTTATAAATGTTAGATTATGAGTAGAATCCAGATGTTCTGGATTCCAAAGCCAATATTCTGTCTGCTGTATCAATATGTCAATTCCCAATACTACATTACCACTTCAGTTAGCTAGTTGGTTTTTTTGTGGGATATTGTTTTGTTGTGCAGTTATTTCAGTCATTTTCCACTCCTCATAATCCTATTTTTTTTTTGGAGGCAGCAGTTGTTTATTGATAAAGATACTACAGTGGTTTGCCATTTCCTTTTCCAACTCATTTTACAGATGAGGAAACTGAGGCAAACAAGGTTAAGTGACTTGTTCAGGGTCACACAGCTGGGAAGTATTTGAGGTCACATTTGAACTCATGTCTTCCTTAATCCAGGTTTGTCTTTTGATTTGTACTAAAGAGAAACTTGGGTTCAAATCCCACCGATAGATATTTGACCAAAGTACCATCACTTAAAATCTCCAAGTCTCAATTCCTTCATTTGTAAAAAGAGACTAATAATTCTTTGTCACAGAGTTGTTGTGATTATCAAAATTGATAATGTATTCAAAACACTTCATAAGCCTGAAAGTCTATATCAATATTTAGTTTCTACTATTCAGACCTAATCCATGTTGCATACAAATAAGTTCCATTTTAGCTACTGTTCAGGAGAGAAGAGAAGAATATCATTTGATAAACTGCTCAAGGTATAACATGGGAGATAAACATTATATGTATATATATAAAAACACATATACATATGTGTGTATGTATGTATAAAACACATATACATACATATGTATGTATAATAAACTTTTCTTAATGTGTGTGTATGTGTGGAACATTGTTTTACTTCAGATATAAATGGATTCCTGGCGTAATGAGATGTTTCACTTGCTGTTTTAACAATATTTAGAAGCACTGCTTTGGCCAGGTGGCTGGCCTGCTGAAAAGTTAGGGCCAGAGGCATGGCCACTCTTTCTCACTTCAGCAAAGCAATGTTTTTGTACCTTCCTAATCAATTCATTATATCACCACAGTGACTCTCCAAACTTTTTCATCCATCCTTAAACTTCTTATAGCACCCCCTTCCCTTGCTCTCTCATCTGTCCATCTTACTCATACTTTACTAGAAAAAAATGAGTCCATTTTCCTAGAACTCTCACTTCTCCATTACTCTTTATCTCATATTGATTAGATGACAATCAGTACCTTGCCCCTCTTTCACATAATCAGTTGGCCTTTCTTGTCAAGGCAAATGCTCTATATCTACCATTTATCCATTTCTATCTTCTCTTCTCTACCAGACTGCTTCCTCTTTCATCCCCATTTTTTCACCAATTTTCAGTCCCTCTGCCTACTGGTTGCTTCCTTGCTACGAATAAGTCTGTGTCTTCTTGATTTTTTTTTAAACACTCATTAGCTCCAACAATTCCTACTAGCTATCACCCAATATTTCTTTTTTCTTTTATGGATAAACTTCTTAAGAGAGTTATATAAAATTTGTGCTTTGACTTCCTCTCTTCCCACTCTCTTCTAAACTCTCTGCAGTTTGGATTATAATTTTATTATTCAACTGAAATTTATCATTTCAAAGTAACCAATAATCTCTTAATTGCCATAGCTAAATAAACTTTTCTTAATCCTCATCCTTTAAAATCATCTTTAAAATTTATAATTCTCTAAAAATTGTTAAAAAAAAAAGCTTTTGACAATGTTGTTTTGACAATGATCATCCTTTCCTCCTTAATACTCCTTTCTCTGTAGGCTTTTTGTTTTTGAGACTTCTTAGTCCTGGTTTTCCTCCTACTTGTCTGACCACTCCTCAGTCTCCTTTGGTGCATGTTCAACTAGTTCATATCCACTAACTACTGTAGGTATCCTCCAAGATTCTTTCCTGGACCCCTTTTATCTTCTCTTTCTATACTATCTAGCGTGCTGATATTATCAGCTCAAATTGAATAAATCATTATCTCCATGGAGATGGTTAAATCTATTTTATCTAGCCCCAGTCTCCTTCCTGACTTCCAGCCCTGTACCTAAACTGCCTATTGGACACCTCAAACTTGATGCCCTGAAGAGATCTTAAACTAAATGTGTCCAAAACAGAAATTGTTGTCTTTCCTCTAAGTCTCTTCCTAGATTGCCAATTACTGTCAAGTGTACCCCAATCTTCTCATTCACTGAGGGTCACAACCCATATATCATCCTCAATTCCCCACTCTCACTCATCCTTCATTACCAATGTTTGCCAAATCCTGGCAATTTTATGTTTTTAGTGCTTCTTACATACACCCCCTTTTCTTTTCTGATATAGCTACCACCTTTGTACAGGTCATCATCATCATCATCTAATACTTGAAAATAGTAATAATTTTCTGGTTAGTTTCCCTATATCCAATTCCCAATTCCATTCCACCCTTCGTTTGGCTGCCAAAGTCATTGCCCTGGGGCTTACAATTGATTGTGTCTCTTCTCCACCTCCCTAACTTAATAAACTATAATTTTACTTGCATGAGTATGGCACACTTTTAATACTGTTTTTTTTCATTTTTAACTAAAATAGAGATATAGCTGTATCCTCACAAATAGTTATCTCAAAAGAACCTATCTTGGAAGAACCCAATAAGACTTTGAAAAAGGCCATAAAAAAAAAGCTTTGCCTAAATTGTTCAAAATGTGCTCAGTCAGGGCTAGGGAACCTGCAGCATTGAGAACACATATAACTCTTTAGGTCCTCAACAGTAGCCCTTTGACTGAATCTAAAATTTACAAAACAAATTCCCTTAAGAAAAGGATTTGTTCTGTAAAACTTGGACTCAGTAGAAAGACCACACCCAAGGACCTAGAAGGTCATATGTGACCTTGAGGCCACAGGTTACTCACCCCTGAATTACATAGTGGATAGAGTATGGCACCTGAATTTAGCAAGAGTCTAGTTCAAATCTGACCTTAGTCATTTGCCAGCTGTGTAACCCCCAAAGCAAATTATTTGATCTCATTTTGCCTCAGTTTTCCCACCAACAATATCACAATGATAATAATAGTACCAGCTCCCAGGATTGTTGTGAAATGAATATTTGTAAAGCATTTTTCAAATCTTAAAGATATTATATACATATATGTGTGTGTGAGTATAAATATATATACATATGCACACATATTTAATATATACACACATCTCTACATGTATGTGTATATAGATATAGATGAATATATACACAATAATTATTATTTTCAACATAGGTGTTTAATTACTTGAGAGGTGGTTGTTTTACAGTCATTTTTTCAGTAGTATCTGACTCTTCATGACCTCATTTGCGGTTTTCTAGGAAAAGATACTGGAGTGGTTTGTCATTTCCTCTTCTATAAGAAAATATGTAGAATTTCCTAATCCCACAAAAGGATGAGATGAAATAATTTTTCAGCAAAAGACAACTTAGAAGCTCAAGAGGAAAGGTCTGTCATACCTGGTTTAGAGTGAGCCACAGTTCAGGCCAGGCTGCACCAGCTCCAACTGGTCCCAAGAAAGCCAGGGATAAGTCTTGGGAGTCATTGAATCAATAGGGGCAGCAGCTGCTTCTGGAGCTCTGAGCCCATAGATAGCAAGGGGGTCTAACAAATGGTCAGAAGCAGATTTCAAGGTTCTCTTTGCTAGCACTGAGGCAGGACTCTGTTGTTTGCCCATAAGCTGATATGGATCACAGTGCTGGGTGGTAGTCCTAGGGCAAGGAGGAGCACTGCTACACCAGAGCTAGCAGCCACAGTGGAGCTAGAACCCTCCTCACAGTTTCAGGTAGAAAAGAGTCCTTATGCTGGCTCACAGACCAGAACACAGGCCAGGAGAGAAGCAAACATTTCTCTTTAGATCATACCACCCTAAAGCCTTACCCATTCTTAGACGCATCTCTGAAAACAGCAACACAAAACATCTGAAACTTGGACAGTGCACCCTTCACCCTGGGAGTAGATTCCTACTTTAACAAAAACTTAAAAGTCAAGAAATATTCTGGGAAAATGAGTAAACAGCAGAAAACAATCTGACCACAGAAAGTTACTATGGTGACAAAGAATATCAAAACACATACTCAGAAGAAGATAATAAAGTTAAAGTTCCTACATCCGAAGCCTCCAAGAAAAATATGGATTCATTTCAGGTCATGGAAGAGCTCCAAAGGGATTTTGAAAATCAAGCAAAAGAGATAGAGGAAAAATTGGGAAGAGAAATGAGAGTGATGCAATATGGAAAAAAAAATGAGTCAAGAGTTTGGTGAAGAAGAAACAAAAAATACAGAAGTAAATTACATCTTAAAAAATAGAATTCACCAAATAGTAAAAAAAGGTACAAAAAAAAACAATGACAAAAAGAATGCCTTGAAAAGCAGAATTGGAAAAAGTCACAACAATTCACTGAAGAAAAAAAAAAGAAACTACTTAAATGATAAATGAAAAAGGATTTACAAAATCTCACTGAAGAAAATCATTCCTTAAAAATTAGAATTGAACAAATGGAAGCCATGACTCTATGAGAAATTAAGAAATAATAAAATGAAACCAAAAGAATGAAAAAAATAGAAGACAATATGAAATATCTGTTTCGAAAAAATAACTGATGTGGAAAAAATAGATCCAAGAGAGATTATTTAAAAATTATTGGACTATCTGAAAACCATGATCAACAAAAGAGAATAGGCATGTTTCTTTTCTTTTTCTTTCCTTCATGGTTTTTTTTTTCTAATTACATTTAAAGATAGTTTTCAACGTCCATTTTTGTATAACTTTGAGTTCCAAATTTTTCTCCCTCCCTCCTTTCCCCTTCCCCTTCCCAAGACGTCAAGCAATTTGACATGTTATATCTGTGCATTCATGTTAAACATATTTCTACATTAGTCATGTTACAAAAGGAGAATCCAAACAAAACAGAAATAAAAACAAAGAGAAGGAAAAACATGAAAAGTGAAAATAATATAGTGTAGTGTGATAGAAGGGAGGGCAGATTGGTGGAGGCAGTACTTTTCTGCCAAAGTTGGAAATCCCTCCACAGGATGATTTCAGTACAGTTTTTCTCACTCTACTTTATTATACATATCTTATATTCTAATTAAACTGAACTATTTTCCATTCCTTATTTTCATTATGTCCTTTCCAACCTTCATATTCTCTTCCCACTGTATGCCATACCTCAACTAGATGTTTCTGGTCCTCAATTTTCATCCTTTGAAATTTCTCTCTGTCTTTGAGGGCCAATTCACATATCACTTCATCTGGACCATGTCTGGGTAAAAGGGAGCTGTCCTAATACAAATAACATCCTGCTATACCTGTTCTACCTTGTCCCTATTGCATTCTACCTGATATTCTACCATATCTATTTTATACATCTTTATCCCTATCTCATTTGATGTTAATCTCTCTGACATAGGTGAACACGTTATTTTTCATCACTTTGATAGCTAACACATTGTCTTGCATACAGTAGACACTTAAGTAAGTTGGGATTTAGCTCAAAGAGAATATTTGAAGTTTATTTTAGAGAAAATGGTTAAGGAGACATCTTCTTAATGGAGTCTACAAATTCTTTTCTCCAAATATAGCTTTAAGATACTATAGCATTCCTATGATCTTTCTTTAAAACCTAGATTAATATTTAAGTGGTTAAGTAAATATAGAATCAGAAAATGTCAAAGAAGGAAGGGACCTTAAATAGAATCTTGTTCAATCCTTTCATTTTACATGAGGAAACACAAGCCCTGAAAAGCTAAGCAATTTCCTAACATCACAAGTGCTTGTCCAGAATCAGGACAAGAATCAATTCTAGTGTTTTAATAGAGATTTTTTTTCCTTCTAAATGAAGAATCTGTTTGTAGCATATCTCTATTGTCTGTAGGTATTCTAGTCACACTCTCCTTAGGGAGTCAGTTTTGCTATTGAGTAATGTCTATCTGACTTTGAAATCATGAAACCTCTTCATTCTCCATCAGGCATTGCTAACTAATTCAATGTGAATGGAATAACAAATAAGAGAATTTCTGCATTAGAAGTGACTCAAGAGGTTGTATAGTTCAAGACCCTTATTTTATAGATAATTAAATTGAGGCATTAATAGGTGATGTGATCTATATTAGGTCTAACTATGAATAGTGGTTAGAACCAGAAGAAGACCTTGAATCTCTCTTTTCCAAGTCTTAATCAGGCCTAGTCCAAATTCAGTCTAAACCATGACATCAGAATGACTTAAATACCATTGTCAGCATCAGGGTCACCTAGTAAAAGTACCAGTAGAAGTATTTGGATTTTTTTAATGGAAAATTGATCACTAGATAGCCATTTTAGAAGTATGCAAGAAAAAAAGCCACGTAGAAATATTTCCTTACCTTTCCTGGAATTCAGGATCTTTTAGTGTGCTTATGGCATCTCAGTTTTCAGAAGGATAAATTACCTGTAGTCTCATCATAATTGCTTGTGTAGATGATTATTTTCCCTCTCTGAGAATTAGACCTCTGTTTCAGAGAGACTATAAACTTTCATAAAGGTGTAAGTGATTTCCATCACCACAGGTGCAAATGCACCATGCTCATTTCATTAAGCATAATATACTCCAGACCAGGTAGAGAAATGACCCTTATGGCTTGTGTTTTCAAAGTGACACTTTCAGAAGTAGGGTTTTTGGAATAAATTACATTCCCAAAGTCAGCTAAGGGAACCTTAAAACTTTTAATGAACCTTAGATGGATTGCATTTTTGTGACTCTTTGTTAGCTAAAGGATAGGCCAAGAAGCTGCAGGATCCCAGGGGGTTTGTATTGATTAAACTTTCCCCTAGCTATTGATCATAGTCAGTAAAACTTACAAAAATAACTTTTATTGTGAGCAGTGTTTCAAGGAAAATCTACGACACCACTCACACGTAAATCTAATGTGCCAAAAAAAGAGAGGCTTCATTATTTTCAGTCTACTTAAAATTACCCAAGGAAATTGCTATAAAATTATTTATGATTTTAAATGGACATATAATTTTATTAAGCCTTATAAAGATCCAGAATTATTTATAGTGACATGAAATGAAATAGTTGCCTTCTATAAGCTACAATATCTGTTTATTCAAAAGACAAATAGCTTTGGGAAACTCCAATGATTTTTTGACTTAGGTTATAATTGAATCTATGTCTGTATAGGCAGTGGTGAGTATTGAGTTGATTAACTGGATAATTGAAGTCAAACAACTACTGAGTACTATAATAAAGTTTCTCAAGCTTCTTGAGTAATCCAGAATGGGTGCCTACTACTATCTAATGTTTCAATGATTTGTCAACATTTTCATAACTCCACCTTTGTAGACAAACCCTGAAAGGCATTAACCCTCTGGTGTTTTTCTGTCCAAAAAAAAATAATAAGACAGTGTCTTATTATCGGGGAAACACGGTAAATGAGGTTGCTTACCATCCCAAGATACTTTGCTTCCTTTTTCTTTTTGTGTTGTTGCTTACACTCTTACTTAGAAGAAAAATATAAAAAACAAACAAACAAACATGTATTTGATAACAGAGTCCAAGAGATGTTCCTGAGAATAATGTTGATTGAACCAGGTTTGTTTCCTTTACATTATGATGGGAATCATGCAAACTGCTCTGCCTTCTGGCAAAGATAGGAAGCAAGATATCTTATCATCAGAGATGCTGCTGATTATAAAAACTCAGTGACATTCACTGAGTCCATGCTATGCACCTAATACTGCATTTGGAATGCATGGAAACAGAAAAAAAGAAGTAGCAGACCTGATCTTTTAATTTAATAATTTCATGAAAATAAATGCCAAGTCACTTCAGGAAAAAAGCTGGATTACTGGCTAAAGGAACCAATCAACATTAGAATTATAAAGAATTGTGGTCTTGCTAGTTATTCACGCCTTAACTCACTTGTCAAACTTTTGCTCTTCCTTGACAGCTTCCTTGCCCCCTCCTCAGTTATTCTTCATATTCCATCATCCCCCATTTGAATATAAATTTCTTGAGAATAAAGACAGATTTGTTTAATTGTATTTACATTTCTAGCACATAGCACAGTTCCTGGCAAGTTTTAAGCTATTAATAAATTCTGTTTCCTTCCTTCCTTCCTTCCTTCCTTCCTTCCTTCCTTCCTTCCTTCCTTCCTTCTTTCCTCCTTCGTTCCTTCCTTCCTTCTTCCTTCCTCTCATCCTTCCTCCCTTCTTTCTTTCTTCTTTTCTTTCTTTCATTCTTTCTTTTTTGCTGGTTGGATAGAATAGATAAAGTGCTGGAACTGAAATCAGGAAGATTCATCTCCCTGAGTTCAAATGTGGCCTTAGACACTTACTAGTTGTGTGACCCTGGGCAAGTCACTTAACCCTTAGTTAAACCTTAGTTGCCTCATCAATAAAATGAGCTGCAGAAGGATGGCAAACCACTCCAGTATCTTTGCCAAGTAAACCCCAAATGGGGTCAAAAAGAGTCAGACATGACTGAAAAAACTGAACAATAACAATCTATGTACATATATATGTATATATTACATCTATCTGTCTGTCTATCTATCTATCTATCTATCTATCTATCTATATCTATCCATTTATTTATGTATGTATGACTGTATGACCTAGGAAAACTGCTCCCTCTCTCTGGACCTCAGTTTCCTCTTCTACAAAATGAATGTATTATCTGGTCCTGAGGTCTCTTCAAACTTTCAACCCACATTGCAATGATCCTCTGTGTTTGGTGGGGAATAGGAAAGTGATTCTGAAGTGAAATGAGTAAAAAAATGGAGTTTTATTTAGGAACTGCTCTCCTTATCAATTTGTTTTTTACCCTGCACCCGATCCTACTTTTTTCTATTTGTTGAAGACCCTACCATTTCCTATTGCCCTCAATCTTCATGCATTGTCTTATAATTTGTCCTTCCCTTGCCTGGCCACAGTAAATGATAATAGTAGCAACAATGGAAAGTGATTGGTCCTGATTCAACCTGAGGATTTTGTATCTAGAAAGCCTTAGTAATATTGACCTCATAACTTAGACACATCTAGGACATATCTAGGCCAGATTTAGGCAAATCAGTATCACAGTGGATAGAAAGCTGGACCTAGACCCAGAAAGACCTGAGCTCAAATCCAGCCTTAGAACTTACTAGCTATGTGACTCTGGGAAAGTCTCAGTTTCCTCATTTATAAAATGGGGATAATAAAGCACCTACTTCTCAGGGTTGTCATGAGGATAAAATGAGATGGTAGTTGTAAAGTTCTTAGTACAGTGACTGTGTTTCACAGAAAACACACAGGAGGGGCTGGAGTTTTTGGACTCCAGCCTCTAAGAGGTTCACTCTTGATCTGATCAGACAGGAAGGATAGGGAGACAGCTTCGGAGGGCTTAATAATCATACTTTATTTTAGTCTAGTCTTCTCAAGAGGGAGTTGCTGATAATGGAAGCACCAACTGATACAGTAATCCTTAATCACCCTTCCTTGTGTGGGTGGGTGAGAAGGGGGGGGCAACTATCCCTACATCTTGATGGGGTCAATCAAGACAGGTACTGCTTTCCAGCTTGTGCATTCCCCTAAATTCTCTCAAGCCTCAATGGGGGCCAATTGAGGCAGGTACATGCATACCTCTATGAATTACCCAAATCCCAAATGAGTTCTTCCATGGGTTCCCCTATGGATTCTTCATTTGGTTCCCCACTCACCTACCAGTGCCCACTTGCTTTATAAGGCAACAGACAAAAATAGTTTTCTTGCCAACATTAAGGTCACAGGTTAACTTTAGCAATATTGTCATTCTGCACAAACATAGCAAATATCAATTGTCACCCCCATATTTCATGGAATATTCTCAATAGACTTATCTGTCACTATGATTATAGGAATCACCATCTAATATTGTGGGCTATTCTGAGAGTTGATACCTGGAAACTAGACATTGGCATGGCTATGGATTCTGACAAACTGAACTCCAAAAAGGAAATCAAAATCCTTGTTACATACAGACTGACATATAGGAAATACTACACAAATGTTAACTGTTACTTTTATTTATCTCTGAGCTTCGTGGGGTGTCTCATCTCTAGTGCTATCCTCTCAATGTCTCATCTACTTTGTTTCTGTTCTCCAATTGTTAGAAGCCAATGTCTACTGTCCCCTTTCCCAATTCTATTTAGCTATTAATTAAATTTTACAAAAAGAAGGCACAAAGTGCCTTTTTCCCCAGTACCTTGGAGATATACTCTACTCTTAGATCAGGTCTTCTATAATATTGGTTCTATAAAATTCATATCCAGATGCAGCTTCCCTGCATAATGACCCCCTCCTCTTAGTTTCTGCTATTATTGGTCCTAAAGTTACTTCTGAAAGTCATTTCTTGTTTCTTGAAACACTGAGCCCTGCAACTCCACAAGACTGTAAAACTGAGACTCTGGAATACTCACATATTGAGGTGTCACTTGGAATTTTTGAAATTCATGGGGTCAGAGGATTTACCCCCTTCTTAGAATAATTAACTGCATTTATATAACACTTTTAAATTTGTAAAGCTCTTTACCAGTTATCTCATTTGATCCTCTAAAGTATAACTCCACCAAGGCAGTGCTATTATTAATCCCATTTTATAGATAAGGATACTGAGACTGAAGGAGATGAAGTGATTTTTCCAAAGACACACAGCTGCTAAGTATCTCAGCTAGGATTTGAATTTGGGTGTTCCTGATTCTAGGTCCAATCCTCTGTCTGCTGTGTTGTGCCCAAGAGAACAAATAGAGCCCAAATAACAAAGCCCTTTTGCAAGGTTATGTTACCTCTGATAGGGAGAAGGCCCCACTGTTGTCTCTCAATGAACACCATGAGCAAAGAAATCACAGACCTGCCCCCAAGAGACGTGAGATTAGGGGGGAAATGGCCTAACTGGCTTTGGCTTCAACTGGCAGGCTTTTTTGAAGATCTTGGCATTCAAAGAGGCTCTTGTTTGCCATGTGGCTATTTGGCCAGAACCAGTTATAAAATGTACTAAAATGTTGCATAATCTATAAAAAAAAATTAAATTCCATCCAATCAAGATTACCCCAAAAACAGACTCCCTAGTGTCTCCAAATGTTAAATTTACTTCAAAGGTCTATGATTTTGTCCCTCCAGACATCCACCATCTACACAGATTGTATCTACTCTTGTGATTTGTGTCGTACATGCTTTTCAAGAGTTGTTATTGAAAAAAATAAAGAAAATAAAAGAAAAAAAGTATAATATCACCACCCTCACTCCCCAACCAGCTAACTTGGGGTTGTGCATCTTTAAATTTAACTTTGTAAAGTCACTGGTTGTCCATTGGTTGTTCTGTCATTTTAGTTTTGCTTGACTCTTGGTGACCCCATTTGAGGTTTACTTGGTAAGGATGTTGGAGTGGTTTGCAATTTCCTTCTCCAATTCATTTTTACAGATAAGGAACTGAGGCAAACACAATTGAGTGTCTTGCCTTAGGGTTACACAGCCAAGAAGTGTTTGAGACCAGATGAGTCTTTCTGACTCCAAGTCCTGTGTTCTATCCACTGTGCCGCCTACCTACCTACTCACACTGACCTACAGTCAATGCCTTCTGAGCCCTGCATGACCTGCCAGAGTTTGTGGTAAATTAGCAGAGCCTGAGAAAATTGAAGATTTTTTCAGTAGGAGTAAGGCTTAGGAATACTACTGGGAAAATTATAATCAAACATGAATATTACAAAAAAAGATAATTAATTGATTCTGAGGTTTTGTATTTCCTCTCAGCCACTACATTCCTCTTATTTAATTTTTTGATGTTATTTATATATTTTGAAAAAATACCTGTAACCCTGAACTATCTTTTTTCAATTAATAGAGACTATATTGCTCTACCTTTGAGTTAAAACTTGTTGACCTTGAATATGAAATGAGAGATTCAAAATTATGACATTCAAAATATGTTTAATTAGGAGATCATCAGTGGTTATTCTGGCCAATCTTATCAGGATTTCTCATATTCTTTCTGATCAAAGAGGTTACAAATCTCATTCCAAAATGACTTTTGTAATTAGTGGGGTTTACATGGAAGTGCTTATATTCTTCATTTATGCTCATAACACTGATGCATATGCATACATGTGAACACGTGTGCACACACACAGAGCATTTTTTTAATTGACATCAATTGATTTTTAAATGTCCATAGATCTTTGTGGTAAAAAAAATAATAAAAATATATCTACATATCTAAAACTTTATATATTTTAGCTTTATTTCTTAAAGAAGTTATTATATTAAAATTTTATTTCTTGGATTTACTTCAGGAGTTCAATTTTAAACAGGGAAAGAAATATGGGAACACTATGATTAAGTATGAAAATATTATGAACTATATACTTTGAATTTATACTCATATGAACTCCAATGGGAATAAATTAGGTGGAGCAGTGAACATATACTGAGCCCCAAGTCAGGAATAAGTAGCCCCAGGCTCTAAGTAGCTATGTGACCATGGGCAAGTTACCTTAACACCCTTTGCCTCAGTATCCTCATTTGTAAATTGAGGGAAAAATAGCACCTGTTTCCTAGGTCTATTGTGAAGATCAAATAAAATTTTATTTGCAAATGTATTAGCATGGTGATAATACATTTAAATAAAAAAATTATATATACATATAATATATTTAAATATATGTCTCTACATATAAATATATATTTATATAATAGGTGCTATATAAATGTTAGCTGTTGTTATTGTTATGATGATGATGTCCCTATTTTATTTTTTCACTATCTACTACAGTTAAGCAGGAGCTTCAAGGATATGTGTTCAAAGTAGTACAAAAGATGATTTTCAGTCGTGTGAATACAATTCACTTCAGTTTTTAAAATAATGATGTATTTGCAAAGTGCCAGGTACTTTTCTGGGTGCTGAGAATACATAGACAAGGCTACACCAGGTCTTGTCCCTCAGGATCTTATGTCCTATTGCAGGTATACAGGTAAAAAGAAAGTTCATGCAAAATAATTTCAGCAGGTAAAAAGTGCTAATCACCTCGAGGATCAGGGAATAGTGCATATAAATAGAGTTGAGCTTTGAAAGAAGAAAAGGATTTGGGAAGGTGGGGGTGATCAGGGAGTACATTCCAGATATGTAAGACCACTTGCATATAAAAAAAAAAGAAATGGGAGCCAGAATGATATAATATACCATATACCCAGGAATAGCTAGCATATAAAAAAAGAAATGGGAGCCAGAATGGTATAATATACCATATACCCAGGAATAGCTAGCTTTCCAGTTTCATAGTGTTTGAAGAAGAGACATCTGAAATAAGATTAGAAAAAGATGTTGGCCTTATTATTGAGGATTATTTTAGAACAGGAAAGAGTCATTGGAAATTGTTTCTTTGGGCAGAACTCATGACATAGTTTGACATGCATTGCAGTTGTGTGGAATATAGATTGGAAAGGAAAGAGACTAGAGGCAGGGAGACCAATTAGGAGGCCAATTAGCCCAGGCTTGAATGAATAAGTACCTGAAGGAAAGTTGAGATTGTCTGTGGAGAGAATGGGAAGAAGGATAGCCATGGTGCGAAAGGCCAAGAAATTTGGACCTTGCCAGTCCTCCATAATTACCAACTGCTGATCAGGGGAAATACTTCATCATTCGATACATATAGGACAAGGTAAAGATGAAAGTGCTTGCCAGATCTTGTTAATTCTTTCTTCATATCTCTTTCATTCTTCCCTATCTCTCCATTCCCTTGATTTCAAGCCATCATGCTATTTCACCTGGATAAATGCAATTTCTTCCTAATAGATCTCCTTGCCTGGTTTCTTGACCCTCCAATCCATGCTCCTCACAACAGCCAAAAATCTTTTTCCAAAGCATAGTTCTGAGCATGTCAGAATGGGCAATATATTCCAGTGGCCACCTATTATCCCTCCAAGAACATACAGATTTTTCATTGCAATTCAGCCTTTAAATGCCATCACATGTAATTCTAACCTACCTTTCTATGCTTATTATGCATGATTTCCCTTCGCATAATCTTGCTATTCCTCACATATAACATTCCATTTCCTATCCTCCCATTGTGATTTTCATATGCTATCCCCCGTTTCATTTCTTCCTTATCTGTTTTCCTTAGTATGAATAGGGTTGTTTTTTGTCAGTGTTGTTTATTTTTTCAAAACTACTTACACATGTCATCTCCTTCATGAGACTTTTGGTGATCCCTCCAGCTTCTTAATGCCTTCCCAAATTCAAATTACATTTTATTTACTTCATATACATAAAGGCAAAGGAGATTAACCTCTCATGTTTATTAGCTCTATGTCTATAGGCAGTGTGTGAAGGACACTTAATTAAACTCCATGAATTTGTTTCCTTATCTACAAAATAGTGTCTTTAATATGGTGTCAATATTTTGTTGTAAGGATAAAATGAAGTAAGAGTTATAAAACACTTTATAAACCATAAATTTCTATTTAAATTTCACCCATTGTTATTACTCTCTCCAATGGTGTTTACATTCCACCCCTTATTATTTGTGATTTTTCTTCCTGACCCTCTCACCATAGAGGATCTGTAGAATAAGCTTGAGGCCTTCCTGTAGATACTTTAATATTTCTTTTGTAAAAGTATAGCTGCTAAAATGTCCATCTATGGGTATTTTCATAACAAAACTAGTCCCAATTTGTATGGTGCTTTTCCTAAGTAATATATTTATTATTGCTAATATGTTATACATTACTTATGCTTCCAATAAATCCCTATGTTGATGTTTGGATTACTTGTAATTTTGATTGCAGTGTTTCATGATTCACAGTCTTACAGATAGTGCTTTAGAAGTATATTTCTGTGTGAGGATCAGACAGACAGACAGAGACAGAGACACAGAGACACAGAGAGACAGAGACAGAGATAGAGATAGAGACAGAGACACAGAGACACAGATACAGAAAACATATGTTGGCATTATTAAAACATTCTGCAGATTCCCAAAGGCAATTCAGCTAGAATATTTTCTTTTCTATTCAATTACATATCTAAATCACTGTCTGAAATGCCTTTCCTATCATGGTCTAGCAAAGAACATCCTTCTTCCATTTTCTTTTTGGAGGTTTTGTTTGTTTGCGTTGCTTTTTTCGGTGTGAACTCTTAGGCTTATGTCATTTGAAAGGCTTTGGATCACATGGAGGAATCCATGTGTTATATTGGACTGAATAGAATATGCTCAGTGACATCTGCAAACAGGAGTATCTGGAGGTTCTCACTATTATCAAATCTCTCTTTTTGGCTCTTCAAAAGAGATCCTTGCAGGAAGTGGTAAACATTTTTGATTTTTTGTAAACGTACATTTCTATTGTTTATTTCTAACTTATTGTTGAGAATGAGATGTTGATAAAGCAAAGTTGCCTCTTTAGGTCCATCCGTCAAAGAATTTTATATTGATGTAACATGAGAGACACCTTGTTGGAGGAAAGACTTTAAGGCTGAATTTGGTGCAATCAAATGAGAGGCTCTTTTTTTTTAAATCAACAAACAATCCATAACAGGACTTATATTCTTTATCCTTTCCAGTTAATTATATGGCTATGAAGATATGTTCTGCAGTAGAAATCATTATGTGAAAGTTTACCTGTTCACTTTCCATATTTCCATTGAGAAGACCTTCAGTCTATGAGAGAGGCATAGAGGCTGTGACATGCCCAGCATCACAGAGTTGGTATATCTCATAGGCAAGATTTGACCCAGTTCTTCCTCCACCTGACATAAACTTGCTTTCTCTCTAAGATGCTATGTTGGCTTTAAATGCTCATCCTCGCACTCACTGACAGAATGAGACACACAGAGATTCACAGACTATCAGATATATTCAGGAGCACAGTAATCATCTAGTCTAATATATGCCTGGCCAGTAGCCCCCTTTATACTATTCCTGGGAAGTGATGGTATAGTGTTCCTTCAAAAAAATTTTAATGAGAGGAAATTCATTGCCTCCTAAAACAGACAAACTGAAATCAGATTCTCTGTAGCTTTCATCCATAGGGCCTAAGAGAAAGAAGGCAAAATTAACCAAATCAATTCTTAGACCTTTTCTAATTGACAAACATTCTAACGCTTGATAACAGCTATCATAAGTGCTCTAAGTCTTTTATCCTGCTGGTGACAAATCCCCATTTATTTCATCATATCCCCTATGCCATGATCTGTAAATATTTTACCCATCCTGATTGTCCTTCTCATATGTTGATTTTATTTATTTATTTATATTGCTTTTTAGAGGACAATTGGGGTTAAGTAACTTTCCCAAGGTTACACGGCTAGTTGTGTGTGTGTGTGTGTGTGTGTGTGTGTGTGTGTGTTAAGTGTCTGAGGCCGGAAACGAACTCTGGTCCTCCTGACTCTGGGGCCGGCGCTTTACTCACTGTGCCACCTAGCCACTCCTTGTGTGTTGATTTTAACTATTACAATAACTAGTCAATGGTGTGACTGCATCTGGAGAAGTGGTTATGATGCCCATCTTGTTAACTAGGAATATAATAAATTTCTGTTTTTGCAACGTTTTCCAAAGATTGACAGGTTCCTTCACCATGTACAGATAGGAGGTTTTTATATATTATATAAGGCCTTTATGACTTTCATTTCTTAATCCTAAATCATGTATTTTTATCCTTTTCTTTGCCCACCTTCTTATTGAATTCCCTGTATTTGAAAAGACATATTGATATTGTATAAATTATCCACAGAAATACCCTATTTCATCCTCTATAACAGGTATTGATGAATAAGTTACAATTATCTTTGTGATGATCTTTTTGCTTAATCTCACCATGAGAATTCCAAGGTGTGATGACCATGTATCCCATGAAATCATATTTCTTGTCTTATGAAAGAGTGAAAGAAACTCTTTCATTTCTATCTGCAAGGAAACCCTATGAGGCCCTCTCATTTTGCTGAACTTTCATTTTTATCAAAATATTGCCAATATTGGAAATATTTCTTTCTTATTAATGTATATCATTTTATTTTTCATTACACATAGTAGGTACTCACATCCAGAATTATTTTAGTTGATCATCTAAAAATCATTATCTTTAGTGTATTTTGCTCTCTTTTCCATGGCTATGCTACCTTTACTGATACGAATACATAAATACGATACACGAATGAATGAATGAAAACCATTTTGGTTTTGTTTTCACAAAAAAAAATTAAAGTAGCTTCTAGTAACAATGAGTTCTTACAATTTGTCATGTAAAAATTTGGAAGCAAGTCTAACAAAGTAAACAGTTTCATGGAAATATTTAATTTCTTAATTAGAAATAATTATATTTGAACACATCACACTTTGAGCAATATTAGCTTTGAATCCCTTCTTGCTTCTCAGGTTTCACATTTGTAAGTTGTCACTTTCATTCCTAGGCAGCAATCCAAGAAATAAAGGCAGTTAAGCAGAACTACTTAATTTTATTTGAAGTAAAAATTCAATTGCAACTCCATGAGTCAGCTCTTCTAATACCATTATTCTGAATGGAAGAATTTCATATTGTAGAATTAGTGATACACACCTCCATAGGCAAGAAGAAAAATGAAAACACAATCAAGGTCCATCTAAGATGTATAATTATCACTGTATCAGTCTTTAATTTTTTTCACAATTAAAATGGAAAGCATACTTCATTCTAAAATGTTCTAGTCATCAGTGCCAAGACTGGCATGGCAAAAATCCATTTTACAGAGTCCCAAGAGGAAATAGAAGTACAGTGAGGCATCTGGGGAGAGAAAAATGACACACATAGTTTTCATTGTACTCCTCGTCTCTGCATTCTGTCTCTCCTGATTTTTTTAAATGCCACCTAAAATTTTATCTTCTAAAGGAAGCTGTTTTTTTTCTACCAATCCTCCTTAATTAAAGTGCCTCTGTTGATTATTTCCAATTATCCTGTTATATACTTTCTCACCCATTAGACTAGAAACTTCTTGATAGCAAAGGCTCTTTAACCTTTCTTTGTATTCTCATTACTTAGCATAGTAATCCAAACATATTAGGCACTTAATCATTTTTTATTCTCTGACTGGCTCAAAAATTGTCTTATTCCTGGATCAGAAATCCATAAATATTGCATTATTTTGGCCTACCCATGAACTATTAGTATTTTTCCAATTATTTAGATCTTATTTTATTTTTGTCTAATGGTAGCCATCTCTATAGTGGAGGGAAGAAAAAAAGAAATGTGCATGACAAGTTTATTATACATTTAGAAGGAATAGCAAGTTATTGATAATTTGCAGTTTCATTTGCAATCATCTTTTTATTATACTATATTATGGAAATGCTTGTTTTATTCCATAAATTAAAAATTTAATTTAAAAAAAATCTATCGGGGGGGGGGGCAGTTAGAGGTGCAGTGGATAGACAACCAGTCCTGGAATCAGGAGGACCCAAGTTAAAATCTGGCCTCAGACACTTACTAGTTGTCTGACCCTGGACAAGTCACTTAACCTGGATTTCCTAAAAAAAAAAAGTCAATTAGGACCAGCCTAGTTTAGTCTTTAACTACCTTGGTAGTAGTATGAAAATAATGTAAAACTCCCTTTCTGAAAATACATGACTCTAGTACCATATTATGTGGTAACTTTGCTTGGTATGTGAGTCAGTCCCTAATTTGTGCTCTCTTGGGTGTCTCCTGTTGAAATGTGCCAAACATATTGACAAATGTAGCATGTTATCAGTATTGACTTTAATGGGGAAAGGGTGAGAAATATGATTAGGGAAATGTATAACTAGAATAGGAGGGAGATTAATCACTTAGTGAGAAATAGAGAGCAGAGATGTCAACTTAGTGGTTATATTAACAACCTTAAAATATCAAAGACCAAGACAAATGTCTTGAGCACACTGAAATAATTGCAGAATATTATAGAGGGGCAGGGAGGTGTGGTGGTTCCAAGAGGTGCTCAACTTCAAGTCAGGAACACCTGGGTTCATATCCAGCTTCTAATGCTGGTTGATTATGGATGTGCTTTTTAACCTCTGCAAGCTTGAGATGACTATCTAGGACTAGCAAGTAATTTAAACAGAAAAAAAAAGTTTAAATCCATAACAGTGGAGGAAGCATGTAACCTAATGTTAAATGTATTGGCCCATTTGGATTAAATATAGATGAGTCATAGAGACAAGAGCAAACAAGCAGCTATTGAAATGTGCATTGGCATTGCAGAGGATTCCTACATTAATGAAACCACAAACCATTCTGAGAATCAAGGTGCTTATTCACCTTTTATAAATCCATACCAAAGAATTTCTGCTTTTTCCCTTGCCTGAGATAAACTCCACTACTCTTGGCTTCTCAGAATTCTCTATTTTTTCTAATGCTGTAAGTCTCAAGTCAAGATCTACCTCTTCTGTGATATTTCTACAAATCTTCCATTCTATTTGTGTTCTAGAGCACACACTAATGATTTATGTGAAACATTATATTGTTATTAGCTTTTTCTGTGCACAAATCTATTTTCTCTCATAAAAATTGTAAATTGTTGTAAATAACTCCATAGTTGCCCACAAAACACTAATAACAGTGTTGGGAATATATGTTTCTGCCAACTCCTGGAGCAGCTGGACATTCCCATAACCAGGGATTAGCCGTTGATCAACAGACTCAGAAAAAAGGGGTTATGGTCCAAATGGATGAGTGGGAATTACTCTTGTTTTAGCAATTGGGGTTAAGTAACTTGCTCAAGGTTACACGGCAAAGTGTTTCTGGGTGGGTGCTAAGTGTCTGAGCCTGGGATTCGATCTCCAGGTCATCCCGACACTGGAGCCGGTGCTCTTACTTGCTGTGCTACCTGACCACCCCAAGTGGGAATTACTCTTGATGACAAACACCAGAAATTCACAAAGGTATGGATCCAGGGATCAGATAACAAGAGGTTCAAAGGTGGAGGGGGGATGGTTGGCTAAATGTACCTAGATTAGTCAAAAAGCAACCTGAGAGAGGGAAGTATGAGGCATAAGCTATAGAGGATCACCAAGAATGAGCCAGAGACTTCCCATAAACACTCCTCTTTCAGAGAAGGGCAAAGGAAGAGTGGAATCCAATAATAGCAGCCTAATAAATACTTTAAAACTATTGTACCATTATAAATTATGCCTTCCTTATTAATATAGGAACTCCATTAGCTGGAAATTCCATTTATATAAATTTTCCCCCAAAATATCATGCCATGTAAATCATAAAGTAAATAGTTTGAAATATGACTTTAAGAAAGTCAAATCTAAATTAAGTAGAACCATAATTTCTTTTTAAACACTGGAATATGTATTTTTCAAATATTTGGATTTTTTAAAATAGCCTACATATTCATAAGATACTTTGATTCTATATTGTAAATTATGAAACCTAATGTATACTTTTCAATTTCTCTGTAGATATTTCATCGACCACAATGCTGAAGATGGTAGGTTTTTCACCATTGATGTTAACACTGGAACCATTAAGACTGCAAAAGTCCTTGATAGAGAGGAAACACCATGGTACAACATCACAGTTGCTGCTTCAGAAAAGGGTAAATAGTTTCTGCATCAATTAAAAAAAAATCATGCTGTCTATCAACATCCATTCTCCTGTCCCCTGTTTGCATGATCATTCCCCAAAACTTCCACCCCTGGTCCTAGAAGGCTACCTTCAATCCCAAAGTCGACTGACAGAAAGCCCAGTGATTAGTCGGAGAGCAGAAGATTCTGTACTTTTCACATATAAGAATACTGCTCTAGAGCATTGTGGAACATGACCTGTGCTTACCTCATTGTCCATGTGGACCCAAAAGAAAATATGACCTAGAGTATGATAGAACCAGCAATTGTATCTGTTTGACCATTCAGGGATTCTTGTACAGCAATTTACTTAGGTTCTTCCAATAGGATAATACTGTGCAGCCTTAAGACAGTCTTTTACTGATCCCTGAAGAACCCAGACACCATACAGTGAAATAATGACTGCTAGAGGCTTATTGATCATGTATTAAGCTAAGGGATCATATATTAATCTAAAGAATAATAGAATGAAAAAGCTAAGGGAGACAATCTGTCCATTTAGGGAGCATGTTGCAAATCATCTTCTGCTCAAAGTATAGATATGAAAGATTGTCTCAAAACATATTAAAAATAATGACAAATAATTATAGGTTGAATAGGAATGTAGTAGATAATAGGATTTATAACTGAAAAGGACCTTGGAAATCATTGCCTCCTACTCCTCATTTCCTAGAGGTTAGAAAAAATTCTAAAAAAATACTAAAATGAAATGCATACTTGTGATGATTCTGTGATTTGGGGCAAAAAAGGAGAGGGCAAAATAATTTACATGAAACTGAGGGAGTAGACGTTGTTTGTCATTTTCAAGTACATGGGAATAACAACACTTCTCTGCAACTTAAGAAAGCTTCAGATTAATTCTTTAATGATACAGTAAATCTACAAGTCATTAAAAGAAAATTAATGCTTTTCCACCTTAGAGAATGGTAACATAAATGGTTACTGCCATAAAGTCCCTTGATTTTTCTATTAGATACAGAGCACAGGATCAGGAGAGTGATTTTTCTGATTAAATATTAATTTCTTATGTTATTAAGCATGTGATTATGCAGCATCAACTCATGCTATATTTAATAAATATCTGAATCTACCATATCTTTGATAGATCCCATTTTTCTTTTTAATTCATAATAATAGGTGAACAATGTATGTGGTCATACAGCCAATTCAATTTTTCAAGTCTTCAGGATAACTGAATTATATATATCATCCTAGGTACTAAGCCACAAATAAGAATCTTGCTTAGGAAGAGACAAGAAAGAAGTGCAGCAAATCCAACCTTAGTTTCCTTATAAGAGTTTTGTGATAAAGGGTCAGCTGATAGTTGAGGAAAGAAACAGCGTCCAGAATGAAGCTGAAACATATACCAAGATTTTCTAATGAGAAACTTTGGAATCTATTTTCTGGCTCATCTGACATTTAACTCCTATTATGCGAATTAATACCAAATTGTTTCATGTTTCCATCCGTGAAACAAAAAATATAATGTGATTGGAAAATATTTGCTTCATCAAGAACTTCATTTATACATGTATATATACATGCACATATATACACATATATACATATGTATACACACCCATATATCCATACATATACTACAATCTAAAATATTGTATGTACATAATACCTATTGCAATGTGTATACCTCAGACAGAAAGATAAAAGTAAAAATATATAGGCAGCTATCTTGGCCAATATATTTATAAGGGCAGATAATTGACTTTTATTTTTATACAAAGCCTATTTGGGGAATTGAGCAAATGTATTTCTACCAAATAAAATTGAAAAGTAAATAGTAAAATTGTGTTTTTTATAGCCTATAATAAAAAAATCCCTCAGATATCACCACCTCAGGGTGGTTTACAGTATCTATGAAAAATATCATTTCAATATAACATGCACTAAAACATAATTTAGTCCTAATCACAAACAGGTGCAGAAAAAGAATGAGCATTAGCTAAGATTTTAAAGCCACATTGGGTGAATATATAGAGAAATACAAATACAATGGAAGTATGTCTTCAGGGTACTGAAGAAAGTCTTCCAACTGTAATTGTTTTGAAACAATTGAACATCAATAACATTAATCATCAATATGAGTTTTCTAAACATTATCTGAATTTTTTTTTCTCTCAGCAATGCAGTTGACAACTTTTCCCATTAGAACTCTGTTTATTTCCATTATTGTAAGCTTCGATGAAAATCTATTTGAACCATGTTATTTCATTAATGGCTTACTACCTGCTGGCAGCATCCAAGTTAATACAATGACTACTTCAGTCTATTCTATGTGGTATGGTTTTTGACTAATTGTGTGACCGTTCCATTAGTCAGACTTTCCTTTCAGTGAACAGAGTTATAAAAATCAAAAAATACCCTATAGGGGTGGCCAGGTAGCACAGCGAGTAAGAGCACCGGCTCCAGTGTCGGGATGACCTGGGGATCAAATGCGGGCTCAGAAACTTAGCACCCACCCAGAAACCCCTGGCCCGTGTAACCTTGAGCAAGTTACTTAACCCTAATTGCTTAGGGGCGGCCAGGTGGCTCAGCAAGTAAGAGCACAGGCTCCAGTGTCGGGATGACCTGGGGATCAAATCCGGGCTCAGATACTTAGCACCACACCCAGAAATAACAACTGGCTATGTAACCTTGAGCAAGTTACTTAACCCCAATTGCTTTAAAAAAATATATATATACCCTATAGTGTCATAATATGTGCATTGTGGGTGGGGGGAGGGAAGGGTGTGGGTGTGTGTTCATGCTTCTTAGTTATGGACAAACTGTGGATGCTGGGAGAAAATGCTGGGAAGGGGTGAAGAAAGAGGGGAAAGATTTAAATATAAACACATTCTGTTTTTAATGTCAAATGTGGGGGAAAAGTAAGACACTCATCCTTTAACTTAAGGACCACCAAATGATATGAACTCTCCTGAGAACTGACTGCTAGCATTTTTGCATCTGGAATTATTCAATTACTTTAGTGCCTAGCCCAATACCTCCATCTATATTAGGTATTGAATAAATATTTTCTGAAATTGATGTTTTAGTTTTCCATCCCTTTACTCTTGCTCAACCACTTCACTGATTCCAATTTCTCTCAATATCCCCATCTAAATGCCCAACTAAATCTCCATCTAAATTTTTACAGCCAGCTTCCTAAACCAAATCCCAATACACCCCTCATTTGCCTTGTTTTTTCTTTTTTTTTCAAAAGTAGGGAGGCGATAGGGATAGGGACTCCCCAAGATCTTGGTTATTTCATACAGATGAGTCCAAAGTGAGTTTATTTCACTGGAGAAATGTAATTAAAGGAACACAAATTGTGTGTCAGGTGCTTTGATGGAAGAAGTTACCTCTGTTCTTTATGTTAATTTGTATGGTGCAACAAGAATAGAAGTTTGAAGGCTTCATGAAATTTTTCCCTGTTGCCCTGTAATCAGAAAATTAGGTTTTGGTAGCACCTGCATATAACAAAGCAAATATTCATTTGCACAGAGTGGGTGGCTTTAAGTCCCTCCAGTGGCTAGGAATTAGTTTTGTTATTGTCAGTGAGCTCATTTTGATCTATTTAATTTGACTTCCAGAAAGTATGTTTGCATTTTTTGTTTTTCTTTAGTTCATGGAGGGACTTCAACAAGCATATTCCTGAGCTTACTTTTATAGCAAGTTCATCCAGAAGATATTGATTTTTGCAAATACTGCTAATAAAATAATGATTACTCCTTCCCCTCTCCCCCAAACAGTACAATCATTGTTAAGGATGATTGTCTCCACAATCAAGAAGTCTTATTCAAAATCCAATCCTCAAGTTTTAGATTTGAAAAGAAGTTAGGGATTATATAATGTGGTATAATTGTGTAGATGAAAAAGTTGAGACCTAAAGAAGATAAGGAATCTGTCTAGTATCACATAGCTCTTGAATCAGGACTAGAGCCCAAATTTTGTGAACCCCAGTCCTTGGCACTTTCATTAAGTTTACATGTTATTGTTTCTGGTTAATTTTACATTACATGTCAAACTCTGTGTCTTAGGGTATGACATATGTAATAAGTAAAGACCAAAGATTTGAGGAAATATAATTGGTTTTACCTGATCAGCATTACTTTTTCGTGTTCTGAGGATATTATCCCAATTCCCACTTCCCCTAATGAACTAGGTCCCCAGAATAGGGCTACCACATTCCTAAGTGATTCAGAGGTAACCTTTAGGAGAGAGAGAGTTGCCTTTGTAGCACACCTGCTCAGAGACTCCCCTCCAGCTATGTGTTTTCCATCATAATTAGTAATTTATATGATTCAGTCAACCAGACTGGATAAGCTTTGACAAACTGGTAATTTGCTACAGCAGGTACTGTTGTTGCAAATACTACTTCCTAAAATTCTGTGACATGCTTTCTCACAAATACATATTGAGTAGAGGGGAAAGTGAACTCAAGCTTACTTATCATATATGTACAGAATTAACCCATAGCTTCTGGGCTGCAAGTCCTTTCCTACACTTTGTGAGTGTGCTCAAGAAGCTCCCCATAGACATGGTACAGCTTCTTTGTTGGACTCCATGTGGAGTTATGAATCTTCATTCAATTTTTTCTCTAATCCTGAAGCAGACTCTAACAATGGACATTCCATGGACATGACTACGATGCTGATGAGAAGACAGAGAACCTTAAGTTTTCAGACTTTTGAAATTCAGAATTTCTTTCTCCACCTAATATGGGAGGAGAAATTATAGGGGACAAGGCCCAAGTCTGAGCTTCTCCTCATCCCCTAACCCCAAATGATGCCTTCCCGGAGGCAATTTTCTCTTCTTTCCACCACCAAAACCTTTTTCAATTCACATCTCCATCAGGCCAAACTGACTTGATATTTTAGATTCTCAGACAATGAGAACACTCCTGTTTAACATCACTTTCAATTCATCTACTGGCAAATTAGGAACATGTATATTGATATGTGTCTTTTTCACATTTAGTGGGAATATCTTTACTTGATTTGACTGAATTTGTTCCTGTATGATTAAAGTACCTGTTAAAGATTCCAGCTTTTTATTACATATATTAGGCAGGTTGGGGTAATTTGATGGAAACTCAATTGACCTCAACTTTATAGATCATTATAATCTAAATAAGATGTCTTTCAATGTGTCAATATCATATTACAAACATACATATTCTTTTATTTTTTTCTCCACTAACATGAGATATACACCTCCATTTTCCAATTGTTATATGTATTGTGCAGCTTTATTTCTCCACTACCCATCTAGATTTAGTCATTTTATTAGGTATGATGGTACAAGGATAATTCTCCATGGCTTTAAGTACAGTTGGGTAGTTGTATATATTCTGAATATGTCCAGGTATATCTACCTTCACAACCTATTGTCTTCCTTTTATATTAGAATTTTAATACATTTTCTCTATCAAAGAAGTGGATCCAAGAAATTATTGCAAATTACCTAGTTTTGCTTTATATGAATTCTTTCTTCAGTCTAGATTCTTGAGATTATGTGGAATTAATTTAATGGTCTAGATGGGGAAAAATCATTTTCAAATTCCTTGCTCCTATAAATAAATGGAAAAAAAAATCTTCCTCAAAAATGTTTCTATTGCCATACTTGGCCAGTGATCATGTGGCCAAAACCAAGATAAATAAATAAACAAGTAAATCAATAAATGAATAATAAATTTTGTTGAAGATTCATTTTGGTATCTAAAATACGAAATGGTTATTTCCACATTTTCCCACTGTTCTGACTTAATTTTTGACACACAAATGAATCTGAGAGAATTTAATTATTGAAAAAGGGTTCCTTTTTTCTTTTCATATCAAACAATTGCTTTGACTAAATTCTTTATGTTTTATCCAGTTGCTCTGATTTGAGTCCACAGAGCCATAATAACCATTATGTTCCCTCACATTGAAGTCTTCCCTAAAACAAATGATCCCCTAAAATGTGCATCTAGGCAAGTTGTAGAAGAAAATTTGAGCCTTCATAATTCTGAAGCATTACTAGAAGAACCATTTAAATGTGATCTATTTTCTTGATTTAGGACCACTTCTATATGAGACAGGTGGTTCTGACACATTCCATGTCAGGGAACACCTCTGTGGCACCAACTAATAGAATGTAACAAGTATAAGATGGAAAATTTATTTTTGAAAGTCATAAAATTTTTGCCTAGAAACCTCCCTACAATGCATTAAAATTGCTGTTCATGGCACAACATTTTGATTAAACCAAATCTTAATTAATTGCCTGGCATGTCTCAATATTGAACTAATAGGATTTTAGAATTTCAGATTCAAAAGGGAACTTTGAGACCATTTGCTCCATTTTCCTCATTGTACAGCTAATGAAAGAGAAATGAAACTACTTAGCTAAGGTTATACAGCTTACAAATGGCAGAAATGGGACTTGAACTCAGATGTCCTAGCTCCTAGACAAATCTCTTTTCCTTATTTTAGCAAAAATATCAGATGTTGAAAATAAACTTGAAGAGTTCATACATAAACTACAACAAAACATTGTAAAGATTCATAATTCTGGGACATTCAATTTCTCTTTCTTTCTATCATTTTTCATCTTTCCATATTTTTTCTAGATCCTCATATTTCAATGATCAGTTCTCTCATACATTAAACTCACAACAGTTTAAGACAAATTGATAGATTTCTGATCTGTCTGTAAACAAGTAACCCATATCCTTAACATATTTTTAATGTAAATAAAATTGTGATAAGACAAAAATGCAGAGGTTAAGCAGTAGGATTGTTTTCAAAACATTGCAGAGAATAAAATACTTTGAAACCATTACTCAAAGTCTGGAAATTTAAATGAAAACAATCAAAAATAAATTACAAAATTTATTAAACCTCAGGATGGGGATTTTCCCTTCAGAAGGCTTCTAAAAATACAGTTATGTGGTGAAACTGTTCACTGAGAAAGGAAAAGATTATACAGAATCATGATCCCTTCGATTAGAAGTGCTCCAGGTTGTATCAAAAAGGATTTAAAGGAAATACATTCAAACAGGATAGAATCAGATGGCAGACATGACTTCTGGGGCATCTGCAGTAAATGAATTTGCAAGTGTTCACAGTAATTTGGAATGAATAGGTTACAAGGACCATGAATGTAAAAAAAAAAAACTTAAAAAAATAGTCTCAGTTCCATTGGGAAATGATTCACTCATATAAGTGTATGTCAAATATTATACTATGAGAGAGGAAGGCAGGAAGGAAGGCAGGAAAGAATATGTTTTGCATTGGCAATCAGTGATAAAACATGAACTTGTACCAATGTAATTCACTTCAGAAACAGGTGAAGTGCTTTCAACTTTTATGGTTCTAATTTACAGATCAAAGCCACTCTTCCATTCCTAAGATCAAAGGCACAGCTTAACCTTTTGAAGCTTCAAACCTGTGTTACACTTAGCAAATAATTATTGAGAGTATCTAGGCATTTCTGGAGGAGTAGTGACAGACTGAAAGGAAATAATAGCCTGAAGTCAAACAAAAGTTGTTAATTCTGTCCAGTCATTATTCTAAGAGGAATATTGGAAGCCAAGGTCTTGGCTGCTATTATGAGGCAAAGATGGGGAAAACAAAAGTCAAATGTACAGGTTGTCTTGTGGATAAGGGAGTTACAATATTTATGCAAATTTTAAAACATTCTATAGGAGCCTCCAGTAGGTGATCATACTGCTTTAAATGTATCTTAGAGATAGGAATTTAAAGTACAAAATGATTTAGCTTTTTAATGGTTAGCAATTTTCATTCTAAAAATACAAAACCATATTTTTTAACAATTTATTTAGCCTCTAAAAGAGAGATCAGGAGATTAAACTTGTAAGATTAATTTTAGTGCCATCTCCAGTTTGTATCTTGTCTTGTGAATCATCTTTAATTAGAAATGTATAACCAATATTAACAAAATTTATTAATTTCAAGGTACTACATGGGGGGACAATAAAGTGGTATTTGCTATTGTTCATTCATTTCAGTTGTGGCCAACTCTTTGTGATATAATTTGAGGATTTCCTGGCAAAGATTCTGAAGTGGTTTGCCATTTCCTTGTCTAGCTCATTTTTAGGGATGAGGCAACAAAAGCAAATAGAGTTAAGTGACTTGCCCAGGTTCACACGGGAAGTGTCTGAGGCTAGATTTGAACTCAGGAAAATGAGTCTTCCTAACTCCATGCCTGGCAGTCTATCCACTGCATTACCTATTTGCCCTAAAGAAGTAGTAAAAATAACACTGAGTGATGGAAAAGGGTATTGATTTAAGAAGGAAGACCTGGGTTCCTGTCCTAGCTCTGCCCTTGTGAGTTCTTTACTTCCAGGTCTATATATACTTCCTCATTTGACCTGTTTCTTTATAAAATGAAAGTTTCAAGCTATATGATCTCTAAAGATGCCATTGAAAACAAAAAGTCTTATGCTAATGGCATACCTAAGAGTTAAGGGGTTTGTAGGTGCAAAATGACATCTAGAAAAATACTACACCTAATTACTTATCACAGTGATGGCAAGGAAAGAAATTTGTAAACTTAAGGTGCTACAGAAATGTGTTCCTATGATTATCACAGTAATTTTGATTTTACTATTTCCTTTTGCAAATTAAGCCTACTTTTCAGGTTCAAGATTTTGGAGAGAAATACATTATTTAAAAGGCTTTCCTTTAAAGTTAGCATCATTGTCGTGCAATTAAGTTTCAGGTTTCATTTCATTGTATGCTCCTAAACTGCATTTCTGTTATTTGGCTTAGGTAAAATTTTTAGGCTTATTCAATAACTAATATTGTTATTTTTTTGAAAATGTTTTAATTTAGTCCAAAAAGAACTATTCCAGAGAGTCCAATTTCCTTTAAGTGTTGCAAACTCAAATACCATGTAATGAAATTCATTCATAGGCTCTGGAACGATCAAAGATTCTAGTGAACCAAAAGAAGTTCTATATCAACAAAAACAACCCACTCTCCAGAGAAATAGTTACGATTTTTAGAGCATACACAAGCAATGCAAAGTGAATGATGTATTAAATTAATATTCAACATAATCTAGTATTTCATGGATATCCAAGATTTTAATTATTTTTTGTGTGAATTTTTGAAAATACAAAAAATGGAACTCCCATCCAAGGGGAAAAAGAACCTGCATATACAAATGCTAAAATTTACTCTGATTTATCGTTTTCTTTTGAAAGACTATATGAAGCAAAGTTTAGAATATCAATGCTCTGGAAATTAGACATCTATGGAACAAATTAAAATAATGTTTGTTTACTAAAAAAGTCGTACTGTGGATAATAATGAAGATAGTTTATATTGCTGCCGTTTTTGCATATTTTTCATTAATCACTGTAAGGGGGGGGAGTACTAGAAATATTGGAAAGACACAATTTATGCAGGAATATATTAAGGGAAATATTTTTTTATTAATGCTTTGCCCAGCTCATTCTTTCCTTACCAGGCAAAAGCAGAAAATTCCTCCCTTCTTGTAACTAATACTCACATAGGAGATGGTAGGACTTTCATCTACCTACTAATAGTATACATCTAGTGATAATAATAATAATAATAATAATAACTATTTACATAGTGTTTGGTAGCTATAAAAACATTTTATCATGGTTAATTTTCATAAATTATATATTCTAACAACAGCCTTATCACTTGAATAGTGAAAGTATTAAGGAAAGATTGTATATAAAAGCAGAAAGAGCCCTAGATTTAAGTCAGAGTATCCTATTCCTCCCTGCTCTGCCCTTCCCCAGGTGGACACTATGTACTTTGTTGTAGTCCATGGGTTTAAGTGGCCACAGTCACACACAGCTAATAAGTGTCTGAGACTCAGGTCTTTGTGACTGCAGTGCCCATGCTCTAGCCACTGTTCCACCTACCTGCCCCAACACAATGTGCTTTAGGAAATAAGTATAATGCTATAGAGAGGGTAGAGTAGAGTGCCACTCCATCCTTCCAGTTTCAATCAAATATCACCAAAATTGATGTGTTTCTTTCTTACATTGTGTAGAATTATGCTATAGTGATCACATTCTAGAAAAGTTTATGATGTGGCGATAAGAACATAGGACTGGAAAAGTTTATGATGTGGAAAGAACATAGGACTAAAAGTCAAGACCTATTGGCTTTAGTCTTGACTTCACAGCTGAACTTTCAGGTAACACTAGGAAGGTTATTTAATTTCCCTGAACTTCATTTTCTTACCCATCTTTAAAATGATGTCATTTAATACAAAGGACAGTTAAGTTGTACAGGAGATAGAGTACTGGACCTAGAGTGAATTCAAATCCTGCTTCAGACACTTACTAGTTATGCAACCTTAGAAAAGCCACTTACCTTCCTTTTTTTCACTTAACCTTTCTCAGCCCCAGTTTCTTCATATGTAGAATGAAAATAGTGGTACCATCTATTTCACACAGTTGGGAGGATCACATGCATAAAGTGTACTACAATCCTTAAAAGTCCTACATAAATTTGAGTTTTTCTTATAATGTAAATAGTGATTGGATAATTTATAAAGCTCCTTACAACAATGATATTTTCCTGAAATATACTAAATAATAGGCAATACTACATGCTAAAAAACTGTAGCAAGAATGACTTGCACATTTATGATCCTTTAGCCAATTGTCACATCTCAACAATAAACTCCATCTCTAGCATCTCTATAAATGGGGGGAAGGGAGGGTTTATCTACAATGTGCCTATCATGTTTTGGCAGATGACCCATTACTCTTTAAGTGTTATTATGTGCCAACTAAGTGTAGCACATTATATTTAAGTAAAGGTGTAGTGGATACATAGTTTTTTTGTTTGTTTTGTTTTTAAGGTTCAGTATTAAACTATCTTGCTTTCCACACCTGATAAAATTTTTAAGTGGTACTGGGGTATGTATGACTTGAGAGGCAGTGTGGATATACTGGAAACAATACTGGCTTTGGACTGGAAACAATACTGGCTTTGGTGTCAGAAAACTTAGCTTGAACCCTTGGCTAAAACATTTACTAGAAATGTCAGTGAGGTTGTCCCTCAGCATCTAAGAGACTTAGTTTCCTCAGCCATAAATGGGGACATTCTCATTCTTCATTTACATGTATCTCTATACCACTGATTATCACTCTGTCTCTCATTTTTGTTCATTAATATAAAGCATTCCTTCCAGTGAGAAAATTATACTAATCAACAAATTTTAGGTAACTTAGAGCATTAGGTTAGGATCTTAGAGGTTAAATACCTCAGGATCATAGATCTTAAGCTACAAGAGACGTCAGAGGACATCTACCTCAGTATTCATTTTAAGGATAAGGTAAATGAGTCATAGAAGAAGTTATGTAACTTTCCCAAGGTCACCCAAGCTTGTGTGTAAGCTGTAGTAATTGTACTAAGTAAATCAATATTTGAACCCATGCCTTACTTATTCCAAATCCAGAATTATTCACTATATCATGCCTTCTTTCTGCCCATGCCATACCTAGAGATCATGAAAAGGCCCAGCATCACATGGTCAAGATGTGTCAGAGGCAAAATTAAACACAGGTCTTCTTGACTCTTATGCTAGCTCTGGCCATTATTCCATTCCACTTTGCTGAGAGGAGAGAAGGTGGAGAAGATGAAAAGGAATAAGTGGGTGTAAGGATAACATACTTGACCTAATTACCTCATAAGAGTGTTCTGAAGGAAGCACATTATGAACTAAATATATAAATAGGAAATATAAAGCACTTTAAAAATTGAAGCCTATTCCTTTTGTCTCCTTAGGATATATTTAACATTGTCTTTTAAAATCATGAAACACTTTTTAAAGATTAAGAACAATATTTTGTTCATTTTTGTTATTATTTAAGCATAACACTGCTTTTCTTGGGTTAATAATCAAATCAATTGTTCATCATTTTTCAGACTATGACAGCAAACAATGAATTCTGTCAATTTTCTCTCACTTCAGTTCCTTAATAACATGTAATTTCTTTATATAAAAAACATCATTTTGCATTCCTTTTATGCCTTAGTGTTCATTTTTCTTTCTTTCTTGAGTTAATGAGTCTCAAGAAAAAGTGGCTCCATAAAGTTGTCTTTTACCAGCATTGTGTTTTAGCACCTGGAGTGGGTGACAAGCTCCAGTGTTAATATCTGTTTTAATAAGGACATTAAAATGTGTATATTAAAACCACTAAATCCCTCTTTGTGTGTTTTGCAGACAATCCTAGCCTGCTGAGCCATGTTTCCGTTGGCATTCGAGTTCTGGATGTCAATGACAACCCACCAGAGCTTGCCAAGGAGTATGATATTGTTGTTTGTGAAAATTCTAAGCCTGGACAGGTAAGGCATTGGTTTTATACTTGTTATATTTCTCTTTTACTGAAAAAGGCAAAATGAGCAGCTTTCTTTTTGCAAATGCTATTTTTATGCTAAGGATTTTTATGTTGAGGATTCTATAGATGGGGCTTATGCTCTAGGTAGAGGTTAAGGCCCTTCTAACTCTAAGTTTATGAGATATAATAAAAATGACTCACTACATGAAGAGGTGCAGTATATTTTCAACGCTTAGTGAATAAGATTATTTAAAACCTTACCCTCTCTATGTACCCCTTATAGTATTCTTCCTTCGAATCACAAAGGACATGAACTTATCAATTCAGTTAAACATTCATTTCATACTTACCACAAGCAAAACAACTGATATCGTGGGGAGAAAGGAAGGTAATAAGTTTGAACTAACAGAACATTGAATTGTAAGTTTCAAAATGCAAATGTATAAGCCTTTCTCTGATATCATGATTTCACTAACCACCTAGACCTTGGGGTCATCTATAGAGTAAGAAGGAAAGCAAAGATCTAGTTAGACAGCTAATAAAATGTAAACAGCTAATAATAGAGGAAATTTAACTTCAGTCCCAACTGGGACCTAAATGTTAATGTTTCTTTGAAATTTACTTCAAATAGCATTTTCTCTCAGTGTTGGTATGTGAATGCTTGTAATCAATGTTTAATTAATGCTCATATTTTAATTTTAATAGGCACATTTTTCTACTTAATAATGACATGTCCCTCAAGCAAATTTATAATACTCATTTACCAAGTCATAGATTAGCCATGATCTGCATTAATACAAGGAGTTCTGTCAGTAGGAGTAGCTCCACACTAGAAAATTTACAGATCTTTCATGCATTCTTAGGTAAATATATGTGTTTATATATTATAAATATATGTTTATATAAATATATATGTATAACATATTTATGAATATATATACATTTGAATAGAAGTCTTTACAATCTATTTGTGATTTTGCTCTTTCATGGAAGGGCCTAATAAATGTTGATTTATTGATGGATTGATGGATTATTCAGAATATATATATATATATATATATTCATATACTTTATTGGATTCCTTGTAAGGAGATTAGAATAATTAATCATGTCTCTGACACTTTATATCATTAACTCATTCACAGAACTTTTGAAGAAATATGAAACAGGCAAGGGCTGTTTCACTCTAAGTGAGAGAGGATCCTAGGTGGGTGATTTTGAAAATAAACTACTAACCAAAGGCTTTAAAGATGTGACCTTTCCATTTTTTACACTCAGAATTGCTGGCTGGTCTGATTCTTGGAGCTTTTTCTTTATACTTAGTGTTTCTGAGTGATTGTACAGTGTTTTAGCCAGAGTAAAAGTGAGAAAGAAGCCTTAGAAGTCGTTTTTCTGGAGCTCATTTGTGTTGCATAGTTATTTGAAGTTCAGTGAAGAATCGATTGCTTTCAGAATCCCCAGTGCCTTCCTTTTATGAATACCTTGTATCTAAATGTAGATGTATGTGACTTTGGCGAGGAGATGGAGCTTTTTGGAAGGAAGGAATTAAACTGAAAATAGTAGGGCTCAGGCTAATTTAGTTATCAATATGAAGAGCCACAAAACATTCCTCACAATTTGTGTATTTTTTTCATTCAGGGAACAAATTTAAACTGCATTGAAGTAAAAGAAATATTAATAAGAAACTCATTCCCATATGAAGTTTGAAGCCATTTTCTAAGTCAGATCCTTGTTCAAAAGCCGTAAGACCTACCTTTGCTGCAAACTTTGTAAAAAGGACATCATATTTTGGATCTTCACTTGCTCTTTCATTCTCTTCCTTCCCTCAGACCCAAATTTACAGAAAATTAAAAAAAAAGTTGGAGGGATGGAAAGGAGGCAGTAGATTCTGTTTCCCCCCCATAACCTCATCTCATTGTCACTCCCAAAATTCAGGAGTTTGAGGAGACTCATTAAACCTGATTGTTAGGGAGCATATCAAATTTACCCTGTGTCTTGCCACCTATCAAGCTTAGGTAATGACTAGAAACAGGGAGCAGATACTATTAGCAAAGTCACTAATTGGAGGTCCTATTTATAAGGTGAAAGGTAATTTATTAGCTGAGATAAGAACCTGTGCCTTATGGGGGGAAAAAAAAGATTGTAGAGGAAAAATGTTGACTAAGAGCCAGTCTTTGCGAGAAAATGGAAGGGTTCTGAAGTTCATAAGACTTTTAAAATTCAGTGACAGGGAAAAAAAAAACACCCACAATAAAATTAGAACCAACTTGAAACACTGGATCATCTCAATTGTCAAGAGGTGTAAAGATGATCCTAGTTAATGAATGAATAATAGATAGATAGATACATCCAATTTCTAGATCAATTAGGTCTTAATTGAAATTCTCAGAGAAAACCTTTATTGGCACGAACTTCTTTGACTGACTTTCCCCACCATTAATAAAGGGAACTACCAGTAAGTAAAGTTTGTTTATCAACAAAGATAGGAAGCAATAGCTTCCTAAAGAATACTGTTACTGTGTAGTCTTAGAGTTTGCCTGGGAGTACTGAGAGGGTAAGTGACTTGTCCAAGGCCACATAGCCTGAATATGTCAGAACCAGGACTTGGACTTGTCTTTTAACTCTGAAGCTAGCTTTCTATTCACTAGGTGATGCAGTCTCTTTTTGACTGATTTCCAGGACCAATTTAATTTTGTCTTTTTGTATTTTTAATGCGGTACAGATCTGTCAAATTAATTAGTCAAAGAAAGTTTGAGATTATATTGATCTGGTAGTTCTTTCAACCTGTACACAGATTGAATTCTCTAATAATAATAATAACAGCTGATATTTATGCAGTATTTTACATATATTATATAATTTGAAGTAGCTTCCAGAGGTAGGAGGACAAGCTAGGATTTGGACGTGTGATTTCATTGGCATAGGAAATTCCCTTCGAGTAAACTCCCTCTACTGATGCAGATTAACAAGGGTTCTAAACCTTGTAGTTTTGGAGAGTTTCTTGGGGGTACTAAGAGGTTATATAATTGCCTATGCACGGATAATAATCAGCTAATAAGGTATAATTATCCCCATTTTAAAGTTGTGGAATCTCAGACACAGAGATTAAGTGGTTTTACAGTTAATAAGCTCATGACAACAGCTAATAAATGTCAGAGTTAGGATTTGAAGCCAAGACTTCTTAAGCACTTTAAACCATGCCAGAATAAATTTGGCTCACTATTTTGTCCTTCTACATACCTTGCTCAGATTTTACTCACTTTCTTTCTTTACCACAAGAGTATATGATTCATTAATGCCCAGAAAATAGACTAAATCCCTTAGCCTGGCATTTGAGATCCTTCACAATGTGAGGACAAAATGGTCCTCACATACTTACCAATGATTCTTACCTACATTACTTCAAGTAAAGCATTTTTCCATGTAATTTTTAAACTTATTGCTACCAAAAATATTAAGTGTATTTTTACCTTTGTTCCTTTATTCAGGCCTGCACTGCCTAGAATATCCCTCCTCCATCTTTTCAATCTTTCTAAATTCTAACCATCCCTCAATGGCCAATTCAAGTCCCAACTCCACCATGAAAATTGATGAGTTAAATAAATTATGATAAAGCAACAAAAACCCTGATATCTCAAGCACAGGAATATTTTAGACATCAAATGTGCCTCTAGATCTTAGCTTATATGAGATGAAAATCAGATCCTCATAAAGCAAACAATTGCCAAGGATTCTTCTTTGTTTATGTGAACTGGTGACAGAAAGTTAAAGACAAGTTAAAGAAACAGAAGGGCTCACTGTAGCTGGATTTAACTGAAAGTTAAAACTGTAGCTCTGGTCAAAAGAAAGTTAGCAAAAAATAAAGGTCCACTTAAAATCTTCATAGATATTTCCTACCACTAGAGGCCCAGCTACTTTACATTTATTTGACATCTCTTCTTCTTATTCTATTCATTTAACAAATCCATTTATTTAGCAAATATTTTTGACAACTATTATGTGCACTAGCAGAACAACCATATATAATATCAGATGAAGATATTGGATAGTTTGTAAAATAAAAGACAGTTTACAAAGAGGAATGAATATAAAATAATTTTTAGACTTTGTGAGAATTCTCATGTGTATTTTAGTGCATGAGCTAGTAGTTCAGGAGTAATTTCTTTTTTTAACTTGACTGTATTGTAAATTAGGATCATAGAATTTAGACCTGGAAGAGGTCTAAAGAGGATACTATGTAATCTAACTAGCTAATTTTACAAATGAGAAAACAAATGCACAAAACCATATATATATATATACATATATATCTTACTTCTCCCTCTAGATTATAATCCCTTTGAGTACAGGATATCTATTTCATATTTCTGAATATCTTCCTCACTACCTGCCACTTGTACTCAATTATATTCATTAATTAATTCTTTTGTCTGGTATGCATAGTATTAAAATCCTTAAACAAACTATTACCCTCCCATTAAAGAAGATCTAAACTTTGGAAAGATAATTTCATGACCTTTGTTAAAATTGCCTGAAAACAAAATCTAGGTATGTTGTACAAACATAGAGAAGGCATTTTCCATTTTTGAACTTTAGTCTTCTCATCTATAAAATAAGAGAATTGGACTGGATAATATATAAAATGTTTTCCATATATAAATTCTGAGCCTCTTCAAAGTATTAGAGTTTGTCAGGTTGAATGGAGGAACAATGTAGCTTGATTTGTTATCCAGTCTAGGATGAAATGGTGAAGAATGATTGATGGCATTAAGGGTAGGGGAGAACATAAAACCCAAGCTGGAATGGACCTCAGAGGCCATCAAGTCAAACCCTCTTTTGCATTTGAACTTCTCTGAAATGAAAGCTTCTCTTTTCAGAGCAGTTAATTCCAGTTAGTAAGATTTTCTTTTCATTAAGGCTAAATCTGTTAATTTGCAACTTCTATACCATGATACTTATTCCACCCTCTGGGGCCAAGCAGAAAAAAGTCCAATCTTTTTTATATAGCATGGTTGAAACAATGTAGCCATCATGACTCCTGTCTCCATGTCTAATCTTCAAACTGAGCTCCTGCAGTTCCTTCAAATGATGGCTATGTGGCATTAGATCAAGGTCCTTCACCATGTTATTTGTGTTCTCCAGTTTATCAGTCTTCTCTCTAAAATGTAGGCTTCACAGAAATTAATGCAGCCTAATCAGAGTTTCACATACAAAGACTATCTGCTTCCTATTCCTAGACATTATGACTCTCCTAATAGAGTCTAACCCTGCCCTTCCCCCATTAAATATTTTGATTTCCATTTAATATTGTGGTATATCTAATCCACTTAAACCTACATATCCCTTTCAGAATTCCTATTATTTAGCCATCCTTATTCTTCTATTACTGAAGTCCTATACCAGGAGTGGGGAACCTGCAGCCTTGAGGTCACATGTGGCCCTCTAGTTCCTCAAGTGTGGCCCTTTGACTGAATACAATCTTCACAGAACAAATCCTCTTAATAAAATGATTTGTTCTTTAAAACTTGAACTCAGTCAAAATGCCACACCCAAGGACCTAGAATGCCACATATGTCCTTCAGACAGCAGGTTCTTCTCCTTCCCTCCCCCAACCTCCTATACTCAAGTGTAAGGCTTTACAGTTATACCTGCTAAATATAATGGTACTACATTCAACTTAACATTCTAATGGTCTTCATTACAAAATAATAAATATGAATTCAATTGTAGGCTATGTGATGATTTAATGGGAATGTGGTATAAAACTTCTCTTCCAGTGTGAGCTTTGATGGATAGTACTTTTCATGGTTCCCTTCTCAGATTCTAGTTATTTTGTGAAAATTTTACTAATGATTGAGAAGATTGTATAAAAACTTAGCTCTAAAATTAATAATGGAAAATGCAAGAATTTCAGTAATGTGGAACAAATATGATTTGAAGTGAATGAAATCTCATTCTTAAAATGGTAAAAAAAAAAAAAAAAAACCTAAGCAAATGGAAATCCTAAGTTCTCCTTTTGTATCCAATAAGCTTTAAATTTCAATATCTGTTGAGGTACAGGAGAGCTGATCTTCTACATGAACCCGGAAGTAAACAAAGACAGAAAGAGAGCATTTTAATAGAAATCTGCTTTTAAAAAGTCTTTAAGAAAAGGAGGGAGAATGAGGTTTTCTCTTTGTCTAGTCGGTACCAGTTCCAAAAAAACATAAAGAATGAATGGGGAGATGGTAAAAAATGTTTAAATTCAAGTATCCGTTCTCCCATGACTTCATTGGAAGTTCATTAATGAATCAACATTATAAGCTTGAGTTTTCAAAATGCTGATTAAAAGATACAGATTATCCCACAATAATTTTCAGGTTAAAAGCTTCTTTGAATAGAAATGACCAGCATTTTAAAAAATATCGAGGTCATAAGGAATATGTTATTCAGTCACATCTACTTTTTAGGATACTGTGGACCATAGCACACCAATACTATCCATGAGGATTTCTTTGCAAAGATGCTAGAGTGGTTTTACACTTCCTTCTTCAGTAGAATAAGTGACTTGCCCATAGTCATATAGCTATTAAATGTCTGAGTTAGTATTTGGACCCAGATCTTCCTGACACCAGGTCCAGTGTTGTATACACTGAGCCATCTAGCTGCTACTAAGAGAAGTATATGGACAGTCATTGCTGAGACAAATAATTTCTTGATTAACTTGTCTCACAACTCTTTAGTATTTAATTGATGTTTTTCACATCAATGAAAAGCAGAAATTACATTATTCGATAATCAGCAATTAGTCTGTTGAATAATTTTAAACTTTAGTGGACTTAACAAATACTTTGAATGAATCTAGTGACTTACATAGTTTCTACACTCAACTTGCAAATCAATCAAAATGAATTTGTGTCACCTGTTATATCAGACACTGTGCTAGTTTCTAGATATACAAGGACAAAAAAATAAATAATCCTTTCCTGTAAGAAGCTTACATATATTGGGAGAGAAAATATGTGCATATATAAATATTAAATATGTAATTTGTGAGGAAAAAACATATCAGCTAGAAAGATAAGCAAAGAGTGCATATATGAGATATCATTTGAGTTAACCTTTTAAAGGCATTTAAGAATTATGAGAGATGGAGAGGGAGTATATTCTAGGTACAGAAAACAGCATGGAAATAAAAAAATGAAATTTTGTGTCTTAAGAAATTATAAATAGAGAAGTAGATACAGTATTGTTGTTTGTCCTTTGTCATGAAGACCAATGACATCAGGAGGGTGATGTCTCGACTTGAAAGGGAATTGGATTTATATGAGGCAGGGGTGTGCAAAGTCATCAACCGCACTCTCTTCTACAAAGTCATTAGAGTCTAGTGGCAAGATATAGATCAGGACAACTGGTGATAGCCCTAGATGTTGTGGAGACCCTACCTGACCTTGTTAATCTAAGGTCTTTCCCAGGTCTCAGTTTATCTGAGGCAATCCCCATTCAGTTATTAAAAATTTAGTAAGAATTGGGACAAAAGATGGCTTACTTTGACTTCCCAAAAGAATTCATTTGGGTGGAAAAGACATTCAGAGTTCTTTGTCAGAATAGAAACAATTGCTATTTATACTCACTCTGAGTCATCAACATCCAAACAAAGAGCAAGTGAGCTTTGGATTGGGAACTATTATTGGCCAATCAGTGAGAGCCAGAGTGATTTGGGTATAAAAACATAGTCAAGTAGCTCTTTGAATACCAATACACTTTATGAAAGCAGTTTACCAGAGCAATATTTCTTTTTTTTCCTTTTGGAGGGCAATTGGGGTTAAGTAATTTGCCCAAGGTTACATGGCTAGATTTTTTGTGTGGGTGTTGTGTCTGAGGCCAGAACCGAACTCCAGTCCTCCTGACTCCAAGGCCAGCGCTTTACTCACTGCACCATCTAGCTGCCCCTTCCAGAGCAATATTTCAAGAAAACATGAATGAAAACCACATGAGACAGAAGAGTTAATTCTCACAGTTTAAAAAAAAAGATTCAATAAAAAAATAGGAAAGTGGCAAAATTCTATTCTTCAAACCTCAATATATCTTGTGAAATATAAAAGAAGACATTGACATCTGAGAGAATAAGATTTAATAAAGATAATACCTGAGTTGAAGAGAGAAGAGATTTCTAAAGTACGGAGATAATGAGGGGTCTCAATCTAGGCAGAGAGGATGGTTTGTGCAAATGCTTGGAAAAGGAAAGGGGAACACAGAACTCAGGGACTAGCGAGGCCAATTTGGCAGGAATATTCAGTACTTGAAAGGAAATAATATGTTTCAAGAAATGTTTGGAAAGATAAGTTGGAAAGTAGAGGGACTTGAATACCAGACTAAAGTTTTTATGTTTTTCTTAGAAGTAATAGGGAGCTACTCAAGGATTTTCCACAAAAGACTTGAGATGACATGTTCACTGCTTTGGGAAGAGTAAGTTAACAACTGGATTGAATGAGGGGAGACTGGAAGAAAGAAGGTTAGGAAACTGTTGTAACAATCTAATGAAGAAGCGAAGAGAGTGTTAAGTAAGGTGGTTTTCACATTAAGTGGTGCAAACGGAGTAGACGTGGCTAGAATTGACAAGAAGTAGAGAAAAAAACATCAAGCAAGACTCAGAAATTGCAAACCTGTGTTACTAGTTTAGAAGTAGCTTTGAGAGGAGTTTAGAGGTGTAGTTTTCAAAGAGAAAGATGAGTTCTGTTTTGAACATGTGTTTGAACTGCTGGTGGTTTTATTCAGGTAATAGAAGGCAATTGCTAACACAGGGCAGGAAAGATGAGGAAGATTAGCTGACATCTCTGCCTCTAATATCTTTCTCTCTCCTCCACATAGCTGCCAATTTAACAATCCTAAAATCTCATTCTGACCATACCACTCTCTTACTCCAAAATCACTAGTAATTCTTTAGTGCGTCTAGAGTAAAATGTTAAATCTTCAGACAGGCATTTAAAACTTCCATAGTTCCACAGTATTCCCCATGTCTATTTTTCTAGTTTTATTTACATTACTTTCTAGTGTTATTTATATTCACACATTCTCCATTCCAGGAATACCAGCCTGTTAGCTGTTCCCTTTCTATGCCATCCTAACTGGTCTGATGTCTCATCAAAGGCATCTTTCCTTACCTTTATCTTGTAATATCCCTCACTCTTGGAAAGCACAGCTCAGAAGCTATCTCCTAAACATAAATGAAGTTTTCCTTGATCCCACTCGGTTGTCAATATTCTCTCCCCTCTCTCCCTCCTTTTTCTTCTTTTTCTTCCCTTTTCTCTTCCTTTCCACCTCTATCCTTCCATATTCTCCACCCAGTTTCTTTCCCTTCTTCCCCTTTCTCTCCTCATTCCCCCTCTCCTAGTCAGAAATAAAGACTTAAAAGGAATCATCAGAATAGGAGAACTGAAATGATGGTATAACAAAAGAAAGGAGAAGTAAGAGTATACAGGATGAGGGTTAGTCTTTAGTATCCAAAGCAGCAGAAAGGATAACAAGGTTGAGGACAGGTGAGAGGTCATTGGATTTTGCAGTTAAGAGACAATGAACTATCTCCAGCTTTTCTTCCACCTTCCCTAACTCTAGCTCTGGTAATAATCATCAGATACCATTACTTGACCAGACATGCCAATCCATTGCTCTATGGCATCAATCACTATACCTATTACTTCTCTGGCCAAAATTCCCCTCCCTGGCTACCGTTACACTAAACGTGTTTTTTTTCTTTTATTAGAATATAATTTCCTTGAAGAAAACTGTTTTATTTTGTTTTGTTTTTTCCTCTTTGCATATTCAGGATTTAACATAACACCTGAAACATAGCAAATACCTATTAAATAATAGTTTCATTTCTCTAAAGCCAGTAGAGATTTAAGGTGAAAAGGTTTTTCTTTTGTGTTTTGTTTTGTTTTGTTTTTAGATTGAAGAGATATGGATGTATTTGTAGTCTACAGGATTAAAAGTTAAAATGTCTATATAATTTTCTGGATGAAAGTAGAGGAGACACAAAAAATGTGGTCTTGACAAGCATATGTGATTTCAAAAAATAAAAGGACTGTGTTAGGTTTTGGTCTGTTAGAAGTTATGGTCTGTTAGTTCAAGCAGAAATCCTTTGTTTCTGACTGTTTGTGACATTTAAGAGGGTTGAAAGGCAATAAGGAACTTGAAGAAGATGACTGTGATAAGGTATGGACATAGCCCTGATGAATCAGGTCAAATTGAAAACAGTCCCTTTCTGCCATGAAGAATGAGTAAACTTGCCACTGAAGGAGACAGAATGGTTTAGTGAGAAAATCAGTAGATTCTAATCTGAACTGAGTTCTTATGTGGTTCTGTTTTTTCTTAAGATTTATCACATTGGACAAGTCCCTTATTCTTTGTGGGTCTCTCTTTTTCATTTCAAAAATGAAGGTTGTGGACTTACTCATCGTGTTTTGTTTTCAGATAAGTGTGCTTACATAGCATGGTGTAATGTAGAAGCACAGTAAGAGGATAAGTAAGAGAAATCTGCCTTAAAAAATTTGTAGTTGTATTGCCATTAGCAAATCTTCTTATTTCTCTGAGCCTCAGTTTCCTCATGTTAAAAATGAGGATAATGATATCTGTAAGAAGCAAAGAATGAAAAGTTTTTGTTGTTGTTGCTTTTTAAAGACCAGCCTTTCTAATTGTTAAACTTTGGAAAAAAAAGAAATGATAGTTAAGACTGGATATTTGAGGAAACCCAATGCATTTATGTCCACAGGGCTCTTTGAAGATTAATTGAATGTATTATTTGATTTCAGCAAATAATATTTATTAAGCACCTTTTATTTGCAAGACATTGTGGCAGATGCTAGAGATGCAAAGACAAACAGAAGCATTCATAGCATCCAGAGTTTGGTATCTACTAGGGGATAGAACATATACATACAAAAGGAAATGCAACATAATTTGAAGAGAAACAGCATTGAAAACTGGAGGCAGATTAGGGTAAACTTCACAAAGCTGGAGACATCTGTTCTAAGCCTTGATGGAGGGCAAGGATTATGAGAGAGAGTGAAGTGTGAGTACCTTCCAATCATAACATGGAGATGGGAAATAGTTACAGTCCAGTTTGACTGGAATATAGTTCAGCAATATGAGGTAAAGTTAAAAAGGTAGGTTTGAGCCAGGCTGTGGAGAACCTTACACGAGTCTGAAAGGTTTCCATTTTATACTAGATATTACAGGAAGTCACTGAAAGCCACAGAGAAATAGGGTGACTTTAGCAAACAGACATAAGACTTAGGCCAATTATTTTGTCAGCTTTTTGGAAGATGGATTGGATGAGAAGAGGACTGTGAACCTGAAGGACATTTAAAAGAGCCTTATAATTGTCCAGCTGAGAGGTAATGACTACCTGAAGTGAAGTAGAATCTGAGTCAGTGTAGAGAAGGATAAGATGTAAAAGATGTTATGAAGCATGCATTATTACATCTACTCACATCCCACTGTCCCCTTTACTTCATTTTCCTGGTATTTTTTGCTCTAAATAAGGAGGGATTGGAGGGGAAGTGAATTATGTAAGCTAGTTTTATGTGCTAACAACAGTGGGCCTGGATTCCCATTGCTCACGACTATTGACATCTGCAGCAGCTTAGGAGCTATGTGCAGAAACACTATTACTGGCAGCTGGGATAGTTTTCTAAAGACTGCCTTGGAACCAGGAAAGATAGGAAAAACTAGAATGAGGAATTAAACTCAAAAGAAGTCTATACTTTTTTCTGTTTGTTTACTTAACCATTGACCATCCCATACCTGTTCCACATTCCATTTGAGACACTTTCTGTAGATAAAGTTTTTGTAAGCAATAGCTAACGGTCACTTGCTTGAAATTGGGGCATACCATTCCAAATTGGATACAGAAAGACTTTTTGCTGTTTTTTTTAGAGGTGGAATGCTATGGAATTATTTTGGTCACTTGCTTTTTTTCTGTTGTCAGGCAATCTGGTATTCACTGCTGTTTACGGATTTCCATCTAGTTCTAGTCCAGATTGTCTGTCAGTTCTGAATTTTAACAAATCTTCTCTCTTAGCAATGAGAGAGTAAAAGGATTGCAAAAAGAAGCAGCACTGGAAATCACGCTGGACTAGGAGTCAGGAGACCTGCCTCTTTCTTTCTGACTCTGCCACTAACTAGCTGTGTGGCCTTGGGCAACTTAAACTGGCTTGTCTAGGGTTTGAATTAGATGACCTCTGTGTTCCCTGTTAGTGAATTTTATGATTCAATTCTGTTTGCATTTATTGACTGAAACCAGCACTTATTGCTTAGAGAGCTCTACATGAGCACTGGGACATTTATACTTGTTTGAGCCATATTTCATGTCCCCCCCAAACAGGTGTTTATACTGAATTTTACAACTAAGAGGCCCCAAGGTACATCCTGTGATAAAGAAATCCTAGAATAAACATGGTTGGGTCATGGTAGAAAAGAATAACGAATGGATGATTATGATTTATTCCATAATGCTATTGCTAAAATATTTCATCCTGGCAAATACAAAGCAATAGGTACTGTTTAATGAAATAAATTTGAAGTCTTTCACATAGAAAAAAAGGAGTTCATTTAAGAATTCTTTTGTTGTGATTTTTTTTCTAAATGCAGTGGTTAATTAAGTGATGCCTTGGCTAATTTCAATGCAGTTATTTTTCCCTTTTCAGGTTATACATACGATCAGTGCCACTGATAAAGATGATTTTGCAAATGGCCCAAGATTTCACTTCTTTCTGGATGAAGGTCTGACTCTGAACCCCAACTTCACACTGAAGGACAATGAGGGTAAATGAAAGTGCTCTTCTAAGTATTTATGAAGTCTCTTTGGCTGTGATCTTCTATGGGGAGCTAGAACAATTTTCCTCTCTTCTCTGAACAGCTTGCAAAGTCAGCCATCAGTTTGATGCTAAATGTGTTATAATCTCTGAATAGCTTGTATTTAAAATTGAACCATATGTAGAAATAACTTTTTATTGGATTTATTCCGAAGCTAGCAATGAAACAAGAAATTTATATGTCATTTGCTTGTGGGCAAAATTTTAGATGAATTCTAGCTGACAGCCATATTCACTATGTAAGCACGTGTATCAAGGCTTAGCATGGAGATTGTGCTGACTTAATATTAGGAATAGTTACTCTAGAAACTGGAAAATGAATATTTTAAAAGGCATATCATTTGGAAAAAAAGATTGAATTGCCTGTCCCTTTGGCTTCTTGTATACTATAGGAAACCAGAATCTTTTGTTACAGGGTCTACAGCAGATATGTGATGATTCTAAGCTGATTTCTCTGGGTGATCAGTTCTTCACTGCTTTGCAGTCACCTGATGGTTTTCATCTCTCATCATGCTTAACTAAATGAATTGGTATGGCAGTTGCCACATACCCCACACATGAACTAAGCATGTGTGATTTGAGGAAAACATTCAATTTCTTCTCTATTTTGACCCACTGAAGCATGCTATTATAAGAAGATGGAAATGGAGCCCTGGACTTCTGGTGATTAAGTCTTGGCATTAGTTAAATGAGAATTGTTTGGAAGCAATTGACATCTGACATTCTTCTGTATCTTGTTCATGTACCTTCAAAAGTCCTTAGCAGGGGCAGTGGTAGCAAGGGTGCAGATAGATATTTCTTGTGATAAAGAGAGCCCATAAGTATATCCTCCATTTCCTTTTAAGTGGGTGGATAGTCAGTACAGTCAGCCCCAAATGGTTGACTATGAACAAAATAGTTCAGGTGGTAGGAAAAGTTATAATATATCCTATGTCCAAATCTGTATATATTAAATAGACTGACATTGATTTGGGATTATTCATCACAAATATTACCACAACCATTTTAAAATTCCCATTCTCTTCTAAATATCTTGTCTGTCCTTGGCATCAGTGATGAAAGCCCCCTAAAGATACCAATTTCCTGCGCAAGTTTTTTGTAATATTTAGTGACTTTTTTAGATCTTTCTGGAAATATCATTTTCGCCTATATGAATGAGCCTAAGTGGATTGTTGTTACCTGGTTTGAAAAGTGCTGAGAAGTTTTCTTTTAGGTCCTGAATAAATTACCTGGGAAAGCTGTTCGTTTCTATTGTGCCATGAAGTTTTGCATCCCTATGGAACATCCCCTAAACCATCTTGACTTGGTTCCTAAAATTGCTGTTATTTAAATTAACCTTTTATTTAAGACCTTGTCATTAGAAAATTCTTGTTCAAATGGATTTATTACCTATAAGGGGTAATAGTTAAATATAATACTATTACATTCTATTATATTTAATTAAACCAATTAAAAACCAATTAAGCCAATAAAAAACCAATTAAAGCACCAATTAAAACATTAAGATGGCTATTTAAGCAGATTACTTAGCTATCACCTAGCTGCTAGCAAAGACCTAAGGCAATGGTACATTGAACAAAGAAGTTCTAATGGACTCTTTGGGAAAACAAATTGGGAATCTTGTGTAGCTTGTTTCATTGTCTATAAAGAAAAAGAATCTCAAAATCAACATGTCCAAAACAGAACTCACTATCTTTGTTCTTAACTTTCTAGGTTTACTCTAGTTTTATTCTACCTTTCTTTCTTCATCCTTTCTTTCCTTCCTCTCCTCTTTCCTTTTTTCCTTTCTACTTCTTCCTTCTTTCCTTCCTTCCTTTTCTTTCTTCTTTTCTTTCTTTCTTTCTTTCTTTCTTTCTTTCT
>NW_027186349.1:5507905-5508108 GCF_028583685.1 Petaurus breviceps papuanus
CCCTACTAAGGGTCTTTTGAGGAAAGGATTTTAGTATGCCTTATTCAAATAATTACATATTATAAACTTATTTCTATAGTTTCCATTTGGATACTTGATAGAATACTACCATTTTGAAATTGCTAATAAATACTTCTACTTGCTTAATACATTATCGTGTGTGTGTGTGTGTGTGTGTGTGTGTGTGTTCTTGTACAATGCCA
>NW_027186349.1:5508118-5529782 GCF_028583685.1 Petaurus breviceps papuanus
ATGTTACATTTCAGTTACAAATTTTAGTTTGTAATTAGTTTATAATTCCATAAATTTCAACATACCAGAGGGAAAATTTCATTTCCTACCTTTTCTTGTTTTATATTTTTGTAGTTGCCAACCTGGCCAAAGTTGTGAAAGCAGGGATAAAGAATTTCATGGATTATTTGTTTGTGTGTATTCCTGTGTGTGTTAGTGATTGTGTGTTTTTTTGTTTTGTTTTGTTCTCACACTGGAAGTCTATCAAAGAGTCAGTTACTGCTTAATAGCTGGGGGAGCTGTTTTAGATATGAAGCTTCATTAGTTTTTGTCTACCCTTTTAAGGTCCCTTTCTCAATTTTCTTATAGAAGCTTTTATGAGTGAAAAGTATTCAATGTTCTCCAAGATAACCACGCCCTTGTGCACTAGAGGACTTCTGAAATGGAAGCCCCTGTGAAAGCCCACCTCACTGCCTACCAAATACAAGTTTGCTCCACTAACCTAACGTCATCCTAAATGATTGAGTGGAGAACTAAAATTCATACTCCCTACAATATCTAGAATGCTACTGACCAGTAACAGACCAGGTATCTTAGGAGAATCAAATAGAAAAGAAAGAAAAGACAAAAAGAAAAAAAAAAGAAAGCTATGCCAAAGGACCTACAGTCTAATTGAACCAATGTTTATAAAGGTTTTGTTTGTTTGTTTGTTTGTTTTTTAAGCTAATTACCAAGCCCTTGAGTGACCAAGTAAAGAAGATTACTAATTTGGTTAATCAGGGTGACCTGGACTAATTTTTTTTTTTTGCTTTTTGGAGGGGGGCAGGTAGAGCAATTGGGGTTAAGTGACTTGTCCAAGGTCACACAGCTAGTAAGTGTTAAGTGTCTGAGGCCAGATTTGAACTCAGGTCCTCCTGACTCCAGGATCAGTGCTCTATTCACTGTGCTACTAGCCACCCTGACCTGGGCTAATTTTAACCTTTTACTTTTCTATAAACATGAAGTTGGAGGCCTGAACTATGTTCAACTTGAACCCAGAGACACTTACCAGGTTCTTTTCTTGTCTGATTTGATCCCACATTGGTCAGGTTCTGCCCATTCTCAGTCCCAATATCACAGAGATATTATTAGATTCCATGATCTTGAAAAGCATTCCAATCTAACTCTTCCAACTTAAAGGAATCCCACTTCTGACACCACATTTTTATTCACAAAAATAAACACGAATATGAAATAATTTTTTTTAATATTAGCTTGTTTGCTAGAGGAGGGAGAGAGTTAGAAAAAAAATTGTGGCTCCCATGCATCCAGACTCTGGAAGATTTATATTATATAGGTTTTAGAAACACCATAACTACATAAATGCAGTTAAGCAATTTTTACAAGAAAGGACAACATGAAAGCAAGGTAGATTGAGACAGAGAAGGGCAAATGTAAACACTCAACAAGCAAAGTCAAAATACAAAGGGACACAAACATGAGCTTGAATGGATCCACATTAAGACCTGGATGTGGAGACCCCCAAAAGGAGTAATTTGAATGGGTCCAGGACCTCAGGAAAACTAAAATTTCTTGAAGCCATATCTAGCAATACTGGAGTGTTATTTTAGTCAGGGCAATCTGAGTTCAATTGGATTTGGTGTTCAAACAATCTCTAGTCAAGTTTAAATAGTAAAATAATTAATAAGTTTTCAAAAAATGGTACTAACATATCAGTGAATCAAAGAATATGCAGAACTTATTATTTTTTTGTGGGGGGTCATAGTTTCAAATTGCTTTCCAATGCTTGTACCATTTTACAGCTCAGCCATCAGTGCATTAATGTACCACATAAAGTGTCAATATTTCTGTTTATTACTAACAAAACCAAGTACGATGAAAAAGACAAATTCAATTGAAAATAATTACAGAATACATAAAATATTTGGAAATCTACTTCCTGAGATGTATACTGGAACTATATGAACTATATGACAAAACATTCTTTACACAAATAAAGACACACCTAAGTGAGCAGATAACTATTGTTTGCTCATAGATAGGACAAGACAATAGAATAAAATTATTAATAATGATAATAGCATTTATGTATCTCTTGCTATGTGTCAGACTCTATGCTAAGTGATTTAAAAATATTATTTCATTTTCTCCTCACAAGAAACCTGGAAGGTAGGTGCTATTAGTATCCCTGATTTACAGGTGAGAAAACTAAGGCAAACAGAGATTATATGACTTTCCCAAGATTTCAAAGTTAGTTAATGTCTGAGGCCAGATTTGAACTTGAGCCTTCCCAATTCCAGGTCAAATGTTTTATTCATTATATCATATAGCTGCTTCTTAAGATTCAGAGCCTTGATGAAAAGAGACACTACTTCCTGGAGAAGCATTTTGTCTACCTCCTCCTCTTCTCTGCCATCTTCTTCCTCATGAAAACAAATATTTATTTAATGCCTACTGTGTATAGAACAGAGACCATGTGGCAGAGTAAATATGTAATCAGTCAATAAATATATTAAACATTTACTATGTGTCAGGCATTGCGCCAAGTGCTGAGGATACAAAAATAGTTACAGTTAGCAAGACCTGGGCTCAAGATCAGCCTCTAATACATTTGAATATGTGCCCCTGATGACCTCTCAGTACCCACAACCAACATTCTAAGACTCTTAAGTTTCAGAGCAAGATCCAGTCTACATTGATAGAGAATTTCCTCATTGGGAGTTTCTGATACCTATGAATCCACAGGTCTTGTTTAAAAGATTATACTGAAGGTAATTAAAGAAATTACACACACATATGTATATCTGTGTATATGTATTGTATATACATAAATGCATAGAAATTATATATGCATATACATAGGCACATACAAATACAAAACCATAGTTTAAATCATCAACATCATCATCATAAAAAACAATAGAATAGGTTAATTGCTACCTAAGGATAGGCAATGACTAATCCCATCATCTAAGAGAAGAATTGATCACTGAAGGAAGCTTTTGACAATCTTTGAAAACTTCATAGAAAAAGTGACTATTGAGCTGAGCCTTAATGAAAGAGGGTAATTATTAAACAATTAACCAGTAGGCAGATATTTACTGAGTTCTGACTGAATTTAAAGCATTGTTTTGGGGATGAAGGAAAGAACAATAACGTGTAATAAATCATGCTGTTCTCTATAAGTTTATATAGTCACAGTGGGACAATAAGAGTTACATACATGGAAATAAAACTGAACACACTAGAAAACATTTTATAGAATCATGAGATTTTAGAATTATGAAAGGATTGCTACACAGTTAGAAGAGAATATTTAACTCAGCCCATTCGTTTTACAGTAAGAAAATTGAAGTGAAGCAGATAGATTTCTAAGGTCAAATCTAGAGAGAGAGTATTAATTAAGTGTTCATTTATTAAGTATTAGGCATTCAGGCAGTGTACTAAGTTCTAGGGATGAAAATATAAGCAGGCCAAGTGCTCTCTACCTTGAAAGAGTTTATATTCTAAAGGGGGAGATATCTTATAAGGGGTAGATAGGAGAGGGATGGCAGAGAGGGAAACTTGTGTGGCTTGGTGTGTACGTGGATGTCTGATTCCAGGAAAAATGAAGTCATACCTCACCTTTGAAAGCCTTAAGTCCTAGGTTCAGGGTCTAAGTTTAAGTTGGGAAGGGGATGAAGATGATGACCAGAATGTAGATGGTATAGGGATGACTAGGAAGAACTTAAATCAGAAGTAGAATCCAGATAGATTGACTCCTACTCTTATATTGTGTGAAATAAATGAAGTAGAAATTAAATGTTATATAACTATAAAGGGTAGAGAGATCATGGCATGTTGGCTGGGCAGAGAAAATTTCAGAAGAATTCAGGGTCTTGAGGGAATAAGGAGAATTCGAATTGAAGGAGCACACAGTAGAACACACTTTAGGTGGGAGAGAGGGGGATAATTTGAGCAAAGGCAGGGATAAAAATGCATTTGTTAAATTTAGGCTTCAGTGAATGGATCAGTGTAGGTGAAGGTAAATTTGTAAGGCATACTTAGAAACAAGGCTAAAAAGGTGGGTTAAATGCATTGTGTTCTGGCCTGAGGAGTTTGGATTTGATCTGGTAGTTGTGTGAAGGTGTGAAGGGATAGGAGAGTGAAATCTAACTACATATTTTTGAACAAGAGAATAATGGAATAGAATTCATAATATTCATTTCAAGGGTTTCTTTTTCTACTTGGGTATTCTAGAATTTGGCATGGGGAAAGTATGGAAATTATGAGTAGCACTAATAAAAGAAAATGCTTTCTTTTATATTTTTAGTTCTGGTTCTGCCAGGCATTAAACATTATAATTTCATTTAAAATTTCAGTGTCTTTTTAAAATTCTCTACCATTGTGAGGTTTTTATTTTTTACTGTTTCAAGAAACTTAGTGTGGGAAAATATTTTTTTTTTTAATGAGAATCTTCTTCCAAGAATTTGATGAGAATTTTCTTCTACCACTTCCTTTGTTGATGTATCACTTTCTCTTTCAAGTAGTTATTTACAAATTTATTTTAATTTTTACATATTTTTTCATTTTATTATTTGAATTTTTACATCACATTATTTTCCTAAGTGCTCATTAACATTAATATTATATCAGTTTGCATGTTGATACACAGGAAGGTGAATAGGAGAGTTTTATTTTCTTTGACATGTTGGGGGAAACAGTAGAAATGTTACCTAATCTCCCAATTTAAAGTCATCATTAGTCTACAAGGATATGTGTGTTCTGTCTTATGATCTTCAGTCTGTCTGTAAAGGGACTGGGCTTTACATGATGGAAGGGGATTTGCAAATTTAATTCCTACTTTTAATTCTGAACGTAAGGTGCCTGTGTAAATCTTACAGGCATAAGTGAGAGAACAGATTTTCTAATAAATAAGTGTTCACACATCTATTACTATTCATCTGTTTGGATTTTTAAATACACACATTCATCTACTTTTTTACTTTATGAAATTATTGTTACACTCATGGCAATACACCACTCATCCTCCACATAAATTAATCCAGTTTCTCTCTAGCACTTCTTCTTTTAGGAAGATAGTTTTTTCCCTTTGATGCTTATGAAATGCTCCCTACTTTGAAGAGAAATTAATGGGAAAATGTTTCAAGGGGTGAGGAAAATGGTACATATATAGAGTGCTGGGCCTGGGGTTAAGAAGACTTGTCTTCCTGAGTTCAGATCTGGTCTCAGATGCTTACTAGCCTTGTGGCACTAGACAAGTCACTTAACACTGTTTGCCTCAATTTTCTCATTTGTAAAATGAGCTGGATAAGGAAATGGAAAACCATTTCAATGTCTTTGCCAAGAAAACCCCAAATAGGGTCATGAAGATTTGGACATGTTTTCCTAGCATATGTTTCCCATAGGATAGAACCAAATGCTGAGAAGATTATGAAGGTGTAATAGCATTGTGACAGCCTTGTGTAGCCACAAGCACCCCAAGCACGTCCTCAGGGTTTGCTGCCCATACAGGTTCTTGGATCTGCTTTGTTAAAGGAAAGCAACTCAAAATGGGTTAACAAGCTTACTTTAATCAGTCAGACATATATCGTTTACCTTGTTCAGGGGAAAAAGGTCAGCACCCCGAACTTCAAAGTATACAGGCAGAATTATCAAGACAGAAACAGATCAAGTAGACAGATTTCCAAACTGTCCAACCATTACATCCATACCCAGTCAACATCTGGGTTTTTCAAAGCTGGGGGGGGGGGGGGGGGGGCTCTGGACAACTGCTTTTCAGAATACAGATCAAATCACAGAACACTTCTCAAAGTGAGCCCCCAAAACAAAGCTACACATCAGGGCTTATATAGCCTTCTCCTGGCTCAGAGAATGTAACAACCTTGTTGACTCACTGGCCAATCAAGAAGTATCTACTGAAAAACAAGCCTCCCACCCCAGGCTTCAGGTGTACTTTAGCCTAGGGGCAGGGAAGATCTTCCAAATCTGCATTCCCATTATACCTTGTTAACTCAATTTTACCTAGGCAAGAAATCTAGGAGTTTATATTGGTCTGCAGCCTAGACAAGACTAAGTTTCCCTGACTCCAAAGAGAACTAAAAGTGCGTAATAGGAAAGGTTGTCAATCAGAGAACATAGGGAGCCAAGAAAGGACAAGACTGGCTCTACCTGAATTTGCATCAAAGACCATGTTTATTGTCATTTTAATAAAATAATTTCTATCTTCCCTACTATTGTTATAACACATGTATATATTGTACAGTGACTAGCAGTAAAAGCCCTTATTAAATAATCAGCAGGTATACATTAAGTAGAAGGAACTGTTTTAAATGACATAGATACAACAAAAATGAACCGATTTCTACCCTTAAGGAGGTAAATTCTATTAAAGGAAATGGCATGAACATAAATAACTCTATACTACATATATACAAAATAAATACAAGATAATTTGGGAGTGTGGTATCACTGGTAATTGGTGGCCTGGATTAAAAAAAAAAGAGAGAGAGTTCATATGGCAGATGTTACATGAAAAAAAAAATAGAGGAAACAAAGGTTTATAACAGGTAGAGATGACCTGGGAGTATATTCCAGGCCTGGGAAGTAGCCAGTGCAAATGTGTAGAGAAGGGATTTAGAGTATTATCTACGGAAGAAAATTTAAAGAATCATTGTGTACTGATTTCAGAGACACCTGATTCAGAAATAAGTTGAAGAATTGTACTCTTAGTCACTGGTAAGGAGGAGCAAGTTAAAAGGAGTAAGGTTAAAAAGAAAGAGATATGGCCATGATTACTAAGTTGCTGGAAGATTTGCTATCCATCCTTTGCAATCCAATACAAATGTGACTTATTCCTTTGAACCTTCCCTGATGTCCCCTTTCAGTGATGACCTTTGACACCTTATACATCACAGAGTCACATTTTATTCATGTACTTAAACATTATTTCACCTAATAATTATTCTCATTTTATTATATAATATTATTAAACTGTGTTCTAAATGAGGGTAGAGAGTGTTATTTAAACTTTTTAAAACTCCTAACTCTAGCTTAATGTCCTTAACACATTTTTTTTCATAAATATACATATGAAATATAATTGTTATTATGGAGAATTTCCCCTCGAGCTCCTTTCCTGGAGTCAGGAAGACTTATCCTCCTTTATCACTGCCTAATAGTTTCATCACTAAAAATAATTTCTCCATGGTATCATTTTTTTAAACTATCAGTACTCAAAAATTATTAAAATGTCACCCAAAATATCTTCATCATTTAAAAAATAACAAACAAACGCATCATTGCATCCACTGAAAATTCCTACTTAAAATTTGTAAAAATGCATTATATTTTTTAGCCTTTATTTTGTATTTGAGATGAAAATAGTCTACTTCAACAATACCCTTTATTTTGCTATTAAACCATTTGAAGACATTTTTTTCAAATGACACACTCTTTTTGCCCCCAAATGTACAGTTGTTGTAATCCACATGTTGATTATTGTAAGAGTTTGTCTATATGTGTTTGTGTTTCCATAGAATTTTAGTCCTCAATATGTGCTTTAGATTTGTACTGAAATTTATCTTTTCCTTCTTATATGTGTTTGTGTAGTGCTTACAACTAAACATTTAAAGAGGCAGTATTGGGTGGTCAATGAGCAATGGGAGCCAGAGGGTCTGGGTTCAAGTTCTGGATCCAGCATTTATTGGCTCATTGTGGCCAAATCATTTAACTTCTCTCATTCTCAATTTCCTTATCTGTAAAAGGAGAATAATAGTCCTTGCATTACCTAATATTTGATATTGTTGAAGAGAAATAATATTATAAACTGAAATATTTGCAAGGTGTCATCAAAGCTATAAAAGCTTAAAATGACCCCGAGACTTTTGGGATTCTTTGTATAAATGAGTGGCAGTTGTTCTATGAAAATAATGTACAATCACAGAAGTGACAGGAACTTCAAATGTGCTCTCAGAAAGGACACCATGTATAAACTAAATTTGGAAGAAATTGTCAACCCTATTTTTAAAAACCTCCAGAGGAAATAAGAACTAGTACAATCTTCTTAATTTCTATAGCTCTGTTGAATAGGTAGGAGTAGACATTTCCCTTTGCCACCCTTGTCTTTTCTTCATCTCCAAACATTAATTTATCACCAGCTTTGGCTCTGACATTATTTTTCATATTCTACTACGATTCAAGACTTTGACCAGGATTTAACTAAATATTCTTTGTGAAATCTTCCCCCTCAGGGGGAAAACAATGAGCTTTGTCAATTGGCAGTGAACATTTTTCTCATTCTTCCTCTTTTTTTTGCCAGGAATGTGATAATCTTGTTGCTTTTACCTGTTGATTTTAAATTCTTTTGTGGGATTCCCTCCCCCTACACTTTTCTCTAAGATCTGACAACCAACATCTTTTCTCATTTTCCTATCCTCCTACTCAAAATAAAAACAAAAGGAAAGCTGACTCATACTCATGAAGCAAAAAATAGAAGTAGAGAAAGAAAAGTAAGTATGGTGCTGATTTTTCTAGTTTGCCCTGTTCTGTTTTGATTTGTCCTTTTGAGAATTTTCTTAGCTGTCTTCTTGCTCTCTCTCTCTCTCTCTCTCTTTCACTCTCTCTATTTCCTTCCATAGTTTTAAAATCTTAGAAATATAGAACAAAAAGGTATGAAGAGATTTGAAGGCCTCTAAAGGCCTCATTTTGTACAGTCTGTTTTTAAAAATTCATTCAGTACAGATATAGTTATTTATTTTTTAAAGAAAAACAATCTCCAAGAGTGAAGTTTTTGTAATATCCCTCAGCAATCTATTCAAATATTTCATAACTCCCACATAGTGTTATAGATTTCAAGGTGGAAGAGGTCTTAGAGGTCAGTTAGTCCAACAATCTAATTTTGCAAATGAGGAAAGTGACATTTTCTAACCAATATTTCTCTTGCTTTTATATGCCTATGTAGTGATACAATATGAACTCATTCTCTAGGAGTAAGATTGGCTATATCTACCCTTTAGGGTTTTAGGGAACACTTAGGTTTGGAGCACCTCTTCACAATGCTTTTGGGATGAGCCCCCATTCCTATGCCACCAGTGAATAGTGCCCCAGTTTCAGTTAAACAATGTGCATCATCAAATTGGCTTCATAATGGGATATTTACTGAAAATATAGAGCAAGAACAAAAGTACTAACATTTCCCCCAATACCTGGGGGGAACACTCTCCCCCAAATCCCTTCGGTACCTCAGGAGAATGGGCTCAAAAATATGCTTCATTTCTGTGTAGAATTTGTTCCACCAAGTGCACTCCCAAATGTGTCATATTCACTGGGTGGCTCTGAGTTGGGATTAGTTGAGGTTTCAGCTGCTGTTGGGTTAGATCACACAGAGACCCAGTACTTTGTTTTTTACTATCTGAATTTTGTCAAATCATAGCAAGAATTCTTGTCCTAGACGTCTGGGCACTCATTCTCCTAACCTGTAAAGGATTACGACATTGTAGCTATTCCTAATGTCTGTCAACTTAAACCGAAAAGACCAAACACAAAGAGACAAAGAATAGAGGTCTACATTCATAGGCTACTTGTTGACCTTCTATATAGAAGTTTCAAGGTCTCTGCTTTTACAACATTGCCTCTTTCCAAGTGAAACCAGAGAAGAAAAAGCCAACCTGAGGACAAGGCTTTTGTAGGCCAGTGCCTTTTGAACATACTCCAGTTCTGTCTATATAGTCAAACAACAGTTTATTCATTATATTTTTAGTAAACCAAAATCAGTAACAGACTGTCTGCACTTACTCAAAATCAAGGAGCAAGCCACTTCCATTACACACCACCATGTCTTTATAGAAACAGACTCCACAGGCTCTTCCCCATGAAGGAGTACTTCCTTTCATTATAGGAGTACATTATTTCAAAATAATACATTTTAAAAGAACAGAGAAATACTACCATTATTTTAACATCTTTCAATATCATAGATCTTTTCTACCTCACAAGAACTTGCTCTAGAAAATCAAGGGTGGGGAAACTGTGGTCTTCTAAGTCCTTAGGTACAACTTTTTGACAGAATCCAAGTTTTAAAGAATAAATACTTTTATTAAGGAGATTTGTTCTATGAAATTTGCATTCAAAGGGCCACAGTTGAGGACCTAGAGGGCCATACATGGCCATAAGAATGAAGATTTTCCATGCCAGAGTCTAGATGTCTTTCTTTCCTTTTTCTTTCCTTCTAGGATCACATAGCTAGAAAATATCTGAGGCTGGATTTGAACTCAGGTCTTGCTGGCTCCACATCCAGAGATATATTAGTGCTATATTTTTCTTGCACTAGGGTACATGATGCCAGGTTTTATTACTTTAATACACCACCTCCAAAACTCATCCTTACATTTGGATATCCACTGTTGTCTCTAGACTTTATCATATTTTGTCTTTATGAGTATTATTTATGTACATATCTTATCCCCTCCTCCACCTTTGGGAAAGAGATAATATTCATCTTTATATTCAGACCAGTCCTAGCATATTATAAGATGTAATAAATGATAGTTGAATGATTTCAGTGAGTGAACCAATGTAGTCAGTCAGACATGGGATATTCTTCTTGGGACAAGTTTTTGGACTTGAAGGTGAAAAATAAATATGCTCTTCCTTTAAGCTTTTAAATAGATTAGTAAAGTTAATACCATTTATTAAAAGTTATAACAAGTATTCATTTCCAGAACTTGCCAGGATCACATCCCCTGAGATTTTTCATCCTTTGGCAGCTCATTTTAAAGATGTTGAAGGTAAAGGAAAGTGCTGGAGAAACACCTTAATAAAATCTTTACGATGGAACTTACCTTATGTAAGGCATCTTTATTGGTTATCTTAAAACTTCAAAGGTGGTATTGACTGATTATTAAAACCCTGCAATATTTTCACCATTATCCCCTGAAATTGGCACCAAAGAACAGAGTCTAAGTTAGTAGGAAAAGTTCTGTTTTGTCCCTGGAGTACCCCTTGTACCAGCCCCTTCCTTTCCACTGCAACTGCCAACACACTTGGTCAAATCCTCATTTCCTCTCACTGGGACAAACATAATAGCCTCTTATGAGGAATCTCTTCCTTATATCTCTTGGCCCTCTAATCCATTCTGCACATCATTATGTTCCTAATTCATAGCTCTAATTATGTCACCCCATTCCATTTTAATGGCTTTCTGTTTCCCAAAGAATAAAGTTCATAATTTGGGAACTGAAACTCTTCCTAATTTAGTTCCCAATCTCCTTTTTCAAAGTCATATTGGGCTACTTGCTATTCTATCCTCTCATTGCAATAGTAATTCTGATTCCTCCAGCCAGATGTGAGGGGGTTTTTGTTTGTTTTTTTAATCTCCTATGGACTCTTATAGCTCTTCTTCTGTACCTCTTACGGGGTGATAAAACATATTCAAGGGACGGCTAGGTGGCCCAGTGGATAGAGTATTAAGCCTAGAGTCAGGAAGATTCATCTTCATGAGCTCAAATCTGGCCTCAGACTCTTACTGGCTGTGTGACCCTGGGAAAGTCAATTAACCCTGTTTGCCTCAGTTTCCTTACCTGTAAAAGGATCTGGAATAGGAAATGGCAAACTACTCCAGTATCTCTGCCAAGAAAATCCCAAATAGGGTCATAGAGAGTTGGACTGAAAAATGACTGAACAACAACAAACTAATTCACGTTGTCTGATTAGTGTTAATAATGAGTCCTGCTAGGATCGACATATCTCCACTAGCTAGAACAATTAACATATTTTACCTAATGATAATTTTAAGTAGTACAAATTCATATAAATGTGGCTACTTCAGGGGGTTCATCATTCTCACAAATTGGAACCTATATCTATTCTTTCTTGCTTGTTACAGATTCCTTGGGGTTAGGGGCCATGACTAATTATTATTTTATATTCCCATAGAAGTTAACACAATACTCAAATGTAGTTGGTACCGTCCAATCCAGTCCAATTCAATAACAGACAAAATAGAATTTATTAAAGCACCATGACTTATACTGGGGATCAATAAAAATATGTGCTTTGCTCTGATATAAGCTTCTAATCTGATAAGGCAATACAACTTCTAAATAGGGAAGAATATAATAATGTATTTAATATGTTTTTGTTAAATGGTCAAATGAATGCAACTTCCATAAATGCACTTGGAGAGGAAAAAAAAATTATCTAAGGCCAGATAAAATGTAAAATGAGACTTCGTCCATCTTGCATGCCTTGCCTTTTACTTGACCTTCAACCACCACTTTGACATTTTATCTCTAGGGATATACTTTCATCTCCTGTATTCATTATACACAAATATTATATATTCAATTCATGTAGTAAACTCATAAGCTTCCAGGAAGATAGTTAGTAACTAAAGGATGTTTTAGGTATAAGTCCTGTGTATAAACAGATGGATAAACAGGGTAGAGTTGGTTTTGTTCTAGTTATCTTATTTTCATAAAGCCTTGAAGTATTAAAATCAAAGTTACCTAAAAGTTTTTTTTTCTTTTTTAAGAAAAGCTTTAGGAACATTCTTTCCTCCCATTCCATTCCCACTTGTGAAGTCTTGTGATCAATGACAATTTACATGTATTTTTTCCAGAAGTTGGTCCCATTTAAGTTTTTAGATCTATGATTCACATTCATTGTAGTGACTCAGATGGCTAAAGGAGTGTTTGGAGACAGTGCTCTGACATGCTGATAAAATAAAACATGTACTTTTAATACTAATTTATTGATAGTTGATAAGTCTTGGGGAATTTTCTATTCATTTATTTATTTGTTTGTTTTTTGATTGATTGATCTTGTATGTCTAGTGTCTAGTGCAATGTTTGGTATAGAGTAGACACTAAATAAATTATTATTGGATTTAATTGAAGGTAAGGATGAAATAACAGTATTTGAAATTGTAATTACTTTACATAGATTCATAGACTATTATACTATTATGACAAGGAAATATCTGAGAGACTCTCTAGTTTGACTTGTTGATTTTACTGAGAGAGCTGATTAAGTCTTGAGAAGATAAGGAATTTTTCCAAGGTCACACTTAATCCAGGTCTTATATTTTTCATTGAATCACAAGTTGTGATACTACATATATTGGTTTCTTGTTATAGAAGTTTATTTATGAATAGGGCTAAGTACCATCTTAAGAACTGTAATGGGGTGGGGGCCAGGAGAACAGGAGAACAAATATGAAAGCGATGGATTGTTCTTATTATAATATTGTTTGAAGATGCATCTCTTTAAAAGAGAATCTGACCAATTAAGGTCTCTAATCTGTAACTTATTAAAGATTTCAGAGTCATGATAAATTTGGCAATGTGATTTTAATGGGCCATCAGGCTGTGTCTAGAATTTTCAGATCAGTATTTCAAATATCTTGCTGCCTGCATTATCAAGCTAAGAATGGGAAAACAGCTGAAATTGCAAGGGACATATGGAAGCTAATTATTCAACATTTTCTAAACAAAACACAATTTTAGCAGTTTCAAAGACACTTGGTATCTTTGGTCTCCAATATGAGATTTTGTTTTACCCTAGGGACTTATTTATAAAACCTAGTCCTATTTTTGTTTAAGCTGCATCATGTTTTTCTGAAAATCATGGAGATTAAAACCTGCCCAGTGAGAGCCTTCAAAGCATTGGACAGAATAACTGGACACATACAGACAGCTCAATAAAACATTGTTGCTTGAGCCACAGGTCCTTTATAATTCTTTGTTGTAGCACCAATATAAAGGATTAAGGGTTATTATCCCAAATTTAGAAGTTCAGGAAGAGCAAGCTAGAATAAGGAGTTAAGGAATTTAGATCTGAGTTGATCCAGTTATGAGGCCAACCCTGTTTGGCAGCTAAATAAGAATGGTTTGCTCCAGGACTATAACCCAGGACTATACCCTGTGTAATTGATGGGGGGAGGGGACAATAGGTGGTACATGGGCTCCAATCAATGACCAGAGTCCCTGAGTGGGCAGTTTGGAAAGAATTTTCTAGGCCTAAGCAATCTTTTGAGTCAGGATTGAAAAGTTTATTGTTACGCTTTATAGAGGGCAAGAGTTCTAAGGGAACCTGCAAACTTAAAGAAGTCATAGGTATAGTTTTTAAGGAGTCACAGTAGCAAATCAGATGTCAGGTGAGTAAGGGTGGGATTAGGGAGGAGTTAAGAAGTGGTCAGTGCTTAAAGGAAGATGCACTTTTAATATCAATTGCACAGGGTGTATTACCCATAATTCACTGGGAAATAGCCCAAGGGGATGATGCATGGAGTTGTGGTTTTAGCCTTGAAACATGACTAAGGCAGCTAGCAGTCAGGGCAGACTGAGAAGTGCCTAGTCCGCCACCCATCAGTGTCATGTTTGACAAGATGGATGTTGGGAACCAAGGCTAGTGGGGATTCAGTATGTGTATAATTGGCTGAGGAGTTAACCTACAGATAGTGCACTGAATGATTCATAGGTGCAGCTGGCCAGTATACTAAGGGGAAATAAACAGTTCATGAATTGTTGCTAGGAGGAGTGCTAGCAGGGGAAAGGGGCAGAGTTAATGCTCTGAGGGTGGGGGGAGAAATGCGATTTTACAGACTGGTTTTACAAATTCATTTTACAAATTGATGTTACAAACTAATATTAAATACATAGATCCCAAGCACCCCATCATAACAATTCCTCTGAATGAGGAAGAGAACAGAATCCTATCAGTTCTCAAAACTATTGGGTTTGAAAGACAAAGGAAACATGGTGCAGTTGAAAGAATAATGGATTTGGAGACAGAAAATCTGTGTTTGAAACTGTCATTTCCTAGCTAAATGACCTTGGGCAAATTATTTAGTTCCTCTGGTCCTTATTTTACATACTTACAAAATGTGGGGATTAGAGTATCTGACCTCTAGGGTCCCTTCTAGTTTTAAATCTGAAAGGAATTAGAAGCAGGGTATGTACCTGCCTACCAGCCTAGCTACCTATCTAATAGTGTGAGGATGCTCTATCAGGGTCTTCTAGGGTCACTCTTCTTAGTAGGGGTCATCTACTGGGCAGCCATCCTCTAGTTCAGGGGATCTTAATGTGTGGCCTATGAATTTTGATTGAAAAATATTTTATAACTATAATAATATCACACATTTATATAGCTCCTTAAGGTTCACAAATCACTTTGTACATATCATTTTATCCTCACAACAACCCTGGGAGGAAGGTGCTATTATTATCCCTATTTTACCCATGAAGAAACAGGCAAAAAGAGGTAGAGTGAGTATCCCAGATTCACACAAGCTAATAAATGCCAAATTTGAACTCAGGTCTTCCTGACTCCAGATCCATTGCAATACCCAACTATTGTTCAATATAATTGCTTCATTTGTAATCCTATGCATTATATTTTCTGCATGTAAAAGGTCTGACAGCATCCCTTTTTACATCTTTTTGAAATGCCCAGAGGCTTTGCTAGATTGCCAAAGGTATTATTGCCAGAATGAAAGGCATCCATGACCTCATTGCCTGCCATGCCTTAGCTCTTGCTAAGTCACTTCTTCCTTTACCAACTTAAGCAGATCCTGCTCTGTGGTTTGTCTTCATGTGTTGAATTTCATCATCTCAGCTCTTAGCTTCCTAACTTCTTAAAGGTCTTGGACTTTGAATTTTTGGCTGGCATGTTCTTTGGCATTCACCCCTTTGTTATCATAATTCATCTTTTCATGGATTTTATGTGAGAAAAAGGTTATCTTACTGGGTATGTCAGAGATAAAGAAATCTTCTTTGTTTAACCTGAAAGTTTTTAAAATAAAATCTTTATCTAACCAGATTCTCCCTAAAGGCAAGTGACTTAGCTGACATAGAATCTAACTCTGTTAGTCATTTCCATAGAAAATCATAATATTAAGTGTTGGGAAAGACCTGAGATATTATTTAGTCTAAATCACTTATTTTGTAAATAAAGAATCTAGGAAGACAGAAGTTAAAGGCTACAGTTAAAGGTGTAAGAAGAGAAGCTAGAATTTGAATCCTGGTCCTCTGACACCAACTCCAAGGTTTCTTTTTTTTTTTAAACTTCCAGAAACTGGAATACAAATTTCTTCTTTTTTGCGAAAGGACAGAGGAAGAGTAGACATGAATCTATCACAGGAAGCTGGGTAGGAGAGTCTACCCTCTACCAATAGCTCCTTTCTTTCCACTCATGTATTACCAACATTTCCCCAAAAAATACATAATGTCAATCAGTGGTCCTTCTGATTGAACATTTATACTTTGATTTCTTTCTCTGTTAAGAATTAAAAATATATTTTGTAAAAAAAAATGAGACTTTTAGTTGAAGATGATAATCTCTTTGGAATACTTTTATTTTAAATGAATTAACCACCCCAAAAAGTTCAGAGAAATAGAAACATGCCAGAATATCCTAAAGAGAATGTGTGTACTTACTCCATCATTTTCCAATGTATTTTTATTTTTTCCTAAATAGAGAAGAAGTATTTTTCTTTTTCTTTTTGGAGGAGGAAGGCAGGGCAATTGGGTTTAAGTGACTTGCCCAAGGTCACATGGCTAGTTTTGTGTTAATTGTCTGAGGCTGGGTTTGAACTCAGGTCCTCCTGACTCCAAGGTTGGTGCTCTATTCACTGCATGACCTAGCCACCCCAAGAAGAAGTACTTTTCAATGATTTATTTTTACCTTTTGATTCTGAGGAGCAGTATTTGGAGAATGAAGTGTCCTTTTCTCCTTCCTCAGTCCTTTTTTTGCCTCAGTGATTACCTACACATTTCTAATGATAATATTGAATTTTCCTTATCTTACAGTACATGTAAAAACAATTTTTAACATTTAAAAAAAATGACTTCCAAATTCTCTCCCTTCCATCTTCCTCTCCCCCTTCCTTATGAAGGCAAGCATTTTTATATAGGTTGTACATGGGTGGTCATGTAAAATATATTTCCATATTAGTCATGTTGTGAAAGAAAACATGAATAACAATAACAAAATGAAATATAAAGTTGTTTTTTTAAGTATGCTTTGATCTGCATTTAGACTCTATCAGTTCTTTCTATGGAAGTGGCAGTATTTTTTTATCATAAGCCCTTGAGAATTGTCTTGGATCATTGTATTGCTGAGAATAGTGAACTCATTTACAGATAGTTGATCATTGTACAATATTGTTGTTACTGTGTACAATGTTCTCCAGTTTCTCCTTATTTCACTTTGTATCAGTTTGTGTAAATTTTTACATCTTTCCAAGAGCCTCCTGCTTGTTATACCTTATAGCACAATAATTTTATATCACAATCATATACCACAACTTGTTCAGTCATTCACCAATTTATGGGCATCCTGTAAATTTCCAATTCTCTCCTACCACTGATAGAACTACTATAAATATTTATGTATATAGAGGTCCCTTTCTTTTTAAAAAAAATATCTTTGGGATACAGACCTAGTAGTGGTTATACATGGTTTTATAGAGCTTTGGGTATAGTTCCAAATTTTTCTCCAGAATATATAAATCAATTCACAATTCCACCATCAATAAATTAGTGTCATCATTTTTTAAAATTCCCTCCAACATTTATCGTATCTTTTCCTATCATATTAGTCAATCTGATAGGTGTGGAGTGGTCCCTCAGGGTTGTTTTAGCTTGCATTTCTCTAATCAGATATGATATAGAGCTTTTTTCTTATATCTACAGATGACTTTGATTATTTTATTTGAAAATTCCCTGTCCATATACTATGACAATTATCACTTTGGAGAATGACTTGAATTCTTAGAAATTTGATGTGGTTCTCTATATATTTTAGAAATTAGTTCTTTATCAGTGAAACTGGCTGTAGTTTTTTCCCCATACTTATGGTTATTAACTGTGCATTCTTTTCATCCTATTTTTCTCCCTGTTTATGCTATTCTTTCTCTCCTTTCACCCTGTCCAAACTCCAGAGTTTTGCTTCTGACTCCCACTTCACATTCCCACCTGTCCTCCCTTCCATCAGCAATGCCCCTTCCCATATATACACACCTTCCCTTCATTTATCCCTTTCCCCTCCTACTTTCCTATAGGGTAAGATAGATTTCTATACCCAACTGAGTATGTATGTAATTCCTTCTTTGAGTCAATACCAATGACAACAAGGTTCAAGTCTTCCCCATCCCATTCTCCAACTATTATGTTTCCTAGATGCATATTCTAGATTAGTTGTTTTTCAAATAAGATATTTCATATTTTCTTCTATTATTTCATTCTTTTGATTTTGATTGTTTCTTGTTATTTCAGAGTCATTAGTTTCCATTTGTCCAGTTCTAATTTTTAAGGAACTATTTTCTTCAGTGAGCTTTTGTACCTCTTTTCCTCCTTGCCCAATTATACTTTTTAGGGAGTTCTTTTCTTCTGTGAATTTTTGTATCTCTTTTTCCATGTGGCTCATTCTGCTTTTTAAGAAATCCTTTTAATCAGTGGATTTTTTGTCTGTTTTACCATTTGACCTATTCTGTTTTTAAAGTATTTTCTTCACTATTGTTTGTGCCTCTTTTTCAAAGTTATCACTTTTTTTTCATGGTTTTCTTGCATCACTCTCATTTCTTTCCCCATTTTCCCCTCAGTTTCTCTTTTTTATTATTTTTAAAGTTCTTTTTGATATCTTCTAAGAATACTTTTTGGGTCTGAGATAAAATCACATTTTTCTTTGAGGTTTTGGATGTAGCAGTTTTTATTTTGTTGTCTTCTTCAGAGTTTGTGTTTTGATCTTCCCTGTCACCATGGTAACTTTCTATGTTCACGTTCTTTTATGTTGTTTGCTTATTTTTATAGCCTTTTTTTTTCCTTCTAACTTTATGCTAAAGTTTGGGTCTGCTCCCAGGGTTTAGGTGACACTGTCTCAATATTCAGGCTTTTGTGCAGCTATATTCAGAGCTGGTTCTGGGGGTTTGTAAGTTGTTAGTTCTTCAGCCATGGTATAATATAAGAAAAGGATTGTTTATTACTCTCCTGAAATTTAATCTTTTCTACCCTGGAATTGTGAACAGCTTTCCTCCTCCCCTCTAGCCACAAGCTCAGTTGTGCTAGTGCTCCTTCTTGTCCCGGGACTGTTACCCAAGACTTCAACTTAGATATTCATATGGCCAATGCAAGAGAGTCCTGCACCCTTTGGAAGCAAAGGAACTCTTTTCATGTCCTGAGCAGTCATCTGATACCCTTACCCATTTGTAAATTGAGTGTTCCAAAATCCCTTCCTGCTGCTTCAGTTGCCCCCAAGGCCTGATGCTGTCCTGCATGGGACTGAACTTCACTGTCACCTCAGTGCAATAAACCTTTCCTTCTGACCTTCTAGGTTGTCTTTGGTGGAAAATTGATTCATCCAGTCCTTTTGTGAATTCTGCAACTCCAGAATTAGTTTTGAGGTATTATTTTTTGAGGGGAATTTGGGAGATCTCACCTGAGTTCTTGCCTACTCTCTGACATATTGGCTCCATGTAGTGCCATATAATCTCAAAAAAACTGCCAAAAGACTTTGTTTACCATGTTTATGTGAGCTTACAATAATTCTGTTCCCTTAACAACATATAAGCCTCTCAAAGAAACATGGAGGTTATCCAATGACAGTAAAAGAAATAGCAGCAGCCAGTGTCTCCTACATCTATAATTACCCTTTAGATCATGAGAAATAGCTTCTAAATAGATAAGCCTGCAGCTGTGACTATGTGTTTTTATTGTAGGCTCTGGTTCTGGCAGCACAAGAGGTGAGAAGAACTAATTGGCAGTTCCTACCCTGACCTTCCTTTGCTTCTGCTTAATTTGTGTGTGTTTAAAACATTACTCTGTTAAAAAAAAATCCATTTTCAACTTCCTGAAGCCAAGATAATAGAGTAAGCAGTAAATCTCCAAATTTCTCCCATATTCACATCCAAACAATGATAAAATGGTACCCCAAACAAGCCCTAGAATAGCAGAATGAGCACAAAGGTAGGGTGAAACTATCCTTTAACCAAAAATACTTGCAAGATTGGCAGTAAAGATATGTCTCATTTGGGTAAAAGAGGAGCACAGTCAAGGACAGGAAGAATCCTAGCAAGCCAGCAGTAAACTCCACCACAGTAAACCAGTGGGAGATCCTGAGCCCCAGTGAGGTGGAACAGGCAAATGACAACACCAGGATACCTCATTTGCCTCAACATAGCCCAGGGAATGGGTAGGCTCCAGTTCAGAGAACCACCAGGTAAACAGTCAACATCCAGTGGCCAAACCTTCATACCCTTCATCACAGCTCTGGGCAAACAGGTAGCCTCCAGCACCTAGAATACCACTTGCTTCATTTTAGCCCTGGGGAAACACAGAAATATCCCACTGGCCTCTACCACCACTAGAATCCAGCCTTGGTTCTAGGTAAGCTGCCAGACCCCTATGGTCACTAGTAGTGTCAGTCACCCTCTACCCCATGCACTCAGGGAAGCACTGCACATAAGGGTCCCCCATGGACCTCAGGGCAAAATCACTGAAGAAGCAGGTAAATAGCTAGGATCTGTAGCCCTGGCAGAAGAAGTGAGGCAACACCCCTTCCATCCTGGGGACAGAGTTCAAATTTAAAAGAAAGGAAAAAAGGCCAAAAAAGATGAGTAAAGAGCAATAAAAAATGTATTTGACAATCTAATGTTGTTATGGTGACAATGAAGACCAAGGCACAATCTCAGAAGAGGACAACAATGTGAGAACACCTGTGGGTAAAACTCCAAAGAAAAACAGAAAATTGTCTCAAGCCCAGAAAGAAATCAGAGAAGAGTTCAGCAAGGAGCTTAAAAATCATATAAGAGAGGTAGAAGAAAAACTGGGAAAAGAAATGAGAGTGATGCGAGAGAATTAAAAAAAAATGATTCAACCATTTAGAAAAAGAAAACAACCACTTAAAAAGTAAGATTGACCAAAGGGAGAAGGAAAACCCACTGAAGAAAACAACTCCTTAAAAGTATAATACTCCATTTGGAAAAGGAAATATAAAAACTGAGAAAAAAAAATCCCCTTTAATGTGATAATTGGGCAAGTGGAAGCTAATGACTCTATGAGACATCAAGCATCAATCAAACAAAATCAAGATTGTGAAAAAATAGAAAAAAAATTTAAAATACCTCCTTGTAAAAACAACTGATCTGGAAAGTAGATCCAGGAAAGACAATTTTAGAATCACTGGATTGCCTGAAAGCCATCACCAAAAGGAGTTGAACAGCATCTATCAGGAATTATGAAGGAATAATGCCCTGATGTATTGGAATCGTAGGACAAAAGAGGAATTGAAAAAAATCCCTTGATCACCTTAAGAAAGAGATCCCAAAAGAAAAATTCCAAGGAAGACTATAATCAAATTTCAGAACTATCAGGTCAAAGAAAAAATACTGCAAGTGGACAGAAAGAAACAATTCCACTACTGGGGAGCCACAATCAGAATTACATAGGACTTGGCATCTGCAACATTAAGGGATCAGTGGTCATGGAACAAAATAGTCCAGAAGGCAAAGGAGCTGGGACTACAACCAAATGTCATTTACCCAGAGAAATTAAGCATGATAATCCAAAGGGGAAAAAATGGTCATTCAATGAAATAGAAGAATTTCAAGCTTTCACAAGGAGAACAGAATTGAACAAAAATTTCGATCTCCATCATCAAGAACCAAGAGAAGCCTAAAAAGATAAAAAAA
>NW_027186349.1:5530182-5579245 GCF_028583685.1 Petaurus breviceps papuanus
AGATAGATAGATAGATAGATAGATAGATAGATAGATAGATAGATAGAAATTGAGGGGATGCCCATCAATTGGTGAATAGATGAACATGCTGTCATCTATGGATGTAATTGAATGCTATTATGTAATAAGAAATAAGAAGAAGAAATGTTGGCAGATTTAAGAAAAACCTGGAAAGATTTTTATGAACTGATACAAAGTTAAATGAGCAGAACCAAGAAAACATTGTATACAGTATCAAGAACATTGTGTGATGATCAATAAACTCAGTCTTCTCTGCAACACAGTGATAACTTATTAAGCTCCTACTATAGTACTTCATTTGGTCTTATAGTTCATGTTAAAGCAAAAACAAAATTGGGTTCAGGATATCTAATTCTAACTCTACATTCAAGAAACTTCATTGATCTCCCTTTCCTTCACAACATGACTCAAAATTACCTTTGTATAACAATTTCATGTTAAATCTCCTTCTCATCTTCCTCTTATGTGCACATGTGTACACACATACACACACATACACATATACACACATACCACATACAAAGTGCATGAAAACAATGTGAACTGGCCCACTTGCCTTCCTGATACATTATTCTTGACCTCTCCTTTCTGAGTCCTTGTACATGCTCTCCCCAATCTTCAAATGTACCTTTTTTTCTTACCTCTGCCTCTTTTAACTTATCCAATCATCAGGTCCAGCCACATTGTTTGAACTGGAGCCAAGAGAGGCTAATGTGAGTTGTGTCAGGCAATGTGAGTAGTAAGAGTCAGAGATTGAACTCAGAATTGAACTTGGGTTCTCTGGATCCAACTCCAATCCTCCTTGCACTTTGCTACACGGTCTGTCTCACCCCTAGTTCTCTTCATAACACTCATTCATACTAGCTCCTATATTAAGCCTTTCCTGTGTCCCTTCCCTATAATTACTTTCTTTTTACTTTGCATATATTTTATATTGACTTATCCCTGTGTATTTTTCTTCATTTGTGTCTTTCTATTCCCAGTGCTTAGCTTAATGTTTGGCGTATAATAGGAACTTAACATATGCTTGCTGAATTGACTTGAACTGAATAATTTAATAATCTACCATTCACATTTGAGCCAATATGTTCTCCTCACTCAATAATTAATCTCTCTCAAAAACCGTATTTTAGGACTTACAGTCTACTAGATTCCCTACTAGTAACATTTTTGCCTGTTATATGATTCCTTTATTATCTATGATGCCAGTTAAATTTACTCACAGTCCCACTCTGAAAAAAGCAATGATCTTGTTTGAAATCTGAGGAATGCAAGTTACCATGTATAGTCCATCCTATATAGCTGACCCCAAACTATGCTTAACTTTCATGTCACCCCTGTCATCTCACTAACTGCTTGCCACTGACACACAGTTCAATTCCTCACCACTTTCTCAATCAAATCTATACTATCATTGTTTCTAAAGAAGACATGTTAGTTAGCTGCCCTAAGGACCTATTTATCATCCCTGTGACTCCTCACACCAAAACTCTCTTTCAAGATCAATCCTCTTTTTATTGAAGTATATGGATTCTCTCTGAGAGCAAAGATTTTCTTTAGTATATTTGTATCCCCAGAACCAAGCACAGTGCCTAGAAAATGATAAGTGATTAATACATTATTTTCTTCTTCTTTCATTTATACATTCATTTGGGACTTTTCCCCTTCTTTTTCACCAGGAAAATTAGCTCTCCATCCTGAAACACATAATTAGTGACTGACTCATGGAGGAAGACAATTCAATCAGGTCACATTTTTAGAAAATGTGAGAAACTTTGTGAAATTGTTTTGCTATATTCCTGTTTACTTCATCTGTACTCTTTTTTTTTTAAGCAATCGGGGTTAAGTAACTTGCTCTAGATGACACGGCCATTTATTTCTGGGTGTGGTGCTAAGCATCTGAGCCCGTCTTCAATCCCCATATGTACTTTCTATCCTGGTCCACTATGCTTATAATGTTATGGGGTGGGGAGAGGGGTTTGAATGAACTATCCTGGATCTTTTTATTCAAATGCTCACAAATCATGCTTTATTTATAATAAATTTCAGAATTCTGGCAGGAGCTTCAATCAACCTTACCAGCCTATGATTGGAAAATCTTAATTCTTCCCTATTTAAAAATTTGGGACATTTGCTTGTCTGCAGTAGTATAGTCCACTTCTGCATTTTACAAATCATCATTTTTGCCTGATATAATTTTACAAATGATAGCTGTAGGAGGTAAATAGGATTAATTCAGAAAACCCAAGTCCACATTTCCTGCCCTTTATCCTCTCTTCATACAAACCCCTTCCAGAGATGTCATGTCCCTCAGGTCACAAGTTACACACAGCCTTCTGCCTACCCCTGGGGTATGTTACTAAGTATACTATTTTCATTTAGACCTTCTTTAATGTTTGCAACTCCTCTGATGGAAAATATGGGGCAGCTTATTTGGGGGATAATGTCCTTATTGTCACAAAGTGTCTTCAACTAAGGAAACCTGAAGAATACTTCAGAATTTGTAAAGCTAAAATTCAGGACAAATTGTGTTTAATGAGAATCGCTGATGCAGGACTTTCTACCAAGCATAAATAAATTGTAGAACTACTGATTTCTACCTGATACTGGACATCTTTCAATAAAACACATGTGATCTTACATATTAATCACATGTAGCAGCTTATAGTTCAAACACAACTATTTGTTCAATCAATACTTATGTGATCTAGTCTGTCCAACCCTGGTGACTTTAGCTTATTAAAAAGAGTTTGCTACTCTTTGGTCCTTTCTTTTTTATTTTGTTTATTTTAATTGGTAGAAAAACAAGAAGCAAAATAAAAGTTCTCTCTTCTTTTGTCTTCTTTTATACTGTGTAAAACAGTGATTTTTCTAATCCTCTTCTTGATCTTCTATCCCCAAAGTACTTTGGAGCCATTTCATTTTTCATAATATTCACAAGTCTCAGCTTACTTTATTCTTTTTGTGTGTTTTGACACTGCTCTCACAGGACTGCTCTACTCTTGTATTCATCATCAAGTACCTACCTTTGCTTCAATTTTTTTGAACTTGTATTTTTAAAACTTTGGTGGGTTCCTGTACTCTCTGCATATTCCACAGCAATCTCTTTTGTCACATCCCCTATTGTCTTTCTGATGTAATCATATGGGTTTTTGTCACAATAATTTTAATTCTTCAGAACATACTATCTTTAACTGCCATTCTCTGTAGAGCCTTAGTTCTGTGGAGACTATTCATTTCTACTCTGAAATATTTGAAATATACTCTCTTATAATCTATGGTGAATGTCAGCCTGTGCCTATCTTTCCTTTTCTTGTCTATCATAATGTCCTGGTTGATTGGTTTCTAGTCCTCCATGATATGTCAAAATTCTTCACTTTTCATTAATTAAATTCCCCAAATATATTTGTACTCTTTTTTTCTGGAGTCAGAACCATTGGCCACATTTTTAACTATCTTTGCTTAGAGAATGATAGCATCATAAACTCATTGAATCTCAGAGTTTTAAAAGAACTCAGTGATCAGCTCATCCCACACCACAACTGAAGAGACATCTACTCTTCAGCATCCTTGACAATAACCATTTATCATTAAAAGGAAGATCTCCAGTCTTAGGAAAACCCTAATATTCTGATGCAGCTAATTTTAATTTGACAATACTAATTGTGAAGGAAGATTTTCTTTATTTTAGAGCAAAATCTACATATCTTAAGTTTCTACCCATTATTTCTAGTTCCTTCTCCTGAGGTCAAACAGGAAAAGTCTAATAACCCTTCCACATTATAGTTTTTCTAAGGTGGTGATTATTCCGTCATTAACGTTTGTCCAACTTTGTCCAATATCTCATTTATTCAGCTGATCTCTATATGGCATGTTATCTGATCCTCCCACAATCTTGGTCTCTATTTTCAGGAAGCACTCTAATTTTTCAGGCATCCAGAACTTAATCTAATATTCCTGAGTGATTTCACTGTAACAGATTTCAGCAACATTATCATTCCTCACATTCTTGACACTGTTACTATTAACATAACCTTAAGATTGAGCTAATTTTTTAAAAACAACCATGTAATACCATTGACTAATATTAAGCTTAAATTCATTTAATCTTCTAGATCAGATTTCACTCAGATTGTTGTCTATCCAAGCCTTCCCTATCTTATATTTAAGTATTACATTTTTTCTAATTCTGAATGTACTAATGACTAATATTTAATTTTCAACTCATAAATATGTCTAGATCATTTTCATTTGAACTGTGGTCTAGCTAAAGTTCCCCTACCTTATAGTTGGCCATTTGATTTTTAAATTCTTAAGTGTAGGATTTTATATTTAACTATTAAATGTCATTGTAGTAGAATAAATATGTTGTATTAGCTAACCTTGTCTCTGTCCCTTCTCTCTATCCAATAGTGAAATGGGCCTTCATGGGAAATAGTGAGTTCACTAGCACTATCAGTGTTCATGAAAAGATTGTATGAGTAAGCCTCACATTCTTTTTATAAGAAATTGTTCTTATACTTATTGGCTGTGATGGAATCTTGGCCACCTTAATGGTCTTTTAATTATAGAATCCCTTTTAATCTTCATTTTTTGTATGTATCTTTAAAAATCTACGATGAGTTTCTTGAGCACACCCGTTCTCTTTGGTCAACTCCTCTTATAATATGCCTTACTAATTTCCCTTCTTTACATCTCATTTTGATTATAAAATATAATATTGCACCATATTTGTTTTTTTCTTAATCATTACTGTTAGCAAATGAGGAAACTTCCTCTGCCTATATAAATCAGTACCTGCTCTGCAAGTTTTACTCTTTATACAGTTATCCAGGATTTTGTGTGAAAGGTGGGATTTAAAGTTGGAACTTTGTGGCTTCAAGGCCAGCTTTTAGTGAATTTCTCAAATAACTATATAATACTTCCTTTTTTTTCATTACCATTATCAAAACTCTTTTTTAAAGGTCTTTGCTAGAATATAGTGCTTTCATCATTTCCTTCACTATATTAATATCAAGTGGTTTAAGTTAATATATTTTGTTATTATTTTCTACCTCAATTCATTTTCTATTTTGTACTATTTATATCCGAAGTTTTCCAAATTCATATATTTATTTAATCCTTTCATTATTATCATATGTAAAAAACCTATCTTTAATAGAACCTAGTTGCCTTGGTTATAATTTTCTAGAAATATAAATTAAAAAGTTATCTGAGCTAGGTCCCATTTATTAATTGCACATATATCCTTTATTATTCTGTTTGTACAATGATCTGTCACTTTTCACTGGATAAGAGCCCTTTATTCTGTTATTGTTACACTCATAGTATTTCTCTTCAGAGAATCCCTGATTTATAATAAAGTTATTATTTTGTCCATTCCAGAGGTTTCTCTTCTGTATAAATTCTGCCACTTTTCAAGGAAAAATATTTTATGAAAGCATTTTGCTTTTTTTTTTTTTTTTTTAAGTAATCGGGGTTAAATAACTTGCTCAAGGTTACACGGCCAGTTATTTCTGGGTGTGGTGCTGAGTATCTCAGCCCGGATTTGATCCAGGTCATCCTGCCAATGGAGCTGGTGCTCTTACTCGCTGAGCCACCTGGCTGCCCCTAAGCAATTGGGGTTAAGTAACTTGCTCAGGGTTACACGGCCAGGTGTTTCTGGGTGGGTGCTAAGTGTCTGAGCCGGGGATTCGATCTCCAGGTCTTCTCAACACTGCCAGTGCTCTTACTCGCTGTGCTACCTGGCCACCCCTGCTTTTTTTCTTTCAAAAAAAAAAAAGTATATTGAGTCCACTCTTAAGTCAAAGAAACATTTAGAAAAGTAGTGTGTCTTTTCTCACCTGGTCCTGTCATGAGGTAAGATTTTCCAAGTAAAGATGTATCTGGTCCCTACAAAAGAGTCAGCCTTAGGAATTATATTGAAAGGGGCAGTCATGTTTTAGTTATACCAGCAGAGTAGAGGACCGGGACTTTTCCATTCAAAGCTATATATCAAACTTGCCACATAGAAAAATAGTTTATCTTTTGTTTTTATGAATAAAAATATTTTCTTTGGTTAAGAAAACAAAGACAAAATAGCAATTTACTAATTTTGTATTATGTTTGTAATTCAATTATTATATTTTACATCCATCCTTTTAAAAATTTTTCTTGTTTCCAATATAGCAACAAAAAAATTGTAATGCTCATAGAATTTTTTAAAAACGTTCAGATCATAATAAGCTGTTCTATTCTTATTATTCTTAGAGGATCTTGCCTCTCTTTTATATTTGTCCTCAGATACTTGCTCTTGCTTTCCTTTCTAATATGTGTGCTTTTAGAAATTGGAGTTCATATATGAGAGCCTTATCTTTTTTAGATACCGTCCCCTTTTCTTCCTCAGCAGAATAATTTTCTAACTTGATTTTCAGAATTTAGTTCTTAAGAGCCTCTAATCCCTTTTGAACCAATTTGTCTCTTAGAATATGAGATCATAAGGCTCTACTTATGTGTCTGAGTCATTGAAATCTACTTTTCTCAATTCTAAAAATACAGTAGTTTGTTCCAGAAATTCGAACAATAATAATTGCTAACATTGTAATTTTAAATACATTGAGATTTGCAAAACACTACCTATATACATATATAGGTACATATGCACAACATATATGCATGTGCATATACCTATATGCATACAGATACATATTGCATACAATATACATACATGTATGTATAGTATATATAACACCTCCTTATTTGATTCTCACAACTACTCTATAAACTAACTTCTATTATTATCCCTATTTTTTAGATAAAAAAAAACTGAGGCTCAGAGGTTAAAGTAAAACAATTTGCTGAGAGTCACATAGCTAGTAAGTAAGTGAAGCAGGATTTGACCTCGGGTCTTTCAGACTCCAAGTCTAGTGTTATCTCTAGTAGCTCAAGTTACTTCACAACTTCAAGCTCTACAAACTCCATTATCTCCTAAGGCTATAATTGGTCTTCCCAGTTATTTTCGCTTGTGAAATAATTCCTGGACAGTACATCTACTGTTATTCTTTGTCTATGGCATAACTGTTATCCTCCATACTCTTTGGCTTAATATTTTTACCTTAATATTATCACTCTCCCTTTCTATTTTCGGCTTAAAGTGGTCTTGATTAGATTAACATATCAAATAAACTCTTCTCTTTCTTTGTGAAATGGATACCATTGTTTGCCAGAAATTTATTAGTGTGATAGTTTAATTTATGACCCCCAAATCCAAATCTTGGTCTCTGGCACTATTTATATAGCTAATTGTTCATTGCCTATATCCTGTAATCATAGACTTAGCATTTGAATGGGACTCAGAAGTCATCAAGTCCAATTATGCCAATTAATTTTACAGATGAGAAAACTGAGTTCCAGGGAGTTTAAACAGCTTGCCTGATTAGGTGGCATTTGAATTCATATCCTCTGTCCCAAGAGGAAATTTATCATGTGGCTCCCTTTCCCTTCTAAATTCTGAAACTTTGGCTGGAAAAGAAAAAGTTGAATATTTTGTTTCTGTGCACCAAAATCCCACAATTACCAATCCAGACTACAAAGTGAAAAGAGATAAACTTTAGATCCCCTCTCCACCCTTTGTTTTGATAACATTTGTTCTCAAGTAAATCAACAGAAATGGATAAGTCACTGGTGTTAGAATCCTTAGCAGCCTCAAAGATGTGTTTCAGATATATACTCAGAGAAGGTAGTTAGCACACTTCCTAATTAGTCATGTACGATATCAACCTCTCTGTCTCTCTCTGTCTCTGTTTCTCTGTCTCTTTCTCTGTCTCTCTCTCTGTGTGTCTGTCTCTATCTGACTCTGTCTCTCTGTGTGTCTCTGTTTCTCTTTGTCTCTGTCTCCTTATCTCTGTCTATGTCTCTGTCTGTCTCTGTCTCTCTGTCTGATTCTCTGTCTTTCTCTGTCTCTGTTTCTCTGTCTCTGTGTCTCTCTATGACTCTGTCTCTGTCTCTCTGTGTCTCTCTTTCTCTATGTCTCTATCTCCTTATCTCTGTCTATGTCTCTGCCTCTGTCTCTCTGTCTCTGTCTCTCTCTGTCTTTCTCTGTCTCTGTCTCTCTCTGTCTGTCTCTGGTCCTAGGAATGATCCTGATGTATTGGGTTTCTAGAATTATCATGCACAAGTCCACACCATTGTTCTTCCTATTAATTGTCAGCCAGTAGCATCACTTGGCTTTCAACTTTTAACAAAAGGTATTTATTAAAGTTTTATAGTTAAAACTGCTGGTGTTAAAACATTTCTCCCAAAGGACAAACTCTTCTCTCTTAAACATAAGGTGCCTGGGGAGAGTGGACTGAAACTAAAAGTACAGTGGTAATGAGGTCCATCTGGTAATTAGTAAATTCAAAGGTTCTGGTTGCTGAAAGGCATTTATTGAGCCCATCACCAGCAGTCTTTCCCAATCAGGATTCAAAGTTCCCAAAGTTGCTTCATCCCTTGCTTGCTGGCTATTTTTTGCTGTATCCTTTTCTGTGTCTGTACATGCCAGTGTCCACCATTGCCCTGCCTTCCAGATTGTCTACTACTGCTCAAGTCTCTCTAATCACACTGTCAATAGGAGATAGAGTGAACCCTGGACTGGCTCTCTCTCATCATTACATCCTACCCACCCTCCTCTGCCCTCTTGTACAAGCAGAAGGGTCTGTTTCTTCAAGGCACTTCTGAGCCTAAAGTTCTCAATCATTTTATTAAACTGAGTAATTGTGAAAATCTTCCAGGTTAAAGTCCTGAGAGGCATGGTTAGTTCAGTTAGCGAATTAGCTGATTCCTTCTCAACCCAATTAAAGAGTAATTCATTCCTGATAAAAAGATACAAAATATAAACTTTTTTGCACACCTTTAAAACATAATCATTCCTAGTGATTGATTACTTCCTTACTTCCTTATACTGTTTTTCTGCTTCCCATCAATTCTTCCTCATATAAATAGTAAGTAAAGGCTTAACAAAACATTTAAAAGTAAATGTTTTTCAGTAAGACCAAGGCCATTTCACATCACATACAAATTTCCAGTGGTACCCAAAAAAGAAGGATAATGGTCCAAGTAGCTGTTAGCACCCACAAACACATGAGATACAATAGGCCTCTGATTCCAGGGTCCCTGATTACCCCAGCACTATTGACAAAGCAGATTTTCTGTCTCCTGAAGCCTAAGAAAATTAGTTATAAGAAGTTACAACTATTCATAGGAAGAAAGGGGAAATATAACCACCCCTCCCCCAATCCACAGCTATTTAGTGATCACTTGTACATCTGAGATCTCCAAATTTCCTGAACTATCTGCTATGTGGCATAATCTGCTTTTCCTGGTATCTCCAGAACCAAATGGGTCCGTCTAATGACTTATAAGCTTCAGACTCATTGCTAATTCTGCCTCAATAGTACAGCTACTGATGAGCATCATGGTGAATAATTAGGAATGACTGCCTCCCAGGGGCTGGCCAGCTGCTGTTAATAACTTTCCACTCAAAGTTTCTCTTTACATAAGACATGTAACAGTTTCCCTCCTCTCCTGTGACACCAGCAATGTTGCCATTTTCCTTGACATGAGTCAGTGGATAGAGAACTTTATCTGGAGTCAGAGGAAATAGTTATAAATCCTACCTATGACCATCATTCTTAGTGTGGCTTTGGGTGGTTCACTTAATCTCCCTAAACTTTGTTTTTCCCCCATAAGATGAGGGGGCTGGGCTACAAGATGATCTTAAAAGTAGATGATCTAAGGGGTGGCTAGGTAGCACAGTGAATAGAGCACTAGCCCTAGAGTCAGGAGGACCTGAGTTCAAATTTGGCCTCAGACACTACACACTTACTAGCCATGTGACTTTGGGCAAGTCACTTAACCCTAATTGCCCTCCAAAAAAAAAAAGCAAAAAAAAGTAGATGATCTATACCAATCATTTTTATATACACTTGATTATTTTTTAAGCAATTTTTAGAGCAGTTGGTCTTTAAAAGTTCCTTCCAACACTAAATATGCAATCCTCTCATCAGAGTGGATGCCTCTAAAATATAAACATTCCCAAACCATTTGCCTTGTTAACTCTTAGTCCTTCTGCCTTCCTTCATGGACTTCTTCCTCCTTGGTTGCACCTTCTATGCCCTCTTTTCTTCCTTCTAACTTGGTAGATCCTCCCTCTTTCCATTATGTTACACTGAGGTAAATTTCTACTCCTCCCCTGCATCTATACCCCACCTCCACTGCCCTGGAACAGCTTCTATGTCACTAACATTCATAAATCAGTGCTTGGGGAGGCATTCCATTCTGCCCTACAGTTCAACTCTTTCACAAGCAGAGAATCCAGATTGTATGCATGGTTGATGAGTACTTCTGGGATGAAGAAAACAGCCTTGCACAAGCCAAACCAGCAGGTCATTTTAACAATTGACCCTGTTACAATCCCTTCTGGGACTCAAATAGAACTGCTTTGTAATTCCCCTGAAAATTTCTGTAATTACTTCTGGAAATCGGCAGATTAACCTACACCTATTTTTCATGCCTTTGCACACAGCTGAAATGGTTCCCTTAAGTTTTCTTCTTCACTCTCTTCTGGCTCTCTTTTACTTCTGTTCTATTACTCGAGTATTGGAAATCAGCTATGAGTTGGTCCAGGTAGGCAGCATCCCACCCTTCTTAAGCAATCATTAGACTCAATCCACAGACACACAGAGAGCCTTAACCAGAATATTCAAAAATTTCTCACTCGTTGCTTCAGACCACTAGTTCTGAGATCACTGTCCAGCCTATTAGGACTCTTCCTTCATGGGGGCTTTCAGTAAGGCTGCTGTTAAATTGGTTTGCCTCCCCCTTTTGCTCCCTTACACCCCCATGCCCGTCTCTTCAAGTATTAGCAGTTAGCCAGGATATAATTCAGTGTTTGGTTAATTCTTATATAATATTTTATTAAATTTAACACTATAAATGTACCAAAGTACAATAGATTTTATCCGCTTCAATAAATCTCGTGAGTCTTCTTGTTATTTTCCAATTAAGTTGGCAGGCAAGATAAGAATTCTGAGTTGTGGAATTTGATGAGACTCTGAGGTTGGCAGCCTGAGATTAGAATGTACAGGCTTAGGTCCACTATGGCCTAAGGAAATGGTCTTTCTGAATATAATGTCATGAATGTAACATGAATCCCTCTGACTTCAAAAGATACTGTGTCTAAGAGAGTGACAAGATAATAAGAGAGAACAAATACTCTGAAGAAAAGATATGAATGAACCTACTGAGTGATGATTAAAAGTATTGAATTTTAGGGTCTTAAGAATATAGTGAAGCTATCAATATAATACTGTTTATCAAAAAAAATCAAAAAATGCATAATTCTTTTGTTGTATATTCAAAAGAAATAGCAATTTGTGCATTGCTGATTTGCAGTTTCATGTGCAATCATCTTTTTTATCATACTATGTTATAGAAATGCTTCTTTTATTCCATAATTTTTTTTGAAAAATAAGAAAAAAATCTTGTGAAATTACCCATAATATAGTCTCCAAATCCTAGGGTCACAGAGTATACAATCTCTCAAAGGGTAGCATGGTATAATGGGGAAAAAAAATTGGATCTGAGAGGATCTGGGTTCAAATTTTAGTTATTTAACTTTATACCTGTAAAACCTTGGGCAAATCACTTCACATTTCTTGAATTTTTTCATCTTAAGAGAGAACTTCAGACCAGATAGCCTTTGAGGTCCCTACCAGATCTAAATCTATGTTCACCTATGTTCAATAGGTGGCTAGGTGGTATAACAGAGCACTGAGCCTGGAGTCAGAGAGACCTGAATTCAAATGCAACCTCAAACACTTATTAGCTATGTGACCCTGGCCAAGTCACAACCTCATTTTGCTTCCATATCCTTATATGTAAAATGGGGATAATAGGTTACTGTGAAGGATCAAATGAGAAAATATTTGTAAAGTGTTTAATATAGTGCTAAGTAAATGCTTTATTATTATTATTATATTACATTATTGTTAATATTATCATGCTAGCCTTAGAAAGGGCTCTAGGTTCAGGTCCTGTCTCTGGCATGGACTAAGTATGTTACACTGGACAAATCAATCAGCCTGCCTGCACTACAGATGAAACTTGAAGAATGTGAATTGGAAAGAAAAGTAGGTTAGAAATAAAGGAAATTTCTCACAGAGAGTTTCCTACGACAAAAGATTCACAGCTCTAACATACATGTTGTTGTTGATGATGTTGTTGTAGTTGTTGTTGTTATTCAGCAGGACCCAACTCTTTGTTTTCCCCAAATTTTATTTTAGATTCAAACGCCAGAACACAAATACAGAATAGAGAAAAGAAACAACCACATATCATAAATTTAATTATTGGAATTTAAATACAAAGTTAGAAATAAACACATATTATGTGCATAGCAGAGCTTGAGAGAATTCAAAATATGTAACAATTAATTTTCATTTCAAGAAAGTCTATATGATAAATAATACGTGTATTGAGAATTATCCATCTTTTCTTCCTTGTGAATTTTCTTTTGTTTTCTGCTGTGCACTTTTAAACTTTGTTCTTTTTTCCCTCCTCCCAGTACCCCCAGATGGCTACAATAAAGTTTAGATGTTTGTCCATATATATATTATATACATACATACATACATACATACATACACACATACATACATATATAGACGTTTACATCTCAAATCTAGGACCCAACTCTTTATGACACCATATGGAGTTTTCTTAGCAAAGTTCTTGGAGAAATTTGCTATTCCTTCTCCAGCTCATTTTACAGATAAGCAAAGTAGACAAATAAGGTTGAGTGACTTGTCCAGGGTACCACAACTAGTAAGTATCTGAGGCCAGATTTGAATCCAGTTCTTCCTGATTTCAGGCCCAGGGCTTTATCCAGTGAACTGCCTAACTGCCCTAAAACATACATGCATACACACATACATACAGTCAACCCTGGTCATAAATGACCAAAGAGTCACAGATGTTATGGAACCACTTTTAATTTTAGAAATACCAAAGAGCTCACAACATATTTAACTCAGAAATAGCCTAATAAAACCAAAGAACTAATAGTGGTCATAAGTAAAAAGCTTTATTTATTCCACTGGAGGAGAGAAACTGGACCCATGTGCCAGGGCCTTCTCTAGTAGGGGAACTACTTTAGTGCAGGCAAATCTCAGATACAAATAACATTGGCTATGCAGTGAGCTGTACAGCCCTGACAATGAGAGGTAAAAGCAACAATGAGACAAGTTTGAGTCATAGCAGGGCTATATGATCAGAACATGGGTACTGCAGGTGCTTGTCTGAACTCAGCAAACGCCTGTTATAGTGTCAAGCAATTCTAGAATTTTGCTGAGGCTGAGTTCACCCAGAGGGTGAGTTCAAAGGATTATTATGTCAAGTTTAAGTCACAGCTTACTTGCTAGACCTAAGCTCTGGAAAAACAGTGTCCCCCAACAGTATCCTGATGATATGTACATACATACATACATACATACATACATACATACATCATATCTATATAGAAGGATATATGTGTGTTTATAACTATATCTCTAAGCATAACCTATATAGGTGAATAGAAAATATTTTTTACATTCTATGTTTTTTTAAATTAAAGTATATTATGTTTAATTGGCTGGAAGTTTTTCTTCTGTCAGATTTTTTTCTAGTAATAAGCAATGAGGAAAAATGTCTGTGTAGGGTTTAGCTTCCTTTGTGAAGGAGCCCCTGAATGCCTCTGAGCATATATATCAGTAGGTTCTCCCAGAAGAGCTGTCCATTGCTTTTGTTTGTTAGCACCAGGTCAGATGAATCCCTGACCTGTAATGAACAAATGTTCCAAAGGGAAGGAGATCAAGAAAAGTGGATGGCAAAACAACAGCATGTGAGTTGGAAGATAAGTAACAAGTTGGTTTGATTCTTCAAAGAACCACTATCTCTTTAATTCCATATTATGCCTGATCCTTTATCTTGGAACTCACGTAGCTAATTAATTTTCACAATGCTCATGAAGAAAAAGAATCACATTTGTCTGGATTATATCTAAAAGTTTATAAAGAGATCTCGCAATAACCCTGTGAGAATAGGGGCAAGCCTGCCTGAGTCTTTGGGTACTCTCTAGGAAGCACCATAATGGCTCCAGGGAATAATGCTTTAATCATACTTTAACAAGACACAGAGGGTACAAGGGTAAATGGCAGAGAACATAGAGACAAATAGTAACAGAGATAAACAACATGGGGAGAGAGATGGGTTAGTAGAGGAAGGCAGGAAACATGGAGAAGAGCATGGAAATTAGGGACTCACTTATGTAACAATGGATGAGATTTGGGAGCACTCAAGCAGCACGGACCATTAATGGATGGAAGAGTGCAGGGGGAGGCATTAAATACTCCCTCCTAACTGAGAATTCCTTAACAAATTACTTAACCTATCTCAGTTTCAGTTTTCTCATCTGTAAAAGAGAGATAAAACTTGTATTTACCTCATAGGACTGTTATGAGTCATAATCTATGTAAAGAGCTTTGCCAACTTAAAAGTCCTGTATTATTTTCAATTGTCATTATTATTCTCTGCTACAATTTTATAGACTGCAGAATTGAGTGAAATAGTAAAAAAAATAATGATGACTTTATCTCTCTGGCATTGGGTTTAAGAAGTTTTTACCATCTGAGAACATACAATAATTAATTCTTTTGTGGAACAGACTTGAAGTTTCCTTGGTATAGGAAACCCCTGTTCTGCAGGTTATAGTCTTAGAGAGGTGCCCAAGGCACTGAGATGTTGAACCTTTCCCAGGGGAAAAGTCAGTATGCAGTCAGAAGTAGGATAGGTCAGTTCTACCTGCTATGGAAAGTTGACTTTCACCTTCAGAATTTCCCCCTTCTCTATCTCCTTGTACAATTTCAGCAAAGCTTAAGCAGGACTTTCACTGATATTTATATTTTTCTTTTCATTAAGAAGCCTGCATGCCAACTAACATGGTTTTACTAAATGCATTTTATTTTGCTTATGTCTGTCATAGATAACACAGCCAGCATTCTGACAAGGCGGAGGAGATTTAGTCGAACTATTCAGGATGTGTATTATCTCCCCATTATGATCTCTGATGGTGGAATCCCCTCTCTCAGCAGCAGCAGCACCCTCACCATCAGGGTATGTGCATGTGAGAGAGATGGGCGTGTGCGGACCTGCCATGCTGAAGCCTTCCTGTCCACTGCTGGCTTAAGTACAGGAGCCTTAATTGCAATTCTTCTCTGTGTCCTCATTCTCTTGGGTAAGCCATTGGAATTTAATGCCTTTTGTTTCCTTTCTTGCTCTAATTAAAATGTCACCACAATGACTGGTATGTGGCAAAAGGGAGGTTCCCCAAAAGTGACAGAAATCCAAAGCCCTTGATAGCAGGTCACTAAAGCAGGTGACAAAGATGGCTGAAAGATCAAAACCACAGAAGGCCACTATGCTGTGGAATTCCTGGGCTTCAGATGCCACCGGTTAACTAATACTACAAAATCATCATAAGCAACCTGGAAATTGTTTTGATTCAATTACATGAAAGAGTTTGAAAGAGGAAAAAGCCAATGGAAAATTTTTGAGGGACAAAAGAAATGGTAAAATACAGGTAGAGCTATGTTACTTTAAATTATTTATATAGATATTATCTGATAGATATCTCTGGGAGGAACTAATACCTGTTTAAACACAGTCTGAGACTTAAGAAAAAGGGGAAGGGAAATGATGTTAGAGAGAAATTCTTCAGTCAGCAGTTCAGTGATCCAAACCCTTTGGCAAGTGGTCTAAACTCTTAAATTAGCAAAATTATAAAATGCTATATATAAAACAATCTTTTGGTTGACAGATAAGTTGTACTTTATATTTAAATAGAGCTTTATGTCAATGAGATTTAAGTCTTTATCCCTCCCCTTTATAAAATAGATCAGTGGAGTTTAGAGAACTTCAAAAGACTATGGAAAAAAATAGTCAAAATTATATTTATGGGAAATGATGATTGACTAAAATTGAGATAATAATTCCTGCTCTTTTATTAGTGATGTAAGAAAAAATTCTAATTGACATGAGTGATTGAGTATGCTATTATCACCAATTTTCCTGAAAATGCTATTTTCCTGAAGTGCTATTTTTAATCATTTTTACCTCTCTACACTGCTTCAAGCTCTCTACTTTCCATTGTTGTAGATGTACTAGTTGTTTTCACCCCAAAGCAAAGAATATAATTTTTTAACCTTCTCCCGATGAGAATATTTATAGCTGGAAGATGGCTAGCCTTAGGACACCCTAGCATTGATATATTTGAGGGGGAATGGGATGCTGGCAGGTGGGTGCTAATAAATGTTTAACAATAGTTTCTCTAGGGAAAAAAAAACAAAACATGTATATGACACATTTCCAAGTATAATTTGCTTTATGAACATTTTCAGCATCAGTTTTTAAGTCTAAACAATTAAAAAATAAAGCAAGTCCAGATAATAGTATTTGCTGATTTGTGGAATGTAAATGTTAAAGCTGAAAATTTAACCATTGGCTTTTGGGAATTGTTGGAGCTGGCTCTCTCACACTCCTGGTACTGGTACCTTTCTTCTACAACGTATGTAATGTCTCAGATACTTACTAATTGTAATACTTGGCATGTTACATAACGTCATTCTGCCTCAGCTTCCTCATCTGTAAAATGGTGACAATAATAGTACTTATCCTCTAAGGTTCTTGTGAGGATAAAATGAGAGATTTATAAAGTGCTTTGCAAAACTGAAAGCACCATATAAATGAGCATTATAATAATTATTATTACATTTGTGATTATTATTATATTCTTTATAAGTATTCATTCTTTCTGTTCTCATGAGGCTATTTCTGTGTACCCAAGAGGAGCTTTGATTTCTCCACCATACATATCTGGTAGGTTCACACAATGAAGGGGGGAATCTGGAAGAGACATGTCTCTACCTCATTTCTTGGAAGTATAAGATTCTTAATCCAAATGGTAATCCATACTGAGTAACCATGTTGTCTGTTTCATCTGCATTTAATAGGAATGAGAGGCAGAATGTGTAAAGCAAACACAAGCAACTTCCAAGTTCTGATTACTAGCATAGCAAACCCCATTTATTCTGTGAAAGATTAAGGCAAACATTCACAGAAAATAAAGATCAAAATACAGGGTAACTCAGTCATTTAGTAAATTCTCAATGACTCCACCCCTGGACAGTACATTCATTTAGTCAATTACAAAGTATTCTCTCTATTCAACTGGAGATTAGTTTCCAATCATAAACAAAGTACATTCATTTGGTCAGTCACAAAATATAAAAGTCAAAAGTTTTCCACCCCTGGATCACAACTGAATTACAATACCATTCCTCTCACAGCATTCAATACCCAAGGAGAGGTCTTTTCTTCATCTTGACCTGAGGCAAGTTCTCAGCAATTTCTGTTCCTGGTTAACAAAGCCACAATATACATTGCCAGTGTCCTCATCAATTCATTCTCTGCTGGCAGAACAGTCTCAGGACCCCTGAAAACATCAGCAAGACCCTCCTTCAGGATTTTTGTAAACATAAAACAAGATAATTCTCCTTCAGAGCTTCTGAACCAACAACAAGGTTGCAGAACCTCTGCAACAACAGCACTGTCCTTTACCAGCAAACGAATCTGGCAAAGTAACATCAAAACAGACAGAACAAATATTGGTACCACAGTCATGCTTCTTCCCAGTTCAGTCCTCAGTTATCATTTCTCTCTCTCCAGTAGCAGCAGCAGTCTCCAGATGCTGCTCCCAGTAGTTCTTCTGGCCTCTCTCTGCTTGGGCCTCTGTCTAAATCCACAGCACCAGCTCCTCCCAGTACAGCTCCCTCTCTTCACTTCAACAAGTCCATCCCACAAGTGGGATTCACAAGCTCTGGGTCTTAGCACTTAACCCCAAAACCAATCTGATTACAAAGGGATTTTAAAATTCCATTATGATTACACTGATGCTCGTATCTCCACTGCCACCACCACAACTGCTTTATCTTCATCCACTGCTGGTCAGCTGCTTCTTGTCTCCACACTGGCTCCATCCCCTGCTTCTAAGTCCTGAGGGGTAACTGGGCAACAAAACCAACAGGGTGGGGTCATTGAGGGTACATGGCACTTCACCCCACCCACGATAGACACAACTCCATCCTCCCCCTGGGTCCCAAACTGTGGGATGCAGCAAGAAAATACATTCAGTGTCCCTGCTTTGCTGCACAGTCCTTATCTTGTCCTGTGGCTGAATTCAAAACTTCTGGGTTCCTCCTCCTCCTGCAGGAGGCAGCCCCTCCTGAGTTTTATACTTTGTGACTGACCAAATGAATGTACTTTGTTTATGATTGGAAACTAATCTCCAGTTGAATAGAGAGAATGAAAAGGTTAAGGGTGCTCTGGAGACCCCAAAATATCAACATGCCGGGTCCTGCCAAATGAATTCTACTCAAGTCTTCTCAGCCAAAGAAAAGTAAAGTTTATTAAAAGTTTGCTTGTATTGGACACAGAGTAAGTCTTTGCTAGGTCATTCTATGGTGCTCTCTCACTCTCACTCTCACACACACTCACACACACACACACAGGGAGGAAAGATGGGATCTTATATACAGAAAGTTATGGGAGGAATCTAGGGGTGGTCTAGAGGAGGAGTTTTGGGAGGGTCTTCAGGAGAAGTCAGATAAAGTCAGTGAATGATTAAGGGTGGGAAGTTGCTGGAGACTACATGGAGTCAACAGACAATGGTGGGCTAGGCCAGTTCAAGGATGGATTGATATTTTGATAGGCTCAAGGATGGGAAGTAGATGGACAATGGAGGGCTAGGCTAGTAACAGAGGTCTGGGCCCAGACACAATGTAAGGCTTATGGCCTCATGCAAATGCTTCATCAAATGGGATGATTTAATCAGAGTTCAAGAGTGGTCCCAGAGCCTGTACCTCAAAGATTCAAGGAGAGCTCAGAGGGGTTCCCAGAGTCTGCACCTCATCAAAAAGACTTTGTGATTGACTAAATGAAGGTACTGCCCAGGGGTGAAGTAATTGAGAAGTAACTAAATTCCTGAGTTACCCTATATTTTGATCTTTATTTTCTGTGAATATTTTGCCTTAATCTGTCACTAAATATATGGAGTTTGCTATGTTAGTAATCTGAACCTGGAAGTTGCTTGTGCTTGGCATTACAGAATGATGCAGAGTAAAGAACCCTGGAGTTGAAGTCAGAGACTCTGTATTCAAATCCTGCCTGTTACTAGCTATGTGAACTTGGACAGACAAGTCATTTAAGCCTTCTTTTTCCTTATTTGTAAAATTAGAGATTTCCTAGCTATTATCCAGTACTAATGTTATCCTTCTGAGTGTTCTGAAAACCCCTACATTCAATTTCGTTCAACACTTTCATAAGGATTAAAACAAAGTCCATGCTGGGGCTTACTGACAGAGGCAACTGTTCCATAAGGAAAAAAAGAAGTGAAACAAGTGTTTATTAAGGACTTATGTGTTAGGTAGTGTGCTAAACACTGGGGATTTTTTGGTCACCTTGCTTTTGATCTGCCCTTCTATTACTCTACTCCCCTACCCTACATCCTTTAGAGGTTTGCCTTCAAAGACTGGATAATGACATTTGAATTTGAGAAGAGAGTTCTTTATCCTTAGATTCTTTGCTTTGTTTTTATTATGCTTTTGTGTTTCCTATGTAATAATCAAGAAAATAATAGAAATTTAAATGTAAATTCCAAATGTTTTCACCTATATTTGGAGATCAGTGACCTATTTTGACTTTCTGAAAATGCTAAATTTGCTGTTTTGGAAAAGAAAATATAAATAAAACATTTCCAAACTTAATATATATAATGTCCTAAAAATCACAATGCAGCAACTATTTTCCATTTTATTCCTTTTCCTTTTCTTTAAAATCTTTTTTTTTCTTTTTCCTTTAATAATCATTTTTTGTGTGGAAGAAAAGTAGACAGAAGTTAAATGGTATTTACAATTTGTGCATATAAATATTTCTTACATGTGTACCTCACTACTATTATGGTCTATGTTTAAGCCTTCCTCTCCCGTGGATGCTTTCTGTATTTGTGGGAAGGAGTGAGCCAGGTTCTTAGGAGAATATTTTGTATTAATTGTTTTTACCATGTTATCTGAGAGTAAGAGATTCCCTATGGGGGCTCAAACTGTCAATTTTAATAGAACTTGGGAAATATTGCTGCTGCTGTTGCTCCTCCTCCTCCTCCTCCTCCTCCTCCCCCTCCTCTGGTCCTTATTCTTCTTCTTCTTCTTCTTCTTCTTCTTCTTCTTCCTCTTTTCCTTTTTGTTCAAAAAAGCTGGTTCAATTTTTGTCCTCTGAAGTTTTCATTTTTATTTATTAAAACAGAGCCCTGAAAAATAAACTTTTAAAAAGCCCATTGTATTCTAAATGCAACATCTTCACTAACCTTTAAACCCAAATCCTTCTGGCTTTCATTCTATGGCCAATAATATATACAACCCAAGTCTCTGTGACTCATTGTTTAGATTTTGATTGTTTGGAAACAGTGTAAATAGCAATTATTTTCTATTCTGGTCAGAAAATCTGAGGGTCTTCCCTTCTCAGATTGATATCTTTGGGATTGTAAATTGAGTGATTTCATTCTTACCTAGTCTTTATTCATTAATTGGGGATGGCCTCAGACAAATGGAGAACTGTGAATACCTTAATTTAGAAAGGCCAAGGTCACCCTCTGCATCCTGGGCCATTGCCAGTTGTCTTGACCTTTTTCTTGCCACTGGACTCTAATGGCTCTGAAGGAAAGAGGGAGGCTTTTGACTTTTTGCATCTTTGCCTCACTCAAATCCAATTCACTTGCAAGTCAAGACATTATACTTGTGATCCTCTTCCAGAAAGAAGGATTAACAGCAACAACATATCCATGTTTTCGTGGTTATATATTATTTCTATGAACTGTAAATGATGAAAAATGACATTCACATCTTTTATTATTTACTTTTTATTTTATTTTAAATCATTTTTCTCTCTGTTCCACTTCTAAATTAAGGGGAAAAAATTAAAAAAAAAATCCTTATAACAGATATGCATACTCAAGTATAACAAGTCCCTCCCTGCATTGGCCAATTTTTTTTTAAGTATGTCTCATCCTTCTTCTGCAAGTTCATCCCTCTTTCTCAGGAGGTAGGTAGCAAATTTCATCATTGGTTTTCTGGAATCATGGTTGGGTGCTGTAATGAGGAGAGGTTTCAAATCTTTCAAAATTGTCTTTAAAATTTATAACTTTTAAAAAACAAGCCCTGAGATACATGTGAGACATATTAATTTCTCCAAAAATAACATTTAGAAAAATTGAAAGGATTATTTTTATTGGAATGCTTCCAATAGAGGCAATGTCATTCAGCATCATTTTAAGAACGATGTGGAATATTTTTTACAATGTATATATTATATTAGCCTATCAGCATAATATGTTGGAAAGATATTTAAGTCATTATAACATAAGCAGACATGACCAGCATGTGTTTTTACAGTATAGTGGAAAGTTATTGGTCTCATGGAAGACAAGACATATGTGGCCTCAAGGAGGAGTGACTAAACTTGGTGATGGGATACAAACTGAATCAGCTAAATAGAGCAGCAGATATCTATCCACTGGATCTGGAGTCAGGAAGATTTAAGTTCAAATCTGGTCTCAAAATGATGTTGAATTTTAAACAATAAAAAACAACACCAAGATACAGTAGAAGGAATATTAGACCATAAGCAGGAATCCTGGGTTCTACTCCCACCTGTACAACAAATTTTACTGTCTGACTTTGGAACAGTCATATAAAATTATCAGGAGACAGAAAGAATCTTAGTGGGTCTCCCAGATTATCATGTCCTACTTATAGTAAAATTTGAATGTACTCTTTGATGTCATCCATAAAATAGTCATTTAACCTCTTTTGAAGATTTCTAGTGATTTATTCCTTATGTGCTAGTAATAGGTCAACTAACACACTTTAATGAAATCTTTACTTTTATTAAGCCCAAACCTGTCTCTACACCTCCCACCCATTCATAACCTTGTTCCCCTAGATACAAGCGAAACTGATTTCCTTATTTCAGTCTGGCAAATAGTGTAGAAAGCTGTTAGCATTCTCTACCACTAGTCATTTCTTCTTCAGTAAAAATGCCTTCATTTTCTTTAACTAAACCTTCTATTAGGTGATTTAGAAACCCATCACTCTCCTGGTCACCTATTTATGGATACAATATTACTTGACAATGGCCTTTTGAAAAATGGCAATAGAAAATGGAGCACAGATGTTTTTTGACCAAGCCAGAGTAGAGCAAGAATATTACTTCTCTCATTATGCACACTGTGCTTCCATTAAAGCATTATCCTTCATGGGGTTCAATTTACTTGTCTATAAAATGATGGGGCAGATTAAACTTGTTGATCTGTTGGGACCCATAAATCTCTAAAACTCTATAAGTATTTCACCTTAGGATATTACAATGTCATGGATTTTCAATACTTTATCAAATACCAGAAGAATTTTTTAGAAAAGACTAATTAGAAAACAAAATGTGGGATAAAATGTCTTTTTTTCTTTTTGAAAATCATTTAATAAACAAAATGGAATTACTTGCTTTTGCAAATAAATACCTTAACATTCAAAGTGTAGCACATAGTTCCTGCATGAAGGTTCAAAGAAAGCTATCCCAATTTTGCATTAGTGAATCAGTATCCAGCTAAGACACCAGCCCATGAGCTCTAGTCTATGTGTTGTTTTGTTTTTGTCTTGCTAGACCAAGTGGAAGTCATAATATTGTAAAACAAAAGATATTTTGTCAAACAGTTTAGCAAAATAAGTAACCATAAAGATTCCACCATATATACTTACTCCATATATACTTCCATGACTTCCATAAGTTGGTGATACACACAGAAAATATTTGTGATGAGGAAACAATTGCAAAAGGAGACATAAGTAAGTAACATGTGTGGCCAAATAACTCATGTGAAGGGTCATTCATGCAAGCAACACTTGTGGCCAGAGAACATACATAGTCAGGGGTAATTTGTACTTGACAGTCATCATGCAATATCATCACATTACTTTTTACTAGATACTTCTACTCTTTTATGGCTATTTAGCTGATTATTGCTTTCTACTACTACATTCTGGTATTCAATTACAATATAGTTTCACTTTGGAGCTTCCCTGATATCTCGACCCCAGATATGGAAAAATCAAAGCCTTCAGCTACTTTAGGTCTTTTGCAATTCATAATCCAATCAGCTACAACCAGTCAGGGAGCTAGGAGAAATCCTTCAGAATTTGTTTGCCTTTTCCTGATTCCAATACCTCTGTACTTCTTCCCTCTCATTTATCTTACTTATTCCTTTTTGAGTAACTTAGGTCTTTCCATGACCCTGCTGATCCCCAAATATGAATTTATCAGCCACTAAGTGCACCCCATCCTTTAACAGGATCCCTATGCATTTTAAACTACAGAACAGACACCCAAATATCATTCTCTGACACCACCTTCCTAATCATCTTTTTCAATTTGCATTTTTCTTCAAAAGAACCTGACTTCAAATAAGAACTCTAAAGAAAATGACCTAAAGTCTTCATTTTCTTTCCAAAAATTTCATAATCTTTAGAGATATTTTCTAGGCTTTATTTGGTAGTGTCATTTATGCTCACCTAAGTCACCACAAGTGTATAATAGTCCTCTAATCTGATGGTTTGGGAAGCTTCTCTGTCTCCTCATGCATCAGTGACTTAGGAAAACTACACATCTCTCATTGTTATCAGATTAATGAATAGCTACTTGCTTACCCCTTATCTCAGGGAGTCACCAAGTACCCCTATTTGTCTCTTCTTCCTGTGACCTTTAGTGGATGATATCGTTCCTGGCAGTAGCAATAGTTTTTTTCATCACTCTTTAGAGGACAGACAACTGCTTCTTTCTCTATGGAAATATCCTCATATCTCTTATTTAGCTCTATCTTTTCAGTTATCCTTTTTCTTCTTTGTCACATCACATTCTTCTCTCCAAACCTATGGCATAGACCATTCTCCTCTGCCTGTTCAAATCCTTTTTTCTTTGCTTTCACAAAGAAGCCTCTTTTTCTATTTTGTTTTGGTTTTTCACTTTGCTTTTTCTTTTATTTAGTTTGTAAGGAAGACTACATTTTTCCATTTGTATAAATGATGAAATGGAGACACTCTCCCCCCTCAACCCATATTTGCTTTGTTTTGTTTGGTTGGTTTTTAATGGGAGAGTGGGTTGAGGGCTTTGTTTTCATTAATGCAGAGAATTCCTCTTGAGCAAGTCAGCAATGCAGATCAGAAGTTGTCCTTCAGCCATTTCAATTAGTAGTTGAGTGACTTGTTCAGTCTCACAGTCAGAATGTGTCAGAGGTGGGATTTTAATCCAGTTCCCCATGCAGTACACACAGTACACTACTTCACTAACCTATAGTCCCATATGCCATGGTCCTCTATACTACATTGGTGATTTTATGCTGATGGCCAGCGGGTCCCTGTGGCAAGGTCACAGAAAAACAAAGCAGTAGAATCCTTCCAGATGTGCTCATTACTTTATTTCCCTCAGGTTGGAGAGAATCTCTGATATCTTTGATGTCATATTATCTTTATGGGTCAACAAGAATAAGGTAGCTCAGTTATGAACTCCTTATCTTTTAAAAATTGCTTTTATTGAACAATATTGCTTTGAATCCAATTCTATTTCCCATAGGAGCCATTTCATATCCTTTCCCTTCCTTTTGCATAGATGGTTCCTCATGTCTGAAATTTCCTCTCTTCTTGTCTTTGAATCTTAGATTCTGTAGTTCCCTTCCAGACTTAGGACAAGTGTGGAATGTCATTCTTGGGCCCCTCACTTGTCATTGTCTTCTCACCATACCCCCAATAGCTTTGGATTCCCATTGTATATGAATTTACATTAACTTATCTGTGTACATTTTGCATATCCCAGTAGAATATAAGCAGTGGGCAAGGACTATTTTGTTTTGGTCTTTGTATCCTTCATAAATAGTATAGTGCCTTGTACATTTAATAAATGTTTGTTGAATGAATTTAATGACGAGAATTAGAGAGACCTGGGCCCAGATTCTACTTCTGATACTATCTATGAATACACACTTTTAACTCTCTAAAATAGAGAAAAATAAACCCATAGTTCCTATTTCAAAGGCCTTTTATACTTTTCAAGTAAAATAGTGTACATAAGATCATTTGTGGAAATAGAACATTATATGTCAGTCAATTATTACTGTCATCATTATTAATGATAGGTTTCTTTTTCTGTATATATAATTATTTTGTAAAAAAAATAATTTTTTATAATCAAACTCACCCCCTTTGTCTTCATAATGTTAATGGGATTTAAGATCTTCCCTGCCCATTAATAAAACTCAGGTGGAGCTCATTAAGGAAAACTTGCTTAGGGGAGGCTTGCTTATAGGGAGCTTTCACACCTTTTGCTAATTTCTAATTAAGCGCTGAGAGCATTGTGATGCTTCCTGGCTCTGAGAAGTGTATATATACTCTGAGTTGATATTTTGCTTTGGGGGCTCTCTTGTGAGAAGGATCTTGTGATTCCCTGGTCAAGATTTTGAGTGACCTTATGTTCGGAGCTCTCTGCTCAGATATAAAGGCTTTCTTGATCCAGGGATGCATGTAATGTGTATAGTTGATTCAGGCAGTCAGAACCCTGTCTATTGGTCATTATTTCTCTATTTGTATTTTCTCTGAAGTTCAGCATGCTGACTTTTGCCCTGAACTAGTGAATGTGATTAAAAAAGATTGTTTACCGCTTAAAGAGCTATCTTTCCTAGTAAAGCAGATCTAAGAAGCTGTACTAGCAGTCATCCTGGGTATGCCAGTGTGGTTGTCGCTACAGTTTTCAAGAATTTACCTTTTTTTTTCTTGAGGAAAAGAGAGTTAAGTTAACATTTCCCCCTTCTCCACTTTTATATTTAGATGTCCATGTGTTCCCTAGGGTGGTAGGCATTCCCCTCTAGGATTCAGATTGCAACCAATTTTTGTCCTCTCATTCTGTGAGACTTGTACATTTTTGTAATGAAATTAGTAGAGTAGTAAAAAGGTGATAGAATACGTTGAGGATCACTGTTTTTAGAGAATTATAAATATTGATTTAACTATTGATTATGTGCCCCAAAATATCCAATCTGCAAGAAAAACCACTGAAGGAGAACTCAAAGTAAATAATAATTTATTAAGGGGACCTGAACCCCTTTAATGAATAGGAACTCATATCATCCTTACAATTTGAGATGCCCCTTTTCTACAGGGCCTCAGTTTTATAGTTGTTAGTCTCCAAACAATACAAATGAAGTAAATTAAAAATACCATCTTATTGGTGGATAAACCTTGCCCTTGACCCTCCAATGGGGTCTACCTAAAATAAAGAGTTTCATGGGTTAACAAATGGGCTAATGAATGGACCTTGCCAGACTTATTTTAACATTTCAGGAGGTCCCACCAAGATATTAAGCAGACATATGGGCTGGGTTGATAAACAGATGTAAAAATATCTACATGGGAAAATATCTACATGGCTTGATAGACCAGTAGAAAGGTAGGCCAGAGGCCAGCAAATAATATCACTCATTGACCAAATTCTCATAGCCATCTCCCTATGGTGAGCAATAAAGGGGTGATAAAGGGTAAAGAAGCAATGAAATGCCTGGGACAATTTCCATATCATTTTATCACCTCTGTCTTACTGGACTTGGTCCCCTGATCAGTAGGGAAAAGGGGTGGAGGTCCTTTAGTTGACCTCCTACGATTAAACAAATGAACTTAATAATAAGTAAACTTTTGATTATGAAATATACAGTTTGGAGCCTTTTATAAGAGTTTGGGGTCTTTTATAAGAAAAAAATCCATCCTATTAATATTAAATTATTCCTGAATGTACACGTATTAGTTGATTGACTAATTATTGATAATTGATAATAATATTGATAAATAAGAATAATGTTAATAATTACTAATGATCACTGTCCTTATAAAATCATTATCTGATTAATACTTATTGGGGTAAAACAACGGCCTAATCATCTATTTCATGTTCCTAATATATGAGATGCCAGTCCAGTGATTAGAAAGTTGAATACTTCCGGAGGAATTGAACAATATTAAGATCAACATTCTACAAATTAAACTGTGAAAGAGAGCTAAAAGGAAGTATGGCATTTGTGTTTTCTTGGAGAAGTAAACAAAGTGGTTGATAAAGTCAGTTTCATCATGTTCTCAAAGGTAACAAGAAACATGGTATCATGGATCATCTCAAGTTTCAGTGCTCCTGATGAACAATAAGGAAAATGAAATAATAATAAACATAATGAAAATAGTTGTTTTTTCTCAACATGCATTGCAGTTTAATATCATAAATCCTTTCTCCAAGAAGGGAGTCAGAAGGTACTAAATACAATGAAACCTGAAACAATGTAGTTCAACAAATATCAAGCAACTAGTTAGGATTGAGTGGGTTATCTTTAAATAAGCAGTATAAGTGCAATCTAAAAAAATGACCAATTAGAGCAACAAAGTCAACATCAAACTAGAAATAAGGATTAACTTTAGAAGATAACCACATAGAATTGCCAGCAGTCTAAACCTAATTTCTTCAAGCAACCTATTGAAAACAAATAAAAAGGGAATAAGTGAATGAATAGACATTTACAGCAATTATCATATTTAATGATATAAAGTAATTGGTACAAGCAAGAGGCAAAAATAAAAAAAAACTCATGATATCAAAAAAAAAGTAAATACTTGATCTATGTCTGGCAGAGGGACATTGGCATTTGAGGACAGCATTAGTTTGGAATATATGCTCCTATGCAAAATGTTACAGAAAAGGACAGTGGAAATTTATGAGGAATGCCCTTTCATAAAAAAAAAAAAAAGGTGAAGAATCAAGGAGAGGAGAACGAGGCTAAAGAAAGTCTCGTGTGAGATCTAAGGTCCCTTTTGTCTCTAAAGCTATGGTGTTGTGATTGATAATGAGACTAGCATTTGTACTCTAGCATATCCCAGATAACTTTGTGAGGAAGCGGAAATGGCAGTTAAGGGAAATGAAACCCAGAAGAGCAGATGGACCATTCCAGGTACACAAAGAAGAAATTACATTGGAGCTAATGATGTCAAAACAAAGTAGTTTACTTTCTGAATTATCTGAATGGATACACTCTACAAAGTGACTGAATGAAATCCTAGAGCAAGGGATATGGATTCAAGGTGCCTGGGCTTAAATTCTGTTTCTGAAGCACAGTAACCTTTGAATCACCTAATCTTTCTGAAACTGTTTCCTCGTTTGGAAGATGTTGTTGAGTCATATCAGATTTTTTGTAACCTTGCATTTGGGATTTTCTTGGCAAAGATACTACAGTGGTTTGGCATATCTTTCTCCATGTCACTTTATAGATGAGGAACTGAGGCAAACAGGGTTAAGTGAATTGCTCAGAATCACAGATGTAGTAAGTGCCTAAGACTGGATTTGAACTCAGATCTTCCTAACTCCAGATCTGGTGCTCTATCCACTCTACCAGTGTGCCCTTTGTAAAATGAAGGGGGTGTGTGGGAGGGGGGAAACTCATTCTTTCTAAGTCCTTTTCTAGTTCTTCAGTAAATCCATGATGTTACAATACTTATACCAAAAACAACAATCACAACAAAACAAACAAAAAACAGAAACACAAAAGATGATTGCACATCAACAGCCCCTATCCCGTGTGGTAACATTTTCATCTCTGAAAAAGATTTATTAGAAGATATATACATAGTAAAAGTTAACTTAATATAAAAAGAGAATGACCAAGTTTTTATAAATGACCAAAGCAGGTCCCATATTCTCATAATTTAGGGAAAGTTTTCCAGGAAACAAAATCCTAATGTTTATTTTTGATTTACATACACACATTTTATTTTCAGTTTCTTAAAGAAACAAAAGATGTGAATGACTCAAAGGACAATGAAAGATATATGTTTGATAGAAATAGACTACACTATCTTACCAAAGACAGTATCTGTGGAGGAGGTTATGTAAAATATATCATCCAGAACATGAATAATTAGAAAAGGGAGTGAGCTAGCTATGCAGCAAGAGCAAGAGATCACAGATGGATAACCCAATGGCCAGACTGAGAGCCAAGGAATCTGGAAAGATCTAGAAGGAAGTCTTCAAATACATTTTATGGGTATTTGACTCTTGTCCAAGAGGATATGGACAAGACTCATCCAGGAAGAGAAGGTGTGAGTGAGTTCTAACTTTAGAGACAGTGCCTATGCTGCCACTGATACCATGGATCTATAGAAGTATTGAAATATGGTATCAGATGCAGATCTCAAGTCTTTCTTTACCATTTTACTTTCAAATTTCTTGACAGTCTTTATTAAATAATGACACCTTTTAAAATTTGTTCTATAACTGAGTTTATCTAATAATCTTGCATCTCTAACTAAATTCATATTCTTTACCATTGATTTATTTTTATCCAACATTAGATATTTAAAGTAGTGAACTATTTTGAATATTTTAACTTTTAATTGTGTTATTTCTATTTCATTTTTCTTATCTCTCCTTGATGTTTTTGCTAATATATATGCATACGTATATATATATATATACATATATACATATATACATCCACATGTACAGTGTATATATATATATTTCATTATCCTTGTATCTTAGTATTTTTATAGAATATGTATAACAGTTGAACTTGTGTTAAAATTAGACATAAATCTGGAAAGATTACCATTTTTATCCTATTAACTCAACCTAGCCATCTTCAATCACTAGTACTCTGGTTATTCAAGTCCTTTTTATCTGCCAATATCATTTAGCTTTTGTTTTTTATATTTGTTTCTCAGAAAGTTAAAGCCAAAATATATGGTTACAACTATTTTGGTTATAAATAATAAATTTATATTAATTTTACTTGAATTTTGTTAGTGACATAAAATGTAGATGATTTTTATGTTTTTATCTGTAATGTTGATACCTTGATGAAGACATTTAATTCTTTAGTTAACTTTAGTTGTTGAGTTTCTTGTATTTAAAAATATATGTGAAAGCACATTTTCTGCAAAAAGAGGTATTTTAGCCTCAGTATGATCAATATTTATTCACTTAGTTTTTGCATGACATTTTTTTTTGTTTGCACTAGTAAAAAATCTGAAATAGAAATAGTGATAGTGGACTACCCTGTTTTATACCTGTTTTCACTGGGAATATCTCTAAATTACACCTATTTTTCACAGAATGAGAGATCTTGACTTTAGTTGCATACATTATAGCATATTAAGAATGTTTCTCATCCTATATTTTTTCATTTTCTTAGCATAAATTAATTCTTCATTTTATTAAAGGACTCTTTTATAGCTAGCTATTGGTCTACTCATTTAATATGTTTTTTCATGTCACATCTTAATTTCCATTAAGTATATGGGAAGTTATTATCTCAGAGCCTCTGTCTTCTAACCTATAAAATAAATGAAAAGCCTGGGCCAGATCCTATGGCTGGATGATCACTAAAGTTCCCTGTAATGTTCCATACTGTGGATATCATGTCTAATACCAGCAAACCTTGATGATTGACATTAAATTAGCTCTATACCCTTTAAAATTCCACTGACCTCATTTACTTCTTTGTGTACTCCCATTACTCCTTTTGACATTAACCACCAACCATATCTTCTCTGTAGAAAGTGGTTGATTTATTGAATGAAGGAGAAATGTTGTACTACAATAAATTAAATAGTCAGCAGAAATAGGTGTTGCAATCTAGAACAGCCTCCTCATTTAATCATAACTGTAGCCTGAGAAATATAGTAGGTGATAAATCTAAATCAGCAGATAGAATGAAATGAGTTAGCTTCAGGATGCTATTTGAGTTTTTGAAGTATTTTACTTTTTAACTGAAATGTAAATGTCAGGGCTCTCTGGTACCTGGCCATTCCCTAAGCTATACAGTCATGTATACATTTATTGTATACCTCAAATGGCACTAGGATTTTCACAATCTTGCTAAAGAAAAATTGCTGTATAGAATCTTCTCTATGAAACATAAGCACTGCATTCAGGAGAATATTTTAGTCATATCACAAATATAGAAGTAGGTTCCTATGTTCTTTTCTCTACATTAGGTTTTGGATTCTTTCTGATGCTTATGAGAGGAATACATAAGGGGAAAATAAAATAAGCATTTATATACAACCTATTATGTGCTAGGCGCTCTGCTAAGCATTTTAAAATACTATCTAATTTGATCCTCACAATAACTCTGAGAGGTAGGTATTTTATATTCCCACTTTATAGTTGAGGACACAGGCAAATAGAGGTTAAAGCATCTTACCAGCTAGTAAATATCTGAGGGCAGTTTTGAACTTAGGTTTTTCTAACTCCAGGCACAGAGCTCTATCCCCTGCACCACCAGTTGCCTAAAATATCTAACAAAACAGGAAGCAATCTTTCCCCAAACTCCCACTTCCATAAAGTCTTTTGGTTACACTTACATTTCTTTTTGTATCCAATTAGGACTGACAAAGGTGTTTTTTTATTCTTTTATTTGTTTGTTTGCTTTGTTTTGTTTTCACTTTTTTTGCCTGGTTGTTTTTAAATTTCTTGAGGATGAGGTTATCCGCATAACCTTTTATTCTGTTCCTTGTGTGTAATATCAGGTTCATAACAGTTGCTCATGAAATGCTTATTAGTTAATTGCCAAGTTAAGAGTTAAATAACAAATAATGAAACACTGTTTTCCTTTCCTCCTGGACAAGTAGCATTTGTTTCTGTAGGTGGTGCTTTCACCCTGTAACTTTGAGAATTGGGGATGTGGGAATTTCAGACTGTGCTATTCCAAGAGGGTGAAGAGGAATGGGATGGAAGTAGGAGAGAGATGGTTTATGATGATAGACATGAAGATGGAAAGCACATGGGATCAAGATCTAGACCTTATAAAGACATCAAGGGCTACTAGTCCCAACCTTTTATTTTACCTATTGCCCAAAGTCACATAGATAAGTAGAAAGTTACAAAGCTAGCATTCTAACATGGGCTCTATGATTCGAAGCCTGGTTGTTGTTGTTTTGTTTTGCATCCCTCTGCCTGCTGCTAGATATAGAGGTCTAGACTCTGCTTCCTATGTATAATCAGGCCTGAGTGGATTATCCATTTATCAGCTGGGAGTATAAATGTGTAATGTCAGTAAGCCTCCATAAGGAAATAAATGAAATAATTAAATTGAGCTCCAATATTTGCCTTTGTCATATAGCCTTAGTTTTAGTCATATAAGGATAAGCACTGTCCCTACTATTTCATTTTGCAGAGGGAACTCCAGGTAAAGAAATACCTTCTCCCAGTGTGCCATCTCTGCATCTCAATCTTAGACAACTGCCTAGAGAATTGAGAGTTTAAGGGAATTGCTCAGGGTTACACAGTCAGTATTTGTCAGAGGTGGTTCTGGTACCTAAATCTTCCTGACTTCAAAGCCAGCTCTCTATTCATTGAGCTATACTATCTTTGTCTGCTACTATATGTACATATACATACATACTTATGTACATGTATAATATTAATTTTATTTATATATACATATGTTTATATGTTATTACAATATAGTACAATACATATATTTTATGTATATAATACAATACATGCATATAATATATAATATTATATATGTATATATACAACATATGTATATAATACAATATAGTTATTACAATATAGTACAATATACAATACAGTTATTACTCAAGTTCCACATGACCTGCACAGTAGGAGTTATTCTAGAAACCTTATTGTATGGATTCACTCTTTCCTCTGCCTTGCCATAGACATCATGAAATTAATTTAGAAACAAAAACAAACAAATAAACCTCCTATGTCCATAAATCAGTTTGCTGCTCCTGGATAAACCTGACTTCAATATCAACTTCCACATCAGAATAAATCTGAATCCACTCAGGTTACTTTACATTCCTATAGAGGCCTCATGGCATAGTTTATAAAAGCAGTTGTGTTATAGTCATAAGACCTGGGTTTGAGTCCTTTCTCAATTCTTAGCTTGGTTCCTCTACATAAATTATTTCACTTCTGGGCATCTCATCTCCTATATCTGTGAAATGGGGTAATTATATCTATGTTACCTACCTCATATGGTGATTGTGAGGAAAGTACTTTATAAACGACAAATCTTAGATAAATAACAACTAACATTTATATAGTACTAAGGTTAAGTCTTTGGGTAACGTGCTAAGTACTTTACAGATATTATTTCATATAATCATTACAACAACCCTAGTGGGTAGGTGCTATTATTATAATCTCCATTTTATAGTTGAGGAAACTGAAGCAAACAGACATTTAGTGACTTGCCCAGGGTCATACACCTAGTATCTGAATCCAGAATTGAATTTATGCCTTACTGACTTCAAGCATAGCCTTATATTTACTGTCCCTCCTAGTTATTACTAGCCACAGCTGGGGGTGGGGTGGCAGGTGGGGGAGAAGAGGGTCTATTTGTATTACATATGTTTACATATTCTCATGAGATGTTCTTATAGAACAAAGAACTACTGAATTATATTATGACATGTAAGTTGTGAGGGTGAAGTGAGGAAAGAAAGAAAAAAGAAGATGAAAGCCTTCTATTTTAAATTGAGAAACAAAGAAAAGTCGAAGTTTTCTGGGTTTTTTTTTTCACCCTCCACTCCCCTGCCACTTTGGGATTATCTCTCTAAGTAAGATCTATTAAAATATAACAAACTGATAGCCTAGCCCACTTTCTCTCATTCCTAGACCATATATATAAAGTTCAGTCTTTTAATTTTCCTAATTCTGAAATTTCTTCCAATTTCTCCTCAGCAATTGTGGTTCTCTTCATCACTCTCAGACGCAGCAAGAAAGAGCCCTTGATCATTTCAGAGGAGGACGTGCGGGAAAATGTTGTCACTTATGATGATGAAGGGGGTGGGGAGGAAGATACAGAAGCCTTTGACATCACAGCCCTCAGGAACCCATCGGCTGCTGAGGAGCTCAAATACAGAAGAGATGTTCGACCTGAAGTGATGCTGACACCCCGACACCAGCCTTCATCCACTCTTGAGAGTATAGACGTTCAAGAATTTATTAAACAAAGACTGGCAGAGGCAGACCTTGACCCCAGTGTCCCTCCCTATGACTCTCTACAGACATATGCATATGAGGGTCATAGATCTGAAGCTGGGTCCATCAGCTCCCTGGATTCAGCAACTACACACTCAGACCAGGATTATAATTATCTTGGTGACTGGGGGCCAGAGTTTAAAAAGTTAGCTGAACTCTACGGAGAATTAGAATCGGAAAGAACAAGTTAGGGATGAGCACTCTTGGAATTTGCTTCCTGGGCAACTGGATATATAAGCTCAAGTAATGGCAATGATAAGGGATGGCAATAGTGCTGGGAACTGAGCAAGCCTGCACACAGTCACTGTAGAAACAAGTGCCCTTTTCATGTGTGAAACTGGGTTCTTTGATTGGAAGAAAGTCAAATTTTGAAAATACAGAGATAAAAGAAGCTATTGTTCCTTGTGTATATTTTTTAAATGCTCAATAAAGTCTGTGGTACCGTTTCATTAACAATACCCTAAATAAGCCAAACAACGATATTTTTGCGAATGTTTTTTCCCCCACCTTAATCCTATATGAAGGCAGATGAATGCAAACACTCCCAGTAATTAATGTGAAATGTTTGTAAAGATGGTACCTTGGAGTGTTCAACTAAATGGAGGTGAGCCTTGTATTTCCAGTTCTCTGGAATGACTTGGGAAAGCCCAGACTGACTCTAGCTGGTACCCTGCTGAAATGGCAGACCTCTTCCTTCTTATCTTACCTGGGCTTTCAATTAAATTGAATGAAATCTTTCTGAAACACCAGGCTTCCATGATGTGGACCTGTATGCCTAGTTCCTTTTTGCCCTCCCCTCTTCTTCTCTCCATAAGAAAATGATGGAGCATGGGGATTTGCTGCCTATACTGTTATGTATGCAACTTCTGAGCACCAAATGTGCACTGTTGCAGAGGGCAGAGACTGTTGTCTCTGTTGCCTTTTTTTCTTTTTACCTTTTTTCTTCCACTAACTGGAGATTTTCTTTTTTCCCTTAGATAGAATGAAAGATTTAAAAGATATTGTATACTCAGTGAAGCTGAGAAGGCATGGGCAGACTGAAGAAATATCACAATAGAAGGAGATATTAACCTCTGCAACTGTTTGAGTAATTCTTTTCCTGGATTCAGTGACTAATAACCAATTCTATACTGCACACTGTACTGAGAATCAAACAGCATAAAAACAGATTTCTATTTCAGACTAATAAGTTTACTGGTGAGGAAAATATGATCAGTATAATTAGAGGATATTGGCTGTGGGCCTCATGTTTATTAACTAGTCAGCATTTTTAAAAGAAAACACTAATTTCTGTAATCAAAGAGGAAAAACTTCCAAACTGCAAAGTTAATATTAGTTGGACCAAACTTTAATTGGCAGTCATTCATATTTTTGTTGTTGTACTCTTCTCATCCCCGTGGTGCCTTCTCTTATATTCTAATTCCTTCCCTGTCCTTTCCATTCCTGGTGATTTGGTTTTTTAATTTTTTTTTTTATTTTCAAGTGTCATGAGTTTACTAAAGCCAAGAAGAGGAAATAAAAGAGGAAATAATAAAGAAAGGAATTTTATCTTTGTGGATTATGTAAAGGTCATTCAAATTCATATAGATGATTAAATTATTGTAACTGTAAAATTGATAAAGATAATTAATAACATAAGTGACAAATGGGTCTTCATAATATTTAGGAATTAGTTTTCAGAGCTTCCTGGAATTGGAAGGGACCTGAAAGTATGCAGACTAAATAGCCTCTAAATTTCCATTCAGCTATAAGCTGGGGATCTGGTCAAAAGAGGTAATGATCAAGTAATACCAGAATTCCTCCTCTCCTCATGATCTGTCTCAATTCATATTCCACATAATTTTGTTCAGACAAACTCTAGGATCAAATTAATTTTTTTGGGGGGGAAGGGAAGAGATTTAAATGATAGTGATGTAAATATCATGAGATTAAAACAACAAATATATAGTTTGTGTCTGAGGCTTGATGACTTCTAAGGTCCTTTTCAGATCCAGAATGCTCTGATTTTTAATTTTGCAAGAGTATGAAGTTGGATTTGTCACGACCAAATCCATACCATGTTTTAGAATTTGTTTGATCAAGTTATAGTCTGTCCTACATTCTCTTGCTCCTCATTAAGTATTTAGATAAGAAAAACTACAGATCATGACAAAAATGCATGACCCATAGCAACAGTATACAGCACCAAGAATATTAAGAGAAATGAATGTTTTCTGATGGTTGTCCTTACATATCAGAAGTTCCCTATTAGACCTAATGAAATATTTTGCTAACCCAATATTTTGATAAATTAATTATTCAAGCTTTGCAAAATCTCCCTGGAAAATTCTACACACACACACACTGCATTCTATCCCTAACCCCCCATCACTAAGCAAACCTGTGATATGTTGGAAAGCGTCTTGGTCTTGGAGTTAAAAGACCTGGCTTCTACTCTCAACTCTGATACTTATGAGTCATGTGGCCTTGGGCAAGTCACTTAAACTCTTTGAGCCTCAGTTCCCCCATCTGCAAAATGGAGATAATAATACCTATTCTGCCTACCTCACAGGGTTGTTGTGAGGATCAAATAACATCTGAAAGTGCTTTGTTTATTGTAAAGCACTATTAAAATGTAAGGTATTATTTTATTTATATTTGGTCAGAGCAGTTGTCTACTTCTGACTGGCCCATGATGCTTCCACATACACATACATTCAAGCATATAAATAAGGCTTTATATTTTTAACATAAAATATATATTATTCATGGGACAACATCATGAGCAATCAGGAGTAGGGAGTTGTTAACTAAATATATATAATAGATTATGCCATTTCAGCCTTCTCCTACCTAAGGTGACTTCTTTTGAACTTGTATTTTCTCCAGATTGTTTCAAAGGCTTGTTGGCATGGACTATCAGTCTATGTTATTTGGCAATGGGGAAAGCTAAGTATTTCAGAACAGTGGGAGAAACCCTTGTATATCCACCAAATGAGTATAAGCTATAGAGGGAGCATTTTTCCCCTTTGCTAGTTTATGAACCCCAATCAAGTATCCCAATAAACCAATAAACACCAATCTACTTTATGATTCTACTCTTGTGCAAACTATTGGACTTAGCATTTTTTAATTGCCCTATACTATTATATATTAAAATTTTGAGGTTTGGGAAGTAGGTAAGCTTAATTTGAATAATTTTCAATTTGTGTTTCAAGACTGAGAAATAAAATGTAATTTAGCTTTTTGCACTGTCTTAGCTTTCCAGGTGTTGCTTTATCATTATTTGCAACATACTGTTGTGTTTTACTGTGTAAAGCTCACTCAAACAAGAAATACAATGACTTCGGGGAATAGTCTAATGGTGCACATGCTCTGATTATGTTAATGTAGCTTTTTACACACACCTTGACAAGAAGACAGCCCCTTTGGGAATGACTCTTTATATTCATGTTATAATCCTTCACATATGCCCAGAAACTAGCATGCCAAACTTTGAAAGCCTATGCTGAATCAGGATCATTCAGAGTTTTGTTTTGTTTTATTTTGCTTTTGTTCCACTAGTTATACACTTTCAAATATTGGAAATCTGGGGTCATGAAGTAGCACATGTGCTCTGCCCACAAACATGAATATATCTATATTCTTCCTGACAGAGGACTAGAACACTATCATGTTTTCATAGGTCAAAACAAATATTTCTGGGCTGATGCTCTACCCCATTTTTTTGGGGGTATTTTTTGGAAGCCAGAGCAATTAGGGTTAAATGACTTGCCCTAGGTCACACAGTTAGTAAATGTTAGGTGTCTGAAGTCACATTTGAACCCAGGTCCTCTTGACTCCAGGGCCAGTGATCTATTCACTGTGCCACTTAGCTGCCCCTCCCCATTTTGTTTTAAGAAAAGTTTATAACAACTAATGGTTTCTGAGCCATTGACATTAAAATGATATTTGGCAAGGAAATGAGCTTTCCATTGTCATGAACTATTGTAATCTGTTGATTGCATTAATGGAAATATTAAAAATAATATAGTTGTAATCAATGAATCTCTTTTCCCAAGACATTTTCCTAAGAATTTCTTAATACCCAGGTTTTTTTACATTATTTCTTATCCATTAGGAAAACACTAATATTTCTTATTTTTCAGAGGGTTCTGACACATTTTAACAAGCTGAAAATTAACTGAAATGTACAAATATAAATTTTTCTGAATTGCTATGCATGGAAAAAAAAGTCAGCAAAGGGATTAATGAGACTTATTTTCATGTGACCCATGGACATAAACACTAAGCTTTGGGCATAGGTTTACACTTATGTGGGTATATCTAAGCACTACTCCTATGTTTAAGTTTGACATTTGTGGGTCTAAAGAAATATATCTTTGTCATCAATTTACTTTTATCCTAAACATAAAATCTATTCTGATCATGTAATAAAAATGTATTGCCTCTGAAGTCCTGCTGAAGATGGAACCTCCTGAGTCAGAAAAGTTCTTATCCAAGGTGTTGCTAACCAAGATTATGTTTAATACCAAATATTTTTTTCCTATAGAAATTTAGATATAATCAGTCAGATCCTAAACAAGCACTGGAGAAAACAGTTCAGGCTTTCTGCTTCAAGACTTCCCTTGGTATATGAATTTAAAGGATAAAATGTTACCTAATAGGGTGCCATTTTCAGGGTTGATTTAGGTTTTCTCCAGTGACTCAGATTATTAAGTAAGCCTTTGTTGAAGTAAATTGTATATAATTATACAATGAAACTGTATCAATTTGACAACTGCAGAATATTTTGAAGGTGAAGAGAAAGTTTAGTGTTTTAAAATATAAGTGAAAGATTAAACTATGCAAATATAATCAACTCATTTAACATCACCAAGTTAACACAGAGCATGAAAGAGATAACATCTATTTATTTTCCTAGTGATGAGCATAGTAACAGTTGACTTAGCAGGAGGAAGGGTACTCTGAGCTCTTTGTGGGCATTTGGCACTTTCAAAAATTCTACCCTTGGTCCTTTTATCTTTCTGTACTACTTACATTGGTAAGATCATCTACAACACCTCCAGAAAATTAACCTTCAAATCTAGGTCTTTTCTTCTGAGATATAGAATTTAATTTCCAACTGTCATAGGATATTTGCACATGAATATTCCAGGGTTGATCAAACTTCACAAATCTTAACCCACATTTATTCTCATTCTGAAACTTGATCCTCCTTCTGACTTCTCTGTTTCTACTTATGGCCATTAACCCCACCCCAACCCCCACCCATTTTAAATGTTGGAAGAAAATAAAAATAAGGATTGAACAAGTACCTTCTTTGTGCCAAGCACAAATTGTTTTGCCAATATCATGTCCCTTGATTCTCACAACAAGCCTGGGAGTGAATTCCATTTTTACAGTTGAGAAAACCAAGGCAGACAGAGGTTAAGTGACACTGCCCAGAGTCACATAGCTAGTTTTGAAATAAGGATTTGAACTCGGGTTTTCTTGACTCCAGTGACAGAACTTTATCTTCTGTACCCCTTCTCTGACTGACTGTGTTGGTATAATAATTGCATCTTTTCTCTTCTTTACCTCTCATACCCAGTTACCAAGTCCTCTAACTTGCACCTCAGCAATATATATTTGCTTCCATTCCCTTCTTCCTAATTCAGGGGTTTTTAATCAAGGGTACACAGGCAAATTTGGAGCCCAATGATAGATTTTAAAGTGTCATGTGGGCAGGGTAGAGTCTGTTAATTTGTTTTAAAAAAAATGAGATATATTTTAATACAATTGTTTTCCTTTAAAATCTTATTAATTTTATGCATTAAAAATATTTTGAAAGTGGGTTCATGAAATAAAAAAAGAGCTTAAGAACTTCCAGTCCCATTTGTGCTTAGTACAGACCTTCATAAATAGCTACCTGGAAAACAAACAAACAAAACCCCCTAGGAATTAGAGCTATCTAAAAAAGGAAGAAGTTGAAGAAAGAAGTTTTCCACTTAGGAAAAGTCTCCAAGGAAAGACGAGCTTTCCTCTCGTTTTGTAAAGAGGATTTTTGTCCAAGATTGAGTTGTTGAGGTTGCTGACCTCTGATATTCCTTCCAACTCTGATATTTTGTAATTTGGATTCATTCTTTCTTTGCTCCTCAATTGATTAGTGCCTGGAAATCACGAACAGGTATGCCAATGTCAATGCTGTACAACCTGAATACATTTTTTCCTTAAATAAAATTGAGCAAATGTAAGGGAGGTGCATAGAGGGAATGTTAAGTGTTTAGACTAGACAACCTCCCAAACGCTTTGAAAGCTTGTTCAGAGCCCAGGGAAACATTATAACTGAGATAGTTCCAGCACACAGAAGGGGTTGCACGTTACAAAATTTATCTGTTCCTGAAAATACCTTTTATGGTGCTTTTAGAAAGAAAGACTTTAGAAGAACGACTTCCCCAAATCCCTTGTCTAGAATATAGCATTTGTTGGCCCCTTTTAGACATGGACTAAAAGCATAGGAGAAATCTACTGAGGAATGGAGACATCTTTGGGCTTTCCCAGAGGAACCTCATTTAGCATGTTTCTACAGAAAGACTGGTTACTTTGGGTCTAACTTTCAGTAGTTCAGTACATTTCTACTCCATTTAGTGGAGATACTCACCCAAGGTAGTCTTTAGCAATTCAAAACCAACCACTGATTGCCCTGGAAACAGTGTTGAAAAGGCATGCTGTTGAAAGTTAAAATTGATGTCAGGTGGAGGATGCTTTTAGACCCCTTAGTGGGTTAATCACATTTAGTTGAGTTACTTGGCTTTCATTTTCCAGGATAGAGCATATCTCAGAGCAACCCCTTGGTGTAATGGGGTTGAAAACATAAGCTATTTTATATACTTTAAGATCAAATGCAAACTAATAAGGAAGCATAAAATAGAGAAAAGAGGTCTCCTACAGAAGTTAAATTCTTTTAGAACAGTCAAGACTTAGAACTCTATATACCCCATGTTCAAAAATAGCCCAATGCATTTGAAAGACAATAATTAAGACTGGCTCTGAAAAAAATAGGATTATTCTTGCTTTTTCCCTTGTACCTCCAAGTAACTATTTCCACTCCCCCAAAAATCAATACGCTTAAAAAAAAAGAGTATTCTGTGACATGAAATTGGGGATGCCTATCCAATGTGACAATGTTACTATTCAATATTGTTAAATTTTATTTTAATAAATGAAGGTGTTAGGAATAAAACAATATTTTGATAGAAGGATTATTTAAAAAAACGAAAAGCGTGCTTCACTAGATGATGGAGTACTATATTCATTCATTTTGCCAAGTTTAGTGACACGAAATTTCTTTGCTGTATGCGTAATAGAAATATAAAAACCCTATTTTAGGATAACAAAAGAAAACTTCATAAAAGTGAACATGTTGATATGCAAGAACTTTTGAATCTGTCATCTCCAGTTCATATCTTGCTCTTACTTGGCTTTGAAGTTTGGTAGGTATGGATATTTCAGTTGTCAAAGATTTTTATTATCATACCAGTAGCATCAGTCAGAAGAGAATGGGTTGTGGTTGTAGCAATTAATGTGAGTAACTTGACCATGGCAACTTTCTCTTGGCTCAGAATTTACCCATTTTGCCTCCGACTGCAGCCTCTAGAATCAACAATGGAATGTTAGAGCTGCGTGGGTCATAAAAAGGAAATCTATATGAAAGATGAGCATTGGGAAATGTAATGGAAACAAAGCCTGCAAGAATTTTATAAAGTAGGAGGTATTGCTCTTTATCAGGATTTGAGGTGCAGAAAAAAAGGGTCCAAATCAAGCTATAAATTCAATTCTACTTGTGGGATTGTAAGCATTTCATTACTTTTCTCATCTGTAAGGACCTAACAGCCAAATCTGGCAAAGAAATAGAAGACAGGAGCCATAGTAAGGCAAATAGGCCTCAGGAAAAGGATTGCAACAGTGACCTGGATCTTAATTTAATTCAAAACATATTATTAAGTACCTACTGGGTTCAAACTGTGCAAACAGAAGACATGATCCCTTGTCCTCAAAGACCCTGCATTCTCCTGGGATGGACATATTTCTACCTGGACACACACATATATTTGTAAGCAGAAAATCTCTTGACACCAAAGCCTGGCTAGACAATCAGCTTCTCTTTCCTGCAGTCTAGGAATATTGTACAATGTTACTTCAGCGACATCAGTATATCCACTTTAACTATTGTGTAATATAATTTACCATTAAGTTTCATTGTAAAATTATTTTTAAATGAAGACTTTCTGGTTTCATGATTGGAAGGACTGCTCAAGTCTCAAAAGTCTGTGTGTGTGTGTGTGTGTGTGTGTGTGTGTGTGTGTGATCCCTGTATTGTTGGAATGTTCTTGTTTCCCTCTGTTCATTTCCTGTCTCTGTTTCCTTCCTTTCTCTCTCCTTCCATTCATCCATCTCTAGGTATCTTTTCCTTGCCTTCCTCTACTCACCTCACTTTAGTAATTTTACAAAAGCACTTTGCAATGCTATGTAACATCAATTCATCTATCTCATAGATTTTCAGATAAAGTGTGTTTTGTCTCTCATGTTGTTTCTATGGTTTTGGTATTCAACACACTCTCTTCTATCAATAATCTCACTTTGATTGACCCTTTGATTGACTTTGATCTGCTCTTCTTCCCCAAAAATTAATAAAAGAAAAATTCTATTTAGAATTTTAAAAACATTCCATCATCTCCCTGTCAACATGATGTTTCATTTTACTTATGTGATTAGATCTCATGTTCCTTATAATATACTTATTTACATACATATACACAAACACAGGCACATATACATAAACATAGATGTATATGTACACACACATTTATATATACCCATATTTTATAGAACTTATATATTAATTCTTGTTTTCCTTCTTTCCAAAGATAGCCCAAGGAAAAAAAAAAGAACTTAATATCCACATAGCCTTAGTCCAAGCTTCAAGGAAGACAAATAACCCTAATGATGAATTTGAAAATTGACTTTCTTTAGAATATAATCTTTAATAAGGATTTACAAATTAGAAAGTTGCTCTATGTGTTCTTTTTTCCCCCTTAAATGGTATCTCTCCACTTAGAGCACACATCAGAAAGAACATTACAGGAAGATTGGTATTAACTAACATTCTGCTAATTGGCATCATTTTAGCTGTGCTATGCTTTTAGTGAGGTTTTACAGATATAGAACAACACTGATCTGACCCAACTGTTACTCTATTCATGCTCAAAAAGCACAGCACTAATAAATTTGCACTAATTAGCAGATCAAATCAATGGTATCATAGAATCTCTTTGATAATGCTATAATCTATTGTAGGTTAAGGGATCATTTCTGTTAGTTTCATCTTTGTGGACAGTTAAAATTTCCTGCCCTCAGTTATTTCTTTGTGATTTTTGTTTTGTTTTGTGTTATCTTTGGGGTGAAATAAATGCTTTCATGTAACTGTTCCCCTGTGTTACCTTGATTGTTTAAACAAGCACTAGAACCTTTTTACTCTCATTTCTGGAAACCTACATATGACCTACATTGAGATTTCCAGAGGCAACTTTGGGTAGTGGCAAATGAAAATTCTGGAGTTCCCAAGGGCTTTTTAGGTGGGAGCAAAATGAGACAAAGGCAATAATTTGACCAAAGGAGATGAATAGTTCTCTTCTTGAATCCAGTCTTTACAAACCCAGACTTTGGAGCATTGGGCCATAGGTAAAAGAATTCTAGATCTGGAAAAAGATCTTAGATAGTAAGAAGCCTAAAGCTTTGCATTTACAAATGAGAAAACTGGAAGGCAGAGTCTATGCAGTTAGTGATAGGACTATGGGCATAAAATTCAGGCCTCCCAAGTCTCAATTGAGAACACAGTCAGAGAAGAACCAACTAGAGTGAGGAAACCAATTCCTGAATGTATCCATTTAACCACCCTTAACTATCAGATTCTCATCTGCAAAATTCAGGTAGTAACTTTCCCAATTTTTACATAGCTGTTAGATAATGTGATGAGAAATACCATGGTGTAGAACTAGTCTGGGACCATACATTCAGAGCTGGAAGGAAGGTTGAAGGTCATCAAATTTAACACCATCATTTTACAGAGGGGAAAACCAAGGCACATCAAGGCCAAGTGTCTTGTGCACATCTAGTAAGTAACTGAGGATGGATTTGAACTTGGGTTTTACTCACTACAGATCCAGCATTCTATCCACTATGCCACCTAGCTCTTTAGAATACATTGGTTCTGCCACTAACTAGATGCATGATACTGAGTAAGTCATTTAACATCTCTGAGCCTTGGCTATCTTATCTATAACATGGATAGAACTGATGAAATATCTAAGGTTCTCTCAGACTCTCAAGTATTATGATTCTAATATTTTTATTATTTTGAAAAATTTTGCATGTTATATAGTAGAAATATAAATTATTATTAAAACAAACTCTATCCCAACCCCCACCTTGAGTTTTTGTTCATTATAGTTTAAGCAGAACCTGTAAAGTTAAGTATCTAAATGTATCCACGTGGAAGTGAGACATCCATGCCCATATTTAAATGAAGTTGTCAGTAGAAGAAAATTTTCTCTGGTCTTAGATTCACATAAGAATTTCTCCTACAGTAATAGTTAAGAAAATACTCAGTGTAACATCTACATGTAAAAAATTGATAAATGGCAAATTAGTTATGCAACCTTTGGCAACCCTTCATTGGATACCAGTTCTCATTGTATAAAGTGTTAATAACACATATATCTGGCACTGATTATCATCTACTCCTTGAGTACCAGCTTAGGTAAGTACAAGGAAGCTAAACTCATCACTAGGAGGCTAAAGACCAAATGTTGAATCTCTTGGCCACGGGAGACAGTTAGCTGATGCATTAGATGGAGTTAAGAAGACCTGAGTTCAAATGTGACTAAAGACACTTATTAACCATGTGGCCCTGGACAAGTCACTTAACTTATGTTTGCCTCAGTTTCCTCAATTGTAATGTAATGATACAGCACCTATCTTGCAGGGTTGTGAGGAAGTGTTTAGCACAATGCCAAACACAAAATACGTGCTATATGAAATTCTTATTCTCTTCCCATTGTGAAGAGAAAAACTCCCTCACAGGATTACTGTAAGGAACTTAAATTCAAATGCATTTTAAAATGTTATTCATTATTATTTTAATTTAATAATCATATAAGTACTACATAGTGATAATCTAATTCAGTTATTGTTTATTTCTGAAGGATTTTGTCCTCTACTGCTTTTTCTACTCAATATTGACAATCATGAGAAAAATTAAATATTGTCATGGTTTCATAAAAAAAAAGTCAAACAACTTTTCTATGGTTAGAATGTTTTTAAAGTACAGGAAAGTCTCTTAAGATAGTTTATGTTAAAGAATATTATCTAGAAATTTACTATACCTTGGAATTGTGCAGGCAGTTAGGTGGCCTAGTGGTTAGAATGCTGGGCCTGGAGTCAGGAAGACCCATCTTTTTTAATTCAAATCTGGTCTCAGATACTTGCTAGCTCTGTGATCCTGTGTGACCCTAGTTTCCTCATCTGCAAAATGAGCCAAGGAAGGAAATGGCAAACCACTCCAATGTTTTTGTCAAGAAAATTCCAAACAGGATTAGAGTCAGACATGATTGAATGACAAAAGGGCCATAGCATACATATTGCACAAGTGAAAATGTAAATAAATGTAGCAACAATAGAATAATCTCATTCTTATTAGTATTTTTGGTTTTGTCTTTTCACTTCCAGCCCTCAGAACAGTGCTTAATACATATTTGATGCCTGATAAGTGATTGTCAAATTGGAGTAAATTATACTGGAGTGGTTCTAGAACTTTACATCTAGGGATTTCACAAAGGCTATTGTAAAATTTTCCCCAAATATCCAAGCATGTTTTAGGTCCAGATTCCTTAGCATAATTCTCTAGCTCCTATTCCTCAAATGGAAAATTTGATTCAATCAACACCTATTAAACACCTTTTCCATGCAGAGAACTATCATGTACTTGAGGGTGATACAGAGTTTATATAAGATTCACTCCCTACCCTCATAGAACTTACAGTCCAGTAGAAGAATAAATACAAAAGTATCTATAATACACTCCAATGCATGACAAGTTCATTGGAGGTGGTCAAAACAATCTGATCTTAGAGGAGGAAATGGTCTTTACTAAGGAGTGAGATACAGGGAGACTATGTGAGATGGGAACAAAACAATTATTAGCTTTTTCCTCGTTCCTATTCCTGTTTATGGCTCTTCCATACTCCCAGTCATCCAGGCTTACAATCTTAGAGTTATCCTGGAGTGGACTCTTCTTTTTTGCATTTACCCCCAGATATCTGATGTATTGTCAGTTGTCTTTTCTACTTTCACAATATCTGTCACATACAATCCTCTTCACCCAGTCAGTCACAACACTTTTGCATGTTGACATGAACTCATAGCTGGACATTTTAATAGCTTTGTGGTTGTGGTCCCTGCCTTAAACCTCTTCCCCCTCTGACCTATCTTCTACTCAGCTTCCAAAGTGATCTTCCTAAAGTAAAGGTTTGGCCTGTGCTCTGCCCAACTTCACACATTTCAGTGGCTCCCTACGAGCCAGGATCAAACATGATGCCTCCTGTTTTCATTATAAAACTCTTGACAACTTGACCCCTCCTTACCTTTCTAGTCGTCTTATGCTTTGTTCCTCTTGGCATTCTTTCCAATGCAGCAACACTGATGTTCTTATTCCTCACACGTGACATTTCGTCTCCTGACTCTACATGGTTTCACATGCCTGGGATGATCTTCTTCATCACCTCTATTGACTTTCTTTCCTAGTTTCATTAAAGAGTAAGCTCAAATTCCACCTTCTGCAGGAGACCTTTCCAGTCCCCCTCCCTAATATTTTCCTTCTTAGATTTACTCTCATTTACAGCACATATATCTCCTGTGCACATAGTTATTTACATGTTGTCTCCCTAATAAAATGTGAGATACTCGAAGAAACGTTCTGAGGTTTTATTTTTAATTTTCTTTTGTTTTATTGTTACTTCCTTTGTATCACTAACACTAAGCACAGTGCCTGGCACACAATAACTCTTAATAAATGTTTGTTGATTAACAAACTGACATCTGAATTTCACTTTAAAGGATGGGTAGCAATTCAATAGACAAAAAAGGAGGGAGGAGAACACGGCAGGCAGAGGGGTGTACTTTCCTAGGAGACTCCATTCATTTCAGACTCCATACTGATCCTAAGCTGAAAGCCACACTAGTCTGAGACAGGATGATCATACTTTATTTAGGATCCAGGTCTTTTTCCTTCCTACCGCAATTATCCTTCACAGAGATAAAGAAAAATTGGATTCTAAAAGCATACATACAAAAACAGCTATTAAGAAGGGGAAAATCAATGTGTCTTGTTAACCCAGTAATTTTTTTTAAGTGGCTCTGTATGAAATTGTTGCTGCTGTTCATCTTTTGCTATTGCCACTGTGGTAGCTTTATTTATTTATTTTCTTCTCAGTGCTTGTCATTAATGATCCAGTGACACTTGGGCCATCGTTACCATCTAAAAGCAACCAAAAGGGTGTTTAAAAACAAAAGTCCATGACTTAGCAGGGCTATTTGATATCAAAGCCACACAGGCAGGGGTTCAAAAGGGGATGTCCCGGACAGCTGTGAGGCTTCAGACTATGCTTGTCTTGTGTCCAGAGTATTTTTAAAGTAAAGTAAGACTAATGGCATCTGAAACCCAATGCCTCGATTTTATTGAGTCAGCCGAGTGTGAGGCCTAATTCATTATTTTACCATTTCAAGTACATGACTAGACTATGTCCTCCCCCTAACTGATGCAGGGACACAGAATAGAGGTCAATAGCCTGTCTTGTCCTTAATGACGGATTTAACACCTCAAACATATCAGTATCTCTCTAACACCTTGTATTCATTTAATGGCCTGTCTTAAACTTAACTTGGAATTCATTTCAGTTAAAGAAATATATCAATTCACAATTCTCTGACTTAGGGTTAGGACCTCCTCCCCTCTTCACAATTTATTTACAATCATTTCCTCATTGTAGTCCTTTATTTCCCTCTTAAGCCATTTTTGGATATTATATTCCAGCAAAATGTGTTTATCTGAGTCATGTCCCTGTGTTTCCCAGATTCTCTGGGACTACCATATAAATGATGAGATTATGATGGTTAAGGAAAGCTGTGACTTTGACATGCAAATTGGCCAGTAATAAACCTTCCAGGATTTAAGCCACCCTTCACATAAAATAAGAGGTTTTGTATATACAATCTCTAAGGTCTCTTCCAGTTCTGAATCCTATAAAACCTTTACTGAGTGTTTAGTATGAGCATAACACTATTCTTCTGGTCCATGAGAAGAATTTTAAAAAGCATAGAAGCTTTAATCTCTGTCCTGCAGGGTTTTATGATCTTAATGGGAAGACATGTAGTATACATATTGAAAAATTAAGTTGTGATACAAGGTATTATATGATTGAATAACAAATTAGTGGTAAGATAGTAAACTTCATAGGCTTTTAGAAGAGAAAATTTTCTCATCACGGAAGGTTTGATAAAGCTAAGATTTAAATAAGAAGAGAAAAATGGAAAAGGCCATGTAGATGGAAGAATTAATATGAAAAAAAATGAAATAAAACATAGTGAGGAATGAACATGGCACTTTTCAAGAATAAGAAGGAATCCTTTCAATTCCTTCCTTCCTTCTTTCCTTCCTTCCTTCCTTCCTTCCTTCCTTCCTTCCTTCCTTCCTTCCTTCCTTCCTTCCTTC
>NW_027186349.1:5579255-5585945 GCF_028583685.1 Petaurus breviceps papuanus
TTCCTTCCTTCCTTCCTTCCTTCCTTCCTTCCTTCCTTCCTTCCTTCATTCCTTCCTTTCACAAGGAAATGTATAAAATATTCACCAAAGTTTGATTAGTATATACACAGCCACTACAAATTTAAGTCTGAATAGTGGAATTGTGTGAAAGATCAACAGATATTGCCAGGGAGGGAAAAAAGAAAGAGAAGGAGAAGGGGAATGGGAAAGGAAGGGAGGAAAGGAGAAAGAGAAAGAGAGAGGGAAAGAAAGAGAAAGGAAAGGATATAGAAATAAAAGGAGGAATACATTTAACATTGAATGTGTTGTCCTTTGTCTCCTCTCAGGAGATATCAATATATGAAATGTGACTTATATAAGGACTTCTTACTATGACTATTTTCTTAATCTGTTGTCAAAGACAACTTTGTTAGATGTTACAGAAATGATTCTCTCTTATGGGAACCTTAGTTATCTATTGCTATTCTTGATGAAGGCTTACAGAAAGATGTGGGGGAGAAATTAAAGAAATACAGGTGAGCTGGAAGTTCAATAAACCAGGAATAGAGAAAATATTTTATATGTTTAAGATGAAGATACTGAGGAAGGGATATAGAGAGATTTAGTTATATTGTGTCTGACAGTACTATGAAGGAAATAAATACTGGCTAAAGGGCATGAAAACATTCACATCATAAATGAAGTCCTTAAAAATTCAATTATATTTAAGAGTTGATCTTGTATATTTTCAGGGACAACTTCCATCTTTGTTGAGTGAAGGAAAAAAAAAGTTTTCGAAGGGGAGGTGTGAAATGCATTGCTGGACTGAGGAATAGCTCCTACAAATGCAGAGAGGTAAAAAAAAAAATAGATCTCCTAGATCCCAATTAATGCAACGACAACGACAAAAAAAAGACAATTGAGTGAAGAGGTTGAATGTAATTGGATTTGCACCGTTCAAAGTTGTCATTATGTAAAATATGGTAATTAGTACAATCACCTTAAGGTTTCATTATTTGCACTTATTAGGACCTAATTTTTATAAATTTGGAGCATGGCTGGTAGTCCAGTTTGAATGAAACATCAAGTTCATGAAGGGGATTAGTAGGAAATAAGATGAGAAAGGCCCAAGGTACCAGGTTTTAGAAGGTTTAACAAAGGAGTTTGCATTTTATCCTATAGAAATTGGGATGCTACTTTTTTTTCTACTTTTGTTTAAAAAAAGTTGCATTCAAACTTGTGTCTTGAGAAAATTATTTTGGCAGTAGATAGATTCAGAAAGAAGGATGATAATAGCAGAGAGGCCAATTTGGAGGTTATCACAGTGTGGTTAAGTAGACACATCCAAGAGCTGGTTTCCCTACTTTATTATTTGTTCTTCTTATGCTCAGTATCCTGAATTGAGACTTTGGAGGCCTAAATTTTATGTCTAATCCTGTCAATAACTGTAAGGATATATTCAAACTTGAATCTTGAGAAAATTATATATATATATATATATATGTGTGTGTGTGTGTATTTTACACACATAGTATGTATATATATATGTATATGTGTATATATATGTATATATATATATATAGGGTGTGTGTATGTATACGTATGTGTGTGTGCACTAGACATTTTCTCTTCTCCTTTCTCTAGTTAAATTCCTTGAAAAATCTACCTACATGCCTCTACTCTTATCCTATACTCTCTTACATTTAATTTCTTAACATTTTCAGTCTGGCTTCTGACTCCATAATTAAATTAATACAGATCTTTTCAAAGTTACCAGTGATGGCTTCATTGATAAACCTAAAGCATTTTTTTCCCTTGATCTTCATCCTCCTTGACACTTTCTATCACCTTCTTTTCCTTCGTGCTTCCTTCCTTCTTGGTTTCCATGGCAGTACTCTAACCTGGCTCTCCTCTTATCCATCAAACCTTTCCTTCTCTGTCTTCCTTGCTGGATATTTTTTTTTAATTTTTACTTTTTTTGCTTTTTGTAGGGGGGAGGTAGGATAATTGGGGTTAAGTGACTTGCCCAAGGTCACACAGCTAGTAAGTGTTACACGGCTAGTAAGTGTTAAGTGTCTGAGGCCAGATTTGAACTCATGTCCTCCTGACTTCAGGGCCTCTATTCACTGCACCACCTGGCTGCCCCCCTTGCTAGATCTTTAACCTTGTCATATCTACTACTGGAGAATTAGTAGTTTTTTGTTCTGGGCCTTTATTCTTCTATATAACTTTGCTTTATAAGATTATTAGCTCCCATAGATTCAAATATAATCTTCATGCATATGAGTCTCAAATATATGTATCCAGTCCAAACTTCTCTGTTGATCTCTGGTCATGTCTCCAATTGCCTTTTGGACATCTCAAATGTTCTGCTGACATCTTAACCTTAGCAAGTCCAAACCTGAATTCCTTATCTTTTCCTCAAACCCTCCCCTTTTCCTAAATTTCCTTTCACTTTTGAGGGTACCATCCTTGCTTGTTCACTTGGTTTCAAAACCAAGGTATTATCCTCGACTGCTCACCCTCTCTTATCCCCTATATTCAATCTGTTGTCAAGGACTGCCGATTTTACCTTTATTACATTTCTCACAAATGTACCTTCTCTCCTCTGCAGCTGCCATCATCTTGGTTCAGGCACTTATCACTTGCACTATTGGAAGAGTATATTGATTGATCTGCCTGCCACAAGTCTCTTCCCACTTTAATCAATTTTACAATTAGCTTTCTCAGTCCCCTTTAATGCTAGTGCCTTTGCTAATAATCTTCAATTTATCATGTATATAGTTTGTTTTTATATAGTTATTTGTGTGTTATATCCCCCAGTAGACTGTGAGTTCTTTGACAGATTGTTTTGAGAGAAAGGATTGTTCTTTGCCTTTCTTTATATCTCTAGTACTTACAATAGTTCCTGGGATATAGTAGGTGCTTAATAAATGCCTGATGACTGACCGACTGACTGTCTGGTCTGGCCCTGATAATAGACTAGATCTACCTACATTACACATAGTGATACAACGGCTAATTATGTCAGCAACTGAGACTCTTTTCCTTTTTTAAGATGGTCCCTTTCCTTTTTGTCTGCATATTAGATTATAGCACTGATAGTTAGTTATAAATATCAGTTTGCACTTATTTTATATTTTAAGGGACCTTTTTGTGAGTTTTCATGGTCATCTTTCTTTTAAAAAATTGTTGTATAATCGAAGTATAATTAAGCAACCATAGCCAGAAATATTTAAACCTATGCTACTTTCTAATTTTAAGTAAGACCGATTGAAAACACAAATATTATTTGTATAACCTGGGATTATCTAAGAATACTCAGACTGTCTAATGTGGAGGCAACATGAGAGGCCTCTTCAGGAATGCAGCAGTCAATAAAAAGAAGACTCACTCACCTGTGTGATGGGGGATACAGAGGTCTCCATGTTAGAAAATCTGGGCATGCTCCAACGGTCTCCTGGGGCACCTCTATTTTCAGCAGTCTGAATATACAGACAAACCTTTCAAGGCTAGGGTATTGGGTATTACTGACCTATTTTAAAGCCTTTCCTAACATTGTGGTACTCCTCACTTTTGCATTGTGTAATTCATTACACATTGGAATGTGTTCAGACCTTTGAGGAGACAGTTTTCCACATGTAGGATGCTAGGGAACTAATTTTAGGAAAACATTATGAAATAAAAGGAAAGCACCTTAGATAATGATAATAAAAACTATAACAGCTAGCATTTATGTAGTGTCTACAATGTGTCAGGCACTGTGCTGAGAGATTTACAAATATTATTTCATTTGATCCTCACAACAACCCTGGGGGTAGGTACTATTATTATCTCCATTTTACAGAAGAGAAAATGAAGACAAAGTTGTGATTTGTCCAGTTATACAACTAGTAGGTATCTAGCCCTTGGAAAGATTTTTGAGTGTGTGCAGACATTCTGTAATTGGTTCTTCTCAGCTAACCAAATTTTGAAGAGGAGGCTTTTTCATTATATGCAGACATATTCATATTCCCTTCAGTCATGGTATCTTGGCCTCCTTAGTCTTAAGGGAGGCTCAGTCATGGTGGCTAGGTAGCAGAGTGAGTAAAGGGCCGGTCCCAGAGTCAGGAGGACCTGAGTTTGGATCCAGCCTCAGACATTTAACACACACACACACACACACACACACACACACTAGCCGTGTAACCTTGGACAAGTTACTTAACCCCAATTGCTGTCCAAAAGGCAAAAAAAACAAAAAAATAAGGGGAGCCTCAGTGACCAATGAAAGGTCGGTACAATATAATAAATCCAAAACTTCCAGAGGGCTCTTTTACACACTACAGCTCAAAAATCTGGGCTTCACAACCAGTACAAACTGTTGTTGCCAAATATGACTTGACTGCTACTAACTAGGTTCATGACAAATAGGGGAACATAGGACTTGAACCAAAGTCATAGCATGGTATCTGAGTATCTGAGAACCTTGAGGGGAATAGATATAAAAGGCCAAGACCTGAAAGAGCAGTACTAGCGCAATCATCACTACAGATGAATCCATTGTAATAATGGTAATTAATAATATAATAATTTTGCTGCGTGCATCTTGGTACCTAAGCCTGTACTCACGAATCCAAGGATACTCAGGTAAAGGAAGTAACAGAGTAGAGTGCAGTCCTTGCAAAGATCAATGGACACAAAGTGTTGCTAATCTGACTTAAGTTCTCGGCTCCAAGGCTACATGTTGTAATGATAACCAAACTGGCATACCCAGGATGGATGCTAAAACAGTTTCTTAGATCTCCTTTACTGGAAAAAGAACTGTCTAAGGGGCCTAGAATCTTTTTTATTTAATTACATTCACAGATTCAGGGGAAAAGTCAGCACCCTGAACTTCAGAGAAAATAGAGAAGAAATACAAGCAGAGAAATAAAGACCAACAGATGGGGCTCTGATTACCTGAATCATAACAGTATTACTATGTACTTTACATTCTTCCCTGGATCAAGAAAGCCTTTACATCTAAGCAGTTGGAGAGCTCTGAACATATGACCATTCAGAATCTCAACCAGGGAATAACAAGACCATTCTCATAAGTGAGCCCCCAAAGCAAAATACCAATTCATAGTATGTATGCATGTGTGTGTATATGTGTGTGTGTGTATATGTATATGTATGTGTGTATGTATGTATGTGTTATGGGAATGGGAATCTAAATCTTCCCTTCCCCTAGGCTCTTTGATAGGCTTAAGTCACTCTGAGATTCTTCCCAGATTTGAAAATATACTCTGCCCCCTAATAGTCTGACTGTGGTCACCTGGAGCCTGTGGTGGGAGGCTTGTTTTTCAAGAATGCCTACACCTTGGTGCTTTGTGATTGGGCAGTGAGTCAAGAGGATTGTGACATTCTCTGAGCCAGGAGAAATCTGTATAAACCCTGATGTGAGATTTTGTTTTGGGGTTTACTTTGAGAAGATTCATACGATTTGACCAGATGAGACTCTGGGCAGCCGTTGAGTCCCCCTGGCTTTGAAAACCCAGATGTTGGTGCTGCCCTCTCTGGTAACTGTCTAGATATGGATGTAATGGTCAGACAGTTGGAAGCCTGTCTGATGATCTGATTCTCTGTCTGCTTGTAACTTGTTTGTATTCTCTGAAGTTCAGGGTGCTGAACTTTTTCCTCTGAATTAGGTAAATGACATATGTTTGATTAAAGCAAGATCGTCAACCCATTTTGAGTTGCTTTCCTTTAGAAAAGCAGATCTAAGAACCTGTATGGCAGCCACCCTGGGTATGCTGAGGTGCTTGCTGCTACAGTATGTATGTATGTATGTATGTATGTATGTGTGTATACACATACCTATATGTATGTGTATATATACATATATGTATGTATTGTGTATATATACATATATATACTTCTCAGAACCAGAAGGTATCACAACTCTTGTGACTCAATCAATGCCTTTTAGAAATTAGTAAAATATGTGAAAGCCTTCCAACAAGCAAGTCTCCCCTAAGCAAGCTTCCCTTCAAGAGCTTCATGTAAGACTTATCAATGGGTGGGGAAGAATCTATATCCCATTAACAATACACAGGTACAGAAATATCTATAATGATAACACTTAGTATTTCTGATTACATCTGATATGTCCTAAGGGATGTAAGTTTGAACTATGACTATGTTCAGGGTAGAAAGTTAGAATTAGTCCATAGACCCAAAGGTCACCAGATCACAAGTGAACAAAGGAAAGCCAAGATCCTCATGTTCTCCCAATTACCTTACTAACCTTAAGATTCTAGGTCAGTATGTATCAACGGGAATGAAGTAATAAAAATAAGATATATAAGCAATATTTTTATCAATTTAAAGCATAAAAAGAGCCCCAAATTTCCTGTACATATTCAATGAAAAAAACATTCTTCCTGTGTGAGGTAGCAAGGAATCTTGAGAAAGGTTCTGGCTTGATGTCAGGATTGTGTTTGGATAAATTGGCTCCAGAACTTATTAATTGTATGTCATGGGGCAGGACATTGAAACTCCATTTCTTTATCTTTTCAATGGAGAGGAAAATACAAGGATGGTGTCTTCTCAAGCACTATGTAAATGTTTATGTATTATAATGGCGAGTATTTTTATTGTGGTCTTAAGAAATTAAGCTAATCTTCAGGCCTTGAGCTGAAAGAAAGAGAGAAAGAGAGAGAGAGAGAGACAGAGACAGAGACAGAG
>NW_027186349.1:5586345-5665497 GCF_028583685.1 Petaurus breviceps papuanus
AGAGAGAGAGAGAGAGAGAGAGAGAGAGAGAGAGAGAGAGAAAGAAAGAGAGAAAGAAAAAAGAAAGAAAACCCTACTTCTAGACATTGTGTTAGATATAATCTATGTATCTTCATACAGTCTTTTTAACTTGACCTACACATGATTGAGGCCAGGCAGTCTGATGTCTGTAGGTAGGTTAGGAGCCTGCTGGTGACTAGTGATGTGGAGGAGCTAAGTAATTCCCCCACTCAGCAATGACACTTACCTGCTTAGGGGGGGTGGAAAAGGTAATGCAAGTACCGATATGACAGGGAGTGAGGTTCCTGATATGTATAGTAATAAAATCAATATTCACAAACATTTGCACAGCTGTTTTAAAAATCAGCTTCACTAGTATACAATAGGGGAGGTAAGACTAAAAGACAGTTTATTAAAAAAAAAGATATGAAGGTTTTAGTGGACTCAACTCATTCAAATATGGGCTGCTTTAAGAGAGAGAGTGTCTAGGATTAGAGAGGTTATTATCTTTCATTTCACTTACCACCACATCTAAAGTATGGTATTCAGTTGTGTTATTTTGATCATCAATCAGCTCTGTCCCTTATCCCCTGTGGGAAGAACTGGGGGAAAAGGTAAATATTCAAAGAGGCTAAATTTAAACGATGTCAGGAGACAATTCCCTAATACTGATTCAAAGGAAGATGAATGATTTGGATGGGGGGGGGGGAAGGACCTCTTCATTGGAGGTCTCCAATGAAGGGAAGGATTACCACATTCCTAGTGTGTTAAAGGGAAGATGCATTTTATCATACAGCTTCTGAGATCATTTCAAGCTTTCAGATTCTTTTATTCTGTGATTAACTGACTGAATGACCTTGACAAACCACTTAGCCTATCTAAGACATAGTTTCTTTGTTTACAAAATGAGAAGGCTGGACTATCTAACGTCCATTTGGCTCCAACATTCTATATTCTCTGATCAAACTTCCCAAGAGACCTCATTAGCCAACCCCACCCCCAGTTCTATAGCTGCAGTGCTTGCATATAACTGGTGGTATAAAAAAGGAGGGAGACTTATGGAGGCTAATATCTTCTTTAATGAATTCATAAGAGGTCCCCAATGAGCTCTCCTGAAACCAAAGTGGAGAATCAGTCTTGTTATATGTGTGGTTTTTGCCAAATATCGATGGGAATGGGGAAAGAAAATTGCCCTGTGTTGTTCATGAGATGTGAACCAGAAAGGTAGTTGTAATGCCTGGATGAATATACAGCCCAATGGAGGAAAGGAGTGAGAGATAATCAAAGCTATTCCAGGGACCAAATCCACTAAAATTGCCTAGTTGAGGGGAAGGTAAAGATAAATCATTGACAAGGGACATAGAAGGTTTGGACAAATAAAATGCTATCACTGGGAATTGCTTATTATTCATACATATACACCTTTCTATCTTTATGAAATAAATCTATCTGCCTATCTATCTATCTATCTATCTATCTACCTATCTATCTATCATCTGGCTGTCTGGCTGTCTGTCCATCCATGCATCCATCTGTCTACCTATCCATCCATCCGTCTATACACACATTTAAGAAAACAATACAATAACATAATGACGCCAAAGTCATATATAGGAATATATGTGAGTGTGTTTTAATTAATTATATTATATATATTTAATTAATTATAATATTATATATACATATATAAATGTAATATCTACTAAAAGCTCTTTCATTAAGGAGGTTATGGTATTAAGTTTCATGTGTTTGAGATTTAATAAGAAGTTAAAAAAACAATGACCCTATATAGATGACTCCCTAGCACTTCTAATGTTTGAAAAGCTAGATAAACACAGGAAATTAGCCACACAAAACAGAGGACGGTAATAATTAAATGAATAGCAGATGTCATGATCAGAGAGTGATATATGGAAGCAATAACCTAAATCCAATGACAAACACTTCACCAATGAATAAATAATGCATGGAAATGTGTAGTTCACATAATCCTCCACTAGAGCTCAGTATGAGAGGTTGCAGATCAATGAACTTTTTTTTTTTAAGTTTGATGTCTTTTTGGAAGGGATAATAAGTATGCTTAACAAATATCATGATATACTTTAAATCAGCTCCCATATAAAGTAAATAGTTGCTGTCAAGTTCCTTAATATAAGAAGAGATATAAATAATATTGCTAAATATATGGAGGCCAGGAACATTGAGTGTATGCAAAAATGCTTTTGTCTTTAGTCACAAAAGTCATAAAATGGGGAGGGTGAGGTGTAAATGATGGTCTCTAAGGCACTGTCCACTTCTAAATCTATGACCCTATGAACCTATGTGGCAGTGAAGCTCAGTAGATGATGATAAGACCAGCCTTGTCAAGGGAGGAGAAAGAGGGAGAGTAATAGCAAGGAGAATTAAATCCCTAGATAAACCCTGAACCTAATTTCAGCCTGATGCGTATTGAAAGCAGGCAGTTATCAATGTAGCATAATTTATTGAATAGTTAAAACTTTTCTTACCAACATTTTTCCCTCACCAACTTGCCACAGTTGGTGGCAATTCCCTTTTTAGATTCTGAAACTCCATTTTTAGATTCTTATAAAAGAGGAGAGGTGCTAAGTGTAAAGGACCTTAATCAGGGAGCCCCTTATCAATTTTATGAGCATATGGGACTCTTTGTGTTCAGTACCTTCCTCGAACTCTCCTCCCCCCAAACACCAGGATATTGACATACAAAGAGGCATTTTGCTAAGAGGCCAATTGTCAACTCTTAATTGATTTACTGGAAGTCAGGATGCCCCTAAATAATTGGATAGCTATGATTCATGAGAGTGAATGAGATTTAGGAGGAAAGATTTTTGTTACAATAGCTACCTATTTATTTTAGCATATAAAGGAGAGTCACACACAGCTCTTCTTTTTTTGCTTTTTATTTTTTGTCTATTGCAAAAGCAGTTGAACAGACCTAATGTTCTTGAGATTTGGAGGCAGCATGCACAGTTTCTTTCGCTTTAGGTGGAGAAATACATGGGAGATAAACGTGCTCACCAGTAACTTTGTTGTTTTTGTCTAAATTACATACTGATTTTTTTAAAGAAAATGTTTTATTGATGCTTTGAAAAAAACCTATCATATTCAGTTCTAAATATGCCCCTCTTCCCTCCACTTTCAATCACGTCCTCAATTGTAAAATGGTTTTTAAAATATGTTATAACCTAAGAATCCCATGGACTACATTTGATAGTGTATCCATCATTCCACATCCATAGGCACCAAGCTATCCATAAAAAGGACTGAGGTTTCTGAGCACAAATTAGGCACTATAAGCTTGAGAATGGACATTCCTAACCCATGAGACTACAGTAACTGGAGTATTGATAGGCCTCTTAAAGAAGCACAGGGCAGAAGCAAATATGTGCTTTTCCATATGTTCTGGGATGGTGGATCTTGGCCAATGTTGCTTTCCTTCAACTTTCTGTGCAGATGAGAAGAAATGTCAATCTTCTAGGCATAAACCCAGAATCTAGACTTCTAGCTAGAGAGAGGCATTTCCTAGGAATAATCAACTTTACCAAGTGACTGGTTGGTGATCCTGGGTCCTAGAGTTTTCAAATTTCAAAATCAGAAACCTGACTTTTTTTTTTCATTTTTGAAGGGGGGAAGGCAGGGCAAGTGTCTGAGGTCACATTGGAATTCAGGTTCTCCTGGCTCTAGGGCCAGTGCTCTATTCACTGCTCCACCTAGGTGCCCCCGGAAACCGGATGTTTTTAGAAAGACATTTTCCTCTTTTCTTGAACAGCATGGAGTAAGAAGGCAATTACTCATATGACCCTGGGACTAGAGGAATATCAAAGGTAACCCATCACTTGGGGAAGCAATGGAACTGTACTTTATCATCCTCTCTCTTTCAGTAAGTGATTCAGTGTAAATCTAATGGGAAAGAATTTTGTTCATTCAGCGTTTCTTCCTATCATGAATTTATGAGTCATTTTAAGTGCTTTATTTGTTTTCTACATCCATTTATAGGATTCTGTGATTTCTTTTCATCTTCTGCATTTTCTAGGTTGTTATATCGCAAGCATTTGTTACCTTGAGTTCTCATGTAGGTTCGGGGAATCAGGGAATTCTTCTACCCACATTATGGAAACTATTATTTTGGATATTTCCTGTAGTAAGTACAGGAGGGAATATATTGGCTCAAAAAGAGAAAATGACTCTTGTCATGCCTCTTTCCCATTCGAAAGACTTTGTGGGGCATAAGGTCATATGTTACATGTTAGAACAGGGAAAGGCAAAAAATCAATATTAAAAGGAATCGAGGGGCAGCTAGGTGGCACAGTGAATAGAGAACTGGCCATGGAGTCGGGAGGAACTGAGTTCAAATCCAGCCTCAGACATTTGACACTTAGCTAACCATGTGACCTTGTGCAAGTCACTTAATCCAGATTGCCCTACCTTCCCCCCCTCCAAAAAAGCAAAAAATAAAAATAAAAAAAGAATTGAGAGTGATCTCTCACTCTTCTTTATATGGTACCAAAAAAGGATGACACCTGTCTCCTTACTCCCATAATTTTTTTTCTTGACCAATATTTCAAGGGTACTCCCAGTCATTAGGTTTTTGTCACTTTTCCTTGTAGCAAGGTACCAGGGTGCAAGTTCATACTTGTAGGGTAAGACACTCCTTATTACAAACGAAGGCTCTAGCCCTGTAAGTTCCTAACAGTTATCAGGTGCTCATCAAATTGATTTCCTAATCAACTTCTTCCCTTATAATTCCCCTAATCATCTTTGCCTTTATACTCTTACATATGTACAAAATGTCAGAGGTAGAATGAAATTTAGAGGTCAGTAATCCAAACCTCTCATTTTCTAAATAAATAAATTCAGAACCACAGCAATAAAAGCTTGGCTCAGCATTACAGAGCTAATTAGAAGCAGATTCCCAAGACTGGAACTCAGATCTCCTGACTGCCTGTTAAATGTCTTTTCCACTAAATCATAATGATCCATTTTTTCTTCAGAAGTATACAATTAAAATGCAAATATTTAAAAGATGTTTTTATACCTGAGTGGAGGAGCACATTAACAAATTATTCATTCAAAATACGTTCTCTCATCAAAGGGAAATTAAGTGTCTGTTATGAGCAATCTGACAACAGATGGGCAGCCTAACTGCTACATTGTTTTCCCCCTGGTTCACAAAGAAATTACTAAAGGAAGGCCTCCAGCAGGCTAAGAAGAACCTCTATGGGAGGTTAATGTAAGGCAGTCCAAAGAGCTCCAGGTTCCTAATCAGAAAGCATGGGTTCATATTTCACCTCTGTTACTGCTTATCTTTGTCCTTAGTCAAGGTAAATAACCTCATTTATAAAAAGAAGGGATGAGGCAAGATATTATCTAAGGTCTTTTCCACCTCTAAAAAAGCTTTTGATTTGGGGAGAAACATGACAAGAGTTAGATTACTCTGAAAAAAATGTTACCCATCTGATCCAGGATCAAAGCTTTGAGTTTATAGGGACCATGTTTAATCTTGGGCCTTCTTATACACAGATCTGCTCTTCGTGATATACTGACCCAGCGTTTCCTCTTGGAGCACCAGAATATAGTTGTCTAGGCCTTTAGAGAAAAGATAAAATGGCTCTTGGCTCCTATGTAAGCACTCAGGCTAACAGTACATCAAATTCAGTATGAGATTTATTTTACTTGACAGATAATAAAGAAAAAAACATAAAGGACTTTCAGACTATAAACAGACAAGATAAAGCTCATTCTCTCCAGTGAGCCTCATTTCCCCCAAGCACCTATATAGTCCTCCAGACTAAGAGCACTACCCTAAGGTTAAAAACCTCCTTCTCCTTCCTCCTCCCCAAAGGTGGAAAACCTGAGGGTCTGCATGGAAGACATATCGCAAGGAGGCTCTAATTATACACCAAAGGGGATGTGATCAACAATCTGAGGGTACTCAAGACAGGTCAGATTAATGGACAGTCATGGGATTTGTATCCCATACAATTATATCTACTTCTCATTCCCCAATACTCCCCCATCCATATCTGCTGAGCAAACTCCCAGCCTTCCGCATTCTGAGCCAAGTATCAGTTCCTTAGAGTAGTTATAATCTAGTCACTATGCAAAGCAGCTGAGCAGGTGTCATTAGGAAAACTAAACCATCCTTTACCCCCTAGATCACCATATGATTCTGAGAATAAGAGCCCAACCATATCTCTTTTCATTTGAGTGGGAAAAAAGAATCACCGGAGACCAACAGGTTTGGATGGATTATGACCTAGATTATAGATATTACTATATTATTATCATTTTCCAAATTTCCCTGTTATTGTTAAGAGTATTCTGCAATCCTTCTAGTCCCCCGGTTCTCATTATTATCTCCGGCTCTTCATTTTACCTCATCAGAGATCTATATATCTCGTCATTTGTCCATTTTTTTTTGGTTACATGTTTCATGTAACATCTGCCTTCAACGTTTTTCTCACACTGTCACCACCCTAGTTCAAGACCTTATCACTTGCCTAGAGTATATCCTATCAACTGGTCTCACTGTCCTAGGTCTGTGCCAATTCCAACCCATCTTCCCTATAGGTACCAAATTGAGTTTACTAAAGTGTAAAATTAACCCAGCTACTCCCATACTCATAAAACACTAGTAGCTTTCTGTTTGCTCTAGCATCAACTTTATATCACCTTTATCTCATTGTTTTTTTTAATTCTCTTTTTGTGATTTTTAATATTCATGTACAAGTGCATAAAATTATTACAGTAATACTTAAATAATTAATGAATATATAAATAAGTTGTAGAAAGGATCCACAGTAATAAAACTAATTTTAACAGACATTTATATACAAATGCAAATGGTATGAGTAACAAATAAGCTGAATTAGAAGTTCATAATGTAATGATGCAAATCTGATCTCATATACATCACTGAAACTTGGATGGATGAGACCTAAGCAATATAATATGACTCAGAAGAGTGTATCTTATTCTTTAAAAGGAACAGAATAGATAAATGGGAAGGTTTATAGTAGCACTGCTTATTAAGAAGATTCTGTCATATGACGAAATTAAGGAATTAAGAGAGAGAAGCATGGAGAAGCACATTTGAGTTAAAATCCAGGGAGGTTGAATCAGAAAAAATGTTGTCATTGGAGTGAGAACTCCAATTATTATAGAGTGGAGTATGCTAGAAGCAGCTGGAATGGGTTGTTAAGAATTAATTGTTAAATTTTCAGAGTGAGCATTTTCACTTTGAAAATCAGCAAATGCTGCAAATCAGCACTTGATTGGTTTTTAGTTCATCACATAGATTTAGTAAAGTTCAATTCAATTGAACAAACATTTATTAAGCACTGACTATATTCTAGACACTGTGCTAAGCACTGAGGATACAATGAAGGATAAAAAAGATAGTCCCTGCTTTTAAGGAGTCTACAAGCTAATGAGGGGAGACAACACAGAAGATGACATTGTTAAGGGGGCAAAAGAAGGAGTATGCAGGGGGTTTGTTCCATGAAGTTGAGAGCAAGTAACTGTAGATTGAAAATATAGTGAGCAAAGATACAAAGAGATGGAGAAAATATTAATGATGTAAGTTAAACTTAAATATGTTTTGTGCATACAGCTTTTCCCCCAGAGAGCTGGTTGGTAAGCATTTTTAAAAATTAATTCAAATTTATTTTCATTTTCAGATTCTGTCCCTTCTGCCACCCCCTTTCCAGTTGATTTAGAAAATGAGAAATACACAACCCATTACTAATATGAAGTCATGCAAAATATATTTCTACATTAATCATGTTCTGAAGAAAAAAGAAAAAAAATGAAAAAATAAAAAAGAGAATAAGATAATGCTTCAATATGCACTCTGAGTCCATTGGTTCTCTACCTGGAGCTGGATAGCATGTTTAATCATTTGTCTTTTGAACTGTTTTTGATCATTGTGTTGATCAGAGTTATTAAGTTTTTACAATTGATTTTCTGAAAAATATTCCTTACTGTGTAAATTGTTCTCCTGATTCTGGTCACTTGACTTTGCATCAGTTTATGTAAGTCTTCCTAGGTTTTTCTAAAATCACATACTTCAATATTTCTTATAGCATGATAGTATTCACATTCACATACATGCTCAGCAATTACCAATTGATTGGCATTCCCTTTATTTGTAATTTCCTTCCACCATGAAAAGAGTTGCTATGAATATTTTCCTACTTATGAGATCTTTTCTTTTTTCATTTGACTTCTTTTTGATTTAGACCTATTAGCAGCATAGATGGATCAAAGGGTATGTAGAGCTTTAATGGCTTCTGAAGCACAGTTCCAAATTGCTTTCCAGAATGGAAGGATTAGTTCACAACACTACTGATAGTGACTTAGTGCAACATTTTTTTCCCCATAAAAAAGTTTTATCATTTTCCTTATCCTTCATCTTTGCCAATCTCATGAATGTGAGGTGGTACCTCAGAGCTATTTTAATTTGCATTTACCTAATTATTAGTGATTTAGTGCATTTTATAAGACTATTGATAACTTTGATTTGAAAACTCCCTGTATATATACTGTGACCATCATTTGGAGAATGGTTCTTATCTTTATAAAGCTTATTCAAGTCCCAATGAGAATTTTATTAGAGAAATTTGCTGCAAAGATATTTTCCCCAGTTTCCTGCCTTTCTGCTAAGTTTAGCTTCATTGTTTTTGACAAAAACTTAAATTTTATATAATCAAAATTATCCATTTTCCTCCATGAACTTCTCTATGTCTTGTTTAGTCATTTATTCTTCACTTTTCTATAGATTTGATAGGAATTTCTTCTAAGCCCCCCTCATTTGTTATGATACTGACCTTAATGTCAAAATCATGTCCCAATTTTGAGCTTGTCTTTGTATATGGTGTGAGATGGTGATCTGTACCTAGTCTCTATTAGAATATATTTTATATTTTTTTCTAGTAGTTTTTATAAAATTTTCTTTTCTCAGTTGCTGGTATCTTAAGTTTTATCAAATACTAGGTTATTGTGCTCTTTTGTTTCTGAATATCATGTGCCTGTTCTATCCCACTGATCAACCATTCTATTTCTATCCAGTAACAAGTTGTTTCGATGATTACAGTTTTGGATTAGAGTTTGAGATTTGGTTCTGTTAGGCCCCCATCTTTCTCATTTCAAAACAACAACAAAAAATACATTCTCTTAATATGCTTTATGTTTTGTTCCTCTAAAGGAATTGTATTATTTTTTTAGCTCTATAAAACAATTATTTGATAGTTCAATTATGGCATTGAATAAGCAAATTAATTTTGAAAGCATGTGATTTTTATTATATTGACTGTGCCTACCCATGGGCAATTAATACTCTTTCAATTATTACATCTCTACTTTCATGTTTAATGTTTTGTGATTCTGTTCATAGTGCCTGTGAATTTTTGGCAGGTAGATTCATAAGTATTCTATAGTGTCTTTCATTATTTTAAATATGATATTTCTTTCTACATCTTGCTGTTAGGTTTTATTGATAATATATAGAAATGTTGATGATTTAACTGTTTATTCTATGTCCTACAACTTTCCTGAATTTATGAGTTGATTTTAACTACTTTTTTTTTTAATTTGACTCTCTAAGGTTCTCATTTTAGTACAATATTTAATAATATTGGTGTTAATGGACATCTGTGCTTCTCCCTTGATTTTATTGAAAAGACTTCTAGTTGATCTTCATTACAAGTCATGCTTGTTCTTTGTTTTAGATAAATACTTTTCATTTTAAGAAAACATCTATCTATTCCTCTGCTCTTTAGTATTTTTAATAGCAGTGGGCTTTGCATTTTGTCAAAAGCATTATCTGAATCTATTGAAATAATCATATGAGTCTTATTGTTTTTTGTCATTGATATGGTCAATTATACTAATTTTTTTCCAAATATTGAATGAGTTTTACGTCCCTGGCAAAAATCTTGCCTGGTCACTAGGTATGATCTGTGTGACATATTGTTAAAATGTTCTTAGTATATTATTTAAAATTTTTTCATCAATACTAATTACCAAATTGTTCTCTCTCTTTCTTCCCCATGGTTTAGATAGTGAGACAATAGAAGAAGAAATAGAAGAAATTGGGTAGTATTACTTCTTTTGTTGTCGTTGTTGTTTTTTAATCATTTCATTCATGTTTGACTCTTTGTGACCTTGCTAGGTTTTTCTTAGTAAAGATACTGGAATGGTTTGTCATTCCTCCTCCAGCTCATTTTACTGATTAGGAAAATGAGGCAAATAGAGTTAAGTGACTTGCTCAGGGTCATACAGCAAGTAAGTGTCTGAGGACAAATTTGAATTCAGTTTTTCCTATTTCCAGGCGTGGTATTCTATCTACTGTGCCATCTAGCTACCCTATTTCTTTACCTATTTTTAAAACAAATTTATGTAGTATTGAAAATGATTGTTCTATAAATGTTAGATAGACTTTGTTTCTGAATCGATTTGGTCACTTTTTTGTTATGAGCTCATTTATGGTTTATTCAGTTTCTTTTGCTAAAATTGTATTATTTAAGTATATCTATTTCCTCTTCTGTTAACCTTGGCAATTTATATTTCTGTAACTATTCATCAATTACACTCAGATTATCAGTTTTATATGCACATAGTTGGGCCAAATAGCTACTAATAATTGGTTTTATTTCATTTTCAGTGGTTGTGAAGTTATCCTTTTTATGGTTACTGATATGAGTAATTTAGATTGAATAAAAAGAATAATCTTTCTTCTTTAAAATCAGATTTTTGACTGGATTATCTATTTTTGTTGTTGTTTTAAAACATGTCCTAGTTTTACTTACTCATTTAATGATTATTTTGCTTTTAATTTAAAAAAATATTTTATTTTATTTTTAGGGTTTCTATTTTTAGTGTTTAATTGAGGGTTTTTAATTTGCTGTTTTCTAGATTTTTTTTTGGTGTATGCACAATTCATTGCTATGTTTTTTCTCTCTTCTTGATATAAATAGTGAGAGATATAAACTTTTCCCTAAGCAGTATTTTGTCTGTATCTCACAAATTTTTGTATGTTGTCTTTTTGTTATCATTAAATATTATTAAATTATTATTTCTTTGATTTGTTCTTTGATGTACTCATTTTTTAATGTTTAGACTAGTTTCTAATTTATTTCTAATCTATTCTTCAAGGCTTTTTACTGAATTTAAATTTTATTACATTGTAGTCAGAAAAATACAATAGGCTTCATTTTTGAGAGTTTTCTATACCCCAAAACATGCTCAATTTTTGTGAAGTTGGCATACACAACTGAATATAGGTATATTCCTTTCTATTTCCATTCAATATTCTGTGGAGGTATATTATATCTAACTTTTAAAAAATCTTATTCATTTCCTTAAATTCTTTCTTGCTTATTTTATTCCTATATTTGTCTGGATTTGAATGGAGTAAATTGAACCCAGCAATATCACATCTAGGTCTGTATCCCAAAGAGATTATACAAATGGGAAAAGGACCCGCATGTACAAAAATATTTGTAACAACTTTTTTTGTGGTGATTAAGAATTGGAAATTGAAGAGATGCTCATCAATTGGGGAATGGCTGAACTAAGATGTGTATATGAATGTAATGGAATACTATTGTGCTAAAATTTGGAAGAACTTGAATGAACTGATGCTGAGAAGAACTAGGAGAACATTATACAAAGTAACAGCTACAATGTGTAACAACTAACTTTAATAGGCTTATCCATTCTTAGCAATGCAAGAATCTAAGATAACTCCAAAGGACTCATGATGGAAAATGCTGTCTGCATCCACAAAAAAGAAGTGTGGAATCTGAATGCCAATTGAAGCATACTGTTTGCTCTCTTTTTCTTTTTTTTTGTTTTGTTTTGTTCCTTCTTTCCTGTGGTTTCTCTCATTGCTTCTAATTCTTCTTTGTAAGAATTAGAAACTAATGACTAATGTGAAAATAGGGTCAATATGAATGTCTATGTAGAAACTTTGTCAAATTACACACTGTCTTGGGGTAGAGGGAGGGGAGAGATGGGGAGAAAATTTTGAACTCAAAATTTTATGGAATTGAAAGTTGAAAACTAAAAATAAATATTTTTAATGAAAAGAGTAAATTGAGAGTTTTCCTACTATTGTAGTTTTATTTTCTATTTCCTCCTGTAAATTATTTAACTTTTCCTTCAAGAATGTAGGTGCTATGCAATTTGCAGCATATACATCTACTATATTAGTTCATTGTCTTTGTTACCTTTTAGCAAAACAATTCCCCTGATTATCTCATTTAATTATTTTTTTTGTTTTATCTTTGCTTTCACTGCTTGTTTTCTTAATATAGCTGAAGCATAATAGATTATTTTCCAGCCCCTTATTTTAACTATTTTTGTGTTTCTTTGCTTTAAGTGTGTTTGTTTCTAATTCTTGTATCTAATTCATTTTACTATCCTCTTTCATTGTATGAGTGAGTTCATCTCATTCACATTCACAGTTATTGCTGTCTTTCCCTTCATCCTATTCTCTTTCTTTTATTTTTACTATGTGCCTTCCTCAAGAGTTTGTTTTACTTTGATGACTGCTTCCCATAATTTTTCTTCCCTCTTACCTCCTTTCCCCTTTTCTTAACCACTTTCCCTCCTGCATCTCCGTTGACAAAGATAAATTTTTGTATCCAAAATTCTTGTGTGCATGTATGTTCTTTCCTCCTTGAACTTACTCAGAAAAGAGTAAGATTCAGAGTTTCTCTGCATTGTCCCCTCCATTATAAAAATTCTTCCTTGCATGACCAATTTATGAGATTATTTCCCATTCTTCATCTCTCTTGCCTTTTCTCCCAACATATTCCATTTTCTCATCTTTCCTTTTTTCTTTTGAGATCATTCCAAGATGATGGAATCACACCCATCTCCTCTAGCTAAGTAATCTCCCTCTAATAGCCCTAGTGATAATGTTTGGGAGGGTTACATGTATCAGCTTTCCATATGGGAAAGTAAGTGATTTAATCTTGTGAATTCTCCTGTAATTTCTCGCTCATGTTTACTTTTTATTCTTTTCTTGAATCTTGTGTTTTAATGACAAATTTTCTATTCAGGATTTCCCCACCCCCAAACCACCCCCTTATCAGGAATACTTGAAAGCCCTCTATTTCTTAAGTTATCCTCTTCTTCCTTTCTCATTTTATTGAAGAGATATTTCTTGGTTCTAATTTTAGCTCCTTTTTTTTCTGGAATATCATATTCCAAAGCTCTGTTCCTTTGTGTTCCTAAATGTTGTATGATCTGGACTGTGGGCCCATGACGTTTGAATGATTTCTTTCTGGCTTATTGCAATATTTTCTCTTTTATTAGGAATTATGGATTTTGGCTATAATAATCCTGAGATGACTAAATCACATAAAACACATTAAAATAAAACTAAATGCTATGTAATTGTAATGAACTGCCATTGGCCTAGAAATAAGGACATATATACCACTTTCCTTTTATTGAAGAATTGGGTTATTCCATATTATGGATATTTAATAGTACATGCATTTTCAGATGTGGTTTCTTTGTTGTTAGTTTTTACTTAACTGTTTTACTTTGTTACAAGTCGAAGGTCATTGGTGGCAGTGTGAAGTGGGACAGTGTATCTGGAAACAACTGAAGTATAACTAAAATTCAGGAAAGAAAATCAACATGTATTAAACAATTGAAGAAGCAGTGGCCTTGAAGAAGCAGGACTATTAAGTAGAGAGTAATAAAGAATTGGACCTTTTAGATTATTTAGTTGAATCCTTTCTCTTTTTGTGAAAGAAAGAGACATACAAGCAGTTCCCTGATAAAGTTGAAGAGCTTATTGGGAGGTCAACTTTTCTTTAGAAATCTGATTATCCATAACTCCTTCCTATAGAATATGTAGACATTCCCTTTTGGAACTTAGTTAAGATTACAAAAGGACACTCCTTAATAAGCTTTAGTGATTGGGGCTATACCATAATGCACTGATTGGTTAGCAAACACCTTTTGGCATTTCATAGAGAAAGAGGTTCAAGGATTTCAATTACCCTGCTGAAAGATGAATGAACTAGTTTAGAATCTTGGGAGAATTGATCCTTTTGGGAGCAAGCATCATTTCCTATACCGTATAAAATTGAGCTTACAGACCTGATTGGCCCTTTTGGATTTCTTTCAACTTTTCTCTCTTGTCCTTCTTTCTGAGCACAGCAGGAGCCATTAATGGCTCAACTGAGGCAGAAGCACTACTTGTGCATTATTGTGGTATTGGAATGAGGGGTTTCTATCTTTTACCTTCCTTCTTTTCTTTTAATTTATTTTTAGCTTTCAACATTCATTTCCACAAGATTTTGAGTTTACAAATTTTCTCCCCATCTTTCACCTACCCCCCACCCCAAGATAGAAAGCATACTGAATACCCCTTCCCCCAATCTGCTTTCTCTTATATTCTCCCCCATTCCCCCTCTAACTTTCTAGTAGAGCAAGATGGATTATTATGCCGCAGTGCCTGTATATCTTATTTCCCAGGTGTGTGTAAAAAAACAATTTTTTTTAGCATTTCTTTTTAAAACTTTGATTTCCAGATTCTTTCCCTTCTTCCCTCCACACCCACCCCCACTGGGAAGATAAGTAATTCAGTATAGGTTGTACATGTGTAGTTATGCAAAACATTTCCATAGTAGTTATATTGTGAAAGATTAACTATATTTCCCTCCATCCTATAGCCCCCACTTATTTTATTTTCTACTTTGATCCTGTCTCTTTTCAAAAGTGTTTGCTTCTAACTACCCTCTCCTCCAATTTTCACTCCCTTCTATCATCTCTCCTCTTATCCTCTTCCTCCATACTTTCCTGTAGGGTAAGATACCCAAATGAGTGTGTAGGTTATTTCCTCCTTAAGCCAAATTCAATGACAGTAAGGTTGACCCATTCCCTTTCACCTTCCTGCTCTTCCCCTCCATTGTAATAGTTTTCTCTTGCCTCTTTTATATGAGATAACTTACCCTATTCTATCTTTCCCTTTCTCCCGCTCTCATTATATTCCTCTTAATTTTATTTTTTAGATATCATCTCTTCCTATTTAACTGATCCTGTGCCCTCTGTCTATGTGTACACACACACACACACACACACACACACATATATATACACATTCATATATGTATTTGTAAACACATTCACCCTCTTATACATACATAAATATATGTATACATATATATACATATATATTCCCTTTAATTATTCTCATACTGAAAAAAGTCTCATGAGTTACAAATACCATTTTTTTCATGTAGGAATGTAAATAGTTCAACTTTAATAAGCTCTCTATGATTTTTTTTCCTGTTTACCTTCTCATGCTTCTCTTGATTCCTGTATTTGAAAGTCAAATTTTCTCGTCAGCTCTGGTTTTTGCATCAAGAATACTTGAAAGTCCTCTGTTTCATTGAATGACCATATATTCCTCTGAAGAATTATGCTCAGCTTGGCTGGGTAGGTGATTCTTGGTTTTAATCCTAGCTTCTTTGACTTTCAGAATATCATTTTCCAAGCCCTTCAATCCCTTAGTGTAAAAGATGCTAGATCTTGTCTTATCCTAATTGTGTTTCCACAATACTAAAATTCTTTCTTCCTGACTGTGTGTAATATTTTCTCCTTAACCTGGGAACTCTGGAATTTGCCTATAATATTCCTAGGAGTTTTCTTTTTGGGATCTTTTTCAAGAGGTGATCAGTGAATTCTTTCAATTTCTATTTTGCCCTCTCCTTTTAGAATATCAGGGCAATTTTCCTTGAGAATTTCTTGAATGATGATTTCTAGGCTCTTTTATTTTTGCTTTTTTTTGGGGGGGACAATTAGGGTTAAGTGACTTGCCCAAGGTCACATGGCTAGTTTTTGTGTTAAGTTTCTGAGGCTGGACTTGAACCCAGATCCTCCTCATTCCAGGGCCAGTGCTCTATTCACTTAGGCTCTTTTTTTGAGCATGGCTTTCAGGTAGTCCAATAATTTTTAAATTATCTCTCTTGGATGTATTTTTTAGGTCAGTGGTTTTTCCAATGAGATGTTTCACATTGCCTTCTATTTTTTCATTTGTTTGGATCTGTTTTATATTATCTTGATTTCTCATAAAGTCACTGGCTTCCATTTGTTCCAATCTAATTTTGAAGGAATAATTCTCTTCAGTGAGTTTTTGTAATTCCTTTTCCATCAGGGCAATCAGATTTTTAAGCCATTCTTCTCCTCAGTGGCTTTCTGGGCCTCTTTTGCCATTTGAGTTAATCTATTTTTTAAGGTCTTATTTTCTTCAGTATTTTGGGGGGTTTCCTTTAGCAGGCTATTGACTCACTTTTCATGATTTTCTTTTCTTTTCTTTTTTGAAGCAATTAGGGTTAAGTAACTTGCTCAAGGTTCCATGGCCAGTTATTTTTGTGTGGGTGCCAAGTATCTTAGGCCGGAACCAATCCCAGGTCTCCTGACACTGGGGCCAGTGCTCTTACTCACTGTACCACCTGGCTGCCCCATTTTCATGATTTTCTTTCATCATTCTCATTTCTCTTCCCAATTTTCCTCCACTTTTCTTACTTTATTTTCAAAATCCTTCTTGAAGTCCTCCTTGACCTATAACCAGTTCATATTTTTCTTGGAAGCTTTGATGCAGGAGTTTTGACTTTGTTGACTTCTTCTGGCTCCATGTTTTGATACTTTTTGTCCCCAGAAAAGAATTCTATGGACTGATTGTGCTTCCTCTGCTTGCTCATCTTGCCAGGCAATTACTTGACTTTTAAGCTCTCTGCCACAGTAGAACTCTGCTTCCAGAGTGTAGATAACTATGTCCCAAATCACTGCGATTTTTGCAAATGTTGTCAGAAGTCTGAGGAGGGACCCTCTCTATAGCCACCACAAACTTTGGCACACTGGAGTTTATCACCCCAAGACCACTGGTGACCCAAGGCTGCAATCCAGATCCAAGCAGGTCAAAGCAAGAGTGAATGCCCTCTGAAGGGTCACATGGTCCCCTATCATCTGCAGGCCAGCAGCTCCAGAGGCAGTCAAGCTACAGCAGCAGCAGCCATCATGCTACCACCTCTCACTCTTGGGGAAGGTGCTGGCCTATGGTCTTCTGTCACGCAGTTCCTAAAGACTTCCCCACTGACCTGTTACTTTCTCTTTGGTGTTTAAGTGTTGAGAAGTCTGGAAACCACCGAAGCTGCTGATGATTCACTCTCTTGAAGTCTGCTCTGGCCAGTCTGTGCCACTGGTGTGGACACACCAGGTCTGGACCCTGAGGCTCATGAGGGACTGGGCTCGGCTTCCAGCTTGGGGCAATTGACCCTTCCTGTTCGCCTTCCAGACTGCCTTCAGTGGGAGATTTGTTTCTCTCTGTCACTTTGTGGGTTTTGTAGCTCTAAAATTTGTTTAGAGTCATATTTTACAGGTACTAGAGATGGTTGGAGGGGGAGGTCATGCCAAATTCCTGCTTTTACTTTGCCATCTTGGCTCTGCCCCCCTTCCTTCTTTGCTAAGCACAGAGATCTGAGAATGGACTAAGGAGAATCTCAGAATGCCCAGCAGAGCTGAGACAATGGTGAAGTATCCCACATAAGTACCACAGGGCCCCCCAGAAGAGAGGATTAGTAGACTGAGCCCTCCTATCTTATTTAAAGGAGGTGATTGCAGCATAACCCTAGAATCTAACATTCTAGCAAGAGAAGGGATAGTTTTTGGTCATACCCCAGCATTAGGGAATGCCTTCTGAGTAACCTGCAGTTTGAGAGTCCAGAGATCTGTGCTTTAGAAGAGGGAAGAGTCATTTTTAAGCAGTGTGCATCTGGAGAGGAAAAAACCTTCACCAGCAGGCCTTTAAGGCTGGAGAATTAAAATGAGACAAAAGACCTTCTCTTCTTCATTCTCTGTATCTTGGATGACCTCTTATTTACTTATAATCTTCTCAATTAGACTGTGATCTTCTTGAGGGCAGAGACCTTTTTTTTTGCATTTCTTTGTATCCCTAGTTCTTAGCATAATGATTGATGCTTAGTAAATATTTAAGGAAGGTTGTTTGACTAATTGATTAATTTTACTCCCCTCTGTTATTCGGAATGATTATATACAGGGTATACATATGCAGTAGTGAATAAAAGGGTTACCTGTTCTTGAGGCTATTATAGGACCAGGGACCTATTCAGATTTAATTTGGGGATTAAATGAAATACTCATAAGTCACTGAAACCATCAAAAGGAGGTTTACTTTGTCCTAATGAATCAGGGATATTCAACAGGAACACAGTGGTACTTAGCTTCTGTAGTCTTGACCCTTGGTTTCCATATGGAAACTCACTCAGCAAAGCAGGATGTACTGACTCAGGTGGTCTTTAGACAATCAACTATTTTGAGGTTGCGTGACACTATACAAATGGGATTTTTGTGCCCCAGGTTACCAGGAAATTGAGTCAAGGGAAGCAAAAGTCTATCCTGTCCCAGGGACAGATTTTATGGAAAACTAATCCCTATTGCATTTCTATTACCATGGGAAGAGGAGACCCTGGTAGATTTGGTTATATCACATTTGTGCAGCAGTACCTAAGGAGGTGTGCCTTCTGGGGGTATTTGAAATCACAGGCTTTCCCTTTCATGTAGAGAGGATCCTACAGGATCTGGTAAGAAAGAAAAAAATTCTGGAATATCAGGGCATTGCCCTACTACCAACCACAAATTTGTACCATTATACTGGGCTGTCATAAAAAAAATAGAAGGGGAAAAATTGATTCACTAGTGAGGGAGGTTTGTTTGTAACTATTGCAAATCCTTTTACCATTTTCCCTTTGCATTTGTTTATGGATTCCTTTGAATTGTTTTTGTCTTCTCTTGGACAAAATAAAGGCTATCTTTTCCCTAGCATGTATTGTTTACCTTTTGGTTTTTGTGTGTTCTTTTGTTTGTTTATGGAAGCTAGGGACCTTTTAATTCACATTTATGTAAAAGCAGACATAAACTTTACACAAACTCAATCTGGCAGAATCCTGGATAAATTTTGACTGGGGGTATAATGAGCAAGAGATTGATACTGATCTTTTGGGGAAACCCCCAGTATTGAACCTACTTTGTGTGAATTCAGGGATTATGGGATCTTGGGCCTTGGATTATATAAATATATTGATAGAATAGATGGAGGAAAGAATAGTATTAACTGTAACTGATCAGAGAGAGGTAATATGAGTATTCCATACACATAAGTTTGGATCTGAGGAGGGTCCTATGAATGCATATAATATTTCTCTTTCCCCTGAAAGGAGGCAAAACGAGGTTTAGACATTAAATAAGAGATAAAAGCCGAGAAAAAGAAAACTCTCAGGTCAGGCTTTAGCCTGTACAGCCTTCAGGGAAGCTGCTCAGGTGTGTGTATATGGGGAGGGGGGGGAGGATTCAATTAGGAAGCTATAAGCTGAAAAATGCTAACCTTCCCATTAGTCTGCAGGCTGTATGTCTATATTTTGGAACTATGAATATACTGGAGTGAATTAGTACTTAACCAAATGCCAAGAAACAAGAATTACAGTGATCCTACAGAAATGATTCTCAGAATCCGACTATGAAAAGAATAAAAATTCAAGTCATTATATTTTGGAACTATTAATCATTTCTATCTCAGCGACTGGCATTGGGGTGAGATCAGAGCTAACAAATCTCTCAGCTGTTAATACTATTACTTCAGCACATGGATAGCCCAAATGTCCCTTTAATGGGATGCTTATCCACATGGCACAATCTGTATTTAAATGTACAGAAGAACTAACTACCTTGAAAATTCTAAGGAGGTCATGAAAAAAGGCATTGGTAGGAGGATAAAGAAGTCAGAAGTGTGTAGTCAGAGATTTATTATGTGAATAGGGATCAGCCTTTTATTTTTTTTTATTTTGCAGCTTTTTAAAATGTAAACTTCAACTTGCCAGCATGATGTAGCATTTATTAACAAAACAAAACTCTTACGTCGTTTATGTATTTTTTATCATTTGAAAAAGGTCATACAAGTAGCACCTACAACTGCCTACTATAAAAATCATCTTAAGTGTGCAATATGGATAGAGTTTGGCTTTATATGTCTTTGTATTTATACCTTGAGGTGCTTCTTGGGACCCGACTACCTTCAAATAATTCTCTTTCCCAAGCTGGCTTCTGGATGTCACTTTCATTTTTTTTTCCCTCTAATTCAGCACCTCTGGCCTCCCTTCTCCTTGTTCTACTTACACGGAGTTTCCCTTACAGTTAAGGATTGCAGTCACTGATTAAGCACCTACTATGGGCAAAGAATTGTTCTAAGCACTGGGAATAGTCAGTCAATAAGCATCCAGGTGCCAGACACTGTGTTTAGTGCTTGGGATAGGAAAAGAGATAAAGTATAGTCCCTGCCCTCAAAAAGTTCACAATGTAAGATAAAGGGGAAAAAAAAGGAAACAAATATATACAACCAAGTTACATGCAGGATAAATAGGAAATAATTAAAAGAGAGGAGGCACTGGAATTAGGAGATACTGAAAAATGTTTCTTGTAGAAGTTTAGATTCTAGTGGAGACTTACAGGAAGCCAGAGACATCATTAGGCAGAGATGAGGAAAGAGAACATTTCAAGAATGGGGGACAGTAAGATAAAACACTTGTTTTAAGAGATATAATGAGGTAAGAAGTGACACAATCCCTGCCCTCTCAGAGAAGGGACTGGTGGCATAAAATATGTACATATACAATGATCCTTCCTTCCAAGAAATAGACTTGGCCTTGACTTTCGATTGGGAAGTCAGAAAGGTGTGAGCAAAAAGAAGTGATAATAAGCAGCAGCCAAAGGCAGGTGCTGAGAACAGTAAGGTCAAGAACACAGATTGTGATGGAACCCTTCTCCACTAGAAGCCTGCATAAAAGGACAGAGATGCTAAGGTGCAATGATGGTGACAGGCTTCTTCTGGCCAGGAGCCTGTTCTTGAGTTCCCCATATTTAATGCAAAATCAGTCATAGTGAGAATCCATCCAGGGTCCTGGCCAATGGCAGGACTCCAAACTTAAAGCTCTACCTGTAAGAAAAAGAAGATGAAATTCAGAACAAGAACTCCTGAGTTTTCATCTAATGATTGGCTCTGCTAGAAACTTGAGTGAAACATCAATTGGGAATCGTTTCAGAATTTCTTTACTTTGTCTGATTGTGGAACAAATAACCCTAGGAATAGTTGTTACCAAAAAAAAAAAAACCAAATCGTGCCTTTCCTAGCATTTCCATGTTTGGAGAGGCTTTTATATTCTCTGAGGCTACCTGAAACTATAAAAATTTGGGGTGACACAGGCTGATAGTAGACATTTTACTGTGTATTTTGTTCTTACAACTTTTATTTTTCCAATCCTGAGTAAAGTATTCTCATAATTAAAAATTTTTTTGTTCCTATAAAAAGTCAATCCCACTATACCAAGAGTTGCTCCTATGATTTAATGAAATATTGCAAACATATGGAAAAGGTGGGACAAGGAAAGTAGATAGGGTCTCAGAAATAATCTGATTTAGTGATATTTAATTAAGCCATATAGCAAAGACTGAAGGGAGGAATGAAGGGATGATGTAGCAGCAATGCCATATTCACAATGCCTATGGAAATTACAAATATGCTGATGTAATTATCCATCAGAAAATACATCAGGGTTGCTATATGGGGGAATAAGCTAGAAAATTTATTAAAATACCTAAAGACTGAGTCCCAAAACCAGAAAGTGAAAGCCATCAGGGTAGTTATGAAATTGGCACAGGTAGATAAAGTAGAAAGCACCCACATTCTCAAGCCTTTAAAACAGAACAGGCTACCTCAGGCAAAGGTCCTCCTCTCCCCACTCACAGCAACCACCCAGCATCCAGGAAGTGTGCTCCCAGCAGCTCCAGCCCCTGGCAGTCCTCAGCAGGAGTCCTTAGCAGAAATTCTGGCTGACTCAAAAAGGGCTTCGCTCTGCAGCTGCCACTGCCTCTGCTGCTGCTGCCGCCATCACCATCACCACCACTGCTAGCCACTGCAGGAACTCGAGCTTGGCTTCCGCTTCCTCTTGCTCCGCCCCTTCCTGCTACGTCAGCAAGTCCAATGGGGCATGGAAGATATTTAAATCCCATAACCCTTACAGATGAATATACAAAGAGAGGCTGAGCTAAGAGATAGAAGTTCCTTTGAGAACAAAAGAGAGCCTGACATTCCCAGGCAGGAGATAAGAGCCTACAAATGCAGAACCCAGATTTGAGCACTGGAGTGGCCAGCTACTGAGTTTTCTTGTTAAAGAGGATCAGGCTAGTAGCACCACCACCTGGTGGTCAGACAAGGCAGGGTATGAAAGGAGTGAAGGAAAAATGCAGACAATTATTCTAGGAGGAAAATAAAATTGAGGAGAGAGAAAACATTTTCACCAAATGGATTACAGTGGTAGGCGACAAGGGGAGACAAGACTTTAAGGAAGATATGGATATATAGACTTGAAAAGCACAGATAAGGAAAGAGTATATTCTTGCCAAGAATGAATGGATTTATATGGGATATAGGACATTCAATTCAGAGAATAAGTAGGAATCAATGAGAAACAGATAGGAATGTTAAATTAGAAATTATGGTTACTATCAAATTCCAGGCTAAATAATTTGCATTTTATGCTAGAGGTAATTGGTAACCCTTAAAGGTTTTTAATAAGCACAATAACATGATTAGAATTGTTCCATTGGAAAATTCTTTTGACAGCTACGTGTATAATGCATTGGAAATATAAGAAAAGAGTTGAATTAGTAGGCTATTGAAATAGGAAATGAAATGGGGATGTAATGGAGACTTGTCGTGGGTGGTAGTAAAGTGACTGAGAATAAAGGGACCAAAGTCAAAGGTTGGCAGACCTTGGCAATAAGGTCGTCTCAGCAATGGAATTGATGTTAGGGTGATGGAGATGGGAAAGTCAAAGACCTCTGTGAAAAGGAAAGCAGGTTTCTACTTCTCCTTTGTTGCTGTCACTTAAAAATGACCTTTTTCTTTTCTAAGAGTTTTGACTTTTGTATAGATCCTTTGGAAGAAATACAGGTGGGTTGCAATCTTGACCTTGGAGGATATCTCCACACTAGTAATATCACAGATCCATTGAAGCATTCAAGTGTTTACTATAGGAAAATGGACAAAGATTCAAAAGAGGAGTCACAAGGTTATAAGAAGTTTTAAAAAACTTACTAAGTATCCTTGATTTTCCTGAAAACCTCCCTGCTTTAACTTTGTCCTGTCTCACTTTTGGCTTTGGGATGAAAATAATAGTTTATATTCCTCTTTTATTCTGGGAAATATTATTCCTGGACTCCTTCAATCCTTTTGGACAAGAACCATATGGAAGTTTCCTCAGTTTACTTAGTAAGGCCACCAAATGTGCCTGCAAAGAATCACACAAGACTCATTTACATCTCTGAGGAAACAAGATTTGTGTCTCCATCATCCTGATTTAGGCAGAAAAAAAAGATCAATTTCTTCCATTCCTGTACATACATCATAAACCACCATTTATATAATTATTCACTGTCAGAAACAGAGTAAAAATAATGTTATGATTAAACATTAATGTTTTCTACTATATTAAATTAGGAGGTGCTGACATTTCCAGTGTGCTATATGGTTGGATAAGCAATCATGGAGGGGGATTAGAGCTATCTTCTTAGACAAAGAGGCAAACTAATCCAATCCTTAACTGATGCCCACTCCCCAACTACCTCTTTAAGCTCCAAGGGGACACATAGTCAAGTAGATTCTCCACCTAAGATCTTTCATTTTTAGAGACACATAGATACAATCCATTGTTCCTGGAAACCCAACTTCAATGACTATGTTTTGTGGCTATGCTGATACACACGAACAGCCAGGAAGTAGCAGATTTGCAACATGAGTACAGAGATCCCTGGTATCAGTGGTCTCCAGTGCTTTCATATTAGAAAACCCATAGTGCCCTAACATTTTAAAACACTTCAATAAAACTAAAGCATTATATAAATGAAGTATTGTAGCTGTTTCTGTCATCATCCTCATCATCAGAATCATTTCCACCATCATCAATAACACAATAAAAATGTAAATGAGTCTTCTGAGAAACAGTGTGGTATAGAGGTTAGAGTTCTGAACTTGGAGTCAGGGAAATAGTGGTTCAGAGCCTTCCTCTGAGAGGTGACAAATCTATGATCATGAAATAGTCACTTAACCTTTTTAAGTCTCATTCTCCTCATCCACTGAATTGAGATAGAATGCCTCACAGGATCTTTGTGAGAATCCAGAAAACATCACGCATGTAAGGGGCTTGGTAACTATTACAGTACTATATATATGTCAATCATTATTTGACTATTAGTATAATTATGAGAACTAGTCTAACTGGCCAACTCACATGACTAGGTGGAAACCTCAGCCGAAAGTGTGCTTTTTATATAGTTTGAGGATTGGGGAAGGGGATCATTCTTTTATTTCTAATAATGACTTTAAATATGCAATGTTCCCTCAGTAATGGAAGTATACATATAGGTACACGTGCCTCTCACAGATAAAAACATGATCATCAGGGAAAAACAATGAACAAATTCATGAATTAACCTGTTAATTTCTCCAGAGGCATTCTGATATATTGGATAGAGGGCCAGTCTCATCTTTGTCAGTAAGTGTATTCAAATATTCCCTCTGATACATACTATCTTCCTGCTCCTGGGCAAAGCACTGAACTTTTGAATGCCTGCAACAAGCATGGAAGTTGTTGGTTCAGATTAGTAGAGGGAGGGAGGGAGATAGCAAGAGCAAGGGAGGGAATTTCCTCCCTTATTGCTTCCTGTACCAATTAAATAAAATCATTCAAAGGAATGAATCTATGTATCTATCTATCAATCTTTTTATCAAACCTCCTTCTCTAGCTAGCATACTGGCCATTGATGAAAGGCTTACTATGAACAGTATCAAATGTATTCATACCACATCTAGATCACCATATTTTAGGAAGGACATTGGCAGTCCTGAACAGGGATAGTGAGTGATGGAGATTATATTTTACAAGGAAGAAATGGAGAAACCCAGACTATTTCACTTGGAAAAGAGTAGACTTAGAAGGAATATCGTTGCTACCTTCAAGTACTTAAAGGATTGTCCTATGAAAGAGGCATGAGATCAGTTCTGTTCATTCCCCAGAGATAAAATTAGAAGCAACAGATGAATATTAGTGAGTGATTCTAGCTCATTATGAGAAAAAAAACTTCCTAACAATTAGAAACATCTAGAAAAAGACTGAATAGTTTTCAAGTCTATGAACTGACCATTATGAGAATACTACCTTTCAATTATAGATGGCTACTTTGTAGTGATATTATAAAATCATAATCACAATAACTAGCTTATTGTGCTATACAATAACATATTTTATAACATACAATATACTATAGAATAATGTGCTGTACAACAATCGCTAGCTTATATAAACTTTATAAAGTACTTTAAAGTTTGCAAAGCATTTTACATATGTTAAGTCATTTGATCATCATAACAACCCTATGGTGTAAGTTCTGTTAATATTCCCACTTTATAGATGAGAAAATGGAGGCACAGAGTTGTTAAATGATTTACGCAGGTCCATAACTAGCAAGTATCATAGGCCAAATTTGAACCCAGGTCCTTCTGACTCCAAGTTTAGTACAACATACACTATACCACTTTGCTGAGCTGTTCAGATAAAGGTTGCATTAGATTTCCTTTGGGGTTGTTTTTAGCTCTGGGATTCTAGGAAATTATTTTGGGATCAAAAGCAAGTTAGGAATTCATGTATTTTATTGCATATTGAGGAGTCAGTTGATAATATCTGAGGCAGTGTGCTGACTGATGATACAGGGAAGGCTGTCCTCAAATGAATAGCAGCAAGAGTTCAAAATGAATGATCAATTTCACTGATATGAGAGCACGAGGATGGGCACTCAATTAAGATACTGATTATTAGAAGTGAATGGGAGGGGCGGCCAGGTGGCTCAGCGAGTAAGAGCACCGGCTCCAGTGTCGGGATGACCTGGATCAAATCTGGGCTCAGATACTCAGCACCACACCCAGAAATAACTGGCCGTGTAACTTTGAGCAAGTTACTTAAACCCGATTGCTTATTAAAAAAAAAAAAAGAAGTGAATGGGAATGTATCCTCTAAAAGATCACAAACTTGCTTATGTTTCAGATAGAAGAACTAAGACCCACAGAGATCTTACCTAACCTTACATCACCTAGCTTACAACAGCTTTGTACTGACCAATCTGGGACCGTGCTTTCTTTCCACCATACCACTTACTCTTCATCAGATCCCACGACGATTTTCCTAAAGCAGGGTAGATACTAGATTTCAAAGTAGGAGGCCTTCACTTGTCTTTAAATACCTCAGGTCATGCTGCACCAGGTATGGGAAATCCTTTGTCAAAGGTTGATGCATAGATTAATTATGCACAGTAATCATGTGCAGGACTGACTAAATCTTGGCTCATGAAAGATAAAATAGGAGACTGTTTCTTTAATCCTTTAGTCATGTGATAGTAATGGAATATAAAGATTCCCCTGCATTGGCTTGGTTTTCAAATTGATTGTGTTAAAACCCAGAGCTTGTTGATCCCGTCTGTGGGATGGACTTATTGACAAAAGAGGGTCCTGAACTGGGAGGAGCTGGAGATGTGGATTTGGAGAGACACAAGAGAGAGGCAGAAGAACTTTTTGGAAGCAGCACCCTCCTGGAGGCAGAGAGAGACTGAGAGGATTGCTGAGGGCCACTTTGAATTGCCCTGGACCTTTGAGACCTGCCCCCGGAACTGCCAAGGACTGAAGAGACATGGCTGTCTTGCTGGTACTTTGTCTGTTTTGATGTTGTTTTGCCAGATATGTCCACTGGTGAAAGACAGTCCTGTTGTTGAAGAAGTCCAGGAACCTGGCTGTTGGTTAAGAGCTCCTGAGACTGTCCTGCAGACAGAGAGTGAATACTGTCCACTGGTGAAGGACAGTGCTGTTGTTGCAGGAGTCTGGGAACCTTTCTGTTGTTTTAGAAGCCCTGAAGAAGGATTTTCTTGTTGTATGTTTACAGAAATCCTGGGAGAGGGTTTTTCTAATGTTTTCAGGGGTCCTAGGACTGTTCTGCAGACAGAGGACGAATTAATGAAGAGACTGGCAATGTATCTTGTGGCCTTGCTAAGCTTTGTCTCCCCAGGAACAAAGATTGCTGAGAACTTGCCTCAAGAGTCAAGATGAAGTGGGGCGGCCAGGTAGCACAGCGAGTAAGAGCACCGGCTCCAGTGTTGAGAACACCTGGAGATCGAATCCCGGGCGCAGACACTTAGCACCCACCAAGAAACACCTGGCCCGTGTAACCCTGAGCAAGTTACTTAACCCCAATTGCTTTAAAAAAAGAGTCAAGATGAAGAAAAGACCTCCTTTTGGGTATTAAGTGCTGTGCTTAAACTTGTTGTAACTCTGGGATAGATTCAATTGTGATCCAGGGGTGGGGAACTTTTGACCTTTTTGTGTTCTATGATTGAACAAATGAATGTACTTTACTTATGATTGGAAACTAATCTCCATTTGAGAAGAGGGGCTTTGTGATGGACTAAATGAAGGTACAGCCTGGGGGTGGAGTAGTATTTAGAACAGGGACTTTGTAATTGATTGAATGAATGTAAGGTCCTGGGGTGGGGTAGTATTTGGAGATTATTTAATCACACTTAGTAAATGCTGTATTTTGAATGATGTCATGTTTTGATCTTCTCTGTTCTTAATTTGTTACTGAATAAAATGGAGAGCACCTATGCTGGTATTTTGAACCTTGAGAAGTTGTCTTTCCTTGGCATTACATTACAAGTCAGCAAACATTTATTAAGTACCAATTATGTGCCAGGAAGTATGCTAGATGTGTCAGGAAAGGTCAATTGATCTGACTAACAGGAATGAAAAAAATATTAACCATAAATTTGGACACCAAACACCCCTCCTCTGTGGGTACCTATAGCCAACCTCTAAAAGGTGGGTCAGTTCAGAATTCTGGGCCAATACTTATAAACTTGCCTTCATACTGAATATTTGTTTATCTTGTCAGAAGAGAGAACAAGAGAACTAGGTGAGAGCTCTCTTGGCAGAGCTCTCTTTAACTTGTCCCACACTTAATTGAAAGAACAATCTCTTTAAGGTCACTACCCTGCTTCACAATCTTCAATTGCCCTTAAGAAAAACAATGCAAATGCTTCAGTCTAGCAATAAAGGTTGTCTACAATTTGTCTCATGTACTTATGTTTTCAGATCTACTTCCCATCATTCTGATTCTTATGCTGAATTCTGTGTGTTTCATTCCAAAGTCTCCTAATATTTTGGATCCCTGGAGTAGAAAGTAGAACAAATAAATGGATACTTTATATGTTAAGATTTTGAAAAGAGCAAGCTTTTCTTAGTAAATTCAACTGTCTTCCTCTCTGTTCTTGTTCATGCACCAATCAAATAGAGTCCTAATAAAAATGAGATCTGAGATTTCTATAGCATTTTGTACTTGGCAAAGCATTGTACATACACCATTATTTGATCTTGCAATAACTCTGTGAGGCAAGTAGTACACATATAGATGTTGACATTTTATAGGTGGAGAGAATGGGGTTCAAAAAGATAAAGTGACTTGACCAGGGGTCGCATAGTCAGTAATGACAAAAATGGACTTCAAACTCAGACCTGCTTATTTCAGATTCAGAACGCCTTTCATCATGGGTCCTTATGGAACGTAAATTTATGACAATAAGGATAACTTGTCCCAGGGTCTTAACTTTTTAATTTAGAAAAGAAGAGGTGGGACAAAATCATATCAGTTAAAAAATTAAGTGAAAGGAAAAAAATAAGATTTTTAAAATTAACTACTTATTTGTCAGGTACTCGGCAAATATAATCTTATTTAATCCTCACAACAACACTGTGAGATGGTGTGATTATTATCCTGATTTTGTTTTTGTTCAATCATTTCACTTATGGAATACTCTGTTACCCCATTCTTGGCAATGATACTAGAATGATTTGTCATTCCTTCTCCATCTCATATTACAGATGAGAAAACTGAGGAAAAAAGAGTTAAGTGACTTGAGTCACACAGGTAAGAAGTGTTGAAGTCAAATTTGAACTCAGGAAGGTGTCTTCCTGACTCCAGGCCTGACATTCTTTTTTTTTTTAAGCCATTGGGGTTAAGTAACTTGATCAAGGTTACACGGCCAGGTGTTTCTGCATGGGTGCTAAGTGTCTGAGCCGAGATTCGATCCCAGGTCATCCCGACTCTGGGGCCAGTGCTCTTACTCTCTGTGCTACCTGGCTGCCCCCAGGCCTGACATTCTTTCCACTGAGGCAACTACCTGCCAACATTTTACAGTTGAGGAAATTGAGGCAAAAAGATGTAAAGTGATATGCCTAGATATTTGAGCTGCGGTCTTCCAGGCTCCAGACCTAGCATTCCATCCACTTTCCTGCCTAAGGCAAATATGTACAAATAATAATAAGGACTTTGGAGTGCAGGGCTTGGCAAATGCAAAGCTTTAATGTTAAAGTAAACTGATCTCTTTTTCTACCAGATTAAATAGATTAAACAAGAGCTAGGGGGAGGTGAGGAGAAGGGATGGAGGAAGAATAGGGAAGGAAACAGACAGTGACAGAGAGAACTGAGGGACTGTGTCAGTATGCATTATGAGTGATAGGGGGTAGTGGGGTAAATTTCACATGTGGATTCCTGGACAAGGAAAAGGTGTGTCATGCAGCTCTCCAGCAGTTTATGGATAAATCTGGGTACAAAATTTTAAAGGCTGGATTTCTCTCTTGAGTGAACCTTTATTTAAATAACATAGTGATCATAAGAATTAATACAATTGATATATACAGCCTGTATATATGGCCATTGAATGCATATTGGTCCTAATGGATCAATTGTAACACCTGGGGAATGTGATGAAAAGCCTACTTAGGTGTCATTCATAATTTATGGATTCTAATTCCATTTCTGTCATTTATTATTTGTGTAATCTTTGTGTCACATCACCTTTCTGGGTCTTGTGTTGTTTGTTATCCTTGTTTAGTTGTTTGTAGTCATGTCTGACTCTCCATGATGGCATTTGGTGTTTTCTTGGCAAATATACTGGAGTGGTTTGCCATTTACTTCTGCACACTTTACAAATGAGGAAACTGAGGCAAAGAGTGTTAAGCGATATGCCGAAGATCACACATCTAATAAACATCTGAGATTGGATTTGAAATCAGGTCTTTCTGACTCCAGGCATGAAACTCTATCATCCACTGTTCTATGTGTGTAAAATGAAGGAGTTTAGACTACCCATCCTGGTGGGTCATTTATATGACTAAATCCTATTTCAAATACTGTGAGGATGCTAGCAAAAATGAAAATAAAAGCCAGAAAACAATGACTTGTACCTCAGCTTTTCTCTATTAAACTTAGTTCTCATCTTCACATAATAGTTTTCCTAATTGTCTTCCTAAGTGTGTGCACTTGATCTGATTGAGGATGTACGTCCCTTTGCTCTTTATTTTATATCTTGGGCAGGCATGTGTGAGAATTGCAGAGGTATCTCTAATACCTGGACATAGCAAACAGATACAAAAGCTCTGAGAACAATTAACTTCACTATTTGTGGATAACTGGAACTTCACCTCTGGTCTCTCAAGCATAAATGTCTGAAAGTTCCATCTTGCCCTTTGTTAACTGCAAAATAATCAACTCTCTCCTGGAGAAGAGAGAAAGATGGCTCCTTTTTATGATTTCCTTTTTTTTTTTTTGCTTTTTGGAGGGCAATTGGGGTTAAGTGACTTGCCCAAGGTCACATGGCTAGTTTTTGTGTGGTGTCTGAGGCCAGATTTGATCTCAGGTCCTCCTGACTCTAGGGCTGGTGCTGTATTCACTGCTCCACCTAGCCAATCCAAGATGACTCCTTTTAATGCTCTCTCTTCTCTTCTTGCTTCCGTAGGGTATAATTTCTTTGGGTTAGATTCTATTTGTTTAGTGATTTTTTTTTTGTTTCCTTATTTTTCTTTCACTGTGGAAATTTTGGAGAGGAACTTTGGTCACTAAGAATCAAACAGCCAGCAGTATTACCTGCCTACTAGAGTGTGAGGACAATTTTGAGGTATCTTGAGTATTTTTGTCACTATTTTAGATCTATTGTAAAGAAGAGAGATGTAACACTGCTCCAATCAAGTGCTACCCACCAGATTTCATTTCTTTTCTTAGAGCAGTTAAACAAAACAAAAAATAAAGCAAAAAAAACAAACAAACAAACCAACAACTCAGCCTAGAAAAAAGTACACTATTTGGGAAATTCTGAGGAAGCTTTCCTTTGATCTCTATTGTCTCTACACCAATACCCTTAAATTCACAAAGAATGTTTAATGACCATAATCAGTTTATTATTTTCTATTCCCCTTTGTAATATCTCTCCAACTTTGTAAAATCTCTCCAACTGCACAGAAACTTTATCTCTGAGGTCATCAATGATCTCTTTATTATTCTTTCTAAAGGCCCTGGATCTTCTCTACTTTCTCTTTCCACTCTCTCTTTTCATGGCCTCAGTTCACATCAATTTAATTATAATCTTTCTGTAAAAGAAATTAAGATGTACACATCTAGGCTTAATCGTCCAGTAAAATTAAGCCTAGATGTGTCCTGCAGTACTATATTTTCAACTGCCTTTCAGACTACTCCACCTGGATATTACATAAGTATCTCCATCTCGACTTATTTAAATTCAAACTTGTTAACTTTCCTCCTAAACTCTACTTAAGACAGTGCCTAACACATAATAGATATTTAATACATGTTTACTGACTGACTGAGCAAACTCCTCCAAACTCCTTCCTTCCTTTTTTTTGTTTTTTGGAGGAGGGAAGACAGGGCAATTGGGGTTAAGTGACTTGCCCAAGGTCACATGGCTAGTAAGTGTTAAGTGTCTTTGAGGTCGAATTTGAACTCAGGTCCTCCTGACTCCAGGGCCTGTGCTCTATACACTGGACCACCTAGCTACCCCCAAATTTCTTTATTTCTATGAACAGTATCACCACCCAGCTAGTCACCAGAGTTTGCAGTCTAGGAGTCACCCTTGATTCTTCGCTTTTATTCACAAAGTCTTTCCCTATTCCCATCTAATCAGTTGCCAAGTCTTGTCAACCCCATTTCCTCATCAAATCTCACATTTTTCTCCCCTTTTCTTCACTCATCCCACAATCTCAGATGTTAGTCAATTCTCAATTGAACTTTTATAAAAATTCTCTAATTGTGGGGTGGCTAGGTGGTGTAGTGAATTGAGCACCGGCCCTGGAGTTAGGAGGATCTGAGATCAAATCTGGAGTCAGACCCCTGACACACTTACTAGCCATGTGACTTTGGGCAAGTTACTTAACCCCAATTGCCCTCCAAAAAGGGAAAAAAAATACTGCAACTGAGCTCCCTGAATCCATTCTCTTCTTTGTATAATATATTCCACAGCTATTGAAATTATAATTTTAAAATCTAGGTTTGATTGTGCCATTTCCCTGCTGAAAAATCTTCAGTGATTCTGCTCTGTCTATAGGACAAAATATAAATGCTCTTGTTGTATTTAAAACCCTTTCCAAGTTGGCTTCAGCCAACATTTTCCAGATGTTTTTAATGCATTAGTGCCTCCAAACTGGCCTACTTGCTGTTCTCCATATGCTATAACCCATATCTCCTGATTGTGCATTTCCACAGACTTTCTCCTATGTTTGGAATACTCTCTCATCATGTACACCTCTTTGCACCCCTTGTCCCCTTTAAGGCTCAGCACAATGCTACCTCCTTCAACAAGTCACTCCTGATTCATCCATTTGTTAGTTACCTCTAATCAATGTTTTTTTTTTTATCTGTGTATATCAGATATTGATTTATTTGTGTATATATTATACTTCCTCAGTAAAAAAAAAAGTGAGATCTTTGAAGTCAGAGACTGCCTTAACTTAGCTCCTAGCACAGTACATGATATATAATAGGAGATAAAGAAATACTAGCCAATCGACTGATGGAAGTATGCATAAAGTTATCAGCTATTTGCTTATGGGGTTCAAAAATAAGTACTGACATACTCCTAGACAGTGTTGGAATGTACTTCAAAAGGATTGGCAATGAGGTATGCATATTAAAAATAATATATTTACCTGTCAGCCTACAAATATACTCAGAATGATTTTAAACTGAAATGGAAGAATAATAGGGTGGGGAAAGACTGGGGTGGGGATATATTAAATTAATAGAAGCTATAGACTTGTATCTACTAGGATGCAATGAAAAGTGTAGAAAGGGAATTCAGAAATACACAGAAGACAAAATTCAAGGACAGAGCCAATAACAAAACCTATCACTTTAGATGTCTTTATAATGTTTCATTTTCTGCTTCCTCTCCTCCCCTCTTCCCCCATATGAAATCTAAACTACTAGGATATGGGTCTAAACTACAGGCCAGGCCCGGAATGACTACCTTAATAAGACTTATACGCAAAAGAGATAAAAGAAAGAAGGGAAAAAATCAAAAAGGTACAAAAATGTTCATAGCACTCTTTTTTTTGGTGATAGCAAATAAATAGAAACAAAAAAAGATAGCTGTCAACTGTGGTATGACAATAAATTTTGACATAAATATTATTCCTCCATAAGAAATGATGAAAAGAATTGTTGCAGAGTAACCTCGGTAGAATTACATAAACTGAGGCAGAGTGACATGAAGAAAACCAAGAAAATGAGATATACAGTAACATTCACATTGTAAAGAAGAACAAATTTGAAAGTCTTAAGAACTAGAATCATTGCCATGATCAACCATGACTCCCAGAGGAACAACGATGAAGCATGCTACCCACCTCTTGACAGAGAAGAGACAGATTTGAATGATAGAATGAGACAGACATTTTTTGACATGGCAAATGTATGGGTTTCTTTAACTTGCTAAGCTTATTTGTTATAAGACTTGCAAAGAAACTTGGGATGTTTAACATGTTTAGCCTGGAATAGAGAAGGGAAGAGAGACTGATATGGGTAGATGGATTAGACTTCTCTTGCTTGATCCCGAGGTCAGAAATAAGCAATGAAATGTGCAGAGGCAAATTTATTATTGTAAATAAATACTTCCTAATAATCTGAGTTATTCATGGGTGGAATGAGGTCACTAGTTTTTTACTCCTTAAAAGTTCTTCTTTTTCTCACTGTTTGTTTGGTCTGTTGTAAAGCAGATTGTTTTTAATAAATAGATTGATCTCAATAGCCTCTGAGGTCCGTTCCAACTGTCAGATTATGGGATACACCAAATGAAGGCCTGAATGAGGTAGCATATAAGGTTGCTTCCATCTCTAAAAATCTATGTTTCCTTGCTTTAGAAATTCCTCATTTTTCGGTGTACATTTGAAAATGTATTTTGGTTAAGAAGCCATGGCTGAGTTAAGTCAAACAAAAACAAGAAATAATTTTTTTTAGATGAAATTGTGTATTGCCTTCCCCATAGCCAAGCTAATTTAATAAGTAGATAGGGTGGGTGTTATTTTAATTTTTAAAATGAAGCAACTGAGCCAGAGAAATGAAGTGGCTTATCAGTCATCACTCATTATTCTGGGTTGGACCATACCCAGGATAGTTCTCTAATAGTTTAGATTCAATAATTGAACAAAATGAAATATTTGCATATCATTTCACAGTTAAACAATTCTATGATATAGAAGGAGAAGGATATTCAACAAGGATAGGCATTAAGAACTCCATGAGTGGGTTGAGCTGAGCAATGATCCTCTAGCCAAGAATTTGAGAGATCATGGAAATCCTTATGGCAACCTTGTACTCAAGCAAAGAAATGAGCAAGTGATGTCAACCATCTGATCCTTTACCCCCCAGAACCAATCAAGTCTCAAGCAATGTCCTAATGGCTTTCAATGAAAGAATACAAGACAAAACAAAAGAAAACAAAGAAACAAAAAAACTAGCCTGAAGTAGATGGGAAGAGGAATTAAAATATCTCTCCTACCACAAACAGCTAGATAGTCACAAAGCCAGGACTAGATCTTAGATTTAGTGACTCCAAACATCATGACATTAGAACATGCCAAAGCAAGTGACAGATGACAAAAGGCACTTTCAAAAAGATATATATAGTGATCATCCTCTACATTATTGATACCAATATTTGAAGTAGTTTAGATTTTGTCCTTTTGACTAATATTATATTTAGGCTTTTCTAATGATTACTACATGAGAGGATGGTCTATTGAGACATTTTTCAAATAGCCTGCCTAGTTTGTTTTAGTTATGTTATCTTACTTTTATTATTATTTGGTCAGCTGAGCTCACAAAAAGCAGTTTCTTGATTTATTGTGTAGCTATTCATTCCCACAGATAACCAGCTGTGGACTTGACTTACTATAAGAACAAACATTTTGCCAATGTTGTTTGCCTGGCAGTCATCCAGGGACCCATTGATGGTGATTCTGTCATGTCATTAAATAGCCTAGTTTTCCCTCCCAGCTCTGCAGGCATCAACAACATACATCTCTCTAGAGCGAAGAAAATAACTTTTTCTAAGTTCCACATCTACTGTTTATTTTCCCAGGGTGACTCTACATCAACTTGAATTTTGGTGGAGAATCACTGCAATATAGTCACAACTTACCCAATTGTTCAGTGAGAAAAAAATATTCTTCTACATGTTGAAAGCAGGACAATTCTAGTAAGAGTGTCACCCTGAAAATTCTTTCCTTCCTTCTCAGCCTGCTAGACTCTTTGCCACAGCAGGGTTATTCCCTATCCTTCAAAAAGGCCGCAGTGAACACCATTTCAATAGCCTACTGAGTGATCTCTCTGAGTTAAGTCTATCTCTATTCCTAACACATCACCATTCACACTATCATTATTCTGCAGAGCTACCAAAGTGATTTTCTTAAAGTACAGATCTGACCATGTGCCTCCCCTACACAATAAACTCCAGATGTTTCTTATGAGCTTTGGGATCAGACATAAACTACTGTCTTTGACACAATGTTCTTTATAATCAAGCCCTGGTCTTTTTTTCTAATCTTATTATACATTACATTCCCACAGTCCACCCAAACTAGTCTTCCTACAGTGCCTCCCAACCCCCTTCAATTTCTACAGTTCCTTCTCACTTAGCACCTTATATTTAACTACCTTGAATTTATTCTGTATTTTTCTCTATATACTTACATTTCTATACAACATCTTCTCTGATAGAGCACAATCTCTTTTTTCTATTTTCTTTTCTATTCTCTCTATTTTTTTCATTTTTTGTATCTATATCCTAAGACCCTAGCATAGTGACACATAATAAATATTTTTATTTTATTATTTGCTAGAATGATTTCTCATACAGTATTCCAATGTTTTTATTATAGCTATCCCCCACAAGATTTATTTCTAGATAGGAAGGTAGATAGAAAAAATAGATAGAATGGTCAAATATTTTAATCATTTACTCTGAATGTCTGAGAGAGAGAGAGAGAGAGAGAGAGAGAGAGAGAGAGAGAGAGAGAGAGAGAGAGAGAGAGAGATCATTATATAACATTTGGAAATCCTAATTTCCTTTAAAACCAAAGTGTCCACTTCTACATGAAGCCTTTTCTGATCCCCCAATTTCTTTACATCTATTTTGAATGTATTTTGCATCTACCTCTCTGTCTACATATGCATATGCATATCATATATGTATATGCATATACATGCACATATACATGTACATGTACACATACATATATATGCTATCTCCACTGATAGAATATAAGCCCTTTGAGGGCAAGGATTATTTAGACTTTTGTCTTTGTATCCCTACTGTTTAGCTCAGGGTCTGTCACAATTAAATGTATAATAAATGATTGTTGATTGATTAGTTGTCTTTCTGCCTATAAAACTTCTTTCCTTCTGGCATATGGCAACTCACTCTTTGAGTTACACTGTGAAACATGTTAATTATGGTTTAGATGTAATGCTGATGAAACTATTCTAGGTGAATTTGAGGTTTGGCAGAGGTCTCAAGCTGGTAGGTCTTGATGTAGATAACATTGTTGAAAAAATTTTTCAGCCCATAAGACATAGAATCACAAAATTTTAGAATTGTAAGAAATCCTAATGATCATCCACATTATAGTCGAAGAAAACTGAAACAGAGAGATTATTTGACTTAAAAAATAATCACACAGTGGGGGTGGCTAGGTGGCACAGTGAATAGAGCACTAGCCCTGGAGTCAGGAGGACCTAGGTTCAAATCTGGCCTCAGGCACTTAACACTTACTGGCCTGCTGGTCTTGGGCACGTCACTTAACCCCAACTGCCCTGCTTTCCCCCCTCCAAAAAAGCAAAAAAAAAAAAATCATGCAGTGATTGGGCAGCAAAGGCAGGCCTAAAAGCCTAGGTTTTCTGATTCACAATTCAGTGAATTTTTCACTATTCTGTATGTAGCCATCCATTTGTATGAATTAGTCTATGGATGACTTTTGTGGTAGGAGCAATTCCTCTTTTATGTAGGCTGAGCTGACCCTTTAAGAGAACGGGGTTGCCATTTTGCTTCCTTGGGACCCAGGGTGTAAAGGTCAATCAAGGAGATGTGAAATTATTACCTTCACCTGTTCTCTTGGCTATTGTGTGAAGAGTTCTTTTCTAGCTATGCTGATCCTCCAGGAAGAGTTGACTATTGTAAAATTTATAACTCTTTAATTGATTCCTTTAGTCTTTGATTGAGTAAAGTGTTTTTGACATTTTTATCTTCCATCTTTACATATAATGTACAGTTTTTATCTTTATCATATGCAGTATTTTATATGTTTTTTTAATTACATCTTTTTTATCTTCTGTCTGTGCTCCTTGCATTTTAAGACTTTGAACCTACTGTTAGATTTGTTATACAGAACTTTTGGCAGCTAGGTGTCAGAGAGGATAAAGCCTTGGTTCTGGAGTTAGGGACACCTGAATTCAAATCCAGCCTCAGACACTTGCAGTGTATGATGCAAGGTAAGTCATTTAAATTCTATGTGCTTCAGTTTCCTCATATGTAAAATGATGATAACAGCATCTCATTACTAGGGTTGTTTTGAGTATAATTATAGTGAGGATAAATGATACAATATTTGTAAAATGTTTTGTAAAACTTGTGCCACTAGTGTAATGCGAATGTAAATTTTAAAGATCTTCCCTGCCCCTAGGCTAAAGTGCAGCAGAAGCCTGGGGAGGGAGGCTTGTTTTTCAGTAGATACTTTTTGATTGGCCAGTGGGTCAATAAGGTTGTTACATTCTCTGAGCCAGGAGAAGGCTATATAAGCCCTGATGTGTAGCTTTGTTTTGGGACTCACTTTGAGAAGTGTTCTGTGATTTGATCTGAATTCTGGGAAGCCGTTGTTGAGAGTCCCCCGGCTTTGAAAAACCCAGAATGTGGAAACCCAGATGTTGACTGGGTATGGATGTAATGGTTGGACAGTTTGGAAATCTGTCTACTTGATGTTTCTGTCTTGATAATTATGCCTGTATACTTTGAGGTTCAGGGTGCTGACCTTTTCTCCTGAACAAGGTAAACGATATATGTCTGACTGATTAAAGTAAGCTTGTTAACCCATTTTGAGTTGCTTTCCTTTAACAAAGCAGATCCAAGAACCTGTGGTAGCTGCAAACCCTGAGGACGCTTGGGGTGCTTGCTGCTACAACTAGATAAATGATGATGATGATATTAAAAATAGTAGATGCATTCTCAGATTTGCCTGTTTTTCTTTCCCTGGTATATGACCTAAGTGTATCAAAATGACTTGAAACTTGAATAGTTCAAACCTTCTGAATAGCATCTTACATGACTTACGGGGTGGTAGAGTCAGCAAATAGGGAATTATTTCAGCAGCAAGATCTGATTGGAGGAGCAGTACAAATACAAGTGACTAGTAAAGAGATTATAAAAGAAATATATGCAATATATTAAATAGATGTATATATAGAATTAATGTCCAGATCACAGAGGTTGTTCTCCTCAGTAGAATTAGCCCCTCCCCAATGTAATACTTACCAAAATTAAGACAATTTTAATATGTATGATCATATGTTATTTTCCCCTTGGGTATTACATAAATATTTACAAAATCACATATTTTGAGGTGGAACTGATTAGAGGTAATCTAGTTTAATCCTTTTGTTTTATACCTGAGAGTACTAATGCTCAGAGAGTTGCTTTCCAAAGTCAAACAAATTTTAAATGGAAGAACCAGGACTAGAATAGGTGCAAGTTCTGAAGCCTGGTTCTCCAAATCAAGTGTCTATTCCATCATATGCCATGGTTCCAGTGGCACTTAATTGCTTCTAATAACAATTAATTGTTTTATAAGAATAATCTATATTTATAATAATAATTGATGTTACTTAGAAGTCAAGGGCCAGTCTACATTTTGGATAAGTTTCATTATTAGTACACACCAATAATTGGGCTCCAAGAAGTTCAATTCAACTAATGCTTATAAAGATTAGGCACCTATTATTTGTCTGGCAATGTGTTCTACTGGCTTGAGTTTGGAATGAGGAGTCTTGCTATAAAACCTAACATCCCAATTTACTAAATGAAATAAGCTACTTAACCTCTCTGGGCTTCACCCTAGGCATCAGCAGGAAATGAATTTTTGGATTATCTGTCAAAGTCCTATGGGGAGAAGTGCTGTGCAATCTTAAAAGTATCCTAGGAATAAGAATTTTAGTATCACTTAATTTGTATTGCTCTATGATAAGAATTGAACAGAGTGATTCCCTAGTATCAAATTATATAGGGGACACTGTGTCTTACATGGTGGATGCATATGAAAATAAAAATAGTGTTGTTGTAACTTCTTACATTTGTAAGCATGGTCACCAGTATAACAGATTTTGAGGGTTCTGCACTATGAGAACCAGGAAGGGTATTTTTGAAGAGGATGAGAATTCAGCTTAAGCCTGCGCTATGTGATGTATTCCCACATGATCACAACAAACTGTAGACCAGGAGCTGATCTTTAAAGAAGCTCTAGATATCTCCATAATTTCAATTGAGGCTTTAGCAAGAACATTGGAGTCCTATAGGAATTGGAAAGAGTCACTGAGGAGGAGGACTACCAGGGACACTGATAAGCAACTAGTGGTTCCAGAATACTGTAGAAGAGAGAGAATTAACATTATATCCACAAATGAGGCTAAATTGGAATTCCCCACTGGCCAAATCTCAATATCCACTGTCAAAATCAGTACACAGGTGAATAATGTCAGAGTAATGCTTGTACTTCGAAACCTGGTGAGTAAGGTAGAAATCCAACTATCTTTGCTGGAGGTAAAAAGCCACTGTCATATCTGTTATATTTCTCAATGTTGTTTAATTTGGCAAGCACAAAAATAAACAGTTTTATGAAAAAAATAAACATACAACTTTAAAAATGGAAGTAACTCAAGAATAGTTTTAGATAGTTATTTTGAATTTCAGTAATTAAATGTAAATTTAATTTTCCTACACCTTGTCTCTAATTATTTTAAAGATAAATAGATGGATAAGCACATAACTGATTTAAGAGAAAATAAGTTTAAAGTTAAATAATATTTATTTTTTAAACAGCACTATTTCTTCATGATGAGTAAAACACAACTAGTTTTTAATTAGTCAATAAATACCTTTGTGCAGGCTATTCTGTTTTATTGGATTTTTGTATTTATGGGTTATAAAATAAATGGAATAATTTTATTTTAACAAAATACAAGATGAAATTATTTCTGTCAATTTTTTTATAAAAAATATATTCTTGGTACACAATCTTATGTTAAAAAGAAGGGGCAGCAGCAGCTAGGTGGCAAAGTGAGTAATAAGCCAGCCCTGGAGTCAGGAGGACCCTGAGTTCAGATCCAGCCTCAGATACTTAACACACACACACACACACACACACACACACACACACAACTAGCCATGTGACCTCAGGCAAGTTACTTAACCCCAATTGTCCTCCAAAAAAAAAAAATAAAGGGGGCGTTACTATATAAAAATTTGAAACGACTGCTATAGAGGGATGAGGTATATTTCATCTTGTTTGTTGCTATATCTCTGTAAAAAAGGGGTGGGTGGAGATTAAAAAGTTTTTGTTTGTTTGAGTTGTTTTTCCTAGAAAAGTTCCACTGGGTAGAGAGCAAAATCATAATCAAGTGACCTAGGTGGAATTCCAAAGACTCTGTAAATTAGTTTACTGTCTCCTTGGTGGAGATGGGGGAAGAGATGGTAGAGGGAAAGATATTCTGGGAAGAGTGTAATAATATAAGTAATACTATAAATGCTCTGATTTATTTTTTGGGGGTAAGAGAATATATTAATGTTCTGAGCACAGTAGGAAAAATATTTTGCTAACAGCTGAAAAATAAAGATGTTACTTGGGTGTTTTCAGCTTATCTAAAAGAACATAAATACATCTGTATTTAGAAAGAAGAATGAAAATGAATTACAATTCCTACATTGTTTTTGCAGTTGACAACAGGATAGAAAGCAGAGAAATTGATGACATGTAATGAGACAGGCAATTTTTGCATAGCAACATCCAGGCAAATGAAAAATTTTGTCAATCTTTCAGATATTTTGTTTACAAGATGCATTCCTCCACAATATTTATTGTTTTATGTAGAAACATCTGCTTGAATATCTCAGTTTTTCAATTTTCATCAGATGCCTGATATGTTTTCAGTTTCAAGTTTTTTTTAATTGCTTTTCACCATGTATGTGCCTATAATACATACATAACTAATGATATAAAGTGATATTACAATGAAAGGAAAGAAAAGATCCTATGCATGGTCTTAAGGAGTATGAACATATTCATTATGACAAGTGGTTGAATAGTGAACTTTTACTCAACAACTTTTTTTTGTCTGTATATTGCCAAAGTACTAGTTTGACAGATTTCACTCTTAAGTTCACTTAAGAGTACCCTTTATGGAGAGTTCACTCTTCACTTCATAAACAAAATTTTACCAATGGATTTGTTGGCTTAGCATAATATCAAAAAAATTTGAGAGATAGAAGGGACCTTGGAGACACTTTAGTTGAAACCACACATTATAGAGATAAGGAAATGACACAGATTGTAGAATTGACTTGCCCAGGGTCACACAAATTATAAGAACAATATAGTATATTAAGTGAGGGAGGCAATATAAAGAGTCATTAATGACTGAACCACTCAGAAAGATGTCACTCTTAAGTTTCATGTGTCTAGAATCAATCCCTTCAATTTAACCAGAAAGGGGATACTTTATGGAATGAAATAATATAATAACAAAATTCATTTGAAGTAACAAAATGTTTAAAATTCCAACAGAAAAAAATAATAAAAAAAATTGGGGGTTGGGAGCAGAGTAAAAATCGCAGATTAGGGGATACCCAGCTGAACTCTCTCAACATTACTCACTAAATAACTTTAAAATAATACATCAAATCAAATTTTGGAGTGTCGGATTCAACAAAATGTGACACATTTTCTAACCTAAGAAAACTTAGAGCAGCAGGAGAACCTTGCGACACAGAACTGGAAGGTTGTCCAGAACCCACACATGTAGTGGCAACAACAGTAAGTGTAGCAGCAGTTTTCGGAGATTTCAGCCCAGACATGTTAAGGGGGTTGGACAACTTCTCAGAAAGAGATTATAGGGGACCATATACTGACACTGTGTACAGCTGGCACTGATTAACAACTCTATTATCTCTACAGAGTTCTGGATTTTAGTTCCAGGGAAGAGAAGAGCTCTGGGGGTTGGTTACAAGGGAGCAGGGATCTTGGTCTCAGTTCAAAGGTAAAGAGAATGCTTTTGTTTGAAGGGAACCAGGGGCCCTTCCTGGGTAACAACCAGAGTGCAGATCAGGAGAATTTTGACCATGTCTCTTTCAGCATCATAACACCTTTAAAACAAAAACTTGCAGTCCCCTAGAATTAACTCTGAAAACAACAGCATAAAAAAGCCCGAAGTTTACGTAGTTTACACCCTACCCACAGGTGATAAGAGCCCTACTATAATATAAAATTCAAAGTCAGTATTTTTTTTTGGCTCTTTTAGCAAGCTGTTAACTCTTTTTTTTTCCCCACACTTTTGTTAATCATATGAAGCTACTAACAGTGGCTGGGAAAACCAAGACATAAATTCAGAAAACGACAATGTGAAAACAGATACAAAGACTCAAAGAAAAATTCTAATTTGACCTAAGCCCAAAAAGAATTTCAGGAAGTGTTAAAGAAGGAAAAGAATCTATATGTCTTAAAATGTATTTATAGCAGGTCTCTTTGTGGTAGCAAAGAATTGGAAGTTGCATGGAAATCTATCAATTGGGGAATGACTGAAAATTTATTGTATTATATTCTTGAGGTGGAATATCACTATGCTATAAGAAATGATAACTTCAATGATTTTCGGGGATTAAAAAAAAAAAAGAACAACACCATGGAAGGACCTGCACAACATAATGAAGAGTTAAATGAGTAGAATCAAAAGATTGTATATGGTCATAGCAAAATTACTTTAAGAACAACTTTGAGCAAATAAGTTATTTTGTCTATTATAAATACCCAAATTAAACATAAAGGACATAGGAAGAAAGATTATCTACATACAGAGAAAGAATCGATAAATACAAAATGTATATAGAATAATTTTACATATATATGCATATATGCACATACACATACAAATAAACATACATACACATATATGCATACATGCACACTTTTGTACACACATATGTCTAATGGTAGCCATTTCTGGGGTGGGAGGTAGGTGCTGGGAAGGAAAAAAAGGAAAGAAATGTATAATTTGATTGTATATTTAAAAGGAAAAGCAAGTTGTACCTAATAGATTTTTCAATGATTTCTCCTGGATCTATTTTCCAGGTCAGTGGTCTCAATTCCTCATAAAGTCTTTAGCTTCGATTTGCTCCATTCTAATTGTGGAGGAATTATTTTCTTTAGTGATCTTTTGGATCTTTTCCATTTGACCAATTCTGCTTTTTAAGGCACTCTTCTCCTCATTGACCTTTTGGACTTCTTTTTTTTTTTTTTTTTGAGGGGGTTAGGCAAGGCAATTGGAGTTAAATGATTTGCTCAAGGTCGTGCAGCTGGGAAGTGTGTCAAGTGTCTGAGGCTGGATTTGAACTCAGGTCCTCCTGAGTTCAGGGCCAGTGGTCTATTCACTGCTTCACCTAGCTGCAACTAACTTTTTGGACTTCTTTTTCCATTTTGGTTAGTCTTTTTTAAGGTGTTATCTTCAATATTTTGGAGAGTCTCCTTTTGCAAACTGTTGACTCATTTTTCAAGATTTTTTTTGGCATCACTCTCATTTCTCTTCCAAATTTTTCCTCTACTTCTCTTACTTGATTTTCAACATCCTTTTATAGCCCTTCCATGGCCTGCAACCAATTCATGTTTTTCTTAGAGGCTTTTGATGCAGGATCTTTGACTTTTTTTGTCTTCTTCTGATTGTATGTTTTGATCTTATTTTTCACCAAAGTAAGATTCTGTATTCTTAGTTTTTTCATTCTGTTTGCTCATCCTCCCAGCCAAATATTTGACTATCTAACTCTCTGTCAAAGTAAGATTCTGCTTCCAGTGGGGTTAGGGGTGGTTGTACTGTCCAGACTTCAGAGGTTTTGTATCAGCAGCTTAATCTCCCAGAGTCTGTGGGCCCAGAGTTCTGGAAGCAGCCACTGCTGCAGCGAATGCTGCCACCACTGACACCTCTGCTGCTGCCACTTCTGCCACATCTGCTGTCCTGGGCTGGGGCTGGACTCTGGTCAGACCAGGTTCCACAGAGTTTTCCCACTGACCTTCTATGGTGTATTTGGTGTTTGTGGATTTGAGAAGACTGTAAACTGCCACAGCTGTCAGTGCTTCAGTCCCCCAAGGCCTGCTCCAGCCCTGTCTGTGCTGACATGGCACAGACTAGACTGTGCTACGCTCCCGGCCCAGTGTGATATACCCTTCCTGTCAACCTTTCAAGTTGTCGTGGGTTGGAGATTTGCTTTACTTTATCATTTTTTGGGGGTTCTGTAGTTCTAGAATTTGTTTAGAGTCTTTTTTTTTTACAGGTATTTGGTGGGGTTTCAGGGAGAAATCAAGGAAGTTCCTGCTCTTACTCTGCCATCTTGGCTCCACCACTAGGAGAAAGAATTTAAGAATTATTGCACTAACTCAAAGCCATAATTTAAAAAAAAAAGAAGAGTGTTGATATCGTCCTTCAGGAAATTATCAAAGGAAAGTGCTCTAATATCTTAATTCCATAGAGTGAATTAGAAATTGAAAGAATCCATCACCTCCTGAAAGAGATCCCAAAATGAAAACTTACAGGAATACTACCACAAAATTCCAGAAGGGAAGATGAAGAAGGAAGATAAAGAAATTAGGATCACCACCAAGAATAACCTTCCCAAAAGGGGAACATAATTCTTCAGGGGAAAAATCATTATTTAATGAAATAGAGAACTTTTATGCATTCCAGATAAAAAGATCAGAGCTGAATATAAAATTTGACAATCAAGGATAAGGGTCAAGAGAAATATAAAAAGGTAGAGATAAAAGAGTAATCATAAATGTCTCAATAAATTATTACATTCGTATATGGGAAGATAATACATGTAACTCCTAAGAACTTTTATCATTGGTAGGGTTTAGACAAAGGCATGAATATAAGTTGATTAATATTGGAATGACCTCACCCCCCCCCCAAAAAAAAGATGAAGGAATTAGAAAGAGAGATGCACTATTAGGAGGAGGAATAGGTTGGAATAATGGGAAACTTTCACAAATGAAAGATATGTGCAAGGAAGAGTTTGCATACTAGAGGGAAAATGGGGGGCATGGAGGGCTCTTAAACCTCATTCTAATTTGTATTGGTTCAAAGAATAAAGAATGTACCAAAACTCAGTTGAGAGCAGAAATATAACTTATACAAAATAAATGCAGCTGTGTATAGAGAAATAGAAGGGAAAGGGATAAAATAAAGTGGGAGAGGTAATAAAAAGAAGGCAAGATTAAGGGAGGCAGTGGTTAGTAGTGAAGTAAACTTTTGACAAGTGTCAAGATAAAAGAGAGGGAAGAAGAAGGAAGAATAGAAGAAAATGGAATGATGGGGAATACAGTTAGTAATCATAATTCTTAAAGTGAATGGATGAACTCACCCATAAAACAGAAGCAAATAGTGGAATGGATTAGAAACCAGAATCCAACAATGTATTCCTTAGAAGAGACAGACACATTTGAAAGAGAAAGATATCTGTAGAATTAAAATAAAGGACTGGAGGAAAATCTGATATACTTCAGTTAAACTTAAAAAAAAGCAGGGATAGCAATTGTGATCTCAGTAAAAACAATAGAAAATAGACCTTACTGAAAGGTACCATAGATAATGTAGAAATAGTTTTAAGAAATATAGCAATTTGGGAGTAGAAGCAGGACCTCCTCGGGGCTCTGGCTTCCACCATCCCCAATACATGTAAAAGGGGATTCTAAACAAATTTTGGAGCTGCAGAACCCACAAAATGACACAGAGAAGCTAACCTCCCACTGAGGACAGCCTGGCAGGCCTTCAGAAATTGGCCAGCACAGTGCTCTGGGAGCTGAGCCCAGGCCCCCGTGAGCCAGAGATTTTAGCACCAGGCTGGGCGTGACCAGCCGTCCCCAGGAAGGATTCCAGATCACCAGCAGCTGTGGCTATTTCCAGATTCATCAACACATAGATGCAAAGGACAAAGGGAGAGGTCAGTGCAGTGTGGACTTTGGGACCAGTAGTTGGGAATGCATCAGCTTTTGCCCCGAGGGTGAGAACACTCAGCACAGCCATCCAGCACCACATGGCAGCTTCAGTTCCTGGCCTGCAGAGTGTAGGGGGAACAAGAGAATATTCTGAGGGATAATTGCTCTTGCTTTAAGCTGCTTGTATCTGGATTGTAGTCTAGGAAGGAGGTCCTGGGGTGTGTGTCCAGCTTTCCAGAGCATGTGGAGGCCTCAGAGAGGGCACCCATCTAATTCCTTGGGTAGCTGACAAAACCCCAGCGTTTGGGACGAAAACTCCCCTGTCTGGTGGCAGAGTCCTACTGTGGCAAAAAGCCCAGGGGTCAAGTGACTGAGGGGTGACATGACCAGACAAAGGAAGCAAAACAAACAGAAGACTCCAACATTAGATGCTTATTTTGGGGACAAAAAGGAGAAAAAACATGGGACAGGAGGAAGACAGTGAAGTCATAACTCCTGCACCAAAAACTTCAAAGGAAAATATTAGCTGGTTACAGGCAATAGAGGACCTTAAGAAGCAGATAAGAGAAGTGGAGGAAAAATTGGGAAGAGAAATGAGAACAGTGAAAGAAAATTATGAACTGAGAGTCAATAGCTTGACTGAGGAAAATCACACCATAAAAACAGACTGACTCAATTGGCAAAAGAAGATCAAAAAGGCAATGAGGAGAGGAATGCCTTGAAAAGACAAAATTGCCAGATGGAAAAAGAATCCCAAAAGTTCAATGAGGAGAATAGTTCCCTAGGATTTAGATTGGAGCAAAGGAAAGCTAGTGACTTCAAGAGAAATCAAGATGATGTTAAACAGATCCAAACAAATGAAAGAATAGAAGGCAATGCGAAATATCTCACAGGAAAAACCACTGACTTGTAAAATAGATCCAGGAGAGATAATTTAAAAATTATTGGACTACCTTAAAGCCATGATCAAGGGAAGAACCTAGAAATTATCCTCTAAGAAATTCTCAAGGAAAATCACCTTGATGTTTTAGAACCAGAAGGCAAAATAGAGGTTGAAAGAATCCACCAATCACCTCCTGAAAAAGATCCCCAAAATAAAACTCCTAGGAATATTATAGCCAGGTTCTGGAATTCCCAGATCAAGGAGAGAATATTATGAGCAGCCAGTAAGAAACAATTTGAATATTGTGGAAACACGATCAGGATAACCCAGGATCTGGCAGCTTCTACACTGAGGGATCTAAGGGCCTGGAATAGGATATTCCGGAGGGCAGAGGAGCTGGGATTAAAACCAAGAATCCCCTACCCAGCAAAATTGACTATCATCTTTCAGGGGAAAATATGGTCATTCAGTGGAATAGAGGACTTTCAAACATTCTTAATGAAAAAAACCAGAGTTGAATAGAAAATTTGACATCCAGATACAAGAAGCAAGAGAAGCTTGAGAAGGTAAACAGGGAAAAGAAATCATAAGCCACTTATCAAAGGTGAACTATTAACATTCCTACATGGAAAAATGATAATTGTAATTGATGAAACTTTTCTCACTATGAAAATAGTTGAAGGGAATATAAACAAACAAATAAAAAAATAAATATTGGAGGGTATACAGATATATGAATACATGTGTGAATGTGTGTATATATGTTTACAGGTATACATAGATAAAGGGTACAGGACCAATTTAATAGGAAGAGATGATACTTAAAAGGGGAAATTAAGAGGTAAGAGAGGAATATAATGTGAGAAGATGGAGAGAGACAGAATGGGGTAAACTATCTCATAAAGAAGAGGCAAGGGAAAAAGGGTTACAATGGAGGGGAAGAATAGGAATGCAAAAGGGAGTGGGTCAACCTTATTCTCACTGAATTTGGCTCTTAGAGGGAATGAAATACACATTTAATAGGTTCTCTTACCCTACAGGAGAGTAGGGAAAAGGAGATGAGAAGGGGGATGATGAAAGCGAGGGCAGGCTGTGGGGAAGGGAAGTTGGAAGCACTCACTTTTGCAAAGGGACAAGATCAAAGTAGAGAATAGAGCAAGTGGGTGGTGGGATAGGAGGGAGAGAAATATAGTCAGTCTTTTACAATATATATACTATGTTAATTTTTTGCATTAGATATACATGTACAATCTATACTGAACTGCTTATCTTCCCAGTAAGGGTGGGTGACAAGGGAGGAAGGAATGAATCTGGAATTAAAAGTTTTAAAATCAAATGTTTAAAATTATATATACATATATACTATTATTAATACTATCTTAGATATAATTGGGAAAGAAGATATACAGGCACTGGGGCATAGAGATCCACTATGCCCTACCTGAAAAGCCTAAGGGGGTTTGGGAGAATATATGAGAGATCAGATTGGATGAGGGCATATCCTGTGGGACTGCTATTCTGGGGTGGTGACTAGGGAAAAAACGGGAATAAAATTTGTAACTCAAAATCTGGTGGAAATTAATGATGTAAATCAGAAGTTAATTAAGCATTTGAAAAATGAGGGAAAAAAAGTAATATAGCAAGTTTCTCAAAAACCTCATTTTTCAAATATTTCCTGAGTATACAACTGAGTCAAAGTTAAAAAAAATTAAGAACCATTCCCCAATTTATAAATAGTAAAGAGATATGAATAGGCATTTTTAAGAGAAGAAATCTATAATAACAAAAAGTTCTCTATACTATTGTAGATTAGAGAAAAGCAAATTAAAACAACTCTGAGGTACCACCTCATACCTATGTAAAATGACACATGCTGAGGGGATGAGGGGAAAATAGTAATGAACTACTGGTGGAATAATGAACTGGTCCAAGCATTCTGGATAACAATTTGGAACTAGCCCAAAGAGCCTATAAAACTATACATAGTCTTTGATTCAGCAATACCACTGTTAGATCCATATTTCCAAGAGATTCAAGTAAAAGGACCTACATAGTACAAAAATATTTATAATAACTCTTAAGGTGGCCAAGAATTGGGAATGGAGGGGAAGCTTATGAATTGGAGAATGGTTGAAAATGTTGTGGCATATAATTGTGATGGGGTACTATTAAGCTATGGGAAATGAGGGGAGTGATTTCCGGAAAAGATAAAAAGAAGAAAAAAAAAACCATGACAAGACCTATATGCATTGATACAAAGTAAAATGTGAAGAACTGGTACTAAATTGTGCATTGTAACAGCAATATTGTAACTAAGATAAACTGTGAAAGATATAGATATACTGATAATGCAATTCCAGAAGATTCATGATGTCAAAATGCTTTCCATGTCTGTAAAAAACTCATGACTTCTGAGTATAAACTGAAATAAAATATTCTCACTTTCTCTATTTTTCTTTCTTTTGGGGATAATATGGCTAATGTGTAAATGTTTTGCATGCTTTCCTGTTTATAATTGATATATTGCATACCTCTCAGTGAATGGGGGAGATGTAGGAAGTAGGGAGAGAATTTGGAACTCAAAATTTAAAAAGAATGTTAAAAATAAATATTTCTTTAAACCTTAAAAAATAACAGGAATAAAGAATAATGCTTTTAGATCTCAAGTTGTATAATAGAATAGTAACCCTCAAAATAATAGTAATGGTTAAACAGACTGTTATAGGAATGTAAATTTTTAAGATCTTCCTGGCCCCTAGGCTTAAGTGCACCTGTAGCCTGTGGTGGGAGGCTTGTTTTTCAGGAATGCCCACACCTTGGTGCTTTGTGATTGAGCAGTGGGTCAAGAGGGTTGTTACATTCTCTGACCCAGGAGAAGGCTATATAATCCCTGATGTAAGACTTTGTTTTGGGGCTCACTTTGAGAAATGTTGTGGGATTTAACCAGATGAGACTCTGGGCAGCTGTTGAGAGCCCCCCAGCTTTGAAAAACCCAGATGTTGATGCTTCCCTCTCTGGTTACTGTGGTTTGGTGTGGATGTAATGGTTGGAAAGTTCGAGGCCTGTCTGATTGAAATGTTTCTTTCTGTATACGCTGAAGTTCGGGGTGCTGACCTTTTTCCCCTGAACTAGGTAAATGATATGTTTGATTGATTAAAGCAAGATTGTTAACCCATTTTGAGTTGCTTTCCTTTAGAAAAACAGATCTCAGAACATGTGTTGACAGCCAGCCTGGGGATGCTGGGGTGCTTCACGCTACACAGACCCAGGATAACAAACTACCTATTCGATTTGTATCCATTGGAGAAGTAGAAAGTAGAACAGAAGCATAAATTTGGACTTATGTGCTTCCCTATAGAATGTAACAATTTTTGCTTTGATATTTGACTAAAATATGAAAAGTCATATAAAAAATTTGAAGGAGAATGAATAGAGGTATCTTCCACAGTTTTTGTTCAGGGAAGTATTCTTAACTAAAAAAAGGGACAGAGATCACTAAAGTTAAAATAGATTTGAAATTATGTGAAATTAAAAAAGCTTTTGCCCAAGTAAAATGCAGTTATTATAAGAAAGGGAGACTGTTAATGGGGGCAATATTTCCATCCAAGATTTCTGATAAAAGTCTAATAGTCAGGACGATCTTTTTTTATCACATCTGTAATTTCTTTGGTAAAAATGTTCCTACATTGGAATTCCTTCTTCCAATGCATATTAGCAATGGCTCTTGAAATTATAATAAGCTCCAAAAGTTTCCTAGCATGTTGTTTATGTGTGTTTATGTTTATGAAAATTAGCTTTTGGATATGTTTTATGTGCATTAAGGGCCATTCTCATATTGGTAAAGTATCAAAGGATTGAAAGAAAGAGTTTTCAAAGAAAGAATTTTAAATTTTTAAAAACGGTTTGGTACATATCTCTAAAAAATAAAATATTAAGAGAAAAAAGCAAATCCAAACAAATATGAGGTTTAACTTGATACAATAATATAGCACTAGTGACTTACAGGTCATATCCAATCAGTCACCAATTCATTTCCATTCTATTACTACAGTCTTTTTTTTTTCACATTGATTCCCTCTTTAACATTTCTATTGCCACTTCATTTGTTTGTCATCTCCTTACCCCTAGGCTAGGTAATCAGAATATAGTAGCTTCCTAAAAGGTCTATTTGTCTATTAGGATGGATTGGTTTTATATAATTATGTCCTGGATGAGCTATATAGCGTACTCAGCATGCATGACATTTCCTAGTTTTTAATCTGGTTATTATAGGATATAATAAGATGAATTTCTACCAGGATTTCCCCACACCATGGGTTAGACCCTTCCTCCTTGTCTGGGATGACAGAGATTAGTTTTCCTTAAAAGAAGACAAAGCGATCTCGATTAACTCTTTTTTCTCTTATGCAGCTTTTTGGTTACCTAAGAGCACAAAAAATCCCATCAGTTTGTAGTTGGAGCTCTTATGGCTTAGTGTACTTATGAAGATTATGAAAGTTGCCTTTCACTATATTCTGTAATGCTGCCTAGATGGTTTTCCATAAAGGAAGTGGGTAGGCATATCCAGAGAAGTACTGCTGTATACTTGTATATCCTTTAAGAATTAGGGGAAAGGTATATTTCCATTTGTTAACTATTAAATGACTCACAAGTTCCTCATTTCATTTCAGTATCATGCCTGAAATAAAAGAGTTCTAAAAAGAGCATTAGAGGTGAGGGAAAACAAGGCTGTAGGGGTTATGGGTAACTGAAAGTTACCTTAAATAGAACCAACAATTGTATATTTCCCTTTCTTAAGAAGGTGTGGGGGGTAGAAGGGAACAACAAACCTGTATACATTTAAAAGCAAACATACCCCAAACTCCTCTCCCTACTTAGGTGTAACTACATAGACATAACTTTAGGTATCTCCCTCCCATCTCAGTCTGATAATACTGAGGTGGTGTGGAGTGCAGGGTGGAGGGACAGAATCTTCCTGTCTATTGCACACAAGAAAGCGGTTGACAATTCCATTGTGGGTTTGAAAGGAATAACTTCTATTGTAGAATTAAAATTCCAAAATCAAAGTTTGATTGATTGGGACATAGGGGTTTATGTATTGTCAAGTAGTGATATGAAGAAATTTCAAGTTTTTGTCACTAACCATGTTTATTCTTTATTCCTGGCTATACATATGTATTATAAGAAAAAAGCTGAAAACAATGAAAGGACAGCTGGGTAGCACAGTGTATAGAGTATAGGTCTTGGAGTCAGGAGGTTCTGAGTTCAAATCCAGACTCAGACACTAGGTATGTCTGGGGAAGTCATTAATCCTGTTTGCCTCAGTTTCCACATCTGTAAAATGAGCAGGAGCAGGAAATGGCAAACCTCTCCATATCTCCCCCAAAACAAACAAAAAGAAATTTGTGTCACAAAGAGTCAGACACAACTAAAATTACTGAACAACAAAAATAACAATGATACATACTGAACCCATCTTGCAACATGAAGAAGTCACCTGCTGTATATTCACAAGTTTCAAGCCCTATGCTAAAATGGTAGAACATTCATGGATAGAACTCTGAGTTTGAAATCAAAATGACTAAACTTCAAATCCCTTCTCCAACATTTACTAGTTATATGTTTCTTAGTAAGTCATGACCTTTCCAAGCTTATTTCCTTGTCTGCAAAATGGCAATAATGCTATATGATCTGATAGGCTAATAGACTGGACTGATTCCTAGCAAAATTCTAGATTACACATTTAAAGCACTAGTCTGCTAAGCAGCTCAAAAAGGAAGCAGTGTTTGTAGAGAATCGATGTAGTGTCATTAAGAAAAGAGACTATACATATACAAGTACATGTAAATATATGTGTGTATACATATATGTATATGCATATATTCAAACATACACATATACATGCACATAAACCTGGACATATGTGTGTGTATATATAGATATATGTGTGTAAGCACACACAGAAGTTGGAGAGAGATGGCTTTTGATTTTCAAAGCCTTACAAGGCCATGGGCCAAAGGAAAGAAAATCCAAATTAGAGGTGACCTCCTCCTAGGCATAGGCTTCATTGCTGTGGAAGGACAGTCTCCTGTTGTCCTCACTGCCTGTAAAAAGAAAGAAGACAAAGCCCGAGGTTAGGCTGTCTATCTTCAGTCAGTGACTTGGATAAAGCCATAAATGGCATGTTTTCTTAGATTTGTAGATTAAACAAAGCCAGGGAGGATAGCAAACAAATTGTTTTTATTATTATTGTTCAGTTGTGTCCAACTTCATGACCCCATTTGGGTTTTTTTTTGGCAATTTACTAGAGTAGTTTGCGATTTCCTTTTCCAAATCATTGGATGAGGAAAGAGGCAAACAGTATTAACAGATTTCCCACAGGGTTATAGAAGTAAGTGTTTGAAGCTGGATTTCAACTCAGGACTTCCTGACTCCAGACATAGTGCTCTATTCACTGAATCGAATAAAGTTCTTGGCAGGCTGGAACCTTTGGCTGAGTCAGAAATGAGAACGAATGTGGATAACTCACCTATATTTTAGCTTCAAAAATATCACCTTTACAAGTACAAGAGAGAGGAGGCATAGCTAGACAGCAGTTTACTTGAAAAAGATATGAGGGGTTTTTTTTGCTTTTTTTTTTGGAGGGTAATTGGGGTTAAGTGACTTGCCCAGGGTCAAATGGCTAGTTTTTGGGTTAAGTGTCTGAGGCTGGATTTGAACTCAGGTCCTCCTGACTCCAGGGCTGGTGCTCTATTCAGTTCTCCACCTAGCCACCCCAAGATATGAGAGTTTTCATGACCCACAATCTCACTCCATAATGTATCTTACCAAGATGACAGCCCCTAACAGAGTTAATGCAATCTTTGACTACATTAAGAGAAGAATAAGAATTGGGTATAGGAGATGACAACTCTGCCGTGCTCTAACCTAGTCAGAACACATCTAGAGTACTGTGCTTAGTGCTGGGGGTCACACCTTGGGAAAGATGCTGTTAATTTTGAGGGTGTCTATTCCAACATCTCACTTGAACAAAGAATGCTGGGGTTTGAACCACCTTCAACACAGAAAACAAGAAGAGTATAGAAATCAAGTTGAGCTGAAACTCCAAGATACTGGAAAGTATGGTAGGCAAAGATGAAAACTAAGTAGTTCTTAGGAAAAGAGAACCTGAATTCTTGGAGTGTATGGTATAGAAACATAGGCTATATATGTATATGAGTGTAAATATATATGTAAACATATATTCATAGTGTGTGTGTATATGTTTGTGTATCTGTATCATACAAATGAAATAACAATTTTTGAAATGAAGAGAACAGTAACAACCTAGGCTTAGGAAAGGACTCATGGAAGAAGTAGCATTTGAGCTGAGCCTTGAAGAAAATTAAGGGTTTCAAGAGGAAGAGGTGAGGAAGGAAAGCATTCTAGATTTGAGGGCCAGCCTGTGCAAAGGTACAGGTGTAAGACATGAAATGCCACATACAAGGAATAACAAGTAAATGACTTTTGCTGCAATAATAATTGTTTTGGAGGAATGATGCAATATTAATCTTGAAAGATATATTAAAGACAGATTGTGAAGGATTTTAAACGCCAACGAGAGTTTTTATATTTTATCTGAGAGATAATAGGGAATTTTTGAACGATGATACTAGAATGTGAGATCTTGTAAAAAGAAGACTGGTTTAAGAAAACAAGAGTTCATATTATGGAAAGATGGCTCATGTTGCAGTGGGGCATAGTCACTGTTTATAAATATTTGATAGATTGCCATGTGGATAAGAAATTAGACTTGTTGTATTTAACCTCAAAGGATAGAACTAAAAACAACAGCCAGGTTTTGAAAAGAGAAAAGTATCAGTTGTCAGAAAGAAATTTGTAATGATTATTGTTGTTCAGTCATATCCAACTCTTTATGACCTCATTTGAGGTTTTCTTGACAAAGATACTGCAGTGATTTGCCATTTCCTTCTCCAATTCATTTTACAGATGAGGAAACTAAAGCAAACAGATTAGAACTCAGGTCTTTTTCTGACTACAGACCAGATGGTCTATCCACTGTGCCACCTGTCACTTGCAGTGGTTAGAATTATCCAAAAGTGGAATGGGCTGCCTCAGAAGATACTGAGTTTCCCCTAAATGGAGATCTACCAGGAGAGTCAAGTTGACTACTTTTAAGGATATGGTAGAAGCGGTTCCTTATTCAGGTGTTTGTTAGGCTATATGGCTTCTGAGGTACCTGCCAACTATGAAATTTGGGGATTCTATATAACTGTATGAAACTATGCAGTTGATGGAGCCAACACATTGCCAGGTCATTGTACCCAAAAGTGTAATCACAAAATGTGTTCTACTTCAAAAGTTTTCCTGAAAATAGTTCAGTGATTTAATTTTTATGTTTTCCTGTGAGTCTTTTTTTTCATTTGACAGTGATTAGATATCACCAAATAAATCTTGTAATAATTTCAAATGTTGCCTCATTTTTTCTTGGCTTGGTAACATTACAACTCCCATGTGCTATGCTGGTTGAGTGCCCATGCATCCATGTAGTACTTCTGAGGCATGAAAAAGCCATTTTTCCTTCTTTGGGAAACTCATAATTTTTTATTAGCAACTCTGCAGAAAATACAATGTATTGCACTAGAGTAAACATCAATTTGAACACAACAGAAACAAGGCTCAGTGATGTATAGAAAACTGATTACTTTCAAATGATAAAAATAATACTAACTCTGTTTTTATTTTGCTCTCTCTGTCTCTGTCTCTGTCTCTCTCTGTCTCTCTGTCTCTCTCTCTCTGTCTGTCTGTCTCTTTCTCTCTCTCTCTTCCCACCCTCCTCCCCTTTCCTTCTCTCCCTCTCCCTGTCATTTCTCATCATCTGACTCTGGGTCTGCTTATATTGACCTGTGAATATACTTTTCCTGCGTGGACTACAATAGTCTTAGGCTTAGAACTGCACCGATAAGATTTGCCTGGGGTTTGGCATTGCAATTCTCAATACGCTAACTTAGTCTTCTGTGCCTCCATGCACTGCCTGCAATCTTTTTTACCCACTTACTCTCTACATGGATTTTAACCTTGAAAGAGGCAACTGGAATTCCATAGGGATCAAAACCCAATGTGCACCTTCAAATTTCCCAATAATCCACACATGAACAACACCTTCCCACAACACAGTCTCACACCAATAAATTTCCTGTCTTGCACTTAAGATCTGCTTGTGTTATACTATATACCATGACAAACATTCAGGATTTTATTTTCACATCATCTACTCCAGTGATTATCAGTGGCAAGAGAATATCTTGATGCCCTCTTTATTGTAGGGAATAATTAATCACAAATATGAACAGCTGTGAGCTTTCTCTGTCTGAATTTCAAATTATCTTTCCCTATTGTAGAACATTTATATCCTTCTACTTTTATTTTGAAAAGTTGCCTATAATTCCATGCTCATTTATTTTTTTTTTCTAACACTAGGAACACCTCCCCCAAATCCTACTCCCATGATTCTTCACTAATTTCAGTCAAATACAGAATTGTGTGCTGCCAGTAGGTATTTAAATAATAGGTATTTAAACAAGGTACTGATCCTGGAAAAAGAGAAATGCATAAAAAATAATTGTGATTATTGCTAATAGATTTACATTTTGGCCAAGGCAATCTATTTAAGAAGATGGAATACAAAAATGAGTTGTACTAAGAGTAATAATGCTAAAGGGCCAAGGGTGCAAGAAAACACAGAGATTTGAGGTGATCTATCAATATTTAATTATTGTCATTTAAATGTGAGATCTTTGGTCAAGGAGAAAATTCAGAATTGAGACAATGCTAAAGGAAATAAACATATTGCTATCTGGACATTCTTTTTTTTTAATTTTTGCTTTTTGGAGGGCAATTGGGGTTAAGCGACTTGCCCAAAGTCACATGGCTAGTTTTTTTGTGGTAAGTTTCTGAGGCTGTATTTAAACTCAGGTACTCCTGACTCCAGGGCCAGTGCTCTATTCACTGCACCACCTAGCCGCCCTATCTGGACATTCTTGCTATAAAGGGAACAGAGACAAATTAATTGTAGTTAAATGGAAGTACAAGTTTCAGTTTCTCCTTAGAAAAGTGAATACAGGTGCCTATTGGCAGAAAATATGAGAAAAGGGGCGGCCAGGTGGCACAGCAAGTAATAGCACCGGCTCCAGTGTTGGGATGCCCTGGGGATCAAATCTGGTCTCAGATACTTAGCACCACACCCAGAAATAACTGTCCCTGTAACCTTGAGCAAGTTACTTAACCCCGATTGCTTAAAAAAAAAAATATGAGAAAGATAGGAAACTCCTGGAATGGAAACTGCCTTCTTCAATATAGAATGCCACCCATTTAGTACTATGTCCTAGGAGGTTGCTTTAGACGAAAAGAGGTCAAACACTTAGCCTAGGATTATACAGATAATAAGAGTCAGAAACAAGATTTGAACCCAAGTCTTGTAACTCTAAGCCTTGCAATGCATCCCCTATGCCATGCTACTTCTTATCAAGAGAAATAAATACCATAATTTGTTGGGTTTTGATCATTTAACCTGTAAATGTTATTCAAAGACAAAAGCAACAACATAAAGATTACTATACTCAATCTGATTTATCTGTAATAGAAAAGAAATGGGGAGATTCTCTGAGCCAAGAAAATACACCTTGATACATGGAAGGAGAGAGGAAGAAGTCTTCAGTGCTAAATAGGTAATAGGAGATATTAATAAAAAGTAATTTGGAAAGTGTGGTTCAGGATATAGAATAAAAACCCAAGGACTGATGATAACTTAATTTCATACACATACCATACACACACAGACACAAACACACACATTCATCAATGATTTAAGAAGACGATTCTGGGCATACCGGATGTAGTGACAACCAAACTATGTCAGAAATGAAAATTATTTCTTCACAAAATGGGCAAAGGATTTATTGAGGGGCATAAGAGGAGTTTGATTGTGTTTCCTGATGTGAGAATTAGTTCTTAATTCATTGTATTTATATGGTCATGTCTATATACATGTTATTGTTTGGGTAAATCAAATGTCAAAAAGAACATAAAATAAGAAATTTTGAAGCTAAAAAGTTATGTACAAATACAATAGAACTATTTGACCAAGACATTGATAATGGAAAAGGGGAAATGTGAACTTCTCTTCTGTACTATCACAAACCTCACCTCCCCCCTGCCCGCCATTATCAAGACCTTCTTATCACCCACAATCTCTTTCTTTGATATTGCTGGACAGAATTAATGTTTGCTACCTTCTATGGGGTGGGAGCTTTTCAGACTAACACACTGCCATGTGGGAATGAAGTAAGAGTTACTATAATTGAAACACAAACCTGTGAGTTTATGCTTTCTGAATAAGAAGTGGCTAGACAGTGAGGAGGCTGAATAAGAGTTTGAAATACTATTTTTCCTATAGTTTTTTTTTAATCTTGGGCATTGTTTTTGTCTTCTTTTTTTGTTTTAATTATTATATTTCTGGATCATATTTTCTTCTTTTCGGAACCTTTAGGTTGAAGAATTGCTAAGAACAATCATTCTGCCAATTTGATCATCTGGCCTTTCCTTAGCTATAATGTCTTCATGTACCATGGCTTTTGAATAGAGAGAATAGCATTATGCTTGCATCAATGGGCCACTGATTTAGAGCTGAAATGGAACTTATAGTTCATCTAGTGCAACTCCTTTTTACAGATGAGGAAACTGATATTTTAGAGAGGTAACTTTCCCAAGGTCAAAGCAATAGTAAATAGGAGAGAAAGAATTTGAACTCCTAATCTATCACCCTTTAAAGTATATGATATCACTTTCTTTCTGACTCAAAAGGAATATAATTCTGTTCCCGCAATTGTGGGCCAATTCATTATTTCTTGTGTCAAGATTGAAGAACAAGAATGCCAGTGGTTAGATTAATGTTTGTAAGTGGTCTAAATACCATAATTCTTAGCAACTTTCCCTCCTTCTCACTCTCCTCCTCCATTGTCACCATGGGATCAGAAATTAGTTAAACAAGACTGAGGAGTATCTTGTATTTTTGCAATTTCATGAGTTGTCAGAGCCAAAGAATTGAATTCTGAGTAGTGTCATATTAATGCTGAGTATTTTTTTTTCTGATGAATACCATTTGGGCTAATCACTAGACAGGAGATACAGAATCAGTCTCCATGCCCTTCTGGCTTGGTAGAACTTCAGAGCTTTGCTTACTTCCTTGTTCATACCCAACAATTGCCTGCCACGTAATGACAATTCATGAGAATAGGAGTATTTGGAGGTGAAAGTGATATTTATATCAATAACTAAATTCCTAATCCCAAGAGCAAGCCTTTCATTATCATGAGTCCAAACAGTATTCTCATTTTTCACTCATCTCTTCTCTGTACATGTTATGTATTCCAATCAATCTGAACTGTTTTCTTTCTTGTCATCCCCTTTCTTATCACATTTCCTTTATTTGTACTATCCCCCAATTAACAAAACCCCTCCATTCTTATTTCAGTTTCTTGAAAGTCTTCCATTCTTTTAAGTCTCACATACATCTTTATCATCACCACCCATTCCTACCAATTCTTATGACCTAGAAGTAGTGTCATTGAGTAAAAGGGCATGCACATTTTAATAGTTTTGGAGCCATATTCCAAACTTTAAAGCTCATAAATTTGTAATCCCTTCTCTTTTATTCACTTATTCACCTAAGATCATGAAAAAAAAAAACAAGTAAATCAGGCACCATACACTCAGAGACATATGACTGCAGTTTAGAAACAAAAGACAGCCACAGCTCTTTCTCTCTCTCATTCTGTCATGCCCCGCCCCCCCTACACCAGAAGACCAAAGTAGTTTTTCTTTACTTGAATTTCCTGGGTAGAGAAAAAAAGAAAACTTGTTATCACACAGTATGAACCTCTTGGCCATTCATGGTCAGGGGAAAGGTCTCTGAAGTTAAGTGTTATGTTTATCAAGGTAGGGAGGTTTACTCATGTCTTAATAACTGGGTCCTTGTTGGCCACTACCTTGTTACATGAGCAAAGATAGGAGAGAGTGGGGGAAATTTTCCTGGAGCATCTACTGTGCAAAAAGAAACAGTGAAAAATAAAACTAGAAAGGTTTGGTGATTGCATTATAAGAAATGACATATATGGGGAATTCAGAGAATCTTTGGCAATCTTGTACGAATTGATAAAGACTGAAATAAGCAGAATCAGGACAATAATTTTCAAGATGTGGTTACAATGTCCTTATAGTTGGTAAGAGTGTGCTCAGCCTAGTAACTCTGAGAATTCCTTTTCCCACCATTCTGATTTCAGCTCTTGGCACCTAGACACTAACTTAGTGTTCAAAGTAGTTTAAAAGCACAGCATCAAATGTGCTCCCATAATTATTAAAATGGGAAAATCTCGTGTTTGTTTCTGAGTACCTGCCCTTCATTTGAGAAATTTGATCCGGCTTAACAGTCCTATTTTTAAGTTTTATGATCAACTTTTACTTTTATTTATCTAAAGTTAATGAATACAACCACCTTCAACATATTCATATACATAATAGAAGAGAAAAAAGATCATACGAGTTCAAACTTTCATTTAATTTTTAGCTTAATTTTAAGAACACAATAAATTCAACATATTAATATTTTAATGCTTTATTAACTTCTGATTTACATCATTCATTTCTGCCAGATTTTGAGTTACAAATTTTCTCCCCGTTTTTCCCTTACCCACTGCCCCAAAATAGCAGTCCCACAGGATATCCTCTCCTCCAATCTGCTCTCTGCAACATATTCCCCCATACCCCTTTCCACTTTTCCAGTGGATCTCTATGCCTCAGTGCCTGCACATCCCATTTCCAAATTACATGTAAGATGGTATTAATAATAGTGTATATATATACATATGTATGTACATATATATAGATATATATATACACACAAATATATATATACATATTTGAATATTTTATTTCAAAACTTACAATTCCAGATTCATTCCCCTCCTTCCCCATTACCCACCCCTACTGGGAAGAAATGCAGTTCAGTATAGGTTGCACATGTGTGGCTAATGCAAAACAATAACATAGTAGATACATTGTAAAAGACTGATTACACTTCCCTCCCTCCCATCCCACCTCTTACTCGCTCTACTCTCCAATTTTATCCCATCTATTTTCAAAAGTGAGTGCTTCCAACCTCCCTCCCCCCCAGCCTACCCTCCCTTCTGTCATCCCTCCTCTTATCCCCTTCTCCCCTATTCTCCTGGAGGGTGAGACACCCTATTTAGTGTGTATTTCACTCCCTCCCCAAGCCAAATTCAATGGGAATAAGGTTGACCCATTCCCTTTTGCCTTCCTATTCTTCCCCTCCATTGTAACCATTTTCTCTTGCCTCTTCGGTATGAGATAGTTTACCCCAATTTGTCTCTTCCCATCTCCTCTCATTATATTCCTTCACCTCTTAATTTCACCTTTTAAGTATCATTCCTTCCTGTTAAATTTGACCTGTGCCCTCTATCTATGTGTACCTGTAAACATATATACACACATTCACATTTGTATTCATATGCCCATATACCCTCATATATAGACAAATATATATATATATATATTTTTTTTTTTCTAATCCCCTCAACTACTGAGAAAAATTTCATAAGTTACGATTATTGTTTTTCCATGTAGGAATGTTAATAGTTCAACTTTGATAAGTTCCTTATGATTCCTTTTCCCCGTTTACCTTCTCATGCTTCTCTTGATTCTTGTATCTGAATGTCAAATTTTCTATTCAACTGTGTTTTTTTCAGCAAGAATGCTTGAAAGTCCTCTATTCCACTGAATGACCATATTTTCCCCTGAAACATGATACTCTGTTTTGCTGGGTAGGTGACTCTTGGTTTTAATCCCAGCTCCTTTGCCCTCCAGAATATCATATTCCAAGCCCTTCGATCCCTCAGCATAGAAGCTACAAGATCCTGGGTTATCCCGATTGGGTTTCCAATATTCAAATTGTTTCTTCCTGGCTGCTTATAATATTCTCTCCTTAATCTGGGAATTCTGGAACCTGGTTATAATATTCCTGGGAGTTTTCTTTTTGGGATCTTTTTCAGGAGGTGATCGGTGAATTCTTCCAACCTCTAGTTTGCCCTCTGGTTCTAAAACATCAGAACAGTTTTCTTTGAAAACTTCCTGGAGGATGATTTCTAGGTTCTTACTTGGATCATGGCTTTCAGGTAGTCCAATAATTTTTAAATTCTCTCTCCTGGATCTATTTTCCAGGTCAGTGATTTTTTATCATGAGATATTTCACATTGCCTTCTATTCTTTCATTTGTTTAGATCTGTTTAACAGCATCTTGATTTCTCATAGAGTCATTAGCTTCCATTTGCTCCAATCTAATTCTGAAGCAATGATTCTCCTCATTGAGTTTTTGAGATTCTTTTTCCATCTGGCAAATTTGGCTTTTTAAGGCCTTCTTCTCCTCATTGCGTTTTTGGGCTTCCTTTGCCATTTGAGTCAGTCTATTTTTTAAGGTATTATTTTCCTCAGTCATGCTGTTGATTCTTATTTCATAATTTTCTTGCATTGTTCTCACTTCTCTTCCCAATTTTTCCTCCACTTCTCTTATTTGGTTTTCAAAATCTTTCTTAAGGCCCTCTATGGCCTGTAACCAGCTTGTATTTTCCTTTGAAGCTTTTGGTGCAGGAGTTCTGACTTCACTGTTTTCCTCCTGTTCCATGCTTTGCTCCTTTTTGTCCCCAAAATAGGAGTGTATTGTTGGAATCTTCTTTCTACTTTGTTTCCTTTGCCTGCTCATTTTGCCACTCAATTACTTGACTTTTGGGCTTTTTGCCACAGTAGGACTCTGCCACCAGACAGGGGAGCTTTCATCCAAAACGCTGGGGTTTTCTCACCTGCTGGGTGTATTAGATGGGTGCCCTCTCTGAGGTCTCAACACCCTCCAGGAAGCTGCACACACACCCCAGAACCTCCACCTAGACTCCAATCCAGATCCAAGTAGGTTAAAGCAAGAGGGATTACCCCTCAGACTGGTGCTTGGTGCCCCTACACTCTGCAGGCCAAGAGCTGAAGCTGCCACATGGCACTTGCTGGCTGTGCTGGAGTCTCAGAGGCTTTTCACCCTGGGGTTAAAAGCCACTCATTCCCACTTACTGGTCCCAAAGTCCAGACTGTACTGACCTCTCACTTTGTCCTTTGTGTCAATGTGTTGATAAATCTGGAAAAGGCCACAGCTGCTGCTGATCTGGAGTCCCTCTGGCAGGTGGCTGGTCAGGCCCGCCCTGGGGCTAAAGCCTCCGTGTGGGGCTGGGCTTGGCTCCCAGAGCCCTGCTCTGGATTCCTGCTGGCCTGCCAGGCTGTCCTCAGTGGGAGGTTAGCTTCTTTGTGTCATTTTGTGGGTTCTGCAGCTCCAAAGTTTTTTTAAAGTCCCCTTTTTACATGGATTGGAGAGGGTGGAAGCCAGACCTGTGGGAAGGTCCTGCTTCTACTCTGCCATCTTGGCTCCGCCCCCACAATTCTACATATTATTAAAGCTCTCCTTCTCTGTTTCCTCTCCTCTTCTGTGAATTAAAAAAACGCAACAACCCTCTTTTCTTTTCCTTTTTTTATTTCTATCTCCTTACTTTCTTCAAAGCTCTTGTTAACTGCTTTATTCCCTCTCATATATTTCAAACACTAAATGAGAAAAAGATGAAAACATAATCCATATCACGAATAATCATACTAAAGGAAAACTTCTCAGATTGACCATGTCCAAAAATGTCTCATTTTGAAACTTCAATCCATCCCCTCAAAGTTCTGAAGACCAGTAATGGAGTATCTTGTATGAGTTGTAGTAAGACCAGTTTGACTAGACTTAAGTGTACATGAAAGGGAAAATGTGAAATAATAAGTCTGGAAATAGAGGAGTTTGAATCTGATTCTAGAGATAATTGGGAGTCATTAGAAATTTATTTAGAATGAAGTTATATTGTCAGAGTAGTGCTTTAGGAAGATCACTTTGGAAGCTGTATGAATGATAAATAAGACTAAGGAGAAACTTGAGGTGAAGAGATCATTTAGGACATGATTGAATAGCATAAGCAAGGGATAATACAATACAACAAACCTAGCGTGTGCTCATTGTGATAAGTCCTGGCTATACAAATAAAAAAAAAATTCTGTTCCTCTTCTCAAGAAATTTATAATCTCATGGGAAAATATAATCCACAAAAGGAATCTGAAGAGTGGGAGTAAAGAGTGCTGAGTTTACCTCCTGTGGAGGCATCATAATGATGAAGCCAAAACTAAGCAGTACAGTTGGCAGGGAATGAATAATTGGCTGTACTTCCAAGTCTTCTTAAAAGGGATCTTTGGAAGATGTTTGAAGCTCTACCCTGCAGGCCTGCAATTTTAGGGGCAGAGGCAAATGAGAACACTTAACATAGGGTTAACAAAGCTGAAGCAATCGACATTGATAATGAGTTTCCTACTGATCTTTTTCTGGAGTGGGTGGCTGGTAATGATGGCAATGAAACAATGCAGTACAGCTAGTGGATGATGGGGCCTGAAGCAGAGAAATGTCCATGTGGATGGAGAGAACGGGACAGATGCTAGAGATTTTTTTGAGGTAGAAATAAGATTTTGCTACTGATAGTTTATGGAAAGTCAATGAGAGTGAGTTTCTGAGGATGACCCTGAGGTTTTGAATATGGGTAACTGGAAGGATGTCCTTGACAGAAATACAGATTTTAAATAGAAAGATAATTTGAAGGAAAGATAATTAGTTCAGCTTCATGTACATTGAGTTTGATATGTCTTCAGAACAAATAGTTTGAAACATAAAATGATGTGGGTCTGGAGTTAAGGAGAGAATCTAGAAGTGGATATGTTGATGTAGGAACCATTTACAGAGAATACATACACAGGTTCCTAGTATTTCTGCTCCAAGATATTAATTAAAAAGTTCTATAGCATATATATTATATACGTGCACATATATATGTACATACACATATACATACATATACATATACATATATATATGTTGGACTTCAAGACTGGTAGAGAAATACCTGTTTACTGAGGGAATGAAGGGAATTGTATGAATTGTGAGTGAACCACAATGACTGCATCTTGTGACTCAATTCTAGAGCTAGTTCAGTTCTCTTTCTATTTAATTATTGGTCTATTCTATTTCCATCATGTGAGGAAACCTTATTGCATTAAACCTTCTAAGAGTTCAGGATATCCCATTCACCTTGGAGGCAACCCCAGTCAATGAAACTTTATCAGCAATCACCTTTAGCATTCTAAAATTCTAGAAAAGGGGTTCTCTGAATCTGACATTCTCTCTCCCATTTTAGTATCTTTGCAAATTCTATTGCCTCTATGGGGGAAGCCCCCATTATCACATTTGTATTTTTAGAAGCCCTAGCTCCTTTCAAGACTGATTTTGAGTTATATTTTCTATGGGACTACCTTTTTGATTCTCCCTAGATGTTAGTCCTTGCTCCTGGGATTACCTTATCTGTTTTATTGTTATATAACTTATTTTATTGTTATATAACTTGTTATATAACCCTTCTCCTATACAACCTCACCTCCCAGTAGATGTAAACTTACTGAAGTACAAGTAATTTGCATATATATAGTAAGCACTTGAAAAATAGTTGTTGAACTTAATAACATATGTAAAGTCCTTTGAGGTCTTTTAGGTTATGTAGTTATGGGCTGTTATTATTAGTAACCCAGGTGGTAGAGATCTAAATGGAGAAGATAGGAAATAGGAATAGAAATTCTACATGGGGGAAAAATAGGCACAATAAAAAGGAGAGGAATTTCTTCATTCCCCACACTAGCTACTTACAAAGGATAATATTTGCATTCATCTATATCTTTTCTCCCAACTCCATTGATAATTCCTAATATTTTTCACTATTATTTGGTTTTATTTTTTATATTTAATTTTATTTATCTTTAATTTGTTATTGGATTAAAATTATTTTAGTTTTCCAAGAATAGGGAGATATAGTTTTCTTTAATTTCACATATGGCCCAGAAGCCCCCAAGACTCATAGATTTTCTTTTAAGAGAAACTGATATTCCAACAGTGTTTCTTAACCAACACAGAATCTGCTGAAACTAAGTCTGTCCATAAACATCTATGTGACTTCCAGCTTCAGGATCCTCATCAGTAAAAAGAAGAATGGGACATGATGATATCTAAATGTTATTCTATGACTTTATGCTATTCAAATTCAAATTAATTCCATGAATATTTATTAGACCCCTACTGTATTCAGGGCATTGTATGACTGTTGGTGCTAGGGGAAATACAGTTTTTCACAAGTTACCTATCCTTATAAAGCTGAATAAAAAGATAAAAAAAAGAACCCACAGGAAACCGATAACACAATCTTCCTTGGTACTGTACATTAGGGTACATTAGAGATGTGCAAAAAAATGCAATTTGAAATTCTAGAAAGAAGATTTTCATAGAGTAGGGGAATCTGGGAAAACTTCATGGAAGACAAAGAAAATTAATTAGTCTTTAAAAAGAGTGTTGTTATTCTAATTTTATTGATGAGAAGAGTAAGACACAGAGAAGCTGAGGGCCTTGGGAAAATAAAAACCAAAATGAGGAGGAACCCTAGGTACTCTAGAATTTAGTTAACTATTTCTGCATTGTATAACAATTTCTCATTCCATCATATTATTACTCAATGGACCATGATATAATGAGTCAAAGCAGCAAAGTAGCAGGAAATTACATGTCTGTCTCATGGCACATATTAATATATTCACACATAAATATATAGGCATATGGGACACAGGCACACATGCATATCCTGTGTGACCCCCTCACATTTGTACCCTATCCCAGGTTACATTAATTTGTCCCAACCTAGTCAAAATCATATCTTATATCTGACCAATTTATTTACTTTTCCTAAGCCAACCAGAGAAGAGACATTATTTCAAGACAAAATACATTTAATTAAATAGCATTGAAAATTAAATGACAAACCAGGAGAAATTTGTACACAATTACAGACACAACGTATGTGTGATGACCAACTTTGATAGACTGGACTCTTCTCAGGAATGCAGTGATATAAATCAATCCCAAAAGACCCATGATGGAGAGAAAAATGTGCATTCAGAGAAAGAACTAAGCTTATATCCAGGTGGAAGCAAAATACCTGATCTTTTTCATTCTCTTATTTGGTTTTATGTCCTCTTTACCATTTTTTCATTCCAGCCGGTACAATCCGTCCTTATAACCTGACCAATGTATAATGTGAAAGTATTTACAGATCCTATACTTGACTATAAGCCGCCATGGGGGGAGGGGAGGAAGAGGAACAAAATGTGAAATTCAAGGAATTGTGGAATTGAATCCTGTAAACTAAAAGGAAACAAACAAATTAATAAAATTTAAGAAAAAAGAAAATTAAATGACAAAACATGAGGTTCTCTCATACATACAGGGTATATTCTTCCTCAAATCACCATACTACCAACTTGGTTTGCCATTTCCTTTTCCAGCTCATTTTACAGATGAGGAAACTGAGGCAAACAAGGTTTTGACTTGACCAGGATCACATAGCTGGTAAGTGTCTAAGGCCAGAGTTAAACTTCAACAAAATTAGTCTTCCTTACTCCAGGTCCAGTACTCTAGCCACTGTACCACCTAGTTGCCCATTTTGCCTTATGTAAGTTTCTCTCCTATCTCTTTGACTTTGCAATGACTGGTACCCCATAACTAAAATATGCCCTCTTCTCAACTGTGTCTCTTAGATTTCATTTTTTTCTAGATTTAGCTCGATATAGCACTTTCTACACAAATCCCTTCCTGATTCCCTCCCTCCTACCATGATAGTGTTTTTTTCTTCAAGATTAGCTTGTGTCTCTTTTATTGTTTCTATGTAATGTACACACGTATGTAACCTGTGTTATGTATGTAACCTGTGTATGTAATGTACTCTGGTCATATATGTTTCCTCTATGCCCTTTGGAGTGTTTGCCTTCTTCTCTAAAATATAAGCATCAATTTTATCTTTGTATACCTATGTTCTAACATCTTTGGCATAAAGCGTGCACTCTAAAAATATTTATTGAGTGATTGTGGTGTTTGCCACACCATTTTACAAGAGTGCAATATCAAGTAAGCCTCTCCCTTATCAAGCAAAGCTAAAGATCTTTTTGTCTTCACAAGTCAGAGCCATGACAGTGATGCTGAGTCAGGCAGTCAGTAAAAGTCTGCAGAATTGTTCAAACTGAGATTGTCTATTATTTTGACCATACTTCTCCAACTCCAGCTTGCAGTACTTGGCCCAAGTCAACTTATCTGCGTCGGGGTTAGAAAACTCTTTTTTATTCCTGTCAAATGCTAATTGTTAGTATTCACATGTTAATTTTTTTTCAACAGAACTTAAATAGAGCTTCTTCAGGCCCTGTAACATGTATTGTTGGCATGCAAAATATACCAGGAGTAAGAACTAAGAGGCTAGGTGTAAGGAATATTGATTGGCCCAAGCCTTCAGTTTTTGTTGTAAATTCCTAACTTTATTTTATATTATCATCAAATACAGAATCACTCTTGTTTATCTTTACTTCTTAGCATTCTTGCCAATGACATACCTTTCTGGCATTTCAATCAGTCAATTACTATGTGCCAGGTACTGTACCAGACACTGAGAATTTAAGGAATAAAGTACTTCCTACTTATAATGAGCCTACGTTCTAGTGGGAAATACAAGTACTTATATCATATGCGTGTGTGTATACAAAAAACATAAAGTTCATAGTGAAAATACAGTTTATCCTCATTATTCACAGATCCTACATTTCTAAATTCATTTAGGTGCTAAAATACACTTGTAACCCCCAGATCAATACTTGAATCACTCTGACAGTCATTCGTACACAAATGCAGAGTGCCAAAAAAGTTGAGTCACTTGATTTGCACTTTCTGAGCTTAAGGCAAACAAGGCAATGCTCTGCTTTCTTGTTTCAGTTCTCATAGTGTAAACAAAAGTCATTAAAAAATTCTATTTAGTCACTTTTTTTTTGCATTGTTGCCCTTTTCTTGATGGTTTTGCTGTTTAAAACGGACCCCTTGCACAATCTTTAAGTGTTATCTAGTGTTCCTAAGCACAAGAAAGTAGGTATGTGCCTTATGGAGAAAATATTTAATATTTATGGTAGATAAGCTTTGTCTTGGCCATGAATTCTAAATTAATGAATCACCAAAATGGTACATCCAGAAAAAAAGGAAGGGAAAATTTGCTTATCTGTATGTGAAAATGCTCCAGAAAGTGCTAAAGTAAACGTTGTGTCCAGAGGATTGAGAAACCTAACCCTGTATTTTCCTTAGGAGCAATTGTTCAGTAATTGCTATTTCATTGTTCATAGTGACTTTATAGAGCATAATCACCTTGAATAAGAATTGACTGTACATACAAATTTATTAAATAGAAAATGCCTGAGATGCATCTTATAAGATACAAGGGATTCTGTGAAACAGGTGAAAAGGAGAGCATTCAAGAAATGAAAGTTTACCAATTTAAAAAATGGCAATGAAGGAGGGAGAAATGAATTACTGTGTATGAGGAACAGAGAGACCAGTTTGGCAGGGCTGCAAAATGCAGAAGGATGAAGAAGATAATTATGGAATCATAGAACTTTAGAACTAGAATTACCTTTCAGGTAATTAAATTGATTTTTAAGATGAAAAAACTGAACCAATGGAAAAGTAAGTGATTTCTCAGCTCACCAAGCTGGGCAGGTGACAGAGTAAGACCTAAAGACATATTTCTTTATTTCCAGTCCAATATATTATTCAACTGCTTTCAAACAAGATGAAGAGGAGAAAGGAGAGATAGAAATCTCTTACTAGGAGAGTGTTGCCACCACTTTTCTGAACAGAAAGGGGAAAACTAAAGTGGTTTTTTCCAAATTTTTCATTTATTGGCTTATTAGGAATTATTATATTATAATAAGTAAGAATTCACAGGCTCTTTAAATTATTTTTTGACAATTACAATTTTGGCATTTATTGCTGTTTTACCACTTAGAATGCTTTTAATATGTGCTAAAAATACCTCATGATTGAAGATGGCATTTGTTCATAATACCCATAATGAAATGACATTCATCCTTCCTCCTCATTTTCTTCTAGCTATTCGTCTAGCTATTCAACTAAAAATGGAATGAGAGGGTTAGGCTAGCTGACCTTTAAGGTCTTTTCTAGTCATAAATTCAATTCACTCTATGAAACAGAGATTGTATCTCTGGTATGAATGATGCCTTTCAAATTTAGACTTCACCTCTCAAGAAATGTAATGAGATCCATTGATGGAATCTAAAAGATTTTTTTTTATTTTAAAAAGAACCACTTTTCTGTGTGCATGTATATGTCTTTAATTTTTGCTTGTTTTTTTTTGCACATGTAGTCCTTTAGATTGTCATTGTCACTGGGAAAAAATAACATCAAAGTTATAGTCCATACTATCTGTTAGCAAGGAAGCATACATTTTATGGGTTTTGTTTTTATTTATTTTTTTCTTTTATTTTTTGGTAAATTTTACCAGGATAAAAGATTTCATAGGATTGTACTATTTAGTACTACACTGAGCCTTAGAAATAGTCTAGTTCATTTAGACTTTTATTTAATAGAGCAGGATTCAGAGGCACAGAAAAGTGACTTGCTCAAATTCCCAGCAGTTGAGCAGAAGCAGGATCTGAACTCAAGTCCTCTCACTACAAGTTTAGTACTCCTTACATCATACCACACAGTACTAACTATTTAGCATTATTATGTGATATTCTTCTTAATTATGAAGTCAGTTCCAATTAAGAACAACACATTTTAGGTGGCACAAAGACTAATATAAAGACATATGGTTGTCATAAGCAGGCTGCAACATGATGGTTGGCATAAAAAGATGTTCTCTAATACATACATGTGTGCCTGGAAATTCAGTGAGCTGTCTAATGAGCAAGAGCAAAAATAACTGACACACAGGTTAAGTGCTATCTGGGTGTCCAAATATTCTAAAAAGAATGTGGCTTTCAGTGTAATCAAGATACCCTTTGGGAGACTATAGAAGAACATGGATAAGAATGGCATAAAGTGAAAAGGCACATAGGGATGGATATCAGTATTCATGGAGGGAGTAAGCACATAGAGGAGATTACAGATAATTGTCTTCAATCCCTTCTATGTGATCACTCCCTCTGTGAAATTCCCTTTGGTACATTGTGACTAGACTGCTTGTTATCAGGAGCACCAGGATCAGCCAGTCAGGTTCCATAAAGGAGAGATTATCTCAAGTTACTTGAATGGATGTTTGAACTTAAAAAAAAGTGTCACACTTCTCAGATCTCATCAGGGATGTAACTGATGGCATTGACTCATCAAATTCCTTAAACTTGGTTATGTGGACAATTGTACTTGCTGTGGGAGGTAGCATATTACAGGAGATAAGATTGTTGAACTTAGAGTTTCAAGACCTGATTTCAAATCCTCACTCTGCTGCTTTTCATCACTTTGGGTAAGTCATGAAAGTTCTTGGAACCTCAGTTGTTGTTGCTGTTGTTTTTTCCTTTGTAAGGTGAGAGGGTTGAAGTAGATAGTCTCCAAGGTCCTTTCATGCTCTTTATTTCTGATCTTCTGGTAAGGAAGGAATTCATGAATATAAGTCCTATTATTCTGTTTTGTGGTTCTGTTATTCTGTTATGTGCAAACCTCATCATGTTCCCTGTTACAGTATCAAGAGAGTGTCAATATGAGGGAACTATGGGAGATTCTAGTCTGGTGGTATAGTGGATAGAGGTCTGGGCCTGTAGTCAAGAAAGTCTGAGTTCAAATCTGACATTGGACACTTATTAGCTGAATAACCATGGCCTATTTACCTCAGTTTCCTCACTTGTAAAATGGAGATAATAATAGCACCTACCTCACAGGGTTATTGTGAAGATAAAATGCGATAATATTTGTAAAGCACTTAGCACAGTGCCTGACACATAGTAGGCACTCTTTAAATACTTATTCTCTTCCCTCTCCTCCCCATCCTGTCACGCAATGAATACCAAGTCAGACAAATAAGCAAATCACTTGTTGTGGATATTGAATTAATTTTAATTTTAGATGAACTCCCCAAAACATACCCAAATGAGAAAATACAAATTTAACCAAGCAATTGTGCCGATACTTAAAGAAGATGATTGTTTCCTGGGTAACTGAAAATATTTAGCATGGGATCCCACACACTACCCTTCTTCTCAGAACTCCTCAGCATATCTCCAGATAACTAGTAACTTTGTATGTAGTAAACTAGTGACTTTGTTTGACCTAAAGTTTAAAAGAGAGGGGATGTGCCTGGAGGGTCCAAGGAATTGCCTTTCCTAAGCACTGTTGAGAAAGATTAAATAAGAAATCAAAGGAATTGAGGAGGCTAATAAAATGTGAGGCAGGATATTTAAACCAAAAGGTTCAGGGATAGAGAAGACTGAATGTTAGCTCAAGACCGCACACATCCTCAAGATGAGGAACAATGACTTGTAGATCTATACATGACAGCAGCAGTCATCTAGAAAGATGAAAAAAAGCTCCAGAGAAGTAGAGGTCACTGGCTTTTGTATCTGCAAGTCAAAGTGGAAAGAAAACTGGAGCATCCCTTCCTCCTCTCCTATGTCAGAGGGCATGAGACAAAAAGCAGCCAAACTTAAAGAGGATGAGATTGGATGCTCTTAGGAGAAAATTCAGGTTTAGTGAGTACTGGGGGATAGAAGGAATCTTAGAGGAACAGACCCAGTAGGCTTTATTTGGCTTCAGAGTGAGGTTGTTTGACTCTGAATCCAGAAATCACTTTACTGCCCACAACAGAGGAATGGTCTAAGTGGGCATAGTAGAAAGGGATGGTGGTATCTTGGTGATGGATAAGGCTGAGTTTATCATGGAGCAGATATGCTACAGGCAGAATTGAAGATGTAATCACAGTTCTGCATCCTTCCTTGATGCAGAACTCTTCATTTTCTTGTGCAGTACTTAATGTTGTTCATTTGTTCCAGTGGTATTAGACTTTTTATGACCTCATTTGGCATTTTCTTGGCAAAGATATTGGAGTTGCTTACCATTTCCTCCTATAGTTCATTTTCAGATGAGGAAACTGAGGCAAATAGGGTTAAGTGACTTAACTGGGGTCACTTAGTAAGTTCCTGGAGCCAGCTTTGAATTTAGGAAGATCAATCTTCCTGACTGTCCCTATGTCACTCTATCCACTGTACTATTACCTGCCCCCAGTAATTCATAATCCCTAGCAATACTTTCTATAATCTTTGTACTAATATCTGTATCCTTTCTGCATGCTCAACCTATCCCTCACTGATCCCTTTAGTTTAGCCCTCTCTGAGCCCTGGGATCCCAAATGCTTAGATCTTTTGATTTATGAAAAACTAAATTATTATGGTCATTTACTACTGTGTATTGTGTACCTAATTAATCCCCTTGAACCACACCATTCTATTTCTTACCCAGTTCCAGATTATTTTAATGATTACTGCTTTGTAAGACAGTTTGAGATCTGGTACTGCTAACCCACCTTCCTTCACATTTTTTAAATTGATTCCCTTGATAGTCTTGATCTTTCACTCTTCCAGATTAATTTTATGATTTGTTGTTGTTGTTGTTTTGCTCTCTATATACTTTTGGTAATTTGTTTGGTATGTAGCTAAATAAATAAATTAAGTAGATTGCCATTTTTCTATCTACTAGCAATTAGTATTTCTCCATTTGTTTATATCTGTCTTTATTTGTGTGAAAAGTGTTTTGTAATTGTGTTTATATAGTTCCCAGGTTTGTCTTGGCAGGTAGACTCCAAAATATTTTATGTTGTCTACAGTTACTTTAAATGTAATTTCTCTTTCTATCCTTGCTGCTAGACCTTATTGATGATACACAGGAATGCCAATGATTTATGTGGGTTTATTTTTATACCAGCCACTTTGCTAGAGTTATTAATTATTTCAAGAAGTTTTTAGTTGATTTTCTAGAATTCCATCATGTCATCTACAAAGAGTTAGTTTCCTCATTGACTATTCTAATTCCTTAAATTTATTTTTCTTCTCTTATTGCTATTGTTAGCATTTCCAGTAAAGTATTAAATAATAATGGTGATAATGGACATTTTTGCTTCACCTCTGATCTTACAGGGAAGATTTTTAGCTTATTTCCATTATAAATACTGTGTGATGATTTTTATACTACTTATCATTTAAAGGAAAACTGAATTTATTCCTATGTTTCCAGTATTTTCAAAAGGAATGAATGTTGCATTTTGTCAAAAGTTTTTTTCCCTGTATTTTTTTATATAATCATGTAATTTTTGTTAGTTCTGTTTTTGATATTTCTTATACAGGTAGCTATCCTAATATTGAATCAGCCCTGCACATCTGGCATACATCCCACCTTATCATAGTGTAAGATCTTTATAATCTATGGCTATAATCTCTTCGCTGATATTTTATTTACATTTTTGTATAAGCATTTATTAAGTAAATTGGTCCATGGTTTTCTTTATTTTTGTTCTTCCTGGTTTAAATAACAGCACCGTACTTTGTCATAAAAGGAATTTGGTAGGACTTCTTTGCCTATTTCTCCAAATAGTTTATATTGCTTTGGAATTAATTGTTGTCTAAATGTTTGGTAGAATTCATTTGTGAGTTCAACTGGTCTTGTGGATTTTTTTTTCTTTAGGGAGTTCATTGATGGCTTGTTCTTTTTCCAACATGGGGCTACTTAAGGATTTTATTCCGTCTTCTGTTAACATGGGCAATTTATATTTTTGTAAATATCCTTTCCCTTAGATTGTCTGGTGTATTGGTATATGATTGAGAAAATAGCTCTTAATAATTGCTTTAATTTCATATTTATTGGTGATGCATTCACCCTTTTAATTTTTAGATACTAACTGCAGGCACTAGAGTTCCTGCCTTGGAACTGAGACATGGGTACCTGCTCCCGTGTAAGTGACCACAAGTGCTTTTCTGTACTTAGAACCTTGACCAGGGCTCCTGATCCCCCGTAGCCACAAGTACTAGTGTTCCTTTTTGCTCTGGAACTGCAACACAGAATTGTGAATAAGCAACAAGGTCCTGCATTCAGTTCCAGCAAAGGGTTCTCTGTAATATCTTTCTGACCAATTTGTTGACCCTCTTACTTTTTCTGTTCTGAGAACACCTGCAGGTGCTGTTGCTATCCTGCTGTCATAGCCACCTCCAAGGCCAGCTATAGATGTTACAGCAGCCTGAACTAAGCTCTGGGGTTGACAGCCTGGTGTCACACATCTCTCAAACTGACCTCCTAAATCGTCTTGGGTTAGAAAAATGCCTCACTGTGATTTTTTGTTGTTTCATCCACTCCAGAAATTGAGTCAGGAATTATTTTAAAGTTATTTGGAGGGTAATGTTGGGAAAGTTCAGTCGAGTTGCTTCCTATACTGCAACATCTTGACTCCACTGTGAATTTTATGTATTAAAGAATATTTTTCTGAGAAGAGATTAGAGGTTTCACCAGATTTCCAAATGCATCAAGAAAATCAAAAGATTACAAACCCCGGCTCAACAGCAAGAGACACACCAACACCACCAACATGCAAAATCAATCAACTTTATTGACAGTGACAATGTGGGTCATATAACATTGTAGGGTCATCAGCAGCAGTCACTCTTGAAGGGATGTCTGTAGTTTAAACTCCTACGGTTTTGACTAATACATTGAAGAGAATATGAGAAGAGGATATCTGCATAACTTTTGCATGCTTTATGTGTAACAAATAGAAGCAGGATGGGTGCATAAAAGAATGATTTAGAGACAATCTGAAACAGGTTTAAATAATATGTTATAATCATCTGTCACACATATGACAGGCTTCCTTGAGGACTTTAGGCTTACATAGATCTAGGACTAATACTGGAGGCTTAACCGAAGAAGGCTTAGGTTTGTTATCTTTGACTCTGTTTCCAAACAAGAGTAAAATTATTAATTTAGAAACCTCCAAACAAAACCTAGGTGTGACTTGGGTCTAGGGTTTCCCAATTCATGGGTAATTAGGTTCCCTCCCTTATGGCACAATATTGATGTCAATAAATTAATAAGTATTATTTAACTTCCTACTTATTATTTGCCAGATACCATACTAGGCAATGGAGTCACAATTTTCCTTCTTAGAAATTTTGTTGATTTTCCATCATAACCCTGATAAGCAAATTTACCAGTGGAGTAAGTCTAACCATAAATATAATTTTTTTAATCATCCTGTTTCCCTTCACTAATTGCAAAATAAATTGATTTTATGAGGCTTTGGACCTTTTCCTCCATGGCCTCCTTTTATATCAGGTTCTTAAGTAAAGCCTCTGGATATATGAGAAAAGGTTATGGGAGGAAAATCAGAGTTTAATTGAACCTCTCTTTGGTTCTTTGGGTAAATTACAATTTTAAATAGAGGTAAAAAGTAAAGGAAGAAGGCAGCAGCAGGTAACATGTGTCTACATTACTGAGTTTCTGTCACGTTCACAAAATACAATTCCTCAGACCTATACTAATCAGAATAATAAAGGGAGGAGAAAAAGGTGTGAAATTGTGACAACAATACTATTCTATTCCATGTTGAATCTTGCAATGATGATAGCAGCTTGAAAAGGCAGGGCATCTCTTCTTCATCTAAATAAAAGGATTTCCTCCCAATAATTTCTATTAGAAGAATCTAATTTACAAAGCATTTATGTGGTCATCATTATCTATCATCACCTATCCACATTGGAAGTTCTAATAACCACTTCAATCAATTCACTAAAGCATTTAAAATAAATACTCTACTAGTTATGGAGTCAGTGCTTATCCTTGATGTTGATACTGAGACTATTATCTCAGCTTTTTTTCATGCTCTCATTAGTGGACCCCATGCTAATACTCCTGGCAGAGTGTATGACAAGAGACACTGCTAGGAAGCTTTAGAAGCATTTGGCATTCTCAAATCATTGGAACATCTGAAAACAACATGTGTTTTGCATTTGGCAGAGGATAAGGTGCTATCTGTGTTTGCCAAATGTAATCAATAAACCCACAATTTTTGAAATCTCATCTAGATCAAATTCTCCTCTTTGACTAAGCAGGTTCCCTCCCTTCACATTGGAACTATTGTCCACTCTCCTTTTGATGCTACTAAAATTTTTGCAAATTCCATTTCTGTAAGATAAAGAAAGCTTTAAAAATGGTATGAAACAATTTACCATTGTCTTGCTGCCAAGGTAATGCAAAGAGTCTAGACAAGGATGGGGAACCTTTGGCCTCGAGGTCACATGTGGCATGCTAGGTTCTCAAGTGTGGCCCTTTGACAGAATCCAAACTTCACAGAACAAATCCCCTAATGAAAGGATTTGTTCTGTAACACTTGAATTTAGTCTAAAGGCCTCATACAAGGACTAGGAAGGTCACATGTGACCTCAAGGCAACAGCTTCCCCAGACGTGGTCTAGAATGACTGTCATGTTTACCATGAGTATGCTGTATCAAACGTGATATATAATTTTTTTTAAAAAGTCCAATGTTATTTCCAAGCACTGAAAAATTAGAATATTTATTTGGAATAGAAGAAAGAAATCTAGAAGATGAAGTGGTAATGAATAAAGCAAATATATCAATTCCTTTCTACCTTAAACTCCTCATCAACTCATAACTACTTTTCTGAACAATTCTGTATTCATATTCATCTTTTTATTTTGTTTTCAGACTCTGAGTTAGATAATATTGCATTAATATGTAATCACCCAGATAGTGTGAATTTATCATAATGTTTTTCACTCTGCTTAGTATCTATATGGACATATATTACATGCCTTTCCATATCCTTATTCTCTAGTTTTGTTTTGTCTTGTTTTTTTGGTCAGGGGGGTCATCAGGGTTAAATATCAACTAGAGGCTACCTCTGGAAAGATAGTATAACATAGAAAGGAATAAAGCCAATGTTTTTTCTCATTGGTATGTATTCTATCCTAGGGCTAAGATTTTCCTGTCATACCTCATTGCAATACATATAAATGTGATACTAGGATGTTTGCCAATGGCATACTTCCAAAGAGATGTGACATAACTAAGAAAGCATACCAATAAAAATCATTCTCTAAAGAAAAACATAATGTTTGGCTTTGTTTTTGTCCTCCTTTTACCGTGCTTCATTCTGTCATATACCATGGAAGTACAGCTTTGGAGTCATATACCATGGAGTACATACATGGGCAGACACTAAATAACCAGATATGGCTACTTTTCCTATGAATGGAAGTTATTCTCCTCTGCTAACAGTTTAGTCTGTCTCTTTCTTTGTCCCTGTCAATAGATAGATAGATAGATAGATAGATAGATAGATAGATAGATAGATAGATAGATAGAT